>NC_136903.1:82123397-82435295 GCF_949606895.1 Notothenia rossii
TGTTGATCTGCTTGAAACTGAGGACTGGATCTTAAAGTACACCCACTCCTCAGACATAGACACTCGTTGTTCTGTGAGGACACCTGTTGATTTTGTAGCGCTGCAAAGAGCACAACCTGGAAATAAACAAAACCATGACTAATTAGCATAATACAAGTTTTTACCAATAATATCTGCAGAAAAGAGCCAAGATTTACTCAAAAGTATTTAATAAACTGCTTACAATATTTACATCATGGCTAACAAATGCATGAAAAGCAGATAAAAATGCATGAAAAGCAGATAAAAAAGCAGATAAAAATGTTCCACTTTTTCAATAGCTAATTATTTGACAACTACTGATAACTAACATATAGTAATATAATGGTGCAAATGTTTTAAATGCACTTTTAACATGACCATGAATTAACTCTCATTTGCATAGTCATTGACTTTATGAATTTCTGTTGTTTAGATCAGCTTTCCTTTGCATGTGTGCTGACATTTACCTAACTTTCTGTCCCTCCACTCTAACCAAGGATGCCTGTTCTTACATTCCAGCTACTGTTACGTTAATGATAACCATGCTAATTCCACTTACCGGGTAAATTTGCGGTAGCGCCGGGCTCGTTCTCTGTCACCTTTAGGACAGCCGCCTGACCTGGCTCTTCTTCTGTAGTGGTAATAGGGGAAAACTTCGGAAAACATTAAAATATTTTCGTCTGTTTTCGTTTCATGTTTGCTTCCTGTTTAGCGCTCCGCAAACTTGAATGATGGAAGGATCAAATTCTGATAACGTTAGAGAAACGTGGGGTTTGTCAGAGCCGAACAAAGTGTGTTGCTGTTGCTTAGCAACAGGCCAAAGGCGACGGAAGCCCCAGACGTCCAAAATTATTAACACAGAAGGGGGCGAAAGCGTGAAAGCGAAGTCACAAAATGATGTTGTTACGTATCATCGCTCATTTTTAAGAGGGCATACGGAAATCACTGGCATTTTCTAGTGGGTAGACGGCGTATACCAGCGTATCACGTAGACTACACCACTGCCCTGACCATATGAGAGCACCACAGACCGTGGATGCTTTTTAAAAAGCACTCAAAACCCCTCTTTTCAATAGAGCCTTTTCCTAGACGTGAAGAAAAAGAAAAAAAAGAATAGTAAACAGTGCAAACCCATCAGTAGCCTACCAGACAAAAACTAAAGCTGCAGTGGATGGAGTAAATTAAAAATAAAACTGGGAAGACACCTTTCTGTTTTAATATCTTGTTCAATAGGCTACAGTTGGCATGTCTTACTTCGCAACACGGAAATGCAAATTACAAAACTGTATGGCTGGTTAATCAGGACTAGCAACTATAATTAGACAAATATGAAGACGTTAAACTTTAAACATCCATGACTTAAACCCTTTATCCACGATAAAAGCCACATAGTTGCACCTGCAAGGTGAATACAGCTGGTAAAAGAAAATGTTTTTGAGTGCGTACAGTAACAATATCACTGCCCCGTTTGGATCTGACTTTAATTACATTTGACTCGAGTGTTTCCTCAACTTAATGTGTTGCTTAAAAATAATACTTCTGCATACAGTATGTGACACTGTAAGTGTTGCACGGCCAGACACGGCTCAAGAAGCTGACTCAGATAAGGAATATGATACATTTTGATGTGATATGATGAATGATAATGGGACACATGACATCGACGTCTACAGTGCCGCGGACTGTACGTAATGTTACTTTCAAATCAAATCAAATTAGGTTTTATTTATATAGCACATTTTAAAACGATTTTTTGTCGAGCCAAAATGCTGTACATGCAAATAATAAATAACACATTATTACAATTGCAAACAGAAGACAATAAATTACAACAGCAAATATAAGAATCAAACACATGGTAATGTCATGAGTCGTGGTCCGCTCTGACTAGAAGGCCAGGGAGAAGAAGTTCGTTTTTAGTGTTGATTTAAAAGCCCCTAGGGTCTGGGCCGACCTCACATGGAGGGGCAGAGTGTTCCAGAGCCTGGGGCCAGCTGCTGCGAAGGCTCAGTGCCCTCGGGTTTTGAGCCTGGTCTTGGGCACTACCAGCAGCAGCTGGTCAGCCGACCTTAATGCGCTGGCTGGGGTGTAGCGATGGAGGAGTTCTGCTATATAGGCAGGAGCCAGCCCATTTAGTGCTTTAAAAACAAATAAAAGGAGTTTAAAATCAATTCGGAACCTAATTGGAAGCCAGTGCAATGAGGCCAGAATTGGCCTTTGATCCGGTTACTTATGTTGTGACAGATATTTAAAGGGGACCTATCATGCAAAATGCACTTTTGTACGTCTTTTATACATGAATATGTCTTCCCGGTGTGTCAGGGAACTCACCAAGTGTCAGAAAACACAACCCTCTCTCTTTTCGTCCATACCCAAATCTCTAAAAACGGGGCTGCAACGGAGCTGATTATTATTAGAATTTTTCTGACGTCAGAAATGAGGTGCTCCGCCTATATGGGCAACTCTCCACCTATCAGGGGAATGAGAGACCGCTCGAAAGCGCTGGAGACGCTGTAGTACATATGCCATGCCTGTAAGTGGCGCTGTAGTCTGCCACAAAGGCGGAATCAGCCCTTGAAAAACAGGGCTGGGAAAGAGCAAATAGAGCGAAATGAGGCATGGCTAAAATGCATGATCTGTTTGGTATTTTGAAAAAAAAACGTCACAGACATGTTTTATATAGGTATGGCCCTACAATATATGTTTCAAATATAGCATGATAGGTCCACTTTAAGTAAGCTGTCTTAACGCTAATGTTATAGTAGTCAGAATGCCCTGAAGATGGGAGGTGATCTGGGGTTACGTACTGTAACCCAGTTTCTATAAGTAGAGGCGCAGCCCTAAGGCTATCGCTATTGGGTAATCCCCACTGCACGTGTGCAGCACTGAAAGACTTAATCCACGCCCACCTATGACGTGGGCCCCACCTTCGGGCTCACTTCCATATAAATAGGAAGTAGGCCCTACAATCCACTCCCACACAACAGCTTTTCTTAAGCTATTCGCAGAGCCAGTGGGGACCGAACTTTAGAGGGCTGCGCCTATACTCATAGAAACTGGGTTACAGTACGTAACCCCAGTTCTATATCATAAAAGGCTTCGCCCTCTAAGGCTATCGCTATTGGGTTAAGGGCGAAGCAGGATGTAGTCTACGCCCCACTGGTTCCGTCCGTTACCAGAAGCACAAAACACACTTACTCAGCTACCTAAAATGTCCATTTCGCCCTGCGTAACGTAAAATGAATTTTCTCCATACGGGAAAGAAGGTAGGCTAAATAGGCTACCTGTCGTTATAAAAAGTAGAGACCAAAGTCCCACTTGTTAAAACGATCAAAGAGGGGGAAAAGGGCAGCTCTCTAAGTGCCGACAGGCAGGAGAGAGGGCACGCAGTTGAGTCCCTGACATTACTCACTCTGACAGGACACTCAGTACTGAGTGTGTCAGAGAGGAATGGGAAACATCCCTCAAATACAAACGAATAAAAGAACAGAGGGCAGACCAAGATGCAGCAGTGCAAATGTCCTTCACTGTCATTCCTCCGTGCAACGCCGTAGAGGAGGAAAATCCTCTGATGCTGTGCGCTTTGATGTTCTCCGGGGGATCCACTCCAGAGGAGACATACGCCTGTGACACAGCCTCACACAGCCAGTGTGACAGGCGTTGTGCAGACAGAGGCTGCCCTAATGAGCGCTCTCTGTAATGCACAAACAGACGAGCTGCGTAAAGCAGCCGTGCGTGCAATATAGCATGACAGCGTGCGCACGGGGCGGAGGAGATGAGATGTGCCTTCTTCCTCTGATGTGTGAGGAGGAGGAAAGAAGCCATCCAAAGTTATCACTCTCGATCTAAAAGAGCTTGTGATAACCTTTGGCATACAAACCGGGTTAGGGCGCAAAACAGCTGAGCTGCCATCTTCTTGGATCCGGAGACATGACGGGGACACCGAGAGAGCAGACAAATCACTCACCCTTTTAGCTGATGTCAGAGCCAAGAGCAGAACTACTTTGGCTGACATAAACTTCAGGGGAACCTGATCCAAAGGTTCAAATGGAGCTTTACTCAGTGCGCGTAACAATAAAGCCAAAACCCATTGATGCGCCAAAGCGTGTGACACAGGTCTGAGTCTCTGTGCTTCCCGTAGAGAACGATTTGTCAGAGGGTAACTAAACACCGTGCTGATCCCAAAACCTACGTGGCAAGATGAAATGGCAGCAGCATATGTTTTGACCGTGGTATAAGCCAATTCCTGTTCAGCTGGAGGAACGACAGCACGAGGCAGGGGGCCCGTAACGGGGTCCAGGCTTTTCCCTACATACCAAACGGAACATTGTCCATTTGGCTGTGTAGGATGTGTGTTCAGCAGCTGCGCTGATCACTACTTTGTTGTCTGTTCGAATCAACACATGTTGATTGTACAGCAACGGGGCAAAGTGCTGGCTTACTTTCCATACGGAGAGTAATTCCCGCATGTTTATATGGAGAGACATGTGACCCGGCCACTGTCCCCCCACTGCCTGCGACATGCACGTTCCTCAGCCTGCGAGATATGCGTCTGCGAACACTGCGGTGTGTGACGTCACTCTGCTCAGGGGCACCCCCACTGACGTGGAGATTTTTCCAGTAGGTTAAATCCAAACCCACGGAAGGAGGAATGTACACCATGCTTCTCCTCTGACGCACGGGGTCGATACGCAGGTGAATAAACCACCTCTGGAAGTCTCCTCACTGTGAAGGAGACCCAGGGGGATCACCACGTGACCAGCTGATATCATGCCTAACAGCTGCATCACGGAGAGGGCTGTCACCGCCCCGCAGGGTGTGACGCGCCAGAGGAGAGCTGTCCGAGCTGCCTAAAAACCAGATTGGACCGGAAGCTGCCGATAACCCACAGGTTAGGGGCAGCCGGCTTAACCGGTGAGCCTTGCTGCTTATTATTATCCATCTGTCCATCGAACACACGCGTCGCCACTCTGAGTAATACTCTGAGAGCGCGCGACATGCTCTGGATGTGCTGTGGTTGTGTCACGATTCTCATGTTATGTCACGTTTATAGTTTTGTAGGTTTGGGTGTTTTTGCTGTTTTCCATGTCATGTTTTCCTTTGGGTTATTGTCTGGTCCTTTCCCCTGTGTTTTTCCTCTTGTCATTAGTTTCCCTAGTGTGTCTAATTGTCTGATTATGTTCACCTGGGCCCCTGTGTTTTCTCCTCCCTCCTCACCTGTGTCTTATTGTGTGATTGAGTCTGGTGTGTATTTAAGTTCTGGTTGTCTGTCTGTCTTGGTCGGTTCGTCTTGTTCCCTGACTAGTTCTGCGGTGAGTGTTCTGTTTTTGTTATTGTACATATATCTCATAGCCTTGAAATAAAGGAAGTTCAGTTTATATCTGCATTTGGGTCCTGCTTGTTTCACGCACCGTGACAGTACGAACCGACCTTAAAATGGACCCAGCAGATCTTTTGAAGCTACAGGCGGAACGTCTTGGATATTCTCTGGAGTATATTTTTTATACGTGGAAAGGCGCCTCATCTAGACGGGGTAGAGAGGCTGCGTTGAAGGAGGCACGTCAGGAGGTTGCTCGCAAGCCCTGGCTCTGGAGCTTGTTGCCCGAGTGGCTTAGGATTTTTTCACGTAGCCCTGAGAGCCAGTCCTCATTTTCTGACCCTTTCTTGGGGTCTGGTCTGGAGTTTGGGGGTCCACGAAGCCTCCAAAAAACTCCTAAGAGACGCAAGGCCAGGGTTCCGCGCCCAACAGCCATGGTTCCGGCTCCAGCGCCAGACCCAGCAGCCGTTGCTCCGTGCTCCAGTGCCGGCCCATGCAGCTTTCCTTCCATACTCCATTACCTGGCTTACACAGCCAGGGTCCAGGGTCCAGGCTTCTGCTCCGCGCCGAGCAGCCAGGGTTCCGGCTCCAGAACTGGACCTTACAGCCATGTTTCCGGCTCCAGAACCGGACCTTACAGCCATGTTCCCGGCTTCAGTGCCGGCTCCAGTAACCATGTTCCCGATTCCGTCCCCTCGTCACCTGCTGACTCATCGGCCGACGCCAGCTCCTCGAGTCCTGTCGGCGTACCGGCCGACTCCAGCACCTCGTCTCCGGTTGACTGTCTGTCCGACGCCAGCTCCCCGAGTCCTGTCGGCGTACCGGCCGACTCCAGCACCTCGTCTCCGGTTGGCTGTCCGTCCGACGCCAGCTCCCCGAGTCCTGTCGGTGTACCGGCCGACTCCAGCACCTCGTCTCCGGTTGGCTGTCCGTCCGACGCCAGCTCCCCGTGTCCTGATGGCTGTCTGTCCGACGCCAGCTCCCCGTGTCCTGATGGCTGTCCGCCCGACGCCAACTCCATGTCTTGTCACGTTGGAGGTCCCGCAGACTGCTCTTCTGCCGGGGGTCCTGCCAACCCTGTGTCCTGTGCCGTTGGAGGTCCCGCAGACTACTCTTCTGCCGGGGGTCCTGCCAACTCCATGTCTGGTCCCGTTGGAGGTCCCGCAGACTGCTCTTCTGCCAGGGGTCCTGCCAACCCCATGTCCTGAGCCGTTGGAGGTCCCGCAGACTGCTCTTCTGCCGGGGGTCCTGCCAACTCCATGTCTTGCCACGTTGGAGGTCCCGCCAACTACTCTTCCGCTGGGGGTCCTGCCAACTCCATGTCCTGTCGCGTTGGGGATTCCGCCAACTGGTCTCCTGCCGGGGGTCCTGCCGGTCCTGTGTCCTCTTCCATGGGGGATCTTGCCGACACCGGCTCCTGACCGGCCTCCGGAGCTGTCTGGTCTTCACCCCTCCTCGGACTCTGCCTTGCCCCCAGGCCGTCCGCCCGAGATTCCCTGCATGGACTCTGCCTTGCCCCCGGGCCGTCCGCCCGAATTCCCCTTTTTGAACTCTGCCTTGCCCCCGGGCCGTCCGCCCGAATTCCCCTTTTTGAACTCTGCCTTGCCCCCGGGCCGTCCGCCCGAATTCCCCTTTTTTGAACTCTGCCTTGCCCCCGGGCCGTCCGCCCGAGACCCGTCCTCCAGACCCCCTCCACCCACCCTGCTGGATTTTTGTTTTTTTGGGACGTCTGGAATCCGTCCCTTGAGGGGGGGGTTATGTCACGATTCTCATGTTATGTCACGTTTATAGTTTTGTAGGTTTGGGTGTTTTTGCTGTTTTCCATGTCATGTTTTCCTTTGGGTTATTGTCTGGTCCTTTCCCCTGTGTTTTTCCTCTTGTCATTAGTTTCCCTAGTGTGTCTAATTGTCTGATTATGTTCACCTGGGCCCCTGTGTTTTCTCCTCCCTCCTCACCTGTGTCTTATTGTGTGATTGAGTCTGGTGTGTATTTAAGTTCTGGTTGTCTGTCTGTCTTGGTCGGTTCGTCTTGTTCCCTGACTAGTTCTGCGGTGAGTGTTCTGTTTGTCATTGTAAATATATACCTCATAGCCTTGAAATAAAGGAAGTTTCAGTTTATATCTGCATTTGGGTCCTGCTTGTTTCACAAACCGTGACAGGTTGTCATGGTGACGAGCCACGTCAGAGCCCTCGCCGCCTTTGCCCGTGAAGCAACCCAAGAGGGGCTCGGTCCGAAAAGGTTGCGAGGGGGCCTCCACACACTGCATCTCACACAGGCTCTCATCCTGTCTCTGTTTAGGAGAAGGCTCGTAAACTGGACGTTGAGGCGCGTTTCACGCTCAAACGTGCTGAGGAATGAGCGGAGGTGTGTGCAGTGCTACACAGTGCGTAATAACAGCCCTGGAATCATTACGACCGTGAGTAGTATAGGCACATCTGGGACGGAGGAAAACCCGTGCTGCCTGCTAACCGACAGGTTAACAGCTGCACCGGAGGAGAGCTGTCACTTTCTCCATTCTCTGCTGTGAGAGTCGCACTCTCATGCGGGCTGAGTTCAATTCCACTCCCAGTTAAATGTCTGGGAGGGAAGAGGACAACTCTTATTCCAGTTGACAATGAAACCCAGGTTTGACAGATGAGATACGAGCTGTATCGTCTGAAAAACCGCTTCCTCCCTGGAGCGAGCCAGCCACAGCCGGTCGTCCAGGTAAAATAACACTCTCATCCCCATTCTGAGTAGCTGCCCCAACCGTCTCCACCCACTTTGAAAAAAGTGCGTGGAGCCAGGAATGAGAAACGCAGGAATTTGCTGTGTTTCGGGATGATGGTTACGTGGAGGTAAGCATCCTTCAGGACTATGGGTGTGAACCTCCCTGGTGAACACACTCCAGCACCTGTTTGATCGTCAGCTTTGGAAAAGGCCATTCCCTTGTTGGACACTGACAGATCGAGGATGGGTCTCATTCCCCCCGCCCCGTCTCCTTCGGGACCAGAAAATAGCGGGAGTAAAAAAAAACGATTTTCTTCCCCTTGAGGAACCCTGGAAAAAGGCTTTCTTTAATCCGAGTTCCTGCCGCTCTGCACGGAGCGCGAGACACTGTTCCTGGGATGACAGGATTCCCTGTATCCCGTATAACTGCGGGGGGGGGGGGGGGGGAGAGGCGAACTGCAGAGACTACCCTCTGCCTATCCGCCTGCTCATCCATCTGTCCATCAGACACACGCGCCACCACCCTGAGTACCATACAGTACTCTGATAGCGCCGGGTGTACTTTCTCTGGATGGGCTGTGGTTGGTGACAAACCACGCCAGAGCCCTCCACACACTGCATTTCACACAGGCTCTCGTTATGTCGTCGTTTAGGAGAATACTCGTAAACCGCGCATTCACGCTCAACACCACTAAGGGATGAGCGGAGGTGTGTGCAGTGCTGTCCACACGATGCGTAACATTAGCCGCTTTCACACCGCAGGATTTGCCGTACTTTAGTGCCGGCACTAAAGTACCACGGCACTGAATCCGCCAGGGGGCTAGTGCCAATCGCATTCACACCGCAGTACTTTCCCTGAGGCAAGATTACGCTGACGTCACTTCGTCTTCTTCTTCTCTGGGTTTACTGGCAGGCCGCAAAAGCACTTCACGGCGAGTACAAAAGAAAACGAGAGAAGAAGAACTACACGGGGGAGGGGGTATAAAGCCCACCCGCTGTACATGATATATATATATATATATATATATATATATAAAAGGTAGGCTCAGCAGACAGACCGTAGTGCAAAGATAAAGTGTCACATGATCATCTACTAAATAGTGAATTCAGCATCAACTTCACCAAGATGAAGTTCATATCTTCCTAAAATACGTGTTACTTTATAACTATGGACTTTATCTTTATGTATTTATTATATATTACCCCCTCAGGCTGATTTTGGAAAAGGACATTAACCGTTGTTTGGTATTTTTCCCTTATTTATCTAAAACAAATGACATGATAAATTACTTGTGTTTATGTGTGTAAGACTTGTGTTTCTGCACAAGGTTGCAACATTGTAGATCAATTCAACCACCGACACCTGTCTGCTCTCACATTTTTCTATTCTGCAAATTTGGGGTGGGACACAATAAATAAAGCTTCGCCAGTTTGTTTGTTTGTTTTATTGCACAGTCAAAACATAACAATAACGGCATCACGCCGCTCAAGTAGCTTTTGCGAACATCGCTCAAAACATTTGGAGTTGGGAACTGCTTTCTGTAGAAGCTGCTGCATCCCGTCCTCAGAGTAAATTGCCAGAAGCGCCGACACTTCCTCATCATTCCACCGCTCCGGTGTTGTAGTACGTGTGGTCATAACTGCTTTAAAGTACAAAAAAACTACTCGCTCAGGTGTGGATGTGGTTTTGTAGCGAGGAAAAAAATGGCTGCCTAACAAAAAAAATTCTGAGTCTAACGGGGCGTGGTTTGCAATTCGCCCAGCCAATAAAAATAGAATAGAAATTGGCTATTTGTATCACCAGGTTCGTACCACCTCTCTAGCAGGGACTGAAAATGGCCAAAAGAGTTCCCGGCACTGAGTAGTCCGGGCAGCCGGCTTAACCGGTTAGCCTTGCTGCAACTTCCCTCTGTCCATCTAACACACGCGCCGTCACTCAAGGCGCGAACCTGCTCTGGATGTGCTGTGGTTGTCATGGTGACGAGCCACGCCAGAGCCCTCCAGACGTTGCATTTCACACAGGCTCTCCTTATGTCGAGTTTAGGAGAAGGCTCGTAAACTGGACATTGAGGCACGTTCACGCTCAAACCTGCTGAGGAATTAGCGGAGGTGTGTGCAGTGCTATTCACACAGTGCGTAATAACAGCCCTAGGCTCATTACGACCGTGTGTAGTATAGGCACATCTGGGACAGAGGAAAAACCGTGCTGCTATAACCGAAAGGTTAGGATCATCAGGTTTAAACGTCAAGCCCTGTTGTCTAATAACCGACTGGTTGATTACAGCTGGCTTGTGCCGCGAGCTCTGCTGCCGCGCTAACCAACCGGTTACAGCCGGCTCAAACGGCGAGCCCCGCTGTTTGCTAACCAGCTTATGCACCAACACGCGCTGTATTGCACAGCGGCTCTCATCATGTCGCCGTTTAGCAGAAGACTCGTAAATCGGACATTGAGGTACACGCTCAAACCTGCTTGAGGAATGAGCGGAGGTGTGTGTAGGAGGCACATATGTGACATAGGAAACAAACCCGGGCTGTCTAATTAACCGACAGGTTTTAAAGACAGCCGGTTTGAGCCGTGAGCCCTGCTGCCTCACAGACGACATGCAGCTTTTTTTATGTCATCCGGAGGAGAGCTCTCCTGAACCGGGGGAACGGGGAGATCTCATTAGGCGGCTGCCTTTCCGATGATCTCCGGGAGTTCCTGGAGAATACCGCCTATCGACGGCAGAGCCGTGATGGCGGATAGAGGGACCCGGTGTCCGCCCGTCAGCCGAACCTAGGCTCGGCTACCGGGCTGACACCGGGCGTCCGCCCCGTCTCCCCCGCCGAAGGAGAGGGAGACAGGGCGGGGGAACCACATGGTGATCCGTGAATGGAGGGGAAGGAGTAGCCCGCCACTCGGATCCAATAAATAAAGGGCTTGGTCCACAGAGTTAGACTCCTGGACTAGCCAATCATCCTCGGCCGCAGCAGCGAGAGCGTCCGCTCGATCTGTCTGTGGGCCAGAGGGAGACGGACACAATGAGTGCATGACACCTGGGGAGTGAGAGCCGCGTTTGCGTGCTCTAATCCCCGGCAGGACTCACACCGTGAGCTCCGGTCGTAACTCGTGTCGGGTTGACACCGGGCCCACGCCCTGTTTCCCCCGTCCGGAGGAGAGGGAGGATGGGCCCAGGGGAACCAGGAATGTTTGCTTTTTAGTAAACAGCTCTGAAAAGAGCTTTGTGCCTTACAGTGCTTCTGCAACGGAGTGCTGAAGAAAAGTGGGAGTGGATTGTAGGGCCTACTTCCTATTTATACGGAAGTGAACCCGAAGGTGGGGCCCACGTCATAGGTGGGCGTGGATTAAGTCTTTCAGTGCTGCACACGCGATAGCCTTAGAGGGCGAAGCCTTGTACGATATAGAAATACTATTCATTTTCACGTTCACACAGTCGGTGATTTTGGCCGGCCGTCTTTCCTGCAGTCTAAACTGTATTTCCTTTCTCCTGTAATATGACTTGATCGCTTTAAACTCCACACACTGAGCTCTAATTGGTCAGCAGGCGGTCCTTTCACTGAGTTGATCTTTAATCCTGGAACCTAACCTGCTAACCAGGCTAGCCGTTCAGCTTAAGTTACCATGGAGATCTAGCCTGCTAAAAAGTGAACCAGCGTCGTAGGACCGGAAACCCAGAGTTTTCCCTGAAGTTAGCTCGCTAATTGGACGGCCCGTCCACACTATAGCTTTAAGCTATAGTGTCACTGACACTATACAGTGTATATACTGACACTGTTGATTTAAGCGAAAATCTGGCTTCGTAATATAGGCCTCTGGACACATCTTTTTTTTTTTGTTAGACTTCTCTAGCTATGTATTATGCATGGAAGATATTTTGAAGATGTAGGCCTAATATAAATACCACTTTTATAAAGATGATATCAGCAGTGTTGCCTATTGCTTTTCTCCTCATTTCACCAATCACACTGGATTTCCCTTTTCCCTGTCATTATCATCCTTCTATCTTCATAAACTCAGGCATTGTCACAAGATGTCCTCTCGAACTGAAGATGAAGAGAAAGAAAGAAGGAGAGAAGTGGTACGGGAAGATAAGCTACCAGGACTTTGAGGAAGAAATAGACGACCCCTTAGATGTGGAGAAGAAGATCAGAGAAGGTACGGTATACAGAGCTCCTAAATGTCACTACCAAAAACAGAGTATTGATGGAGCTGCTCCTTGTGGTTTCAGTGTTCAGCACCTCCATCCTGTAATCATTCAACATGCTTCCTCTCTCTCCAGCTCAGAATAAAATAGCTGGACTAGGGGTGGGGATCAGTGATGAACTCATCAGTCTGGAGATCGCCTCTCCTGATGTTCCCGACCTGACACTCATTGACCTGCCCGGCATCACCAGGGTGGCTGTAAAGGGACAGGATGCAAACATTGGAGACAGGGTATGATACCTTAGTGTCAATAAATCGATCAACATTTATTTGTATAGCCCAATATCACAAGATACACATTAGTCTCAGGGGGCTTTACAGTGTGTACAGTGTACAACTCTCAGTCCTAAGACCCTTGCATCGTACAAGAAACAAACTCCCAATGAAACCCCACAATTAAATGGGAAGAAACTAAAGATACCTCTGGGAGAGAAAAAGAGAGGAGGGATCCCTCTCTCAGGGCGGACAGACATGCAATAGATTCAGTGTGTGTATGGATAAAACATAATACAATTAAGACATAGACAGCCTTAAAGATTAATAAGGATAATGTCAACATCTATGAAAATGGATCCAGGTGGATTTTAACGATCTTCCGGGAGTGTCTGAAAACAATAGGCAGGACAGGACCAAAGCAACAGGCCCAGCTATGACTCATGATTCAGACATAAACTTTAATACAGGCAACCTGCCAGGTGAGAGACAAAAAAAACAATCTATAATATAATTGTCAAGGTTAGCTGTTGCCCCGCTTGATCTAATGTATTTAGCTATGGTATTTAAATGAAGTCAACCAGACCTTTGGAAATATGCCTGTTTCAGCGGGGTGTTGTTAGAGCGCCGGCTGCTGGAGGGATGGGAGCAGCTCAGCCGGACGCCAGACCGCTGATCAGAATCAGGTAATACGTCACTAAATAAAAGCATAAAAGCTCCTTCCGTCATGTTTAACTCAAGTGTGAGCCAGAACGCTCACAGTGGCGTCTGAACAGGGACAATGACTGAAGGAGACAAGAGACCAGAACCAGGTTACCAGAATGCTTTTATTTAGTGACTTATTACCTGATTCTGATCAGCTGTCTTGCATCCGGCCGAGCCGCTCCCATCATTCCAGCAGCCGGCGCTCTAACCACATCCTGCTGGCACAGTGCCTAATAAATGACAGATAAAAGAATATGAGCTCTACGTTTAAAAAATAACTTAATGTATAATCTGAATTATCACTTTCAGATAAAGAGCATGATCCAGAAGTTCATCAGAAGACAAGAAACCATCAGCTTGGTGGTTGTCCCCTGCAATGTGGACATCGCAACCACAGAAGCTTTGAAGATGGCCCAGGAAGTGGATCCTGAAGGAGAGAGGACTCTGGGTAAAGAGAACTGATTATAGAAAATCAACTCCTTGGACAAGTTACTTTACTTTTAGATCACTGTCTATGTGTCTCTATCTTTCTCAGGTATCTTGACCAAGCCTGACCTGGTGGACAGAGGCACGGAGGAGAACGTTGTGGAAATTGTCAATAATGAAGTCATCCACCTGAAGAAAGGCTACATGATCGTCAAGTGCCGAGGTCAGAAGGAGATCACAGAGAAAGTGTCTCTTACTGAAGCGATAGAGAGAGAGAAAACCTTCTTCAGTGATCATGCATTTTTCCAGTAAGTTCATACTTTTGGGGTAATTTTAACACATACATTGGGGCAAAAAAGTATTTAGTCAGCCACCAATTGTGCAAGTTCTCCCACTTAAAAAGATGAAAGAGGCCTTTCATTTTCATCGTATACCTCAACTATGAGAGACAAAATGGAAAAAAATCCAGAAAATCACATTGTCTGATTTTTAAAGAATTTATTTGCAAATTATGGTGGAAAATAAGTATTTGGTCACCTAACAAACAAACAAGATTTCTAGCTCTCACGGACCTGTAACTTCTTCTTTAAGAGCCTCCTCTGTCCTCCACTTGTTAACTGTATTAATGGCACCTGTTTGAACTCGTTATCAGTATAAAAGACACCTGTCCACAACCTCAAACAGTCACACTCCAAACTCCACTATGGCCAAGACCAAAGAGCTGTCAAAGGACACCAGAAACAAAATTGTAGACCTGCACCAGGCTGGGAAGACTGAATCTGCAATAGGTAAGCAGCTTGGTGTGAAGAAATCAACTGTGGGAGCAATTATTAGAAAATGGAAGACATACAAGACCACTGATAATCTCCCTCGATCTGGAGCTCCACACAAGATCTCACCCCGTGGGGTCAAAATGATCACAAGAACGGTGAGCAAAAATGTCATATGGTCAGATGTAACCAAAATAGAACTAGACGTGTTTGGAGGAGAAAGAATGCTGAGTTGCATCCAAAGAACACCATACCTACTGTGAAACATGGGGGTGGAAACATCATGCTTTGGGGCTGTTTTTCTGCAAAGGGACCAGGACGACTGATCCGTGTAAAGGAAAGAATGAATGGGGCCATGTATCGTGAGATTTTGAGTTGCAACCTCCTTCCATCAGCAAGGGCATTGAAGATGAAATGTGGCTGGGTCTTTCAGCATGACAATGATCCCAAACACACCGCCCGGGCAACGAAGGAGTGGCTTCGTAAGAAGCATTTCAAGGTCCTGGAGTGGCCTAGCCAGTCTCCAGATCTCAACCCCATAGAAAATCTTTGGAGGGAGTTGAAAGTCCGTGTTGCCCGGCGACAGCCCCAAAACATCACTGCTCTAGAGGAGATCTGCCTGGAGGAATGGGCCAAAATACCAGCAACAGTGTGTGAAAACCTTGTGAAGACTTACAGAAAACGTTTGACCTCTGTCATTGCCAACAAAGGGTATATAACAAAGTATTGAGATTAACTTTTGTTATTGACCAAATACTTATTTTCCACCATAATTTGCAAATAAAGTCTTTAAAAATCAGACAATGTGATTTTCTGGATTTTTTTTCTCATTTTGTCTCTCATAGTTGAGGTATACCTAGGATGAAAATGACAGGTCTCTCATCTTTTTAAGTGGGAGAACTCGCACAATTGGTGACTGACTAAATACTTTTTTGCCTTGTTCACTGTGATTTGTAATATGACATGTACTCAGTAGTCTTTTATTCTTGTTGTAGCTCTCTCTATAATGAAGGCCATGCTACTATTCCCAAACTGGCTGAGAAACTCACATTGGAGCTGGTGCATCACATTGAGGTAACTTCTTACTCCAAAATGACTTAAGGTATTTCTGCTTATTTTATTTGTTAAAGTTTATTATGTGTGATGTGTAGAAATCTCTTCCTCGACTGGAAGAGCAAATAGAGGAGAAACTAGCAGAGACTCAGGCACAGCTGGAGAGATATGGCAACGGCCCCCCGTCAGACACTGCCGAAAGAATCTACTACCTCCTTGATGTGAGCTCCCAAACTCTGGATTACATCCACTTGGTTACTCAAGACATACAGTACTCACCATCATGTATGCATTTCAAATTAACACAAATCCCCTGTAAACTGTTTCTGCTGTCATGTGTGTGCTGCAGAAAGTGACTGCATTCACTCACGATGCCATCAACCTGACTACAGGAGAGGAACTCAAGTGTGGAGACAGGTTCAATGTCTTCTCCATGCTCAGAAATGAGTTTGGGAAGTGGAACAACCACCTGCTCAAATCAGGAGAAAAGTGTGAGTGTGTCATTTAGATCTGGTCTACAGTTGAGCAGCATCAGGAGTCTGAAATGTCCGTTTGTTTTTTCCAGTTAACAAAAAGATTGAGAAAGAGGTGGAGGAATACGAAGCGACGTATCGTGGAAGAGAACTGCCGGGCTTCATCAACTACAAGACCTTTGAGACCATGGTCAAGGACCAGATCAAACAGCTGGAGGAGCCCGCTGTGAAAAAACTCAAGGATGTTGGAGGTAAATGGTTGCATGAATTATATCTTTATCCAGTAACAGCTTTCACCATTTCCAACAAGTTTCCATTCTTCAAAGCTGCTGTGACTTCTTGTTTTTTCCTCCAGATGTTGTTAGGAAGGTGTTCATACAGCTTGCTCAGAGCAGCTTCATTGGATATCCTAACCTGGTCAAAATAGCCAAGGTAGCCATCTTCTATGAACCTCTTAAAACTTGATACGCATCATCATTTTGATTTGCAGACTGACTGGAATCTTATTTTTTCAGGCAAAGATCGAAGCCATCAAGCAAGAAAAAGAGTCCGCTGCTGAATCCATGCTGAGAACTCAGTTCAAGATGGAGCTGATCGTTTACTCTCAGGACAGGACCTACAGCAGCAGTTTGAGTGAGTGCAAGAGAGAGGAAGAGGAGGACCTCCATGTGGCCTTTGAGGACTCTGAGGAGGATGAGGAATACAGAGAGAATAATGAAAATCATCAAGAAAGGAGTTTGGTGTACAGCACTGATAATGATGCTACACTTAAGGAGCTGATGCTGCACCTTAAATCGTATTACAAAGTAAGTTTTAATATAGAGATGATTCATGAACAAAAGCACACATACAGCAGGGATTAGACCCCAGATGTACCCTGTTTTCTCAAACCTCCCTTTCTTTTTCCTTCTTCAGATTGCCAGCCAGCGTCTGGCTGACCAGATCCCACTGGTGATCCGCTACCAGATGTTGCAAGAGTCTGCCGTTGCCCTGGAGAGGGAGATGCTGCTGATGATCCAAGATAGGGAGAATTTGGAGCTATACCTGAGGGAGGATTGCGACATTGGCACGCAGAGGGCTGGTTTGCAGAGTCGCCTTAAACGCCTCATGAAGGCTCGCACATACTTGGTGGAGTTCTAGAGGGGGGCAAGCTCTCAACTATCGATATGACTCTACTGAACCTCTTTTCAATATAAAATACAGTTCCCTTGTTGTTGTAGGATTGATGTTCGATCTTTTTTTTGTTACCCTGTCCAATGAAAAATGAATTTGCTTTAAATGTAAAGTCAGAGCAGGTCGATGTCCTACGTCGATAGGGAGTCTCTTTAAATGTAGTGTAATATGTACTCCGATTGCCATTTTTTCTTTTTTTAAAGCCAGCTTTTCATTAGGCAAACATAGATCAAAGGAACACACTGTAAAAGTCAAATGTCATGTTAATAGGGTATCCCTCTTTCAGTTTCTGCCAGGGAACATTGGGCCACATTTTTGGATATATAAATCAGATTATTTTTATATGCATATAACATTTGTAATAATTCAAACATATTTTTTTGAATAAAATAAACAATTTGACTTTGTTTGTGTAATTTGGCTATTCCAACTTGCTTTCACAGGTGAAACTACTCAATCTTACAAATCTTTTCTACTGTAAAATTGAAACTCTATTTTCTCACTTAAAGGTTAGGTATTCTTAACGTGAAAAATTAGCAACTTTAAGGGCTTTCATGCAACTACTTTACGACCCTGCAATATAGAAAACAAGGATAACAGGATAGTAAATATTTTTTCTACGGGTCATACTAAAATCTAACAAACCACACTTCTTAGTTTGCCTTATTGAAGCAGCCTGATGTTGCCTCCCAGCTGTTCGATTCTTAATATACAGTGGGGCAAAAAAGTATTTAGTCAGTCACCAATTGTGCAAGTTCTCCCACTTAAAAAGATGAGAGAGGCCTGTCATTTTCATCCTAGGTATAGCTCAACTATGAGAGACAAAATGAGAAAAAAAATCCAGAAAATCACATTGTCTGATTTTTAAAGAATTTATTTGTAAATTATGGTGGAAAATAAGTATTTGGTCACCTACAAACAAACAAGATTTCTGGCTCTCACAGACCTGTAACTTCTTCTTTAAGAGCCTCCTCTGTCCTCCACTTGTTAACTGTATTAATGGCACCTGTTTGAACTCGTTATCAGTATAAAAGACACCTGTCCACAACCTCAAACAGTCACACTCCAAACTCCACTATGGCCAAGACCAAAGAGCCGTCAAAGGACACCAGAAACTAAATTGTAGACACAGTATCTGCAATAGGTAAGTAGCTTGGTGTGAAGAAATCAACTGTGGGAGCAATTATTAGAAAATGGAAGACATACAAGACCACTGATAATCTCCGTCGATCTGGAGCTCCACGCAAGATCTCACCCCGTGGGGTCAAAATGATCACAAGAACGGTGAGCAAAAATCCCAGAACCACACGGGGGGACCTAGTCAATGACCTGCAGAGAGCTGGGACCAAAGTAACAAAGGCTACCATCAGTAACACACTACGCCGCCAGGGACTCAAATCCTGCAGTGCCAGACGTGTCCCCCTGCTTAAGCCAGTACATGTCCAGGCTCGTCTGAAGTTTGCTAGAGAGCATTTAGATGATCCAGAAGAGGATTGGGAGAATGTCATATGGTCAGATGAAACCAAAATAGAACTTTTTGGTAAAAACTCAACTAGACGTGTTTGGAGGAGAAAGAATGCTGAGTTGCATCCAAAGAACACCATACCTACTGTGAAACATGGGGGTGGAAACATCATGCTTTGGGGCTGTTTTTCTGCAAAAGGGACCAGGACGACTGATCCGTGTAAAGGAAAGAATGAATGGGGCCATGTATCGTGAGATTTTGAGTGACAACCTCCTTCCATCAGCAAGGGCATTGAAGATGAAACGTGGCTGGGTCTTTCAGCATGACAAGGATCCCAAACACACCGCCCGGGCAACGAAGGAGTGGCTTCGTAAGAAGCATTTCAAGGTGCTGGAGTGGCCTAGCCAGTCTCCAGATCTCAACCCCATAGAAAATCTTTGGAGGGAGTTGAAAGTCCGTGTCGCCCAGCAACAGCCCCAAAACATCACTGCTCTAGAGGAGATCTGCATGGAGGAATGGGCTGAAATACCAGCAACAGTGTGTGAAAACCTTGTGAAGACTTACAGAAAACGTTTGACCTCTGTCATTGTCAACAAAGGGTATATAACAAAGTATTGAGATGAACTTTTGTTATTGACCAAATACTTATTTTCCACCATAATTTGCAAATAAATTGTTTAAAAATCAGACAGTGATTTTCTCGATTTCTTTTCTTCTCATTCTGTCTCTCATAGTTGAGGTATACCTAGGATGAACATTACAGGCCTCTCATCTTTTTAAGTGGGAGAACTTGACAATCGGTGGCTGACTAAATACTTTTTTGCCCCACTGTATAATACATGTCTTTGTACATCAAACTTCTCCTGACTTCCCACAATTAATGAGTATCCAGATTAAACTGTGCTTTAGCTCCCCCTTGTGGTTTTAGATGAAATGGTGATTGCAATTCCAGTTTAACAAAGAAAAAAAAAGTTCTTCCATACTCTTTAGAGGTGTGCACTGTGCATCAGTGATGCAAATACAAAGCTGAGTCAGTCCTGATATAGATTTGTTGTTCTTCTTCTGATAAACATGAATTTAGGTTTTTCCTCTTCATCAATAACTTATCGTGTGCATTTCCATACGTATGCAAAATACAAAATGTTGGTAAAATGCGTGAACATAAGCTTTATTCAAAAATACATACAAAAAAGTATTCCATGACAAATAATAAAAAAATCATTTAAAAGCGGTTCACTTCAATTATTTCTGCCGGGATCGTCACAGGTTCATTCTCCAGTTTGAGCAGGGCTCTCCTGGTTGTTGTCGTCATTGTCTGATTTCTCGTCATCTAAAAAGATTAAAGTTATTAGAGAGGCAACGTTTTTTCCTAAACTCTACAGATGAGATTGATCAACAGCTATTAAGGAAAAAAGGCACACATGCCAAGTTCTGCATCTCCAATGTCCTTGTGTACTCACTCTCAAGTGTCTGCTGTAGTTCCTGTATGGTGCTGAGCAGCACATGGAACTGCTTCTTCCTTAACTCCAACTGTATGTGACAAAGTGAGAGCCAATAATAAAATGACTCATGGTCGAAGACATTGGATGTGGGAATACAAGGTGATAAATGTATTTAGCTTTACCTTAGCATCTACGTTCTCCTTGATTTGAGACAGCTGCTGGAGTTCTTTGTCAAGCGCTTCTAACTGCCTGTGATCAAACCAACAATAATGTGAGTATCATGAAAGCCCAAACGTCTTTGACTCAATATCTGGATGAAACAAATGACTCACTTAAGTGTTTCATGTCGGTCTGGATGTTGCTGGATAACCTTAGCCAAAGCATCGTACTCTGGAAGAAATGAAGTGAAAATGTGAGACAAGCGGCTATACAAAAACCTAGCTCAACCACACAGAAATATTTATGTTATTTGAAAAACCTATATTGCCACCAATTATTTTAAAATCAGTGAGAGATTACTTTTTATAAAAGCCCGTTTCCATTTAAAAAATGCATTCTCTATGAAGTTCAAATTAAACAAACCATCCCTAGGGTTTATCTTTTTTGAAAACGCTCCTTGAGCAACAGTTGATTGGATTATAATTGCAGTTGTATAATAAATGAAATGTAATAATCTGTGTGTATGACAACTTTACTTTGCTTCTCAAGGAAATGCTCTTTTTCCTGTGAAAAAGCTTGGATGTTTGGTTTTGATTAAACTGACAACATTTTAGTTAATCAGTGTGTTTTTGATAGCTTTTCTAGTTTGACTCACATTTTTGCAAACCCAAAGAACTTCAGTTTTGAATAATAAAGAAAAGGAGAAAGTCATTTAATTGGTGCAGCTGGAAGCAGAAAATGTATATTTTCCTTAATACATGACTAATCTATTGGCAATAACTTCTTTGCCATTTTAAATAACTATTGTTCTGCAGCACTATGTCAAGCTGTTGGATATATTGGTTGTACTTCAACATAGTGTGACACCTCAAATACTGCTTAGACTCTTCCTCAGTGTTTATAAATAACAAAAGCAGTACATTTATCATATAAATAATTACCATAATTCCATCTTGATCACTGAAATGCTCTTACCTTGGCGATTTTTCCGTACCCTCTTTGCTCTCTGTATTTCCTTTTTGCATTCTGCTATCTTCTCGTGTGCAGATGTGATGTTTTGTTCTGCAAAGACAACAGGGTGGTGAGAGATAAGGTTATTGTGTAAACACTTCAAAAACACAAAAAATACTTTGTTTTGTAGTGACCTAGATCTGCTAGTTACCACGATCTGCTAGTTACCACATTGTATTTTTGAAATGCAGGAACATGAGTAGTTCTGGTATAAAAAAGAAAAAAAACACAGACATACAAAATCACAATTTCTTACCTATGTTAGTGTAGATTTTCTCATAATTCTCCATTTCTCGAAGATTCATGTCATAAACCATTAACGTCTTCCCCATGGAGAACTCACACTGGCCCAGGGTGGCCATCACCCTCTGATACTGCGTGAACCTGAACAGTACAGCATAACGGTTTAATACTCAAACAAGTTGTCCACCACACTTTTATTTATAAAAAAATGTTATTATCAGAGGTGGAAGAAGAACTCGGATCTTGTACTTAAGTAAAAGTAGGACTACCTCAGTGTAGGAATACTCTGTTACAAGTCCTGCATTCAAAATATTACCCAAACGTTTTGACATCAAAATATAGTTAAAGTACAAAAAGTAAAACAACTCATTGTGCAAATTGGCCCATTTTGGAATAACCTATTATATGTTTTGATTACAATTATTGATGCATTAAAGTGTTATCCAAGCTAGTAAATGTGTAGCTAGTTTTAATTACTTTGTACAATACAGGTTAGTTTGTGAAAGTTACTCCAGGAGTAACTAAAGTCTTATTATTGTGTTGTTTATATTTCAGATAATCCAAATCTACAAATACCCAAAGGTATTAAACAAATGTAGTGTAGTAAAACCACAGTTTTTACCTCTGAATTGTATCGGGGTAGAAGTACAAGGTAGCAACAAACTGAAATGCTCAAAATTGTAAATAAGAACTGGTGTACGAGAGTAGATGTTTACATGACACCACCGGTTATTGTATATCTCCCAGTAGCGCTCACTCACCCTTCCTCCGGGGTCCCAGGCGAGTTGCACCATTTAGTGAAGCTCTTTAGGAGCACGTTGATTCGGCGGTCATCTCCAGCCCCGTCCCCGTCAATAAGAAGACGTTTCCGAATAACTTCATCTAAATAAGGGCAAAAACAGGATTCAAACAACATTCCAGATAAAGCAGTCACTTTTAAAAGCACCTAAGCTAACTGTTAACTAGCTAGCATGCCTTCTGTGTATTAGCTGTTTCGAGAACAAGCCTCTATCTTTTGTAACATTGGACCGTTTTGTAATTTGGCTGGATATATGTCGACACTTTAAGAGCTTCGGTACACATTTTAATTGTGTTTTTTTTCCAGAGAGCTTAAATTAGTTAATAAAACCATTACTTACCGTCCGTTACAGCTCCCATGTTTGTATGTAACTAAATAAACTTTATTGAAGAGCCGGAAGTGAACAAAGCAGCTCGACCCGCCTCCGATTAAATGGTCGGCAGTGATTGGTTACAGAAAAGGACTCAACGTTTTTTTGATAAAGCTTTATTTGATTTAGAAAAGGGTTTTACTACTACGTAAAATAATTAAATGAGCTTAATACTATAATGTGTGCTCATTTAAAACAGGGATATAGTCTAAATAGAGCTGAATGAAAGGCCATGAGTTTAATAACATTGTCATTTCCAGTGACACAACATGTAGGCTTACACTGTGGAGAGTCAAATGGAAACCTTTTGTCAAAAAACAAACAAAAAGATTGTTAGACTGTCACAAATACAGACTTTAGGAAGAACACAAATTGAATATGTATAAAGTGAAAGCTTGAAGCAATGCTATACTTCACCCAGTTTTATAATAAGCATTTAACTTAAAATGTGAATTAATCTAAGACTGATAACTATGGAGGACGGAACATGACATAAGTAGCCTATAAATAAATAAATGTATGAATAAAACATGAATAAATAAATACGGCAATAAATAAATATATACGAATAAATACATTTAGAAATAAATAAATGTTGAAATAAATACCGGAATAAAATAATAAATGCATAAATAAATATGGAAAAAATAAATGAATGTATAAATAAACATAAAAGTTGAGAATAAAACAGAACACACATTATTATAAATCTTTAATATATTTCTACATTTACGTTAATTTACATTTATTTATTTATGTATTTCTGTGTCCGTATGATAATGAGGCGGTCCTAACCTCAGTCTGAAGCATGGTCCAAGAAAGAATAATCACTTCACACATCTCCTGCACTTCCCCTGGTGGTTTTACCCTATAACATCTATTTAAGGCAGTGGTTCTCAAACTTTTTCAGTCGAGCCCCGCTAAACCCGGTTCCCATCTATATTGGGATTAATTATTGTTGTAAAAACATTACATTTTCTCTGCTAATAATAAGAAGATACAAAGATCCAACTATAATTTTATATTGTATTATGGATTACACATGAACAAAAGTGCTTGTAATAGATTGTGAATTAATTTGGCCTAATTCAAACTAGTCCTTCTTCCCTGAGTAGTAGATTTTTTTAATTCAAATGTCTTAAGTTTTGAGACCGCCACGATCAGTTCATTCTCAATGTTCAGCTTTGATCTGTATTTCGTTTTGATGGCAGCAACAGCAGAAAAGCACGTCTCACACAAGTCGGATATTGGAAAAGGCAGCAGTATGCCCACAGCTCTCTGACCAATGAGATCTTTTCCGAGCAGTGTTTGTTTACAATTTCTTCCCGCGCCCCCCCCCCCCCGCAGTGCCTCCGCGACACACCACAGTTTGAAAACCACTGGTTTAAGGAATAAAGGCTTTTGCATAAGGATTTTGAAACATTATTATTTTGTTGGGGAAATATTTTCCAAGGTCCATAACTTTGACCCAGTTTATCAGTTCAAACTGTCCTGACTGAGCACACGCACCTGTAACCTTGGCTGCTGTGCTCTCAGTGTTCTGTCTCCCTGTTCCTGCCTGTTGGCGTCAGCTGATAGAGCTGTTATGATTCTATCTTGTTATGCAGCATTATTATTCTCTCTGAACAAGCTAAATACATGGGTCTGGGGTATAGTTCTTCAGAATTGACGTGGCAACTCTACTGTGAAGTCAGAACCTCTGGCTGCTGTGACTTGTGATGTGAATTCTCCGGCCGAAGCTCCTATAATAAACCATCAGTGTTTGACATAAAGCTCCTGCTCTTCCCGTGTCTCCTTCATGAGTCGGTGACTCCCACTGCATTGCTACACAGAAGTTTCCCCCACAATTACTTTATTTTTTTATTAACATAAACATTTATTAACATTTCGCGCTCACTTTTGACGCCCGCAACATATGTGAAATCTCACAAAATTTTGCACGCGCAGCGTGGCAACTTGAAATATGTACGTAGGCCACGCCCACTTCCATTTTTAACGTAAACTCCCCCTACTTTAACTTTCACGTAAACGAACGAAACTCGCTACGTATATCTAGGGTACGGAGACGAACCAAAAAGCCTCTTGGAGGGGTATAAAATAAAGTACAGGAAGTCTGCCATTTTCGGCCATCCTCCGTACGAAATCTATCTTCTCCTAGGGACTTTATCCGTACAACTCGTCGGGTAGCTTCTCGAGACATGGGCAATTAAAAGTTATCAGGGAAACTTTTTTCTTTCGCACGGCGTAGCCGTGATTTGGCGCCAAAGTTCGCATTCGCTCGATGCTAGGCGGTCCCTCGCCATGAAACACGATAATGTCATAACGCCAACTGACATTCTCAGAACACCACCAAACTTCACATGATGGTTAACACTGCAGCCCTGAACAGCTCTAGGTGAAATCTGAGGTTACTTAATTTGGCGTTACCATGGCAACAGATCCTTCGCCATAAAACACGGTGTAGCTGTAACTCCAATGGACACGGTCCCATCGTCCCCCAATCTTCACTTTTATATCACTGGTCAATAGAGAACCGCAGTGACGCATCGTAAAACCCGGAAGTAAGTTAGCATTTTTAGCACTTCCGGTTCCTTCCTCAAAAAGCAATGCATTTTTTCCATAGGGTTTTGGAAAATAGCTCGAAATAAGGTCTGTGGTTGACACAAATTTAAGAGATAAGTCACGTTTTGTTCTACGACATTAAATACATCAGCGGTGACCCCACTGGGGATTTTTGAAGAGTTTACGTGTCTGAAAAACGATGGTTGTTACCGACTGGCTGAATAGGACTACAGAAATTGTCGAGGCCGTTGTACGTCATTACGCCGAACACGTAAACACTCCCGCTAAGTTTGTTTTCCCCTGTGTTCTGCTTGAAAGCAAGTACCTGCCTATCAGTATCTGTATATCTATATCTGACTATTAGAATCTGTATTTTTGAAATTGTCATTTTTAACACCGTAGTTTTACAAATTATAGAATAATTAATTACCAGTGTTTTCCAATTTTTTCTCGGCAGTTCGTTTCGTTAGCTAACGCTAGCGCTACTAGTTAGCTACGTAATGGTTTGTTGCTTTGCTCCGGGTTGCAGCCACAGGTCTTCGCATGAAACGTGCTTGTTCTATCGTTTCCCGGCCAATGTTTTCCAAAGGAGAGTCTGGATTCGTGTCATGAGGTAAGCTGACGTTACATTTTTGTCCATGTCACGGTAAAATGTAAATGATGGGTAGTGACTGTATCGCCGTTTTAGAGATGACGCTGCTGAAAAGACCGCAACATAAGGACAGATAATGAATACATCCTATTAAAACCTGCGTGGCTTATATGATAAGTCTAATTAGTACAAGCAGCATAACGTTTCACCATGTAACTAAAGATTGTAGTCAGGGAAATCAGTTTGACATATTGAACTAATAACAAATCACCTCTGGCTGGCAGAGAACTCTCTGCTCCATAGCTTCTCTTGGACGTAAAATCACATGTACATTTATATTCAATTTAATATTCCATCCCTCACACACTTTTGTATATAATAACTTATATTTTGTTTTTCTTGTTATGCTGCTGCAACACAAACATTTCCCAAATTGGGATCAATACAGTAATATCTTATCTTAATTAATTAAGAAATATAACTATTATAATTAGTGTAGCAGCTGACACCTATTTTCAATATGGATTAATCTACCATTTATTTCTTTAGTTCAATTTTGATCTATAAAAATGTCAAAATAGTGAAAATGTTCACGAGACTTATCAAAGTGCAAGGTTATATCTTTAGATGTTTTGTTTTAGCCTATGTACTGTATGTCTTAATGCTCTTACAGTATATGTGACGGTGTGACTTCCATGAAACTAATATTTTATATCTTCCCAACAGACGAGCTGACAGGAAACCTAACACTCTAACAACCACAACATTGCAAAGGCGAGTAAATATAAATTAAAAACAATTCACAATTTTTTTTATTTCTTCTTCCTTGCAGTGAGGTGAAGCTGACCTTGCACTTGGTGCCAGTAAGGATGTTCCTCACGCAGGCTGAATGTTTCTCCTTCCTTACTGACACAGAAGCCCTTGATTTGCAATGCTTCACTAATTGTCATTTCCCTGGCTCCGTAGGGACACTTTACCTCCAGCACAGCGAAAGACCCTACCAGACCATCTGGAGATGCCCCCAACAATTCTGACTCATGGACCTGCATCTGGGTTGCAGTGGTGAATGCCCTGACACCCTCACATTCATTCATAGTCCCCCACTGTACAGACAAAACACCATCAAGGGCCTGTTGTTGCCCTAGCACCCTGGCAATAAAGGAAGCAGTCACACGCTTTGACCTCAGGACAGCTCCAAAGTTGCTGGCAGTCAACCTTCCTTTCCTGAACAAATGCCAGTTTGGGTTGGTTCGCTGACCAGTGGTAGCCACCTGAATCGCCCTCTGTTGCTCTTCAGACAATGCCATGCTTGCCACAATTGCCTCAGGTCCCTGATGCCCAACAGATTTGATAATTTCAGGAACAGTAACTGTTTCCAAGCTGTAGTGTTCCTCTTCTGGCTCGGGGGAGAGAAGCCAAGAAATTCCTGAAAACCTGCCCCGAGTCTGTCCCTCAGCCAGTCACGATCTTCGGAGGTGGGCTCTCTTGTCAGCGGGTTAAATTAGTTATTGGTTTCAACAGGTACATTAAAACAGTTACTAAATCAGCTTACTATCACCTAAAGAACATATCTAGGATTAAAAGACAAATGTCACAGCAGGATTTGGAAAAAGTTGTCCATGCTTTTATCTTCAGTAGACTGGACTACTGCAACGGTGTCTTCACAGGTCTCACTAAAAAATCTATTAGAAAGCTGCAGCTGATTCAGAACACCGCTGCTCGAGTCCTTACCAACACTAAGAAAGTGGATCACATCACTCCTGCTCTGAAGTCTTTACTCTGGTTCCTCTCTGACACTAAGGAAGTGGATCACATCACTCCTGTTCTGAAGTCTTTACTCTGGTTCCTCACCAACACTAAGAAAGTGGATCACATCACTCCAGTTCTGAAGTCTTTACACTGGCTTCCTGTGTGTCAAAGAATATATTTCAAAAATACTGCTGCTGTTTATAAAGCACTGAACGGTTTAGGACCAAAATGCATTTGTGACCTCCTGCTAAATGATGAACCATCCAGATCTCTCAGGTCTTCAGGGACTGGTCAGCTTTCTGTCCCCAGAGTCAGAACTAAACATGGTAAAGCAGCGTACAGTTATTATGCTCCAAATATCTGGAACAAACTCCCAGAAACCTGCAGGTCCGCTGCAACTCTGACTACTTTTAAATCCAGGCTGAAGACTTTTCTTTTTGTCGCTGCTTTTAATTGAACTATTCATATCTTAGACTGCACTGGAACTTTTATCCATGTATTTTTCTTTTATTGTTTCTTTTATTAGCTTTTCTTTTTAATGACTGATTTTAAATGCCTTTTTTAATGTCTTTCATTTTTTGTAAAGCACTTTGAATTGCCTTGTGTTGAAAAGTGCTATATAAATAAAGTTGCCTTGCCTAATAAAGATTTCATGTGACACATACAATTGATTTGTTGATGGGAATGAATGTGAATAAATTAACTCTAGGTTAACGGTACTCTTGCTATCACTACTCACCGACACTATAAACCTTGTCCCTCATGCTAGCCCTGACAACACCGGTAAGCACACCTTCATCTAGGCTGCACTGTTACGTGTCCTGACTTGTAGTGGTTCTCTCCTCTATCTACACTCTTCTTGTCATCTTTGTAAAACGATATCAGATTGGTAATTGACACAGCCATGACTTCTAGTTAAATTCAGTGTGGCTAAAATGAAAAGCTTTATTAAATTATGCAAGCACGCGAAAGTCAAATTCAGCTTTATTGTCAAAAATTCTACATGTGTTATACATCCAGAAATATCGTTTCCCACAGTGTGACATGTATACATAAAACAAAACAAAAAGGGCCTAGATAAACGTGGTATACATTAAACAAAACAAAATGGGCCTAGATAACCGGGGTATACAGTTTAAAATGTTAATATATTTAAAGTGTTCAAAGGGCAGTTTCAGTGCAAGTCAGTTGAAACGATCTTAAGTTGGCGTGACGTTGAAGTCGTGCGACCCTGCTGCTGCACTGGCTTGTAGTTCGTTTATAGCATAACGTTAGCATTTCGCTTTTGGCGACTAGATTTATGATTCAAAAATTATAAAAGTAGGGTTGACATGTGGAGATTATCCGGCTTAACAAAACGTGATCCCTCTCTTAAATGTGTGTCAACCACAGACCTTATTTCGAGCTATTTTCCAAAATCCTATGGAGAATTTGCATTGGTTTTTCATGAAGGAACCGGAAGAAGTTTACTTCCGGGTTTTTCGACGCGTCACTGCGGTTCTCTATGCCTCAACGGTTCTACGTGAAATCTGAGCTCTCACCATATGCCGTTTCCATGGCAACGCATCCCTCTCCAAAACATACCATGTTGTTATAATTCAATGGAAAATCGTCCAAACGGCACCAGACTTCAGATGATGGCTAATGATCCGGCCCTCAACAGCTCTATGTCAATTATGGGATGTCCTCATATGTCGTTTCCATGGCAACGCGTCCCTCGCCAATAAACCTGGTGTTGTCATAACTCAATGGAAAATCGTGCAGACGGCACCACACTTCCGACTATCATTAATGGTCCGGCCCTCAACAGCTCTACGTGAAATCTGACATCTCACCATATGCCGTTTCCATGGCAACGCGTCCCTCGCCAAAAAATACGATGTTGTTGTAATTCAATGGAAAATCGTCTAAACAGCACTAGACTTCGGACTATCATTGATGGTCTGGCCCTCAACAGCTCTATGTCAATTAGGGGATGTCATCATATGCCGTTGCCATGGCAACGCATCCCTCACCAAAAAATACGATGTTGTTGTAATTCAATGGAAAATCGTCCAAATATCACCAGACAGGGCATCTGGAGTCAGGTTTCTTTAATACGTCATTTAGAAACAATGGAATTAAACCTTTTCAACTTGATCAAACTTCAGGTTTTTTTCCCATAAAAAACCTCCATTCAAACAACAAAATTGATATCTCGATTGGGACATTCCGGCTATGACTTCATCATTTCTGAACTACACCTTATAATTCTCCTTTGGCTGAGAGGAAGAGCTGTTGTCTTTGAGTCAAGTGAGGTGGTGGGTTCAATCCCAGCCGTGCAGTCATCATGTTGATTTATCTTGTGTATTGTGCTGCTTGTTAAATGTGTGCGTTATCTCACTGCTATAGTGGAGAAGAGTTTCAAAATCTAAAATCTCAAACCTGTTATAAATCCCATCCCTTACACCCCTGTTACTGATGTGGTACACCCCAAAAGCGGTACAATTATTTGTGTATTTACTTTTATTTATTTTTGCTAAACAGTGAATTTATTGTTTTGAAAAGCCCAACATTATCTGTATACATTTTGGTGACATTCATATCACTTTATGGTTTATCTGTACTGTTTGAGAAACAGTAAGAGTAAGTAGCGCCAAGGTGGAACCTTTGGCAGGTGAGCGGTGACATCTGGGTTATTTTAGGGGGAACACTTCCGCCCCCTCCTCAGAAGCAGTCCAGACGATCAACTGGATCCTGTGTATAATTCTTGCTGCTGCACTTTTCTGTTTTCTACAGGTCAGTACATGATGAAAATGATGTTAACTTGTGTAGATTAGATATAATGTTAGATGTTTAAGAGAGTGTGTTAGAAAGTTTTGAGCATGTTTGACATAGTAACGGTATTTTAAAAATACTAAACTGTCGGCAACTATAGATGCCATTTTCGCGGGCTTCAGCCGCACCGTGTGTAAAGGTGACCTGAGCGAAGGCTCGCAGGCAGGTTAGCTGCTACGCACGGATAATATGTTTTGTTCACCTGAGTGAAGTCTTGCAGGCACATCGCCTTGTTTTTCTGTTTATTAACACTGACAGTGTATTTATGTGAGCTCCATAATGTTATATTTGGTTGACAGGCCCACTTAATGCGCGGCATGTATCGGCCGGCCGGCGACGAAAGTATGTTACTTAACAAAAAACCCTATGCATTTAATGTTATTTTGGACAATTATTCATATAGTAATCAAATTACCTGAGCCCTTGAGTTGCCTGGAGAACAATAGTTACAGCATATATTTATTGATTTGAATTTTAACAGATCATTGATGCAATAACATTTTTTAAATGTTGAAGTTAAAAGCATCAATCTGGTGCACTTTGACAGCAAAATTAGGGACTAAATCTATGGATGCATCTCTCAACACCCATATGAGACAGAACTGTAAACAGATTTACTTTTTCTTTCAACATTTATTTGAACCGCAAGTGGAGGCAAAAGTGACTGCACCCAAAACATTAAACCTGCTAGCTAACTAGCCTAAACTCAGTAACAGAATGTGGGCAACACGTTCTTCTCCACAGCCGCGCGACCTGAAACTATCTGATAGATAGAACATAAGTAGCCTATCAAAACGGCGCAGCCCAGCCCAGTGGGGTGTGGGAGTGGCCGGAACACTTACAAATGTAACAGGGGGTGTGGGCAGGTGGTGGACCTCACCACCTGACCTCACCCCCTGTACTAGCCGGTAGGATCTAAGTAAGCAAAATGAAAAAGGGAGTGGCCGAAACACTTGCAAATGAAATTTTGAATGACAATCAAACATGTGGGAAGAAGGGGGGGCGGCGCCCCTATGGGCCGGCCGCCACTGTTGATAGCGTTATGTGTTTATATTGTTTATTGTTGAATTTCTCCTTGAGATACAGTAATTGACTGACAGACGGATAACTTAAATGGAGAAATGTGATATGTTTGTAAAGTACAGCTATTTGAATGTAACCATGTGTACTTTGAATTTTGAATAAGAAGCAATCCAGACGATCAACCGGATCCTGTGTATAATTCTTGCTGCTGCACTTTTCTGTTTTCTACAGATATAATTTATTGTTGCTGTGGTACCCAAGATTTTGGGACCCGTAACACTGAGTTTTAGGTATAGTAGCCAAATCTCCTGCTAATAAAAATGTATATCTGGCTCTTGAGGGGCTCTGAAGTGAAGTGTACTTCTTGCGCCAAATACATCAATAAAAGTAAATCAAAGTTTATTTTATCAGCCCAATATCACAAATGTTACTTTTGTCTCATGGGGCTTTAAGGTTTATACAGAACATGAATATGCTAGAAATTCCCGTCTGTAACTTTTTAAATATTTATTGAAGACAGAAGAGTATGAGTTTCTCCTTGCACTGTGCACAACTTGACACAAAGCTCCCAAATAAAAGGGGGACTGGTCCGAAATGTACACTTGTTATAAATGTTGTCGTATCCACAGAAAGCTACCAAGCAGAACAACATTGTGTGAAACACGCTGTTACGTGCTGGGTGTGTTTTTCTCTGTCTCTCTGCTGGTCTGCCCCTGGCTCCGCCTTCCCCAGGTGTCCTGATGACATTCAGCTGGGGATGACTTAAAGAGGAGAAGCTGAAGGAGAAGAGTTCTCTTTTTCCCGTCCTGAAACCGAGGGATTACGACCGTGGCTTTCCTCTCACCTCATGTCAATATATATATATTTTTGCTGTATTTATTGTGTGAACTCTGGAGGATATTAGTATAGGTTTTTTGCGGCTTTGTTTCTTTCCCAGTAGGCTGTGTTTGGACCTCTGGGTAGAGGAGGGAAGTATGGGTCCTACGGCTCATGGTGTGGCTGGCCCAGGCCCCCTTCTTCCTTTTTGTTTGTTTTACGCTGTCCTCCAGACTTGGTTCCTTTCTGCCGGTAGGCATACATGTGAGTTACGGCTTTGCCACAAATAAATGCCCGTCGATAACTAAATTCTGTGTTTGGCTTGGTTGTTTTTATGTTGCGGGTCTTCCCACGGGCCACTACCGCTTGGTAGAGGGACGGGACGTAACACACGCACAGAGATTAATAAATATATTAATGTTAGTAAAAATACATTCAAGATATTTGTGTTCTGTTTTCTTATCAACTTGTATTTATTTATATATACATTTATTTATTTAGTGTTAATTTATTCCTGTATTTATTTCCAAATTTTTATTTATGTATTCCTGTATTCATTTATTTTTTCTTATGTTTATTTATTGTTTTTTTTTTACTACATGTATTTATTTAATTTTTTTCCTCACCTTTATTTCTTCTTGTATTTTTGTATTCTTGTATTTATTCCTGTATGTATTCCTGTATTTATGCATTTATTTATTTGTAACTCTTGTCATGTTCTGTCTTCAATACCTGGCAAAATCATATCACAATAACAGCTTTAGTTGGGTGTTCAATTTGTTCTAAAACACATTGGTGGTCTAGAGGTTTATGCATTGTTTTTTCATGCAGGTGCTCGAGGTTCAACACCCAGGGGAGGGACATCTGTTGTCTTCTGCGATGCTAATATTACATTTGGAGAATTACAAAAATAAAATAAAACTTTTTCTAACAAAGTGAGGCCCATGGTTATAGCTAAAGTGGCATAGACGCAAAAGTGGCATAGCAGATAAAAACATGCATGCAATAACACAGAATTATGATTAAAGCATCAATAATTATAATCGTATGTATGAAATGGGACAATCTGCATAATGACTATACTTTTACTTTCTTAAGCATATTTTGATGCCAATAATACGTTTTACTTTGACTCGAGTAACGTTTTGATTGAGGGACATTGATTTGTAACAGAGTGTTCCTACACACTGGTACTTATACTTTTACTTAAGTACACGATCTGAGTACTTTCCCCACCTCTGCCTAGTCGTATGCCATAGTTTTTCCATGAAGATAGCAGACCAAAAATACTTTATGATGATGGGGAAGCAGCTTCAAGTCACCAGCGTGCGAACGTACGTGCGGGCGCAGTGACGTCCGTGTCCCAGAATGCAGTCTGGTAAACAGACATGGAAGCACCAGGTGAAGACCTCCACAGAGGCTGAGCTCTGCACTCGCTCTTTCCCACCGTCTTCTATCTCCTTCGCCCAGTGCATCCCGTTGATATACACCTGCCTGGTGTCCCGTTTACGCCTACATCACCCACAGCCTTGGTAAGAGTGAAGTTGTTCTCGATCCGTGACGACTGCTAATGACTTCTGCTGTGCTGTCAGCCTTCTCGCTAGCGCTAGTCACGGCTAGCTACAAGCTTCAGCTAGCATGCTAATGTAGCCACAGTGCTCTGTAGTAGCGTTAGTACCAGTCACAGCCCCCCACTGCATGGAGCCTGTTTTCATGACATAACTTCTGGTAGACTTTGTGTCTCTTTTGATATGCTGTACTTATAATTATCGTTTACTCTGCCGATTATATTGTTTGATACAATGTTAATGTGGTTAGTGTGTATAGTAGTGGTGGGAGCTTGCTTTCTTGGTGTCTGCTAGCTAATGTCAGCTAGCTAACAACTTATCAAGTTGTGCACCTAACCTACTTGTCAATGTCAAGTAGTAAGCATTCTAAATTACATAATCTAATTTGCCAATCATAGCCTTTGATATACTGTCTTTGTACAACCCAACCCACGATTTGTTTACTTTGCAATATAGCAGGTTGTTTGGAAGGACAATGTTACATTGTTTATATTACATTCATTCAATCTTAGTAGTAGTAGTAATATACAGTGTATTTAGAAATATGTTGAGGCTGGGTGACAATTCAATATGATGTAAACTTGCCTCTCAGTGTAATCATATTTTGATAATATTATGTTATGGTTAGTTATACACAATCCTGTTGTCAAAATGACATGTTTTCATGCAGTTTTTCAAAGTTTTAATTTATTTAATGTGAGCAACAAACATCTGAACAGACTTATTGCTTTGAATGTCAGTTGATTATTTTATGTTATTTTGCATATGCTTGCCATGTGATGATGTACACCCCTTATGGACAGAATACGCAGGGTACAACCTGCTACATCTGTACGGACACAGAACAGCCACCATTGAACAACCACTCTGAAGCACACTGTCTGTATTTCTCATTAGGCTTCTGGCTTCAAATGTGTCAAGTCTCAATGTTCATTACTTAACTCTCATACAAGCAGTTCAGTCTGTGAGTATTTGGCAGTTGACATATTTGCGTCAGCTAAAACAAAATAACGGCTATAAGATTACACTTGACATTTTATTCCAAGGCTTCATTGCCGTGGTTCTTATTACACTTATGTGAAAGGTTAATGGACTGGAGACATTTTTTTTTTTAATGATGTACAGGAAATAGTACGCCTTTTTTTTATTCAAAAAAATTCCAATCAAACAAAAATGCTAAGAGCTCCAGTTTATGTTTAAGCACAGATTTATATCCACATTACCCACACTTCTTGAAGCACCAGTCCAATGGCTGAAGCAAGATAGAGTTTCTTACACTACAGTTCCTCTCATATTCTCTCTATGTTCTTAGAAAGAAAGGAACGATTACTGGTAGCTCTATCATACAAATGAATTCCAACTCCCTGTAACATATTATCAAACGATCATTTGTATGTTTCCAAGTCAAACACACATCCTTACTTAAACTTCAAGATATTCGGCTGAGTTTGAAGTTTCTGGGCTTTAACATGCTAAAGCAAAAATATATAGCTGCAACGCATCTGACGAACCACCTTTGAAGTATGATGCACATTTAATCAAATTGAAGTCCAAGTAAGTGATCGTAATTCATACACAGCACTTATATTGTATGTCTTAAAGTGGCTTTAGTGGCTTAATATGTCTTGCATCAGTAAAGTCAACAAAAACACGAAAATAGGGTACAATCTCTGTGTTTGAAGGGATTACAGCGGGGCTGGGGAGGGCGGTTAGAGATGTTGCTCAATGGGTTGGATTACTGCAAAGTGGTGAAGAATTCCACAACAAGGCCCTGGGAGGAAAGTCAGAATCAGAATACCTTTATTAGTCCTACAGAGGGGAAATGTACGTTGTTAGAGCAGCCAAAGAGCCACAGACAGCTTAATGTTACATAATATGTTACATGCATAAAAAAGTATTAAAGTGTTCCCTTCCTAATGATTCCATATTCACATGAACTCTATCCAGAAACAACAAAACAAAGTCCCTGATAACTGACTCTTCTACTTTCAATGGTTGTGTTTGTGTGTGTGACTGTGTGTCCATAGACGTCCTCTCCAGTGTGTGTGGCTGCCAGAAATCACCAAAACTGATGAGGATCGGCTGATAAACTTAAAAATAAGTTATTTTTTTCTTATTTTGCCAAGGTAAGATCCCACAGCATACGAACGTTACTATATTTTATAGCCGTACAATAATCACAAGTCGTTGTATAGTGCTTACAGATGTTTGTAGTTGTTGCTTACTTAACGACATATTGGAGTTCAGTATAGAACATTTAAATGTTTCAATCAAACCCGATGGAACTAAAATATTCTTGCCTGGCTTTGAATATCATGGAGGGTTTTAAAAACAACTATACATGGAGTAATGATAGAATTAGTGTATTAAAGTATAGTTAGGTAGTATCTAGCTAACAGGAAAATAACAACTAAGTACAACAGCTCTGAGATGACTAACATTTATTTGCTTAGTGAAATACTTTGTTCACTTTTTGATAAGACGACAGCAAGAGTGTGTTGCCTATTGAGGCTATAGGTTGCACCAGTGTTTCCCCTAGGTTTACTGCTTTGGGAGGGTGCTGCCTGAGCCGGGGGGGGGGGGGGGGGGATATATACTTTTTAATCCTCTGGAGCAGAGAAAGGAGCTGTGGATTATTGTTATTGATTAATGCATCAGTGTTTCTTAGGGGCAAAAACACTAAACTCACAACTTAAAATGAAAGCGTTCATTTCATAAACGCGCACATGTTCAATGTGAAAAGTGACAGTAGATATAGATTAGTTACAATTTGGTGCTATATACATATATATTTTTTAAAAATCAGGGGGGGCGCGGGGCTCCGTTGGCGGGGAGCAGCGCCCCTCCAAGACAATGGTTGGGGAAACACTGGGTTGCACTGTTGATGTATATGGTTGCATGCATACTGCAGAAGAAGGATTTGTTTTATTGCACGTGTTTATTTGACTATGTATACAAACTACAGATACCTTCTTCAAATGATAGGGAATCCAATTCAACAATAGCATCCCTGCAAACATCAAGCGCTACACAATGGCACGATGTAAGGCTTTTGTATTGGACTGCTTTTATATTGTTCAGGGATTTTTCATTTAGTCGTTAATTGCATATTAACAGAAAACCTCACAAAGATGCCTTTGATGAGCGCATTACTAGAAAGAGGCTGTTGAATAAAACCGTTAGATTGCTAGTACCACTCATGAAGACGGTCAAATAATAACAAATAACTAGGTCATAACCCTACATGGTTTGCTAGTCTATGCTACTAATGTACAGGTTATGCAAGATAACGGAACAGTTAGCCTTTTGTGGCACTGGATAAACGGGTAAGTTACACATTGAAGCAGAACATATTTGTTTGATATTCCTCTTGACAAATGCTTTTAAAGTTTTGTATCATCGTAAAACAAATCCACTGGTGCCAGGCCAGTTTGTCAAATGATTGAAATGCTACAGAGCTTTGTATACCACAGATCTTGTATATATTGCATTAAATCAAGGGGTGAAGGAATTTTGTTAGACAGTGGCAAATGACAAGCTTCTTAATTTGTATTTCTATATTAAGTGTTGGACCAAAGCCAAGTTTCTGAATTGTGCACTTGAAATAGCAACAAAGGGGCAAGTTCATTTTGCTCAAGGCTCTTCAGGGTACGTGCCAATTTACGGGTATTATTTTAACCTTCCTTCCATTTTTTTTTTTTTTTTTTTTAGCAAGTTTATTTTTTTTCATATAACCTTTTGATATCAGAAAAAACTGGGAAGCTTTTTAACTGGGCCTTGTTTTATGTTGGACTGACAGATGTCTGATCTCCTGATGATTTAAGATTGTAAAATAAAGTGATAATAAGTTAGGGATAGTATTATTTCATCATAGCTCTCATGCAAACATATTGTCGATGTAAAGACAAGATACAAAGCCTACATTGCCTTGCATTTTCCCCCTTCATTTTGAAAGTGAAAGTAAAGACAACTCTGCTGTGGTTAACTCTGTCTAAGTTTAAGAGCCACAGGGAATCTGTTCAGGTCTGTTATACATCTTAATTTGTGTGACATTATTATTTGAATTACATTTTGACAGCAAATATAATTTGAGTCTGAATTTATATAAATAGCTATTTGACAGCCAGGAAGACAAAATCAGATTTGTAAATATTTTGCTCCTAGGTGTTCTTATTCACATTTGTCCACCAGTCTGTAAGATAATGTCTCCAAACATGTGACGTTTGGTCAAGCATTCTCATGGCTAATATATATAATTTTTTTTATTTCAAATGCTTACTTTTTAAAAATTTTAAAATATGATTCAGAATTTGCACAAGCATGGGGCAGACTGTAAATCTAGTAGTGTAAAACCATCACATATATATTGAGGGAAATCAAGTCCTTATTTTTTGACCAACAACACACATGTCGGTTCTTTTATTTATTTAGGAAGTATATAGGCAGTTACTGATAAGATGTCCAAACTGAGACGCTATATTTTTTCACCTCTGCTGTAAATATTCCAATAATATAAGCATCTATGATGCAACAAAAGATGACATACAGTAACACACTGTTTTATTCAAGATGTAATGGTACAGCGGCTATTTTAGAGCACACCTTAAAAACCTAAATGTAATATCGTCTTTTATATATATATGTAATGTTTATCTTTGCAATTAGGATGAATGTATATTTAATTAGCAACGTTAACCACGAGGCAATTTGCATGTACATTCAATTATGCCAAACTAGCCAGGAAACCCTACAACCCTCAGTAAACTGCCAGCATATGTCATGTGTTGTATGAGAGCTCTGTAGCCTGTTAAATGATCAACATAGAGCTTTTGTGTTTTCTGAGGGGCGGGGACATATAAAACACGCTGTTTTTGCCCGTGTCAATCAGTGAAAAAGTCCTCCTATCCCGATCGCGACCATCACTGACTCTCGTGTTGTTACATTGTAGCGGAAAGAATGTCGGAAAGGGCCGAGGATGACGTCAGGGGGGAGCAGCGCCGAGCGGCCAGGCAGCAGCTGAAGCAGCAGCAGATCCAGCGGGGAGAAGGCTCCACAGCAATGGCGACTGTTGCGGAGCGGAGATCCTTGCCTAGTCCAGAAATAATGCTGGGACAGCCTTGGAGCAACTGGGTCGACGCCGTCAAACTCCACGGCTACGACGGTGAGTTTCCTAGCAGCCCCGAATGTGTGCGAGGAAGCGAGTTAGCGCGCAGACAGTTGCCAGTCCTGTCCCTTTTTTGGCCGAGTGCATGCAGTTTTTGGTGGAATATGAAGAAACGCTACTGGTAGCAACAGCACGAGCAGGCAAGCAAGTGCAACTATTTATTTGTCTGTGTGTCGGATCGCCTCGTTTTTTCAGGTGCTGAATCGGAGGAAAGTTTCAAAGACTTCGGGAAAAATCGAGAAGCCATGCGTTTGTGCAGAGAAGGTGAGTGTTTTTCTCTCTCTCTAGGGCCAAAGGTGTATTTTGGTTCTGGAGGTTTACACACATACACATGGATTCAAGCACTTTACACGCGTCGCTAAGCCAACATGTGAACCTACTGTAAATGACGATCTTTCTGCACAGCCGGATACAAAGGAGGAAACGTATCTTTTTCGTGTGACAGTTGACATGTACATGTGTCCATAAAATAACTTAACGTTAACAACTTAAACTCACTGTTAATGGTTCGAGGCCAAAATATTTAATAATAATGTCATATTCTGTTGGAGAATGCATTGAATGAACTTTATTGTTTATCTCCCACATGTCTGCCTTTTTTAAACATGAAAACATCCACCATAACTCTTTGCTGCCATACACATATTTAGGTAGTAAATTATTAAAAAGTATAGTATATTTCTAAAGTTCCTTGAATGAATTTTTTATTTCAAACAAAAAGCCCTAAATAAAAATGTAACTGTTAAAACAGCGATTGTTTATTTTTACTCCTATTCAGAGCTCTATTTAAATTGTATAAATGTGCTTTATGGCTTGCTTCTATTTGACACCCAAATATGACCAAACGTACATTTTTAACACATACTTACATAAATAGTGTAGTGAAAAATTACCACGTGCTAAATTTAAGATAACTTCTAAAATGTTTACTATGCACTTTCTCCCAAACCAGCATTTTGTGTAAATGTATGAATTATTCAGGACTGATATATGAACAAGTTCATCATCACAATGAATTAAACAAGTATATCAGACTACTCTGATCAGAAAAAAAAGTCATTGGATAATTGTAAACTAGTAAGCTATTCAAATAAGCTCACGTTATCTTAGGATTCAAACTATTTTAGATTTCTGTAGTATGGTTTGTTTTATTGATAACAGGAAACGTTCAGACATGGCAGAATAAAGAGAAATCATTTGACATAGGTGATGAAACACACATTGTCAGATACACTAATCTGGATCCTGAGCCACGGTGATGTTTCAGAGCAGTTAGAACTGCAGTTTGAATTTTTGGAAACGCCTTCTTTAATGTTAGCAGATCTGTCATGCGGCCTGGGTTTAGAATGAACATCACTACAAAGGTAAATTGTTATAACAAGAAACTGGCATCTTGTTTAATTATATATCAGTGTTCATGCACAATTTGACAGCCTCAGCAAGCTTTTAAGATTGACATCAGAATGAGCAAGTTGAGGGGATGAGTTAAAAAACCTGTTTCTCCAACTTGGAATTTAAGAAATGAATGAAAAACAGACAGCGTAACAACAGCGTTTGTTTTGAAACATAGCTTTTTAATGACTTGCACTGTCCTCTTGTGTTCAGAGCTACTTTTAATCACATTTTCAGAAAAACCTATTGTCTCAAGGACACGAGCAGGAGTGTGACTTAAGTGTGACTTTGCTTTTATGGGGCATTCATTGCAGCTACTAGAACGTCAAGAATAACATAGCACTTTTCAAAAAAGCTGTATTTCCGAACTAAACGCACAGTAAATATACATCTGTTTGTGTATAATAATAATAATAATAATACTAATTTGGCAGAGAAATATGGCACTTATTTAGCAAAACCAGGATTATCATCCTCAGACGCTTCAACACCGTCATTCATTCGACAGTCAACAACAAACCGATCATTTAGGTTTGAATAATTGACACAACATTTGTCAGCTTTCGGTCACTTTTGGACACAGATTTGTCCAGCATCGTGTAAGGTTTCTTGTTTCTTTTTCATGCCTTTCTTTGAAGGCATTTGCACAAACAGGATCTCTGCCTGACGTTAAATCTCAATGAGTATTGACCATCACGAAAAATGACACATTTCCCTTTGATCACAGGAACACTTACCCATCATCAGTGTGTCAGGATTTAGTTTTTTTTTTTTCTCTTCTCCTTTCCACACGGTGCTCTAAAGGAAAGGGTTAATTGCAGGCTCCTTCATTTATCTAATGTTGCATTTGCACGAGTCAACAATGCGGTCTATGTGCATACACTAAGTAAGACCATTGCGCAGTGTCAATAACTTGTCCTAAAGGTTCCTAATGTCAAGAGAATACATCTTTAATATGTAACACAACATTTAAAAAAAAATAGGGTGAGATACAAGGCACTGGATGAGAAGAAGTGGTGAGTCACCTAAAGAAAGCTGTCTGCTTTGTTCAAAAGAAACGCTGTCAAGAATTGAATCGGATAAGATCAACAATTAACTAATCGATGGCTTGAAAAATGTATAACCAACTCCTTTTGATAAATGATTAATCGCTGAAAAGAAATGTGTTCAATTCCAACATGGTGCTCCTTCCTGTTTTTTTCAGTTTCATTTCAACCTGATTAAGGCTTTAGACCTAACGGGACATTTAAAATCATCACCTCGGATTGTTAGTTGGAGCGTTAGATACGTTTATTGTATTTCAGTCATGAACTGCATTTTAGAGTAAGGCTGTTGACGTTTAATCGTCTGATATCATGTCTCTGTTATGTTGAAGCGTCTGTTATTAGTGTCATGGGGCTGGTCAGCACATCTTGCGGCTGAAATGTGTGTTCATAGAATTATTCTGTGAGTCTGTGTGTGTGTGCTTGGTAGCGGTATTACAAGTGGATGGTTACACCTCCTGCCATGACTCACCACCAGATTCCTCCTGTGGTGTGACCACTATCCTAGCACACACAGATGATTAACACATTTCAACAATGCATGGCAAATAATGACGGGTGCATTCACTCATCCTCTGAATGCGAGAGTGGTGCCGTCACAGGGAGGGAAGCTGGGAAATGTAGTGCCAGTGTCAGCTACAGGTCAGATTCAGCCAGCGTGTGTGCTGCTCAGAAGCAGCCAGAGCTGATACTGTTCCACCTAGATCATTCATCACTGCCATGGATGAGGATGCTGAGATTAACTGGAGGCTCACTCTCTTCCTCTGTCTCGTGCTCACAGGCTCTCTTTCTCCTCCTAGAGTGCAGGTCCTCTGCTCACTCTCTTTGTCTCGCTGACGCCTCGGCCTGCTTCTCTGCTCTCTCTCTCTCTCTCTCTACTGTGCTCTTTCTCGACTCTGCTTTTTCTCGGCTCCATTTGGTTGTTCTGTCTCTTCTTTGTCTTTCCACTGTGACTTTCTTTCTCCATCCTTTTCATCCTCTCCTCGCAAAAGAAGAGAAAATGGAGATTGAGAATGGGGCAGACACAGTGGCTTAGTTGGACCACTTTTCAAGTCAGGCCATTTCAGCGGTACAGTTCAGCCTGTGCCAGTGCGTTGAATGCAGAGTGCACTTTTTTTATAGTCAAGCAGCCCGTTTTTGGAGAACTCTCCAACACCAGCAGCAGTTTGGGAATGAGTGTCGTTTGACCTTGCTATTGATCCTGCAAGAGAATGTGGTCGGCCTGTCGGACCCTGCAGTTCTTGGCCTGTTTCAATAAACATTTTGAGAGAAGGTGAACGTTTATATGGAGAATACATGGGAAGTTATTGATTTTTATATGTGTAATATCTCTTTTTAACTTAAATTAGCTAGGGGTGCAGCAGAATGGCTCGCAGAGAGATTGATGGAAACAGTCCTATAAGGAAAGATATCCAATCACTGCCATCAAATGACTGAACTTCTTCTCTTTGTCTGGTTGTTAGACCCTTGTTTGTGCCCATCAGTAGCATGCTTCCCTACTCAAGTTCCATAATTGACACGCCTTTGTCTATTAAGTGAAGACGTTTGCCTTTTCTTCTTGGCAGACCCCAGCCGCTTTGAAAATGAGTCTTTTCGCTCCACTGCTGTTGAAAGAGACACTTAGCAGAGTGGCTTTAGACAATTGACATGCTTTAAAGAGCGTCAGGCTTGTCAATTCATCCACACAAGACTGCCACTGACCTCCCTGAGAGGGAACTCCTCCAGGTAGGCCCTGTTTAATGGCCTTTGCCTAATGGCCCTCATCCCTTACGGTCTTGTGGTCTTGGAGAACCCTTGACGGCCTTGCAGAGTACATATTGAAGAGGGACTCCACTCCTCTCCTCTTGTATCCCGTCTTCTGCCCATCTCATCATAACGCCCCAGGCAATCTCTTAATTAGACTCCTTAATTAGGTGGTTTCTGGTACTCTGCGCCAGGGTACATTTTGATCACATTCTGGTGAGGAGCGGCACTTCCCTCTGATTTGCCTTTTTTAGAGTGGCTCGTGAAGAGTGTTGGTTTTCTCTCATTCAGTTGGTGGGCTGGAGACGGAGACATGCCATTTGTTTCCTATGGAACTTTCTTTATGGTTGTGTGCCTGAAAGTTGCACGTTCTCACTGAACCTATGAGAGATATACATCCATTACACCCTCCCTATATATAATCAGGCATTTATTCCGGTTTGGCTTTATTTATTTTTGAATCTAGACTTGACTTTTGGTATCTGCATTTAGATTTCTACTCCATAAGGTCTTCTTGTGTTAATCATAAGCTGCTTTAAGGGGAGGACTATTTATGAGTCATGAAAACATGACCTTATTACTGGATTGCTGGATGCAATTTTTACAAGTTGACAGACTTCAAAGAAAACCATTATCCCCGTTTTAATTGCAAGTCTGCACCAAATTATTATTCAAATTATCAATGATTTGTTCTCTTAATTATTGTTTGCTTTTTTTGTATGTTTGTTGGTCTATAAAGTAAGATTTGTCTATAACAACTTCCTAAAGCCCAAAGTGACGGTCACATAAAATGGCACTATTTCAACAATTTAGCTATTATCAACATTTCAGATTTTTAACTAATTTGCCAAATGTACAAATTGTTGCCGCTCTTTTTTGTGAGGTTTTATTTTATAATATTACAGTATTCGTTTAAATGTTAAGTAGGGATGGGTATCGTTTGAAATGTTTCAATTCCGATTCTGCTTATCGATTCCGGTTCTTATCGATTCCCCGTTTCGATTCCAAAATTGTAAAAGAAAGAGGTCAAACGTTTAGATAACAAAAATATCTTTATTCTTTTAAGCTTTAACTGACATTTTTACAAATACAAAATATACATGCAATACAAATGTATTGCACAATAGCTGTGCTTTATCTTAACTGAGCTATGTCTGTGGCAAGCTATTAACAGGCATTATACTTTCCATTGTCTTTTTTGTAGTGTAGTGGAGCCTCACTTCAGAGCGTTTACCGTGATCCATCTTTGGTGTTATGAGATGACTGAGCTCGTGAACTGTCTACGGGAGGGCGGGGGGAGCCTCGCTGCGGGGCAACTGTGAACCTCTGTCGCCTGTCAGCGCAACTTACATGATGCCGTTTAAAAAAATGAAGGGCGGTGCCGGCCGTCAGTGTACCGAGCCAGCCCTCGACTGGCCGTTCTGTGATTCTCCAGAACACACAGATGGCCAGTCTGCCCTGTATTCCACCGGGTTGCCGAGGCGCAGACGGACCCGCGGCGCAGACGGACCCGGTGGAATACAGGGTCTACCGCGTTTAGGAACCGTTAAGCAGAACCAAAATTGTGTATTTTGTATGGGTACCCGGCATTTTCTTCTCGGTTCTCATCTGGAACTGAGTTTCGGTTCCCAACCCTATTGTTAAGACAAACACTTTGTTAGATTTGAATCTTAAATACAATAACAATAGTGTATTACTACATATATTATTATTTATTCTTCATAGAGTTGTAATATGCTGGATTACTTTTTAAATGACATTGGGAAGATGAAAGGAAAAGAAGAAGTTACCCAGTAGAAGAACAATACAAGAAACCTAAAAAAGATCCTAAATCCAAGTCATCCACTCTCTGCTGCACACAGTACATCCTGGATGTGCTGTGTTTGTTTACATCTTGGAGGGACGTTAGTTCTTTGACAGAGTAACCTTGGGATTCCTCGCTCAGCCAGTTTCCAGCTCCTTATCATCAGGACTCTCTCTATGATGAATGGGGACTCACACTTGAGAGCGATCTGGATTTGCATGTGCTGACTTTGCCTTACCACGAGTGAGCTGCTCTTTAGTTTGTAATGTTCCTAATATGGTTACGTGTTTCCATGTGTGTGTTTTGCAACATAATGATGTAACCAATTTTCATTCTCATGTTTAGCAACCAATATACCATCAAACTTGACTCCCCTTATCTTGAGCTATTAAAGTGTTATGACAACATATCATGGATTATTACAACATATTATGGATGTTTGAATGTTGAGTCAGTCTGCTGCCAACTGGAGCACCAGGTGAATGTCTATTTTATGTTCCTCTCCTTGACTTCTGGTTGATTCTCTCCCTGTTTGTACAGACATGCACATATTTGGCCAGTGTCCTGCACAGGACGACTTCTACCTGGTGATGTGCAGCCACTGCAGCCAGGTAGTGAAGCCCCAAGCCTTCCAAGCACACTACGGTAAGTTTTAATGCACACACACATTCATGAATATGCATACAATGTTTTTTTCTGGCTCAAAAAGAGGCAAAGGTGTTACCATCCTGATCAATGTGTGGCCTATTTGTTACAAGGCTTGGTCAGTGATAGTGTCTATTATATGAACCCCTGGATTTGTTATGTTCATCTGCAATGCTATGTTGTTGTCCAAGTAATGTGGTCCTTCGTACAGTAGCATATCACATGACAAGGTCACCTATGTTGAGACTGAGAATATGACCCCTATAATGTCTTGCAAAACAATGAATTTCTACTGGCAAAATAATCATTACAAAAAGCTTAATCTCCTCCTGTATTAGAAGCATTTAGAAACAAACTCAAGCACTAAAGGTATTCTAATAATGAACAACTTGAATGACTTAGTAGTCACAATACAACACAGCTGCAGATATAAAACTTTATTAAAACATCAAACGACATGTTCCATGTGATTGATCGCGGAAAGTATGGTTATTTTTAAAGATGTTATTGCAAACACTGATAATGATATTTGATCAGTTAGTGACATTTTCCATTAAGATTTTTGAGCGAGACTACATTTGACGCCTACCTTGTAATTCTCTATGCTAGAAAACCCCTCAAAAATGATCAGTCATCTTTCATGTGAACGCCATGCAGAGTGAGCTTTTAAGAGTTTCTGAATTGAATAGATTATAGAACCCATGCATGAAGGGCGAGTGAACACGAACGTAGAAGCGAGATCAGTGAAGAAGGAAGTAACAAAGTAGTCTTCACTTGTACGACCAGTGTACCACTTCAAGGCTGGTGGTGATATTTCACACATTGACACGCTCTGTGGTATCACCTCTCCCTCTGCCTTTGTATTCCCCCCTCCACCATTCCTTCTCCACACAGTAACCCAAGATGGGAGACTTTGATTTATTTATTTATTTATTTAACTCACTGTCTCACTTGTGTGTGTTTACAATTCCGCTGTTAATATTTGATGTGGCTCTCTCTCGATCTTCGCTGTATGTACTTTTCTTTTTACACGCACAGCTCATATAAGATTTCTGGAGCTGTTACTGCTTTATAGACGTGTGTTTGTGCTTAAAAGTTAAGCTGTATTTTTGACCAAAGTGGTAAAGTAAATGGATGAATTATAGATCTGTAAATAGAGTAGCTGCATCACTCTAGATCTCTTTAAACTTTACAGCTTTCACGCCAATTTTACAATTCAGGAAATAATCTCCCAAGCATTTTCTTAAATAGGTAAGTAAGGCTGCGTGCTTACAAAATAAATACCGTTAAAAATACCGGATCGATAAGCAGTATCAGAAAGAGTAGTAGTAACCCGTCCCTATGCCACCTAGAGCCACCTACCATGTCCTGTTGTTTAAAATGTCAATTAGCCTTTGCGATCACGTTGCACAATGTTCATGTGAGAGATCTGATGGCTTCAGCGCTTATTATCACTACCCACACACCCAGCATCTGACCACACATAGCAACATTTATTTTTAAAACATAGCTCTTTTGTCCCTGATTTATTGTTCCTGTCAGTTGTGTGCGTTCTCCATGAAGTGTGACGGTAATTACAGGGATCAAGGTCAGCCACAAGAGGGAGGTATAACGACACATGGCGCCCAGAGGGGACTGTCCTCGCTACCGGGTCAACAATATTCAAAGAGAGGGCTCCTCCTACTCTGCTCACCAACACTACAATGCTACTACTCATGATTACTAAAGTTGAGTTTCCATACCTGCATGGGGAACGAGGAGTAGACGCACATTGGAGTCCATAACATGGAAATGGATTGATGCATCTTCAATTGTTAGCCGCCCTTATGCTACTATATTATTGTGTCAATTAAATCACGCAAATTGCTACATGCATTCTTTCATCCTCAAGCTGTGAGACACCTCAACCCACTCTTCAAACCTTTACGATAACATCTGTTTTTTGGTTTCCCTTAATGTTGCGTAAAGGGACTTTTCCACGGTAGGCAACGAATGGTGTCACCCTTGATTTTCATTAGTATTTGTTGTAAGAAATAATACATAAAAAATGACTTTGTCAATGAGTTAAAGAAATAGTTAAAATGCTGGTATCCTAGAGACTAATATGAGGTTTGTAGATTTCTTGTTTGTCTGACCAACAGCCCGGCTTTCAGGTTCCTTTTATTTACAGCATAAAAAATTCTCCCAACCTCTTAATTTTGTGGAGTTGCTACTGTTTAAGTTTGACTGAAACGATTAATAATTATTTAAGTAGATAGTTACTTATTTTCTATCGATTGACTACTCATTTTTACTTCACACAGAAGCAGGCTTAATCCAAGTGAAATACTGTGCTGCTTTTTATACAGAGGAGCGCTCTCGCTGTGATGTTCCTCCCGTCTTCCTCCTCCTGATGTCATTATAAGAAGAACCCGTGTGGCGTTAACACGGAGCAAAGGCACTGATCTCAGCACCACTGAGATGGGCTTAATATGATTTCTGCGTGCTTCTTTGAGCCCATCTGCCTCCTGTTAGGTGTTTGCGCCTCTCGACTGAGGCTGGTCCCAGCAGGGGGGGAGGGGGGGGCACTCACCGCCGAACGCGGAGCTGTGAGCCAGGCTGCCGTTTTATGCCTTCACTTATGAACCCTTCGAACAAAGACTTCTTGCTGCTCCGCTCACACACATTGCATTGGCTGGGCAAACACACACACAAACAAACCTTTTACTTCGATGGCATGGAAAATAACCGTCGTTTTATCTGTCTCTACGAGAAGTGGGTATTATTGTTATACAAATATTTCCCAAAGGGCCGTTTTTAGAAACTGCTGGTGCTTGTGGAGACGGTAGTAAGGCCATTGTACGTCAAGGTGTTTGGCTCCCGCCCACAGCCAGGGATTCCCCTTAGCACGGAGCAGACGGTTTGGCAGCGTGAAAGAGGATATTGACGCTCACCCTGTCTGATGTTTTTGTTTTTTACCCCCACATTTTTCTTAACTCCTTTTTTTCCTGCTACTGGTGTTGGGTCTCTTTATTCAGTGTTAGTGCTTTGTGGACTGTCATGTTGGGGTTTCCTTCTGTGAGGTTGTTTGGAGGGTGTGCTGTTGACTGTGACCAGGACAAGACAAGACAGCAGGGGAAGGGGGGGGGAGTGTAAAGAAAGGCTGCTAAGTAGAGGGAGGCAAGAAATCTGGAGTGTGTCTTGAATGGGTGTGTAAAGAAAGGCCCTTAGACGAGAAGAGGGCACACTTAAACTTGTTTGTCCTTCTGAAAAAGGGAATTGGAAGAACACTATGCAGTTTGAGGGTGTGTGTGTGTTGGGGAGTAACGGAAATAGGGAGGAGCAGCTTTGTGGGAGCGTATGTGTAAGCAGCCTCTCAATGTTTCTGCAGCAGCATGCTTATTCGCAGATCACCGGCTGAGACTGAGTTTTGGCTTATGGCCAGTTCCCTGCAACACATTGGAGTTAGCTGAGTGAAAGCTTCATTTATACAGCCCACACCTCACCATGTTAGCTAGCACGGGCGCATTTTAAAGAAAACATATTTACTCTCCTGACGCTACATCCTCTCAAATACCCTGTAAGACTGGACAATGTATCACTTAATATTGTCTTTTTAAAAAGCGTTATCTTTCTCCTGTTTTGAAGACTGCACTACATTTAAAAGGATGTCATTTTCTATATTTACCAGACTGTTCTAGCAGGTTGATATTTAGCTATCAAAAATCTCATTGCGTAAATATCATCGATATACTGGTAAAAAAACCCGCCAGCTCTAATGTTCTTCATGTTTGCTGGTAGTTTTAAAAAAAAAATGATTTGCTCATGTTAACAAGAAGAGGGTCGAGATAACCTCCAGGCGCCTGTCTCTCCTCAGTGGACACCTCTCTCTCTGTATATGTGCTCTCACTTGGAGCAGCAGCAGCAGTGTCTGTCTGTAAGACCCCTTGAAGGCCCCGGGGGCCCAGTATATCTGTCAGGTAGAAAATTCAAGACGTTGGTGCAAATGTTAGTTCCGCCTGTATTATAAAAGGCCTTCCTGAGGTTGCTGTCCTGGTCAGTGTATGTTTTGGTTATTGGATTTTCTTTTCACAAATGGATATTCAAAAACAAAAAACGATGGGATATTTAATAAAGGCGTTTTTCTTTATAATCGTCAAAAAGGGATTTACTAAACCTAAAAAACGGGATGATTTTCATTTTCTACTTCTCAAAACCGGAAGTTACCTTACAAAATGAGAGAGCAGATGAGGACGGTCAATCCGTGTATCTACGGTCCATTTGTTTTCACAACGAAAACAGCCAAGACACACATCGAGCCCAGAAAATGAATGTTATTAAGGGCTGTAAATATAATAGGCCTTTGTCTAAAATGGACAACATTGTTAGGAGATTTAAACTATGCAGCGATTCTGCACTGCGGGCAACTCAGCCGTCTCTCAAATTTGTTATTATTTTTTCTGCCATTAGTTCTTCTTGAGATTGACCCTGTTGGACTCAGTAGTGAAACTACTCCCACAAGTACTATGAAGTACTTACTGTGTACTTCTTGAGTAATCCTCTGTCAATGTCCCCTCCTGAGAACAAGAATGCATGTTTCTCTGCTATTTTGAATCAGCGTTAAAACACCTTTCTTCATGAGACTGATATCGTTGGACAGAGTACTTTAAGAGGATGGTAGACATATCAGCAATACTTCCTGTCAGTACTCCGGCAGCAGCATTTTTACCCCTTGGAAAGTCTTTAGAGTCCGGCCTGGGTAGCTGGTCTATCCTTCAGCACACTGACACACCTTGTGACTCTTGTTGGCCTCTTATGAACCTGCTGTCTTTTAAAATAGGATTATTTCTCTGCTCCTAGTTCATTCCTCTCAGATTCCATCAGTCCCAGTCATTGCATGTCAGTCAATAGAGCTTCGAAAAATGTGTCCAATTCAACAAAATGTTTTTTTGTGAGTGAAGGCCAGAGCTAAATTATAGATGGCTTGATTGTGTAATTACAAGCTGAGAGAAAATAAATCCACATCCTCCTATGAAATGTTTTTCTGCCTAAAATAGTTGAAATTGAACGTAAACTATATCAAACACCACATCCATGGCCCCTTTTGCCCGCTATTTAAATTGACTTTGGTTTAAGTTAATAACAATATTGATAATATATTCTATAATATCAATATTGTTTTAGATATATAGCATATCATTGATGCAGTCTTCTGTGTTCTGCACAGATAGTGCCTTGACTTGAATTTGAAAACACGTGGCAACTTTATTAATACAGTGGATGAAAAGATTCTTGGAAGGATACATTCTTCATGGGCTTCAATGGCTCTCTAGATAAAGGGCGTTTTATGGTTGCTTCTTATCCTCAGATAGTGGTTTGTTTAAATAACTAGTGACATTTTAATAAATATTGCAAAAAAAAAGCATATATATATATATATATATATATATATATATATATATATATATATATATATATAACCTGGCCGGCTTAACCAGTTTGTATTTCTTCAAGCACCACAAGATTCATAGTTTATAAAGTGCAATTCTGGGCCATTGATTGTCATTTCTCCAAACGCATACAGTAAAAATGCCTGTTTTTGAAGCCTTAAAATGATGCAGGAAAAGGACTTTACATTGTATTATACTTAAGACAGGACTATTCAGTTAAGAGTAGAGAAAAAAGGAAAGAAAAATATAAAAATAACTTTCATTTCAATTTTCGTTTTTCAATTTTAAAACGAAAATTAAATATCCAGTCGTTTTTAGTTTTTGAATACACTGACCCTGTCCTGCCTTCCTCTCAGGGAGTGTCAGATGTGTCAGCGAAGGAGCTCAGGACTGTCTCTGTTGTGGCTAAATGAGTCTCTGCGGTGGGACTGTAGTGGAATGGAATTATTATGAGTGTGTCATTTCATAGTTGTATGCTGTTACTATAAATAGCAAGAGCCTCCTTTGAAAACCCAAACCGTTATTGTGAGCACATGAGACCGCTGTTTGATGATGTTTGTGAAACATGGTGTACTTTTCTTTCCGGGAAGGAATATCTAATCATTTGGCGATGAGCATTTCTTCTATTCGTGTCTCTCCATCTACCTATCTGTATCACCCAAACCGTTTCTGCTGTCACACTGCCTTTTATCAATCTTCACAGTAGCTGTTCTTAGAAGCTCAGACAGGAAATGAAGTTCTTGACCTGTTGGGTGCTTCTATTTCAGGCATTGAGTTCGCATGAATCACAAATGCTGCTTATTATTTGGCGAGGTTACCTTCTTTCACTTCTATCAGAGGAAGATTTTTTTTATATTCCTATGTGTATCGTGTGTGGTTTCTACTGACTTATGGCATTGACACATTTATTCATATACATTAATCTGTTATGGTGTAGGGTTAAAGGGACCCTATTATGCCTCTACTGTGACATGTCCCCATGCTTCAATGTTCTAAAAGCTCTTCATTTTTCTCATGCTGCCTGTGCTGCAGCACCTCTTTTCACCCTCTGTCTGAAACCAGAGCCCAGTCTGCTCTGATTGGTTAGCTGGCCGGCTCTGTTGTGATTTCTCAATCGCTTAGAGATGTCCTGCCCCTTAGCCTATTAGTACATACAATGTGTTGGAATAGAAACGTGAGTGTTACATCATGATGTCCCTTTGTTGCGGAAGTAAACAAAGAAGCCCAATGGAGGCATTTCAGGAATGTGCGAGAGAAACTCCCTCTGGAGGGAACTTTGGGATCTTAGCCTTTGACCATTTACATGCACACAAACATGTATTTATGTGCATGTTGTTATTCTTTCTTCGGATAATCTAAATAAGTTAATTATTATGTTTTGAATGCTGCCCCTCCAGAGAGAAGACACAGTTCGGCCATGAAGCCAGCCTCCACCTCGCCCTTCCCCGTGTCGGGCAGGAACCGGAGCAGTGGGCTCGGGTCCCTGCTGGGCTCGGGCTCTGCAGCTGGAGTGGCGACTGGAGGCATCCTTAGCCGACCTAACACAGCTGGATCCAGTTTATCCTCCTCAGCGTCCTCCGCCTCCTCCAATCCCAAACTCCTCAAACCAGCCAAAGAGAAGCAGCCAGGCATTCAGCGAAGAGCCCCCTTTGCACCCTTCAGGACGCCCCAGCTGGACAAGATGTAAGTTTTACTCTGTAACCTTTGCAGTGAAGTTTGTTTTTAGGGTTTTGCAATGTACCCACTTTCACTGGGGCTGAACTATGAATTGTTTTCATATAGTAATAGCAATTTGAAAGATTAAGCCAGTGATTGTTAATTTAACTGACTCTCATATGAACTGCTGCTTGTGAATTTACTCGGCTATAAAAAGTTAATTTTAGTTTGTTGGCCAAACGACACAAAGGAAATCTCGGGTGTTGCCTTGTTAATATGCCCTCTGGTGGCAGTACATTTACACTTGGACACAAATTGCCTGTGGACTAAGAACCACCAAGCAGCACAACTTTTTTTTAATTAGAAATAGGAAGTAGGCTGTGACCTTTGACTGTTTTCAGTACATAAACCACCTTAGTTATTATCCTCCTGGCCACAACGTCCAAGTGTTGAATAAATATATACAAACTTGTGTTTAAACATTTATTGCACAGTTTTTTTCTGAATTATTCCATTTAAATGTCCTCAACTTTGGCTTGTTCTTGATAAGTCAACATGTATTTGAACTAGGCTCTTGACTTTAACCCACTGCAACTTTAACAAAGAAGTCCTGTAAGTGCTGTGTGCTGTCCTTATTATCAAACCCTCTTATTCAATCAGGATTCTTTTCCAGGAGCTTTTACAAAACAGGTGTCATTATCTGACTTTCTCTCTGTTGGTATGGTGATAAATGTTTGATCATGTTAGAATTATGTTTTGTCCTCCCAGCCCCCTCCATACGTGCACATCTGTCTCCTACCATGCGTTTCTCACCGGCTCCGTGTTTCTAACGCTCGGCTTCCTCCTTGCTGCCCTCTTCATCTCTGTAACCTTCTCTTCCAGCCTCACCCCGGCTGTCAAGGTGGAGAAGATGCATCTGAGGGTGGACTCCTCGTCAGCTAAGCTGGTGCAGGCCCCGTCTGCCCCAGCCACCACCTCCCCCTCCTCCACATCCTCCTCTAGCACCACTGTGAGCTCCAACACTACCACCATCACCACCTCCTCCTCATCCTCATCATCAGCCCTTAAACCAGGCCTTAACTGTCCCTCCATACCAAAGCCTCCATTACTGGCCCCGGGTCAGATTCCCAACGGCAAGGGCCACCTCTCAGTCCTCTCAGACAAGAAGCAGGACGGCAGCAGCAGTGCCAGTAGCAGACGCCACGTTAACAAGAAAGTTACAGGTCAGTTGGAGGTGATTTGAGGAAAAAGGACTGTTAACACTTCTGTCATGAGTTCAGTTTAGATTATTAGGGACAGTATTTATGTACTGTCTCATAATAAAAACCAAAACTAAATATTTGTGTTCCTAAAATAGATTGTTTCTCTAGACCTGCTTAGTCTATTTTATAATAGGGTAATGGTAGGTCAATGGAAGACCATTCACAGTACTTCTTCTTCTTATCCCGACGTCAGTAATCCATTTCTTTGATAACAAAAGGACACCTAAATAGAATATTTTACATAACATAAAGAACAGTTAATCAAGGTACTAGAGCAGGTGATCTGTCACAATATATGTAAGTAACAATTTTCTTGTCTCTCTCTGTGCCTTCAGAGCGCGAGTACAATGCAGATGTCCACTGTGGCGTTGTGGATTTGACCGCTCGGAAAACATGCACAAGATCGCTAACATGCAAGGTAACCAGTCTCTGTGCTTTGTGCCGAGCAACCGGCCTGTATGACTGCGTAGGTTTTCAAGCATAAACTGGAAATGTTCCTCAATTGTTCTATTGTCAACAAGTGTCAAATCTTTTTTTAAGTTGAACCATTTATTTCTGATCCTCCACTCTAATGTATTTAATTGTTCATTTAGTAGGCAGTATGCATTACATACTTGATTGAGCATGTAGGAAGCACTTAGCATGGGATTTCCAACACAGACAACTTATTTGGTTCTGTAATGATTACAAAAAACAAGATATGGCTCTCAGCTTGCAAACACTCATACCCATTTGTTAAAAAAAAAAGATCCAAGCCTACATAGTGCTGGTTAAGTAGCGTTATACTCATCTGGCCTTTGACAAAATTCCCCCACACGGATAACCCGTCCTAATGTTACAATTGTGTTGCTCTTAGGTTGCGGAGGCTAGCAAGCTAAGTTTACTAGCTTTTGCTTGGACAATTTAAAACGGTTAGCCTAGCCTGCAAATCTTTGATGAGATTTCTTCTAGACGCCACTTTTCATTCATTATATTGCAACACCTGCTGAGTCATCTGCTGCTGCTGCTGCTGCTCAGTGTTGCTCATAGTTCAGAACTCTCAGCAACCTCAGACTCAGTATGGCTCAAATCACTGATGTGACTAAGCAGTGGTTCAGAGCGTCAGGCTTAATGCTGGTTAACTGCCTTCAAGGCTGTTAGAATTGGAGTGATTCTGTGAACAAGGCTAAAAAAAGCTAAATTAAAAACATGTGGGCTGTTATTCAAACAGGGAGAAGTATTTGCTCTCATGCTCCATTTCTGTCGGCAAGACAGATTGAGAATAAATACAATATTTGTTCTATATACTGTAATAAAGGAACATGTAAGCCATGTATTCTAAATAGTTTTTAGACAATGGCTGAGCTCTAAGGCTTGGAGCGATAAGCTTTATTACATTTCTGATGAAGAAAGCAAGTGTTGCTCTTTTAAGGAAATTCTTTGACATTTACAAACATGTAGAATTGTTTTTTAACGATGGTTGTGGTTCACAAATTCATGCATGCTGTGCTATATCTTGTAGGCATAACAAACAAGGAGTCTATCTTCTCAAACAACAATTCTGACCTTTTTAATGCCCAACCAGACACATTCCTTAAGCCAGCGGAGAGCGGTGCCAGGGCGGAGGAAGCGCTTTGACACGCTGCTGGCGGAGCACAAGAGCAGAACGAGGGATCGGGAGAAGGAGAAGGAGAAGGAAAAGGAGAAGGAGAGAGAGCTCCAACAAACCCATTCCCAGCAGAACCCCTCTCTCAGGGACCCTCACCCCTCCTCCCACCTCGCCGCTGCCCATGACGCCCACCAGGTCGCTCATGTCAACGGCCCCGCCACAGAAGCCATTAAGCCTTTGCCAGTAGGCAAGCCCAAATTTCACAGCCCTGGTCTTCCACGGTATGTCCACATCTGTTTTTCTATTGAATTTTGATCTGTTTGTATGCATTGATGTAGTGACTGTCAGAACCGAGCCTCAATCACTGAGAGGGGAGAGTGAAACAAACAATTACAACTTAGCATTTGACACATTTTCTATACTTCTCTGAAATCAATTTCCTGACTATTATGGAATTGTATCATTCTTGGTCTAGACTAAACAGCAGTCATGGAGGTGTAACCCCCGGTGACCCTGCAGTTGTCCAAGAGTCACCCCACCACGCCCAGACCACCCCCGATGGGTTTTCCCGACCCTCCAGTGACGAGGGAGAGAACGAGGAGCGGGAGGACAGCGCTGACAAACTGGACTGTCACTATTCAGGTTATCACCCTCGACCGGCAGCTGTAAGTGCACCCTACAATGCTTTGTCCCAGAAAAACTTATTATTTTCATTTAGACCATTTTATGCCACAAATATAATCTAAAATTGTACCATAGTAATACAAGTAAAACCTTTGGTAATATATGATCTGTTAATTCATATGGATTTTAAGACTTTGGAACTTGTATGCATACTCTATTAAAATATCCTAAGTAAACAAACGTATCAATTATTAAGAACACAATACCAAAGCAGGGCTCAAGGCTAACTTTTAAAAGTGGTTGCCAGGCTAGCAACCAGGCATCAGCTTTTGGTTGCCAAAACTGAAAATACGGTTGCCATTTTTAGTCACCTTATATTTTAAATAATTAAGATACTATACAGTTATACATCAACTTAATAATGAACATGTGACACAAAAGAATGTTCAAATGCTTTACAATAGTAATTAACGCACTTATTTGAAACCTGAGTGGTAGTAAACTTGTCCACCCTCAATTGCTGGTATACAAAATACCAGTAGTGCAGCTGTTGTTCTATTCTTCACAGATCACTAATTTCCTGGTCATCCGTTGTCTGCCTTTCAAATGTGGGTTTTCTTGACCTTTGTGCTGACCCCCACCATAGATCCACTGGCCCTTCAGCATTGAAGCCTTGGATTGGCCAGACTATTACATTTCTAATGTTAAATAAATGAAAACCATTCACAGTTAAGAATTAAATATTAATTATTAATGCTGTAAATTGACTTTAATATGTCTAACTATATTTTAATGTGTTACCTTTTTAGAGAAGTGATTATATTTTTATGCCAATATGTTTCTATGGTAAAGTTTCGTTTCACACTTTTATTTTGGTAGTAATAAGATCGGGACTCTTATTTTGAAGGAACTTTTACCGGAAGTGAATGCACAACCTAGCAGAATGCAATGTACATATTTCGCCTCCCAAGACTTTACACATTTCCTCTTTGCTTTTGGTTCGGGTTCACCTTGCGCTTTATCAGTTGAATCACTTTGAACATTCGTTTGAGATGTTGACGGGTTGGCCGAACGTTTTACCCCACAGTCAAATAACTTAATTTGCGTCTCCATTTTTTTGTAAAACAAACACACGGCGCACTGCGCACGGGTTATGGCTAGAAAGGATCCGTCTTGTGTAAAACTCGCGAGAGTTTGCAAGTCACGTGGCTGAATGTTTACGTTTGGCAGGCAGCCTTTCAGTTACGATCGTTAACTAACATCAGTGGGCCCACAGCAAATGATGGTGAGAAGCTAAACCATCTATTAATTATGTCAATTACAGGGAGTGTGATTGTTGAAATATGGTGTTAGCGGTCTTGCTGTTCAAAGAAGAATGACAACACTGTAGATCAGCAACACTATGGTTTATTTTTTATTCACAGGCAAGTCAACGTTGTCACAGTAAAAGTCCCAAGATAGCTCCTGGTGCAATAAAATGTTCCCTTTCTGTGTTTCACTATTATGTCTGGTGTTTCTCTATTAATATTGCTGCTGCATTAATGTGTATCTTGCATGTTACTGCTGTAGATTACAACGAGAGTTACAACGAGAACGTGACGTCATCTTTACACAAGACGAATCCTTTCTAGCCATAACCCTGCGCACGGGAGTAAACGTGCATCGCTGTCTGGCTCCGTAATCACACCAATGCACGTGCAACTTAAGTATCAGGTTCCGACTGGTCACAACAATAATTAAATATCACTCTTGATACAACAAATAATTAACATTTATCTATTTTGGGGTGCACATTTTTCTGTCCGTTGTCCTTATGTTAAAAACTGGTTGCCACTGATGGCAACCAAAGGCCAAGAAGCGGTTGACATTTTTTCTGAATGGTTGCCAATGGCAACCTGGCAACTGTTACTGTCGAGCCCCGCAAAGCTATTAATAGAATGATCTCCAGGGCTCTTTACACATTTTTGCAAGTCGTATAATGGTAGGGAAAAAACCCATTGTTTATTCTGGCATCATGTGGAAGAAAATGTTGTTGACATCTTAAAAACAAGCATGTAAACACAACTGTAATGTTAAGCAAAATGATGGAGGTCATTGGAATAACAAATGTTTCAAAAATACATCTATTGATATCCTGTTGAGAAATCATGCATGATAATATTGAGTAAACAATCTAGCACCTCTTAAAATGCACTGTTAAAAAGGAAGACATGAAGACGACTGTTAGTTTTGTAATTATATTGTTAGCTTAATTTCTTTTGGACTTGATAACCTGCAGTTAAAATCTGATATATTCTCATACGGTTTCTCCCTCTGTTCACAGTTCTGTACATTTGGAAGTCGACTGTTTGGGAGAGGCTGCTACTCCTTTGACAGGAGATTGGACAGAGTGCGATGTGCGCTCACCTCAATGATGGACAAGCACGTCAACTCTCAGATGTGGAAGTAAGTGTGTCCAGCTCAGATTTGATTAGAGCCCACACACATGATCACTGTTCTCCTTGGCCATTCCTGGTCTCAATATTGACTTTTACAGTTATAGCTAAAAGTTGATGTAATTCCTTGTTGCAGGAAAATCCCCTTGGCCTTGGAGAACTCCTCCTCCTCTGTTGTACCTTCACATAGGACAAGCACAAATTCCCACAGTAGCACCCCTTCTTCAGGCTTCCTGGGCCCCCCTGCCACCCTGCCCCAGACTCCTTATAGCCAATCGTACGAGGGCAAGTCCGTGCTCTCCTATGGGACCACCTTAAATGCCCGCAGCTCCCCACAGGGCGGGGCTGAGCACCCGGCCTACGGCATTACGCAGGCCCGACAAGTGTCTTCGTCGCCTCAGATGCCTTCAGCCCACTCGTCCTCCTCTTCGTCAGCTCCTTCCCTCGCCTCAGGCCGGGCGCTTAAGTCCCGCTCCTCCTCCTCCAGCAGCAGCACTACCAAGTCGTCGTCATCGTTCAGGCCCAGAGACATCTCCTCTGGCCCCTCCACCCCCCTCTCCCCCAACTCCCTCAGTGGAGCCAACAGTAACAGTAGCAACACTAGCTTCAGCTCGGGGAAGAAGAGGAAGAACAGCGCGATTCTCTCTTCGTCCCACGTCCCTTCTGACTCCTCCTCCAATGCCAACTTTTCCTCGTCTTTCAAGAAGAACTGTGCAAATGTCGGCAGCTCAGGGAGCACCTACCACCACGGCTCATTAGGTCCTTCGTCCTCATCGTTGTTATCTTCCTCCCACACCGGTGTCCACAGCGTGGGGCTCAACTGTGGCCCCACGGTGCGGACCAACTCACTCAGCCTCAAGGCCGAGTCCACAGGAGGGTCAGCGGGCGGCTCCTCGGGGCCGCCGGCGAGAGGCCCCCCCTCGGGCAGCCCTGCAGAGTCCATCAAGCGCATGAGCGTGGTGATGAACAGCAGCGACTCCACCCTGTCCCTCGGGCCCTTTGTCCACCACCCGTCTCTATCCTCCTCTGACCACCACACCAACTTCAGCCACCACTCTGACGGGCGCCTCGAGGGCAAGAAGCGCAAAAGCTCTCCTGCCTCCAGCGGCATTAATAGTGCAGGGGGAGGTGGAGGTGGGGTGGCAGGAGGGGGACCCGGACCAGGGAGAACCAAAGTGGCCAAGTCACCTGCCATCAACAACATCCATGGGAAGCATGGGCGGAGCATTCCAGGGACACCAGGGCTACCCAACAACCATTTTCAGGTGGGTTTTTCATACTACAACAACCAGGATGCATTGTAATACCAAGGGCACTAAAGGACACATTTCAACTGCTCCTAAACCTACCTGATATTACAAAAGCCCAAATAACTTTTCTTCTTCCCTTTTTAATATCATTTTATTAATAATTGTGTACTTTGGTAACCTGTTAGGAACATTTTTCTCATTTCATAGAATATTTTTTTAATTTAAAAAGTAATGAATAAGAAAATATCAAAGGATTATTTAATAATATAGATCGCACACAGGCGGACAAATGTGTCATAATGAACACTTCATAGGTTTTCATAGCAGACATTTTGAAAGCAACATCTTACTATTGTCGTTTAAAGTCACTAAAGCAGTTTCCTTAGGTTGCTAGCAAACAAACACACTATGTACATATCTTTTTTACACCTTTTGTTTAATGAAGTTATTATATCTCTAGAATAACTCTGTCTGCCATTGACATACAAATGTTGGATTGCACCACTGCAGACCAGTAATTATTTATTTTGAGTGTTAAAGTTAATTTCTAGCATAGAACTTTTTTTAAGGCGGATATTTGACACCCTTTTCTGACACTGTTTTCTCCCTCCTCCCCAGCCAAAGGCTCGTCCCTGACAGCGGTCTCCGGCTTCGTTGTGTGGAACCGGCAGGCGGACGGGGAACAGTCCGGAGCTTTCCGCAAACCGCTCTGGACGGCACGAGGCCTTTTAATCAAAACCCACATTTCTCTCAGCTTCCCACAATCCTCAGGGTGGAGATGATCTGGACTGCCTAGTGAAGTCAATGTGGTCCTTACTATTTCTCCCAAAGCCATGTGTGAGTGTGTGTGCAAGTGTGCGTGAATGTTGGGAGGGATATGGGCGCGATGGTACGGCGTAGAGTGCCAGGGGTCTAATGAGCGAGCCAGGGACCCTGCCCCCCCCCCCCTCACAAGTGTCCCAGTATTCTGAGAGGTCTTCCTGTCTAGAGGAACAATAGCAACAGCCATGAGTCTCTTGAGCTTCATTGGGTTGAAGTGAAGGGCTGCAGCGACAAGCCGCCATGACGCGGTGCACCTGGGGAGACAACAAGCCCATCTCCTCCGCGTCAGTTAAAGAATGGCTGTGCGAATGTGCGTACGAGTATTTGTCTCATGTCAGATTCTGCTGGACTACTGGAATTTCCAACTTAATTTCACCCCCAGCGCCTGATCTCAGAAGCCTTGGAAGGAGGAGCAGCAGCAAACCGTTTCTTGCAACACACAATCACCCTGTGTTGTTCCACTTCTCCTTAGTCCGACTCTACGTTCCAGTAACTTTGGGTTAGCCCGAGAGGAGCCTATAGGGACGATCTGGTCAATCCTTTTATTACCCAGAATAATTATGCAAAGTGTTACCTTTTTATGATTTCTTATGAGCTTTTTACACTGAACTACAAAGAGTCTTTGTAGACGTGGTGAAGGCAGTTTCAAATGTGAAAAGGACGCCTGATGTGCCCATTCGATCGAATCTTTTGTGAGAGATAACTTGGACATCATTTTCCGAATCTTTTCATTGTGCAAAATGATCGCCACACAGTACACCTACCCCCAACTGTGAAAAGCACTAAGAAACTACTTTCTCTCCACAGGCATTGCTTAGTCGTACACAAACTGGCCAAAATCTGCTATCAGCTTTGCCAACTACTTCTTTTTTTTTTTTTTTTACAAAAAGGTGGGCAATTCTTGATCATGAAGCGGTGATGGTGCATTGCCTGCGTGGATATGATACAACTTGTGCAAGCCGTATTGTTATTGCCACAACTTACCTACTTTATACCCATTCAGCCCAGTGGAATCCACAGCTGTTGTGGGCAGATGTGAATTGTAATGTTTATTTTTCCTACATAGGGAATCAGGTATGGTACGTCTTAACTGGAGCAAACTTTATGCACGTCACCTGTCTTCTGTGGGTTGGACTGTCCCTCCTGTGTGTAACCACTACCCACGCTCTGGATGTTACAGTTCTAATGCCTCAGCGTAACACTATGTTGGTGTGTGTCGAGGGAAGACTAGTGGTAGTAGAACGGATAACCAGGCATTATACTCTATTCCTTTGTCAAAATGGAGTCTTAAATCAGGCAATACTTGCCCATCTCGTCGGGATGTTTGTTTATTACGAGTATTCTCGAGGGGTGTTAAGTGCGAGATTCATGGAGATGGCTTCACGGGACATATTTTAACTTTTGGCAACACCTTTTGATTTATGAAACCTCCACTGATGTCAGTGTCGAAAAGTAGAGGAGACATTTTTTAATATTCTTATTTTAGCCTTTTTTTTTCTTTTTCTTGTAGCCTATGTATCAAACAAGTATTGAAGTATCCCTATTTGAGAATACATATTTTGTTAAATTGTACATAGTGAAATATGTATTTTTGCACAGGCATTTTTCGTACATGCTGAATTTTTGGTACAATTTTCAAAACATGAAATACAAAAGGAATTATTTATTTAGTAAAAAAGAAAAGATGGAAAAAAGTCAAAGAACTTGATTATTTGAAGTGGTTCACTGCCAAGTCTATATAATGCAATACGCCTATATGTAGAAGCCGAAGCATCTCATGAATCGTGTACTAAGATGTTTAAAGGAACAAAGGTGAAGTGTTGCCACTGTAGCATGTGTCTGTACGACGGAGGATACCTTTATTCAAGTTCAAGGTCTCTATCACACGTGCTTTTACAAGACGTTTTAAGTTGCCTATGAATCAACACAAAAAAAGTTACTTTATGACCCAATTAGCCTGTGATTTTGAAACGTCCCGCGGACTTGAAGCCGTGCCCGTTGTCTCACCGGTTTCCATGGACTCTTCAGTCACACACTTTGTAGACCTTAAACACATGTTCTTTTATAAAGGCTGAAGGGACTTTAGCAATCATCGCAAGGAAGAGGAACACTTCAAAGTCCGACTGCTTGCATCATCGTTGCCAAACAAGTAATTTGAATCACAGCTTTTAAAAGAAATATCAAATTAAGAAAGTGCCTGAATTTGTTTCACCCTGACTGTTTGAGGACAGTATTCTTTGTGTTGTTTTACCTTACTTGAATGTTCGAAGTGTTAAGGACTTTGCTTTTAAATCTGCCTCTGAGGCCTAAATAATGGTAAAACCTGAGCTTGTCAGCTGCCCAGTATGAAACACTTTTTAGTGTGTTTTTGTGGGGGGGGGTTATCAAAGTTTTCCAGACAAGACTTCAAGATTTTGTCAGCCCCCGTGTGGCTTAAGCCCCCTCTAGTTTTACTGGGATTTCTATGTAAAAAAACATTCAATCAAGTGTTTTTTTTAATCCTCAAACTCCACTGACATCTCAGTGTTTCCAGCAGATGGGAACATCGTGAGGATGTTTTTTTTATTAGCACCATAGACTTGGAATGTGAAAGTGAGAATACAGCTCGTGTTTGGGAGGAAGAAATAATCCACCATTCATACTTTGTAAAAGCGTGTATAGATTTTTTTTGTATACATCAAAATCATTTTCAGCTGGACTTATGTATTGGCTGCTATGTAATTCATGAACAAACATAGGTTAGAATTAATATTTAAAGAAAAAAAGATTGTATAGTATATTTGTTTTGTAACAAGTTTCTGTAAATAAAATAATTTATACTGCTATTTATATGAAACTATGTGTCTGCCTCTTTTCTATAATAAAAACAGTCAAGGAAATGTGGTGTCAACAGTTAAACAAATTTTATTATATACACAATATAAGAGTCACTTTGTCAGACAAACTACTGGTTCGGGTATCCCAAGATGAATAATGCAAGTTCCCCTTGCAGACAAAGATGGCCGCGTTGGTTACATGTTGATGACTCTCGATAACTTCTGGACTCTGTTCAGCAGCAGGTCGCCCTTCTTGATGGTTTCTTGGTACTGCCAGTTTTTGCTATCAGGTCTAGAAAGAAAGCGGAAAGAGATTTTACAGTTCTGTAGCTGGTTACCGAGTCATTTCTTCCATTACTGAAGTTTGGGGAATAGTTAATTACCTATTGGTTTCCACAATCTCATTCACTTTATCAATTTTACAGTGGAGACGGCCGGCAGCTATGAATCGGGAGAGTTCCCTGAAGAAAGAGAAGAGATTTAGTTCAGGGAGCGACCACAAAATCTTTGATAACATGAAGCTTCAAAAATAAATAGTTTGGGAAATGTGCTTATTCACTTTTTCTTTCAAATAATTAATTGGTACAGTTATAGTGAACACACCCTTAGATGCATAAATGGGGGTTTTCCCGCCTGCATTTTCTATGAAATTTCGTTTTAAATAGTGAACCAAAATATAATACAAGTGATTTTTCTTAACCAAAATGAAAAATGGCATTCTAATACGGGTCCCTTTTGGAAAAGTGTAGGGTCCAGTCACTCGTGCATCTAAGGGTTAAGACATAATAGTCTTTATAGTAACCAGATGAACTTCATTCCCTCTGTTTTTAGCCAAAAAACAACACTTTCTATCAACTCAGGTGGTCGGCAACTGATCGGAAAGTTAATGCGAGCGTGTGAACATTTATCTTGTAGGACAGCCTCTGCCACCAGTCAAGTTTTAAATTAGTCTTTTTTAAGAACAACAATGCGGTCACAGATAGCTTTAAAGAAGCTGGCATTGAAAAAAGGTTGTTCACAAAAATAGTCCTAGTCTATGTTAATGAAATGATTACTATGTTGATTCATCCAAAACAATGCATCACTTGAGATTCTCAGGCCGAGGTATACACATGTGCTCTTAAACTACAGCTAGGATTTGTGCAGTGACAGAGGCTCCAGCGTTGAAGATACATTATTTATCTCCAACAGAACAAGGTGTACATGCACTCACTGGTCGATGAACTCTGTGCTGACTCCGAAGGCCTCGGCCATGTAGCCCAGGGTGAGGGAGCGGTAGGACTCGAGCAGCTGGCTGTACGCCTGGATCCTCATCTCCCTCACATAGTAGCGGTAGTGGGGTGCAAAGAGCCAGTCTTTCTTCATCTCCTGCTCCACCGTGCCTGAGGATCAAAGAGATGTCACAGGTCAAGATGTGACAGAGCAGGAAATAAATAATACAGCAACACATGGATGTAAGTTAAATGTTAGTCCTATCAATATATGAAATTACTCGAGACCTGAGAGTGCTAAACAGCTACAGACTCTACAAGTGACCAGATTAAGTGTTTGCTTATTAGGACAAGAAAATAAAAAGCTTTCCTTACCCAGAGACTGGAAGAAGACGGAGTAACGGCACTCGTACATGGAGAAAAGATACTGGCGTATGTTAGGCAGACCGTGCAGCACCTCCAAGATCTCTGCCCCCTTTATGACCTATACAAATAACATGTTTTAGTATCCACGACCCGGGTGAAAGCATAGAACAAAACGTCCTCGATGGCTGAGTTCTCCTACCTTTTCACGGAGGTCAGGCCTTTTCAGGGCGATCATGCACACGTAGACTGTGTAGGTGACGAAGGTCTTGTAGTCCATGAGCTCGTAGGAGGTGAAGGTGGAGACTGTGTCGAGGAAGAGCTCTGCAGCTTGCTTGAAGTCCCTGATGGCCACACAGTACAGACCCTGGTAGACCTTCAGGCGGTTCCTCCGGTCCCAGTCACCCCCCTCCTCGATAAGGCTGCGGAGAGAAGCAGGCGCACAGAGAGATGAGGACTGAAAGTATAACAGGCTGTGGGTGGAGAGATGTTTGAGAACAAAGACGTAAGAGCCGTATTTACCTCTTGGCTTTCTCTGAGTTGCGCGTGATGAGGTCGCTATCCATGTAGAAGAGTCCGATCCTCAGCAGGTAGAAGACGATATCTAGTCTGTGACCCAGAGCCACTGTCTTGTCATAAGTCTTCCTGAAGGCTGTGAGAGCGCCCTCCTGTGGACGCACGAGACAGAAAGGCATTGTCAATAAATCAGCTACTATGCATTTTACAGGACTGTCTCAGAAAATTAGAATATTGTGATAAAGTTCTTTATTTTCTGTAATGCAATTAAAAAAACAAAAATGTCATACATTCTGGATTCATTACAAATCAACTGAAATATTGCAAGCCTTTTATTATTTTAATATTGCTGATTATGGCATACAGCTTAAGAAAACTCAAATATCCTATCTCTAAATATTAGAATATCATGAAAAAGTATACTAGTAGGGTGTTCAACGAATCACTTGAATCGTCTAATTAACTCGAAACACCTGCAAGGGTTTCCTGAGCCTTGAAAAACACTCAGCTTGGTTCAGTAAACTAAATCACAAGTATGGGGAAGACTGCTGATCTGACTGCTGTCCAGAGGACCGTCATTGACACCCTCCATCAGGAGGGTAAGACACAAAAAGAAATTTCTCAAAGAGCAAGCTGTTCACAGAGTGCAGTTTCAAAGCACATCCACAAAAAGTCTGTTGGAAGGGGGAAATGTGGCAGGAAACGCTGCACAACCAAGAGAGATGACCCCAGCCTTAACAGCATTGTGAAGAAGAGTCGCTTCCAGAATTTGGGGGAGCTTCAAAGACAGTGGACTGAAGCTGGAGTCCAGGTATCAAAAGTCACTGTTCACAGACGTGTCCGGGAAATGGGCTACAATAGCCGTATTCCCATGGTCAAGCCACTTCTGAACTCAAGACAACGGAAGAGGCGTCTGACTTGGGCTAAGGAAAAGAAGCACTGGACAGTTGCACAGTGGTCCAAAGTCCTCTTTTCAGACGAAAGCAAGTTTTGTATTTCATTTGGAAGTCAAGGCGCCAGAGTCTGGAGAAAGGCTGGAGAGGAGCAAAATCCAAGTTGCTTGAAATCCAGTGTGAAGTTCCCACAGTCAGCGATGGTTTGGGGAGCCATGTCAGCTGCTGGTGTTGGTCCACTGTGTTTCATCAAGCCCAGAGTAAATGCAGCTGTGTACCAAGAGATTTTAGAGCACTACATGCTTCCGTCTGCTGAAAAGCTCTATGGAGATGAGGAATTCATTTTCCAGCATGATCTGGCACCTGCCCACAGTGCCAAAACCACCAGTAACTGGTGTACTGACCATGGCATTACTGTCCTCGATTGGCCTGCAAATTCCCCTGACCTGAACCCCATAGAGAATATGTGGGGTATTGTGAAGAAGAAGCTGAAAGACACCAGACCCAACAATGCTAATGAGCTAAAGGCCGCTATTGAAGCATCCTGGGCATCCATAACACCTCAGCAATGCCACAGGCTGATTGCCTCCATGCCACGCCGCATTGATGCAGTAATCCGTGCAAAAGGATTCCCAACCAAGTACTGAGTGCATTAATGGACATTTTCAAATGTTTGATTGTGTTTTGCTGTTATAAATCTTTTTTTTTTACTTGGTCTGAGGAACTATTCTAATTTTTTGAGATAGGATTTTTGAGTTTTCTTAAGCTGTATGCCATAATCAGCAATATTAAATAATAAAAGGCTTGCAATATTTCAGTTGATTTGTAATGAATCCAGAATGTATGACATTTTTGTTTTTTTTTTAAATTGCATTACAGAAAATAAAGAACTTTATCACAATATTCTAATTTTCTGAGACAGTCCTGTATGTTATTACATCCATCTGGCCAAAGATGAACAATAAACGAGCTTTAAGTCAATGGCAGGCAGGAAGGACATCAGTGAGTCATATTTTCCTGGAAAAGGTACACTTATCATTATTTTTTAAAACAAATAGCACACATATCAACAATGAACAAGTGTGCACTCTGAAGTAAAAAAGGTTTTTTGAAGTGAAGTTTCAGTGCATGTTTTTGTGAGATTTCTATTCATTATTGACTGACACAAATTTGATTTTGAAAGAAAGGAAAACAACATAGATTATTATACATTACATTATTTTATTTTACTTACATTACTTTACTTTACTTACATTTTACTTACATTATTTGAGTCTGACTACTTGACACTATGTCAGAAAACAAAATATGTTGACTACAGCTAACTTAAATAAAGATGTGTTTATATGACACAGCAATGATATCTGCTCAGGTGTCAAACAGTCACACAGAGGATCAACTTACCATAACATACAACCCACATTTGGCTGGTTTGAATGTTCACAGCTTTATAGGACATTATGCTGAATTCGGAGGATTTACCTTGTCTCCGATTCTGATCAGATATTCAGCTCTGGCCATCATGGCGTCTCGGATCTCACTCTCTCCCAGGCTCTTTTCTGCGTCCTCCAGGACATCGTCTAGGCGCTTCAGCTCCTCCTCGTTGGCCTTCTTCATTTTACTCAGCAGGTCACCGTCCACGGGCCACTTCAGATCCTTACACAGACCCTCATAATACGGTGCCATGTCTGAAACAGAGAGAAAACAAGAGTCGTTTTGACCTGTGGACTGGGACAGCTCTCAGTTTTAAAAATGTAACTAAAAGCTTTTGCTTCTCATATAGACAGAGAGATAATTTATTCATCCCCAATTATGAATAGTTGTTGTGTTCAGGCATTAAGATATTGAAAAGGTTGAATACAAAACGGCAAATATATACATATTTACAGTAGAAAAGACATACCACAAAGAATAAACATTTGAATGTTCTATACAGAGAGAAATATACTACAGCGACAGAAATATATAATATACTACAGTTGCAGAAACATATGTACATATGATAGTATACAAATAGTTTAATATGAATATATTTACGACCCAGTAAGGTTTTAAACAGAAAAACACTACAGATTTCAATAAAATAAACAAGGTTCTGTTATTTTCTACAAATAAATGCCTTGTAAAAAACAAAGGAATGTACTCAAAAGTTGAACAACCCTGTCTGATTGCTTGTCGGCTAGCTGACGTTTGCTAATAGTGTCAAGCTAACATGCTAATTTGGTTGAGCTGTTTGTTTGTGTTTAGTTGGAAAACATTAAAACATATGTATAATAATGTATGAGCAACTAAGCACCCCGTGTATGCGAGTAAATGATCATTAATACCACCAGCACCATGTTTATAATGACAACCAGACTATTACTGCTACCGTTACAAGTCACTCAGTGAAATGCTAACTCACTGTTAGCTGTGATAGCGTCCATGAGCTCGGTCTTCACTTTAACGTCCTGTTTGTGCCCGTCCATTGTGAGCAGAAACTTCAGCTGTGCTATCCTCAGATCGGGGTTCTTGGGCAGACCCTCTTCCTCCAGATTTTCCTGAGGCATTTTTGGTTCAGATAATGGTTAAACAAAGAGAAAAAACGGCTGTCTTTGTGCAATTCACTACTCGCCGTTTACAGCTAGCGTTTGTCAACGATGACTACGGAAAACAGTGACTGTGTTGTTTCCGCCGGAGCGTTAGACAGAGAGGGGGGGAAAGAGCGGAGGAGAGGCGGACCATTAATAACCAGGGAATCATTCACTGCCCCCTGCTGGACTGGAGCTGGAACTACACCCTTGTAAATGTATGCACTATGATTTTAGGCTTTATACACAGATGTGTTACTGTACTTTACAGCTGTTTTGGCAACATTACACAAAAAAAGAGGAAATATTACAATCAAAGTGTTACTTTGTAAATGTTGCTGCCAATCAAACTCGTGAAGTAAAACGCTAAATGTATTTTTCTTAGAATACTTACTTAATAATAACCAGAAAGGGATTGTATAATATTTCCAAAATGGTTATGGAAAAAGTAAACGTAAAGTATGTCAAACTTAGTCAAAGTATTGTAGTATGTCGATAATATCATGAAAAAGGTCATACAATTATAGCATGTCAAAATATGAAGAAAAATCATAGGATAGTTTGTTGAAAATGTAAAGGAAAAGATATCTGTTACAGGTTAGTATATTCTCTAGAGTCTCTATACATATATATGTTGTATAGTATGTCGAAATGTATTCAAAAAAGTTATAGTATAATACACTTTTGCTTATAAAGTTGGAATAATTTAGTTTTCAGACACATTTATCTTTTTCCTCCAATTTACACACACAATAATTTCTTCAGAGGGGAAACATATTTTATTCCAACTTTATAGACAAGAGTTTATGTTGTATAATACGTCAAATATAGTATACTATGTATTAAAATATGTAAAAGATCATTGCATAGTGTATTACATATATCAAGAATAAATAGTTTTTTAAATACAAAAAAGTCCCAATAAAGTATAGTATGTTGAAAAAAATTACAACATCCGAGTAAATCCAACAAAAAATAGCATAGGTTGAATAATATGAAATATTATCCGCACAGAGAATTCCCCGCTGGTTCTGTTGCTGCAGTTTACATGCTTTCAGATGCATAATACAATGCACTTCACAAATGCGTTATAGTGTTTTTATACCATAACTCAAACAGAAAAGCTTTCATTATAAATAGCAATAAAAAACTTCGTCATGAAGCCAGGATTGTGAGGTGTCTGCTGGTTATTTTATATCCTGTCAGATGGTCTGGAAAGTTAATGATAACTTTCCTTAAATGCTTAACAGAGTCCGTATAGTCTGAACATTTATTTTAAGTCCATGCAAGTGAAGACAGAATGGGGAGCTTTCAACTACTAAAACAACTGGTGAGCTACATCTGAATCATCTTTACAATCATCATCTTTAGAAATGTAAATATTAATGTAGCGTATAAACAGTAACAAAATGTGCTTGTGTGAATATCTTTTATAAACATAACTATTTTATTTTGATACTAAACATTTTGATTCTGATCTAAAAAACGTTTAATATCAGGAGAAAAAGAAAAACATTTCTTTAGGCAAGCAGGATATTTTCAAGCGGTCCGATTGAAGTGCCTCATTCAAACCCAAGATTAAGCTGAGTCATTGCACTTAGTCAGTTTCTGAATCAATTTTGAACTTGTCAGTCAATGCAAAATGTAGGAAAGGGAATAAACACATTAAGATTTAAGCAAAAGAGATATTGATATACATATATATGACATTTATTAAGTATAATATCATTTTAAAATCTAGTAGAAAAAGGTTTAGCAGTTGTTGTGACATGTAATCTTGTTGTTATGTCACACATGCAGGATAGTGACACCTTAAAAATATGCTGATTTTATTGAATAAAATGCATTTCTGTGAATCCCAACTGTACATAAAGATATAATAATGATCAAAAACCCTTTAGCAACTACAGCAATAAACCTCAACACACATCATTTCAGCAGTAGTATTTATCACACAACTTCATATTATAGTAAAACAAATGTTTGAATACAAAATCAATAAATTACTACTTTTGCTTTTTTATTATTTTAGTTCATTTTGCTCATATAATGATGGACTTTATTAACAATGGCGTATTAGTCATTTTACTAATAAAGGTATATACAAAGGAGGCTAAAAGTGTTTACCAATAGACTTGTCTGTGTCTAATCGCTATTCCCTCTGCTTTGTAGACCCGTGGTAATGCTCTTTTCCTCATCTTCATACTGGGAATTGGAGGAAGCTTTCAAAATGGCTACCACATCACCGGATTGAGTTCTCCCTCACCGGTCAGATTCATCACTTGCATCACTATTGTTTCTTGCTCTCTGTTGAAACCCCCTACACCAGTGTTTCTCAAACTTTTCATACCAAGGACCACTTAACCAATAAAAAAACACTCGCGGACCACCTAACTCCACAAATATCCAAAAACACATCGTTTTTCTAGAACAGATTACAAATCGTCTGAAAATGGTACAAACAAGTGGCAACATGTGTGATGAAGGTGTTGTACGGGGCTATATCATGCAATTGAAAGTGGAACTTAAGCTCGCTCCATTGCGGAGATATTCCCACGAGAGTGTGGGAAATTTAAATTTATTTATTTAAAATGTGAAATTTCACCAATATACTCACGGACCACTAGGGGGCGCTCACGGACCACACTTTGAGAAGCACTGCCCAACACCAAATGTTTACGTCCCGTTACAGTATGTTTGAATGTGAAAATAATAAGCACTTTTAATTAAAAATGTTCAAGTTCCACATGCAACATCTGCGTTCAAACTTGCAGTACATTCAGCGCTTCATCAACAGCAGCTGGTACGACAGATATGAAGAGCCTCCGCCTCCACAGACGGTCACCATGATCTGGTCCCTCATCGTCTCCATGTTTGCTGTCGAGGGTCTCTTTGGTGCCGTCAGTGTCAAACTGATCTCTGGCAGGTTTGGAAGGTAAATAAGAGAGACCCTCTGCAAAAAGCTGTCCATTCGCCTGAAAAAACCTCACTGAATTATGTATTTCCTAACCAGAAAAAAAGCGATGATCTGCAACAGCATTATTTCCATTGCTGCAGCGGGGGTCATGCTGGCAAGCAAACAGGCCAAATCATATGAAATGATCATAGTGGCAAGGATCCTGTATGGCTTCTCTGCAGGTAAGCTATCAGGACTTTCTCTAAAATAAACAGCACATTATGTTTTTCCTGACTCATGAGATCTCATGACTTGCAGGTTTGGGATCCAGCACCCATACAATGTACCTGGCAGAGATAGCTCCCATAAAGATAAGAGGAGCTGTGACTCAAACATCAGCCACTTTTGGCTCTCTTGGTAAACTGTTTGGACAGTTTTTTGGATTGAGGTATGTACCTTTTGTCTATAGGTGGGAAATGACAACAGTAGCCATCTTACTCATATCTGAGAATTGTGCATACAAAAACACAACATTGCGAAGGGTCAATAGAGATCCAGTTTTTATTATTGTTATTAAGTTGTTCTTTTTTTTTCAGTGAGATCCTAGGTCGCGAGGACCTGTGGAACGTCGTCCTCTGTGTCCCTGCGTTCTTCTCACTGGTTCAGGTTTTGGTGTTGCCTTTTCTCCCGGAAGCTCCTAGATACTTATTCATAGAGAAAGGCGATGAAAAGGCATGCAAAAAAGGTTAGTATTTTCCCATAAATAAATGAATTACAGTAACCAAAACAGTATTTTACAGTCTGAGTAATAAAAACAAAGCAATGCACTACTTGAAATTCTGCTTGTAATATTTGAGGATGAGGTTATTGTGAACAAAATGTGGACTCTTAAAGCTTAAACAGAGCATTTCAGTCGTAATACAGGTTAATTCTAACATATAGTATGAGAAAATAATGTGTTTTTTACAGAATAAAGCATGTAATCATGTTCTAGGCAAAACAAAGAGTACAAGTATGAACCAAAAATGTGCTGAATATGCCCCTTCATGGTCATGCAGTGTAGGTTGTGGTTTCCCAACAAATTTTGGATCATTGAGCGTTTGTATCCTTCTTCTTTTTTCTTATTGCATATCCCTTTAGGAAACAAACACTCCTATACAAAATCTGTGTTGAATGTGAGCAAAGGAACAGCTTTTTAGTGTCTGTGTCTCTGGTCTTTTTCCTCCCAGCTCTCCAGAGTCTGTGGGGTCAGGGTGACTACGAGCAAGAGATGGACGAGATGTTAGCGGAGCAGGCGGCCATCGATGCGGCGCCACCAAAGACCCCTCTGCAGCTGCTGAGGGACAGGACCGTCCGATGGCAGCTTCTCACCATGTCCATCATCTTCTGGTCCAACCAGCTGTCGGGCAAGTCCGCGGTAAGGATGGAATCACGGCATCCAAAAGAGCTTTATTCATCTTAAACAATACGATTATCAACCAATGCTTCTCTCTTTCCCAGATCAGTACTTTCTCTTTTGACATCTTCCTGAAGGCAGGCCTACCGAGAGACAAAATCCGCTACGTAACTCTTTGTCTCGGAGTGTCTGAAATCATCACCTCCATCTCCTGTGTGAGTGAACATGCGCTCCATATCTCCACATCTTCATTGCACTCATGGCATAGGCCCTCTTTCATCCTCAGGATAACTTTTTTTGTCAAATTTTAAACCTTGTTTTTCTCTCCCAGGGCCTGTTGATGATTGAGCACAGTGGGAGGAGGCCGTTGTTCTGGGGGGGTTATGGTGTCATGGGTGCCAGCTTGGTGTTTGTCACTGTAACGCTCAACCTGAAGGTAAACCTTTAGACACGGACATCTACACAGCTGTGTGAGAGATCAGAAGAACTCTTTAAAGGGTCATTTTACCCACCTGAGCACATTTTCTTAGCCTTGGTAGTTTCAAGACATTCAGACGTTGAGATATATTTGAGATAATCTGAGGAGGACTGAAGGACACTAAAGACTCACTGGAACTACTTTCAATCAAATAAATAGTCCCTGTACTACAAATTAAATTACATTTTATTGCGGTGGGTGCCGAAACAGACCTTTTCAAATGTGACATGTAGCAAATGCAAGCTGTGAAAGTGTATTTCAAAATAAACGTCTTACCTTTGATTGTTGCACTGTGCAAAGGCAGCAATTGTTTTAAATGATCTTGATTTTTTGTATAGAAGACAGTTTTAATATTCATATGCAACATTTTCTTCTCATGCAGGATTCCAGCGAGTGGGTTCCATACATCACGGTTAGTTTGATCATCCTCTTCATCATCTTCTTTTCCGGAGGACCTGGTAAATTTCCTACAGCAGTTAAGGCCCCGGCCACACGGAGACGAAAACGAAAACAAACCGAATTGGATATCAAAAAAGTCTTCCGTCCCCACGGAATCAGTTCAAGAAACGTGTCCGTCCACACGAGACCGCTCGACCCGCTGGAAACACTGTACATATGCCGGACCTGTAAATACACCAAAAGCAGCGAATAAGACCCCCGAGCGTGGTTGCCATGGTTGCCTGATTGCCCTTCTGGTTATTCTCCGTGGTGAATTTAGCAACATGTAGTTCATGTAGTTCTCCATGTCCACTTGTTGCTGATGGTTGTGGTAGAGGAGCTGTAGATTTTGCACTAACATCTGTAGCATGGTCAGTAGCGTCTGGAGCACGAAAGCAACCCTGTGAGCCGCCATTGTTGTTGTTGTTGTTGGCGAAACACATCAGCAATGACGCTGGTGACGCGGGGGTGAGCAGCAGAGGTGGGGAGAGGCGGAACTATGGCGTCATCGTTATCAGGAAAGGATCGTACACTGAGCCGTTTGGCCCCCCAGAGCGTTGCGTCCGCAGATCTACCCACCAAGCCGTTAGCGTTATCTGAGTTTCCCTGTCGGCCTCGTGTGGACGAACTGTCTATACGATAGAGAACTGTAGCGGATACAACCCGTTTTGTCTCCTTGTGGCCTAAGTTTAAGACGTTTACTTGCACAGATAATTAACACCTATGTCTCTGCTCTCTCAGGGGGAACCACAGGTACTCTCCACAGTGAGCTTTTCATCCAGAGCGACCGAATGGCAGCTTTTGTCCTCATTGGGTCCCAACACTGGTTTTTCTTCGCTTTGTTGGGACTAGTCTTTCCATTCCTTATGGTGAGTACACACAACTGCAAATCTGCCAAACAGGATTTGCTCATTTAAAATAGAAATATTATTTTGAGTTTTATTTTTACATTTAGTTGTAAAACTTGAACAATCAACAACAGATGAAATAACTTTCTGGGTGTGGTAATTATTTATGTATCATTAAACTCTCTGTGTCATATGGTGCTGTGGCTAAACTGATTGGCCAGTTTTAGGTAAGAAATAGTTTCCAACCAAATAAATATATAATAACTTGGAGAAACAAATCTCAAAAGTGCCTTCACACAAAAAATGCCACGCTATTAATAATGAAAAAGGGCTTTTTAATAATAAACAAATGCCTCTTATAATGTATTTATTTTTTATCTTAGATTATAGTGAAATGTGTATGAAGAGCATTCATATGAGAACATCATATGCCTTCGTATGAGGTGTTCATACACAACTCAGGTTAATTGTGATTGCTAAAATGAACAGGCAAAAGGGAAATAACAACAAGAGCCAAAGAATGATGGACCGCCCCAATACTGAAAGAACAAAAACATCTCAGCACTTGCCATGAAGTTATGAAGCTCTTATTGATGCTTTCGCCTGTGTTTCCTTTGTCCCAGGACGCCCTGGACTCGTACTGCTTCGTGCTGTTCGCCTGCATGTGCCTGCTGGCTTCTCTCTACACCTTCTTCCTCCTGCCGGAGACTAAAGGGAAGACCCTGCTGGAGATCTCAGAGGAGTTTCAATCCATCACCGTCTGCGGGAAATCCTTCTCAGATGAAATAAAGACAGCGACCAGGCTATGAGTCAAGAAACTGTGACAACAAGGAAATTATTTATGCTTATTTATACCCTTTTTTGAAATACAGGAAGCTAGATTTACTTTGCCACTGAAATACCAGGCTAAAATTGTTTATTATAAAATATTGTATGAATTGTTTCCTATCAGCATTTACTGTTGATACAGTAGCATGTCATCAAGCTGCAAGTGATATCCAAAAGATTTAATTACGTGCCCATTTCCAAAGATTTGAAAAAGGTGCTGGGGCGCATCTCCAAATGATTCATTCTTTCCTATTCCATACTCCTCAAAATTATCCCAAATAAAACAGTCTCATCATACAATTACAACAGCTTGAAAAGCTGATTTTAAGATTAATAACTTCACTGATATTACTGTATTTAAAAACTGCAAAAAGAGAGCCATCACTTCTAAATAACTGAAACATTGTTGTTGTGTTGGGTACCCGTTCCTGATGAAACTGCACCTGCAGCTGCACTCTGTTTGTCACTGTGAGGTCAGTCGTTTCCTTTCTCCAGCCATAAATCATCCGCTGGTCCCTTTGGGTTCAGCTGTCTGTTCTTTGACCACTGCAGGAAATGAAATGAATGGAAACTGTTCCACAACATTGTGAGAGGCCATTCCTCTATCTTTCTTTTGTCTCTTAGGGCCGGCGGATTGAGCTCAAAGGGGGGGTGGCGGTTATTTGGAGGCATGTTGGCGACCTTGGTGTTAATCACACTCACACTGAAGTTCAACAACTTTATTTTTACTTTTATAAGCTACCATATTCTTTAAGGAAAATCACTTTGAAATGTCAGGGTTACGTGACGTTGTCCATTGGTTTGTGGTAGCCTGAAGTTGGGCATTTTGACGTCGCCACCAGAAGTGACCCGAGAGGATGAAGTTAAACAGAACGGAAGGCCTTTTCCAGCTAACAAATTGTTATCATTAAATCTTACAAACTGAGAACACACCGTAAAAGATGAAAACATGGACAATGACCAAAAACTGGCAAACACTGTGCTATGACTGGGCCACTCTTATTGTCTAATTTACTTCAACTGGAACCGTCATTTACAAAATGACAGAACATATGAAACTAGCCATAAAATCATATTGAAATTGTTGATTTCTGTTTGAATCTAAGATGCAAGGCACTTCTGCACTGGCTTATCAGATCTGAATTTGTAACCTAAAGTTGACACCATGGTCATTCCAGAAAGGCTGTTGTAGCAAAACCTCTGAGTATTAAATTAAACAAAGTTTTATCCGTAAACAAGAGGAAGTAGGGTTATTTATCCTCTTAGGATTTATAGTCTTACGTTTTGTATTCAACGTGTGGTACTCCTTACTCGTTACAATGTCTCAAACTGAAGGTTTTTTTTGTATTTGCTTTTTCTCATCTTTTAAGGACAGCATATTGTGTGTATGGCCTTGCTTGCTTATACAACCTGCCTTATGCTTATGTAGCGCATTGTGTCAGCATGTTTTACCCCCTTACACCAAGAATACTATAATACGGGATTGTGAACTGGACAGTTTCTTCCTCAGGATATTTTCTCCACTATCAGTGAGCCTTTCTCCTAGTCATTTGTATTTCCTCCATCATTAGTGTGAATTCTGCAATTCTGCACTCTTATCAAGCATAAGACATTGGAGTGGTTTGGAGAAGATACTCTGGTGTAACAACAACTTCCTCTTTCATTGCGATGGTCTCAAAATATACTGCGAGGGGTCCTTCATGTAATAAAAAGCTTTTAATAACTCTTGATCCTCAATATGTTTAGATGGTACTGACCAATTTTGAACTTGGATAGATTAAATGGGTAGAAGACATTTGTTAAAAAACAGAGCCTGCACATGCCTAAATAACGCAAAAAAACCTCACACTAAATAAAATATGGCCGACTTCCTGTTGGTTTGAGACGATGACCACAAGAAACCCTTTTTTAACGTTTAAATGTACTCCACGTGTTATATAATATTGTACAAGTAGGTAAAATGTACAGCAAAGGCTGCATCATTAAAGTTTTGGAGGAGATGCCAATGAGCACCCTCAAAAAGGCCCTAAAACATATGATTAATTGGCACTCAAAAGCCCTCAAAACGTGATATAATAACTTTGACCCGACTTTGTCAATGCTCAGGTCATTAGAATAATTGACTAAAGGTAAAGGGTGTCTCGGGCCATTTCTCAATCTCGAGGATACTGGCTTCCAAGCCAATATTTCAAGGATGCTACGTCATCGAGTGCCGCCGAAAGACTGTTCCTCTCCAGCATACTTGGAATTCCACCGAGGCCGCGTCCTTGGTTTGGGGGAAATTTCGAGGCTGCACATGGGTAGACTTCGCGTCCTTAAAATCCCGACAATGCTTTGCGCACGGACCAATTTCAAAAACCCTTGCGGAGAATGGCTTAACCGACGCAGCACACATTTAAATGTAAGTATAGTGGCGTAGAACATGTGTTGGTAAATATGTTACTTTGTTACATTTGTTTGTTATCACCAAAAATGTGTTCCGTGAAAGTAAATCAAGTTCATAATTAGATAGACATCGTGAGGTATTTATTTTCGGTACAGTTTATGTTGAAACCGTTAGAGAGAGTGGCACACTTGTTAGCCTGTCCCATTCTTCTTTGTTTTCTGAAGGCCGGTTTGGGGGTAATTTCGAGGCTGCACATGGGTAGACTTTGCGTCCTTCAAATCCCCACAATGCTTTGCGCACGGACCAATTTCCCCAAATCTGTGGCGGAAAATGTAAGGCGGGGCCTCTCATATGACGCACACCTGAACACTTGCTAGCCTGTTCCACTCTTCGTTTTCCGAATACCAGGAAGGATTCTTGCCTCACTTCTGAAGGAAGTGACTCGGAAGACATGTGCTACCAAGTAAGCATCCTCGCGATTGAGAAACGGCCACGGCCTCGGTCTCAGAGGCTCTGGTTTACAGGTGTAATGGCTCCCTTACATCAACAGGTGGCAATGTTTATCTTCTGCCGAGAGGCTCCACACTGATCTGGCCTTCACATGCACATTCACACCAACACCAAACAATAACTGTAGCCCATAGCAACCAGAGCAAGTGAGCTGAAACTCACAAACGTCACAGATGCTTTTATGCTATTTTATAATGATTATGAAATGTATGGTATTGAAAGGAGCTGATAGAAAGTCCATGTGAAAATGTGCATTTACTATTTTGATTTAGGTTTTTTATTTGAACACCTGGTAGCCTACATTTTAACCAGACTTTCTAGCCTACTTCAGTTACAAAACATTTATTATTAAAGCAATCTGCTCAAAACAGTCATTTTCTACTTCAGCCATAGGGGAATTATAATAAAAGGTACATTTGTGTATATGTTGAGTGATATAGGCCTACTGGTATTTAAACCATACCATCTAGCAGATAAATGTTCTTTATGTTATTTCAAATGATGCATAGTGAAAAAGAAAAGAGACTGTCAGAAGAGCTGAACTGTGTCACACAATAAAAGCATAATTCTTACAGTGTCTGATGCTATTTTCAGCCTTTTGTATCTTTCCCTGAGACTCCAAAAGAAAGTAAAACCCTCCTCCAGCGGTGAACCCAAGCATTGCGAAGGTCTGAGCATGCTCTTTAAGCCTTGTGAATATGATTATTAAATGAGACAATGCCAGTTTGTGCATAGGACAGACAAAAAAATCCACCTGATTAAACTGTCCATTGTGTCTAAAGATTATCTACTTTGCCTAAGTGGAAGAGGATGAGTAGCAGATGTCCGTGGATTTAACCGGACACACTGATGCTTTTCAGTGCAGGATTTCGATTAAGTGTCTAGCAATGAAAGCTTTTTTGAAGGTATACTGTATGCAGAATTAGGGCCACCAGGGTGGTTGGAGGGGGTCTGGAGGACGGGCTCTGGGCTGACAGCCCAGGAGCACGGCGGCGGACCCGGAAGGGATCTCGGGCAGACGGCCCGGGGGCAAGGCAGAAGCCGAGAAGGGGGACTCGGGCGGACGGCCCGGGGGCAAGGCAGAGTCCAAGTTAGGGGACTCAGGCGGACAGCCCGGGGGCAAGGCAGAGTCCAAGGTGGGGATCTCGGGCGGACGGCCCGGGGGCAAGGCAGAGTCCATGGTGGGGCGAAGGCCACAGCGGGCGAACCCAGGGGGCCGAGCACGAGGGCGAAGGCAGCGGCAGAAAGAATCAGGGGGCTGGACTCGAGGGCGGAGACTGCGGCTCTCAGGGAGCCGGGCTCGAGGGCGAAGACCAGACAGCTCCGGAGGCCGGGCAGGACCCGGTGTCGGACGAACAGGAACCGGAGCCAGTGGGACAGGCTTCGGCAGGATCCCCCACGGAAGAGGACCAGGCAGGACCCCCGGCGAGACAGGTGATGGTGGGGCCTCCAACGGAACAGGACAAGGGGTTGGCAGGACCCCCGGCAGGAGAGTACTCGGCGGGACCCCCAACGGGACTGGACATGGAGCCGGCAGGACCCCCAACGGAACCTCCAACGGCACAGGACATAGGGTTGGCAGGACCCCCGGCAGAAGAGCAGTCGGCGGGACCCCCAACGGGACAGGACACATGGTCAGCAGGACCCCCGGCAGGAGAGCAGTCGGCGGGAACCCCAACGGGACTGGACATGGAGCTGGCAGGACCCCCAGCGGAACCTCCAACGGCACAGGACATAGGGTTGGCAGTACCCCCGGCAGAAGAGCAGTCGGCGGGACCCCCAACGGGACAGGACACATGGTCAGCAGGACCCCCGGCAGGAGAGCAGTCGGCGGGAACCCCAACGGGACTGGACATGGAGCTGGCAGGACCCCCAGCGGAACCTCCAACGGCACAGGACATAGGGTTGGCAGGACCCCCGGCAGAAGAGTAGTCGGTGGGACCCCCAACGGGACAGGACATAGGGTTTGCAGGACCCCCGGCAGGAGAGTAGTCGGCGGGACCTCCAACGGCACAGGACATAGGGTTGGCAGGACCCCCGGCAGAAGACTAGTCGGCGAGACCCCCAACGGGACTGGACATGGAGCCGGCAGGACCCCCAGCGGAACCTCCAACGGCACAGGACATAGGATTGGAAGGACCCCCGGCAGGAGTGTAGTCGGTGGGACCTCCAACGGGACTGGACATGGAGCTGGCAGGACCCCCAGCGGAACCTCCAACGGCACAGGACATAGGGTTGGCAGGACCCCCGGCAGAAGAGTAGTCGGCGGGACCCCCAACGGGACAGGACATAGGGTTGGCAGGACCCCCGGTAGAAGAGTAGTCGGCGGGACTCCCAACGGGACAGGACATAGGGTTGGCAGGACCCCCGGCAGAAGAGTACTCGGCAGGAAGTAGGAACCCCAACGGGACAGGACATGGAGTTGGCAGGACCCCTAGCGGAACCTCCAACGGCACTTCAGTAGGGACTTTAGTTGGGACTTGAGTAGGGACTTGAGTAGGGACCAGAGTTGGGACTAGAGTTGGGACTAGAGGAGGGACTAGAGGAGGGACCAGAGAGGGGACTATGGCAGCTGGGGCCAGAACTGGGTCTGGAACCATGGCTGCCGGGGCCGGAACCGGGGCCGGAACCATGGCCGCTGGGGCCCGAACTGGGGCCGGAACCATGGCTGCTGGGGCCAGAACTGGGTCTGGAACCATGGCTGTTGGGGCCAGAACTGGGGCCGGAACCATGGCTGCTTGGGCCAGAACTGGGTCTGGAACCATGGCTGCTGGGACCAGAACCGGGGCTGGAACCATGGTTGTAGGGGCCAGTACTGGGGCCAGACCATGGCTGCTGGGGCCGGAACCAGGGCCGGAACCATGGCTCTTGGGGCTCGGGCTGCTAGCTTGGACTTGCGACTCCTTCTTTTAGGAGCCGTTTGGAGGCTCCGTGGACCTCCAAAAGCAAGACAAGTTCCAGAGAACGGCTCCTGGACAGGAGCAGGAACTGGGGCAGAAGCAAGGGCCGACTCCAAACGGAACACACCGATGCGCGAGGTGTCAAAATGGGAATTGGGAGGCAGGGAGCCATCATGCCCGGGGCCAGCAGGCAGGGGATAACAAACCGAGAGTGTGACGAAGGTAACTTCGTCACTGATGGCTTCGGGCCTTGCATATGTGCACATGTTTATACAGTTTATATTATTTATCAATGTAGTGTTTATTGTATTTTATTTTGAAATGTGTTCCCCTTTCCCCATGTCTGTTGCCATTGATTATGTTCACCTGGTGCCCTGTGTTGTCTCCCCCCCCCCACCTGTGTCTAATTGCTCCTCCCTCACCTGTGTCTTATTGCTGATTAGTGGGTGGTTATTTAGGCTCTGTTTCCCTGTCTGTTTGGAGGCAGGGAGTGTGTGTGAGATCCTTGTGGCTGGTGACTGTGCTCACATGTTCAGCAGGATTGAGGCTGTGAATCATGTGTATGATTTAATAAATATCCACACCGGGTTATATTTTTGGACGTTCTGCCTCTGCCTCCTTGCTTGGTCGGGCCGCTCAATTGTCAGCTTCACAGAGAGGAAATCCAAAATCCAGCTAGGTAGGAATTTCACCAAGTTTGTATTCTCCAGAGTCATCTGGCGCGCCTCTGCCAGAGCAGCTTCTCGCAGCTGAACCCCGGACGCTCCCCTCCATCGATCAGAGCAGTTAGCCAAAAAAAAGGAAAAATCCAATAATTCCTGCTCACAAGGATCTGCTGGGCCCATATCTGGTGGGTTCGTACTGTTACGGTGAGTGAAGCAAGCAGGACCCAAATGCAGATAACGCTGAAAATACCTTTTTATTTCAAGGATAATATAGACAAACGGAACACTCCCCAGGGTAAACATTCACCAACAAAAGACGAACCCACACTGAACACAGGAAGAGACTAAATACAGGGAGGGGTAATCACAAGACGAGAAACAGCCGGGCAGGGGAGGAGAAACACAAGGGCCACAGGTGAACACAATCAAACAATTAGACACACCAGGGAAACTAACGACAGGGGAAAAACACAGGAAGAAGGACCAGACAATATACAAGGAGGAAAACACCCATAACCAGACATACAAAACTACAAACGTGACATAACATGAGAATCCTGACACATGGTGAGCAAAGAATAAAAAAACTGAGAAAAGTCCAGATTAATAAAAGTAAATGGGGGACAAGTAAAACAACATTGTTTATCCACATGTATGCCCACTGCTTTTCAAACAGATGCATTTTCTCTTAAACCTTACTATATAAATCACTTTTTATAAATGTAAGAGTACAGTGTAACCATACTTTGTTTGTCTTGGAAAGTATTGGGGAAAATGTGTCGCTGTAAAGTCAACATCCCAGACCTCTGCCTCATTTACAGCTGAAAGACTAATGGCCCCATCCATCATCTCTACAAAGCAGATGGACAGAGACAGAGAGGTGGGGGAAGAGAGACAGAAAGAGAAGAAAAGGGAGGAAATAACTGAAGATATTTAAATAATGTGCATGATGGAAACATTGGAACACATGTGAATAGTGTCCTGCAATAAATGATGCTATCATTGGTGATTTTGTACAGGTGGCCCACAGATGGGACCCCTCCTGGTGCCCGAGCTTGTTAATGAGTCACAGATAGGAGGGGTGAGCAGGCTGACATCATGAACCAGACGGAGCCCTCTGGCAGTACAACATCGAGGTACCCAGCATGCCGTTCTCCATTATGGCGAGGTTCCCCCACGGGCTGTTGACGCTGCAGATTAACCCAAACCGGGAAGCTTTTTCCGTGCCATGTCATGACTGAGCAAACACTGCAGATAAATTATAAAGTTCTCTCACGGTGGCTTAAAACAACAAACAGGCCTAATAAAGGGCTCCATAGAGACTTATTATAAACTCTAATTAATGGTGCAGTGTGTTTCCTGATTCCAATTCCAGCATTTAATTGCTTTCTTAAAAATTGCAGTCTATTGAAACAGGGATTAGTTTGAGAGGTAAAGCCAAGTGGGATGCAATGTGTTTACAGGTCACAGTCGAGGCCAGTGGAGGGGCAAAGTTCAGGCTTAAGTGAGTGACAATACATTCAAGATTAAAGGGTTAAATCAAGGTCTAGAAGTCTAATACTGTACTTGACTCTTTCCCTATCCTTTTTTGGCAGAAAATTGGGAGCTTTCTTGAATGTGAACAGCAGGGAAGTTGTGTAGATAATTAGATTTTGGTTGTGCTGTGCAAGTTTGCTTTAAAAAAAGTTGAGAATTAAGACCCCAGGGATGAGAGAGAAGAGAAAAAGGAGACATGAGACACAAGCTTTATACACAGATGTGTTACTGTACTTTACAGCTGTTTTGGCAACATCACACAAAAAAAGAGGAAATATTAGAATCAAAGTGTTACTTTGTAAATTTTGCTGCCAATCAAACTCGTGAAGTAAAAAGCTAAATGTATTTTTCTTAGAATACTTACTTAATAATAACCAGAAAGGGATTGTATAATATTTCAAAAATGTTTATGAAAAAAGTAAACGTAAAGTATGTCAAACTTAGTCAAAGAATTGTAGTATGTCGATAATATCATGAAAAAGGTCATACAATTATAGCATGTCAAAATATGAAGAAAAATCATAGGATAGTTTGTTGAAAATGTAAAGGTAAAGATATCTGTTACAGGTTGGTATATTCTCTATACATATATAGATAGTATAGTATGTCGAAATGTATTCAAAAAAAGTTATAGTATAATACACTTTTGCTTATAAAGTTGGAATAATTTAGTTTTCAGACACATTTATCTTTTTCCTCCAATTTACACACACAATCATTTCTTCAGAGGTGAAACATATTTTATTCCAACTTTATAGACAAGAGTGTATGTTGTATAATACGTCAAATATAGTATACTATGTATTAAAATATGTAAAAGATCATTGCATAGGGTATTACATATATCAAGACTAAATAGTTTTTTTAAATACAAAAAAGTCCCAGTAAAGTATAGTATGTTGAATAAAATTACAACATCCGAGTCTAGTGTGTTGTATATATATGATAAAATGAAGGAAAAAAATAGCATAGGTTGAATAATATGAAATGTTATCCGCACAGAGAATTCCCCGCTGGTTCTGTTGCTGCAGTTTACATGCTTTCAGATGCATAATACAATGCACTTCACAAATGCGTTATAGTGTTTTTATACCATAACTCAAACAGAAAAGCTTTCGTTATAAATAGCAATAAAAAACTTCGTCATGAAGCCAGGATTGTGAGGTGTCTGCTGGTTACTTTATTTCCTGTCAGATGGTCTGGAAAGTTAATGATAACTTTCCTTAAATGCTTAACAGAGTCCGTATAGTCTGAACATTTATTTTAAGTCCATGCAAGTGAAGACAGAATGGGGAGCTTTCAACTACTAAAACAACTGGTGAGCTACATCTGAATCATTTTTACAATCATCATCTTTAGAAATGTATATATTAATGTAGCGTATAAACAGTAACAAAATGTGCTTGTGTGAATATCTTTTATAAACATAACTGTTTTATTTTGATACTAAACATTTTGATTCTGCTCTAAAAAACGTTTAATATCAGGAGAAAAAGAAAAACATTTCTTTAGGCAAGCAGGATATTTTCAAGCGGTCCGATTGAAGTGCCTCATTCAAACCCAAGATTAAGCTGAGTCATTGCACTTTGTCAGTTTCTGAATCAATTTTGAACTTGTCAGTCAATGCAAAATGTAGGAAAGGGAATAAACACATTACGATTCAAGCAAAAGAGATATTGATATACATATATATGACATTTATTAAGTATAATATCATTTTAAAATCTAGTAGAAAAAGGTTTAGCAGTTGTTGTGACATGTAATCTTGTTGTTATGTCACACATGCAGGATAGCGACACCTTAAAAATATGCTGATTTTATTGAATAAAATGCATTTCTGTGAATCCCAACTGTACATCAAGGTATAATAATGATCAAAAACCCTTTAGCAACTACAGCAATAAACCTCAACACACATCATTTCAGCAGTAGTATTTATCACACAGCTTCATATTATAGTAAAACAAATGTTTGAATACAAAATCAATAAATTACTAGTTTTGCTTTTTATTATTTTAGTTCATTTTGCTCATATAATGATATACTGTGGTGACCACGTATTGATACACTGGTTCATAATTCACACATGGAACTACAATGGGGTTTTGTTTCCACACGGACATGTTGTGTGTTCCCTATATATATTGTGTGCCCTCCTGGCTCTTCCTCTTGTCGTCCCGGGCTGCGACCCGACAACATGTTCTATTCTGCTCTCTATTAAAGTGCCCTTTCACACCTCCATTGCACCGCCTCCGACTCCCTATCTCTCGGCACTACAATACTTTATTAACAATGGCGTATTACTCATTTTACTAATAAAGGTATATAATAAAGGAGGCTAAAAGTGTTTACCAATAGACTCGGCACTACACTGGTGACCCCGACACGTCTCGAGAAGTTTCCGGGACGGAACCGAACACGGCAAAAGGAACTCGATTTCCTTTCTCGAAATGCCGGGGATTGATTGGAGACGTCCTTGGCTGCCACCGGCACGCGGACAGAGGCTCGGTGCGCGCCCCGCGGAATGGCTGGGGATGTTGCTCGTGATTCCTGCATCGGCCTTCCGGCTACAGGGAAACTGTGCACGACCTGCTGGGTCGACCAGCAAGCCTCGTGGGTTTGTTTCTTCGGGGCGTGCGGCTGCACGTCCCGGCTGCGCTGCACTGACGGCTACTAGCGGCTAACCACGTGGGGCTAACGACGGCTAGCAGCTAACCATGGCTGCCAGTTATCGGCTAACGGCTAGGTGCTAATGGCTAGCGGCGAACAGCTAGCTGTTAACGGCTGTCGACGTGTTTCTGTTAACATCTGACTGTTAACAAAAAAAATTTCTGGTGCCGGAGAGGAGGTTCGACCAGCCGGTTGACCTCGTGTGGACACTCAACTTTTTAACCACCTCGACGGCGGTTCCAGACGCCACTCAAGTTTTCATCAGCACCTGGGTGGCGCACTCCTGTACCCCATCTCGCCTCGACGGTTTCGGATGTCGCCCATGCTGCAATCGGCCCGTGGGTGGCGCGCTCCGGAGCCTGTCTGGCCTCTCCTGCCTTCCGGGGATATCCAGACGCCACTCACGTTTTCATCGGCGCCTGGGTGGCGCACTCCTGGACCCCCCTCTCGCCTCGACAGTTCCGGACGTCGCCCATGCTCCATTGGTCCATGGGTGGCGCTCTCCAGGACCCTGTCTGGCCTCTCCTGCTTCCCGGGGATACCTCAACGCCTGCTGAGGACTTTGTGCCCGCCGCCGTTGTGCGTCTGCCTGCGGCCGGGTTGCGCTCCTTCCTCCCTGGGATTCCGCTCCGTCCTTACGGAGATTTCATGCTCGCCGCCGCTGTGTCTTCACCTGCGGCCGGGCAGTGCTCTTTCCTGCTGGGTTCTTCGCGACACCTACTGCAGCCCTCTTACGACGGCCCGTTCCGGCCCGCCCCCGGTGGGGGTGCCCTCGCCCTCGTTAGGGTACCTACCCTCTCCTGCGGCCTCCTTTCGTCGGCCCGTTCCATGGCCCGGTCCTCACCTGCGACCCCGCCCTCCTCAGCCCCTGTGGTGCTTCCTCCACGGACACGAGGATTTATTTTGCCATGTTTTAATTCTGGGGGGGCTTGTGTGGTGACCACATATTGATACACTGGTTCATAATTCACACATGGAACTACAATTGGGGTTTTGTTTCCACACGGACATGTTGTGTGTTCCCTATATATATTGTGTGCCCTTCTGGCCCTTCATCTTGTCGTCCCGGGCTGCGACCCGACAACATGTCCTATTCTGCTCTCTATTAAAGTACCCTTTCACACCTCCATTGCACCACCTCCGACTCCCTATCTCTCGGCAATACAATACTTTATTAACAATGACGTATTAGTCATTTTACTAATAAAGGTATATAATAAAGGAGGCTAAAAGGGTTTACCAATAGACTTGTCTGTGTCTAATCGCTATTCCCTCTGCTTTGTAGACCCGTGGTAATGCTCTGTTCCTCATCATCATACTGGGAATTGGAGGAAGCTTTCAAAATGGCTACCACATCACCGGATTGAGTTCTCCCTCACCGGTCAGATTCATCACTTGCATCACTATTGTTTCTTGCTCTCTGTTGAAACCCCCCTACACCAGTGTTTCTCAAACTTTTTCATACCAAGGACCACTTAACCAATAAAAAACACACTCGCGGACCACCTAACTCCACAAATATCCAAAAACACATCGTTTTTCTAGAACAGATTACAAATCGCCTGAAAATGGTACAAACAAGTGGCAACATGTGTGAGGAAGGTGATGTACGGGGCTATATCATGCAATCAAAACTTGGAACTTAAGCTCGCTCCATTGTGGAGATATTCCCGCGAGAGTGCGGGAAATTTAAATGTATTTATTTATTTCAAATATGAAATGTTACCAATATACTCACGGACCACTAGGGGGCGCTCACGGAACACACTTTGAGAAGCACTGCCCTACACCAAATGTTTACGTCCCGTTACAGTATGTTTGAATGTGAAAATAATAAGCACTTTTAATTTAAAATGTTCAAGTTCCACATGCAACATCTGCGTTCAAACTTGCAGTACATTCAGCGCTTCATCAACAGCAGCTGGTACGACAGATATGAAGAGCCTCCGCCTCCACAGACGGTCACCATGATCTGGTCCCTCATCGTCTCCATGTTTGCTGTCGGGGGTCTCTTTGGTGCCGTCAGTGTCAAACTGATCTCTGGCAGGTTTGGAAGGTAAATAAGAGAGACCCTCTGCAAAAAGCTGTCCATTCGCCTGAAAAAACCTCACTGAATTATGTATTTCCTAACCAGAAAAAAGGCGATGATCTGCAACAGCATTATTTCCATTGCTGCAGCGGGGGTCATGCTGGCAAGCAAACAGGCCAAATCATATGAAATGATCATAGTGGCAAGGATCCTGTATGGCTTCTCTGCAGGTAAGCTATCAGGACTTTCTCTAAAATAAACAGCACATCATGTTTTTCCTGACTCATGAGATCTCATGACTTGCAGGTTTGGGATCCAGCACCCATACAATGTACCTGGCAGAGATAGCTCCCATAAAGATAAGAGGAGCTGTGACTCTAACATCAGCCACTTTTGGCTCTCTTGGTAAACTGTTTGGACAGTTTTTTGGATTGAGGTATGTACCTTTTGTCTATACGTGGGAAATGACAACAGTAGCCATCTTACTCATATCTGAGAAATGTGCATACAAAAACACAACATTGCGAAGGGTCAATAGAGATCCAGTTTTTATTATTGTTATTAAGTTGTTCTTTTTTTTTCAGTGAGATCCTAGGTCGCGAGGACCTGTGGAACGTCGTCCTCTGTGTCCCTGCGTTCTTCTCAATGGTTCAGGTTTTGGTGTTGCCTTTTCTCCCGGAAGCTCCTAGATACTTATTCATAGAGAAAGGCGATGAAAAGGCATGCAAAAAAGGTTAGTATTTTCCCACAAATAAATGAATTACAGTAACCAAAACAGTATTTTACAGTCTGAGTAATAAAAACAAAGCAATGCACTACTTGAAATTCTGCTTGTGATATTTGAGGATGAGGTTATTGTGAACAAAATGTGGACTCTTAAAGCTTAAACAGAGCATTTCAGTCATAATACAGGTTAATTCTAACATATAGTATGAGTGTTTTTTACAGAATAAAGCATGTAATCATGTTCTAGGCAAAACAAAGAGTACAAGTATGAACCAAAAATATGCTGAATATAACCCTTCATGGTCATGCAGTGTAGGTTGTGGTTTCCCAACACATTTTGGATCATTGAGCCTTTGTATCCTTCTTCTTTTTTCTTATTTCATATCCCTTTAGGAAACAAACACTCCTATACAAAATCTGTGTTGAATGTGAGCAAAGGAACAGCTTGTAACGATCAACTATCTAAAATAGTTGTGTTAATTAAACGCACAAGGGGTTCTTGAATGAACTTATTATAAAAAGGTAAACAGAAATAATAAACAGACAATCTGCTCCTTAAACAAAATAAACAGAGACAGATTTCATGCATGGATCCATTATATTGACAGTTTTCCAGCCAACCAACACAAACAAATTGAAACAGTCCGCTCTGCGATACACAAAAAGTGTCTTTACTGCCTAATCCAGGCTATTGTTCAATGACAAAAAAGGCTGTTGCTCCTGCGCCCGTCGTCGGCAAAAACAAAAATGTTTGTAGGCCTTTTCAGGCTATATTCCACAAAAAAAAGAAACACGAGGACCTGCGTGGCACAAAGGAGCGATCTCACCCTGTGTCGGAGAGAATCTCTCTCTCTCTATCTGTGCGCGTCCTCTCCAAGGAGACGTGCTTCCAGGTCGATCGATGCAATATCCACATACGGTTACTTTCAGTTACTTCCCCATTGCATTTTAACATATATATACATGCTGAGAAAATGTAACTATCCCGCTGAATACCCGCATTCACCACACACACGCTTCCTCCTCCCGTGAGAACCACCTGGCATCCCGGTGACGCGCCCACTACGCGCAAGCTTGGCTGAGAAGTTCTCTGATGCTTTAGAGAGTGGGTGAGTGCGGACCCAGACCAGGTCTCCCAGCAGGAGTTGTGCACCTCTCCTGTGGGTATTATAATACTTGGCTTGTCTGGCTTCGCATACTCCAACTCTCTTTTTTACTTGTTCCACCATTTTTTGTTGTCTTTCCAGTAGCGTATATGTAGGTTGATGAGGTGGAGGTGGAGGGCTGATCAACCTCTCCAGTGGGCCTTTCAGGGATCTTCCGAGTGCCAAGAATGCAGGTGTTTGCCCCGTTGTTTCATGATAGGCAGCATTGACGGCAAAACGAAATTCCCTGATCCACTGATCCCAGTTCTTATGTTGTGTCCCCACATAAGAAGCAATCATCGTTTTGATGGTCCGGTTGGACCGTTCCATGAGATTGGCTTGAGGATGATAACTGGTGGTGAACTTTTGTGTGACTCCACAGGATTTGCATAGGTTGGCCATTTCATGGCCAGTGAACTGTGCTCCCCGATCAGAAACCAACTCACGTGGGACACCGAAACGGGTGAAGATCTCATCTTTCAAGACGGCGACAATCTTGTGAGTTTTGCTGTCTTTTAGGGGAAACATCTCAACCCACTTTGTGAAATAATCCACAACCATGAGGAGAAAGCAATTGCCTTTTCTACTGCGGGGAAAAGGTCCCATAAGATCAATCCCCAGCTTTTCCCAGGGCTCCTCCACAGGGGTAGGCTGCATGAACTTTGTTGGTTTTTGATTATCCGCTTTGTAGGCCTGGCAGGTGTTGCAGCACTTGGGAACACACATGTTTCCTAACAGACTGCCACCAAGCCACCTCAAGGATCTTAAGAAGAGTCTTGAGTCTGCCCATATGTCCACTCAGGGGATGGTTGTGGAAGTACTCCAGAAAAGATGTTACTAGACTCTTGGGAACCACTAGCTGATATTTGTCTCCCCCTACTCTCACAGGCGACCGCCGATACAGAATACCCTGTAACACAGTGTACCCTATCCTATCTGGCTTACAAATGGCAGCAGACTGCTTTGCCATGTCACTAATTTCAGGGTTCCTTTCCTGGGCCTCTCGTATGTCTGATACGGTGGTTGGTAAGTCAGAAGTACAGTGAGAGGTGTTTGAGGCAACATACGCAGTTGCGGATGGATGTGCAACCGCTCTGGACAGGGCATCAAGCACTATGTTGTGCAGGCCTTTTCTGTATTTGACCCTAAATTGAAATTGCTGGAGTCGTAAGATCCACCTAGTCAGCCGGGAAGAGGTCTTCGGACAGTTTAAGGCCCAAGTCAAAGCAGCATGGTCTGTGTATACAGTGAATTATTTTCCCTAAAAAAAAATGTTGCCACTTTTCAACAGCCCATACAACAGCTAGACATTCCTTTTCTGATGTGGAGTAGTTACACTCGGCTCCTCTCAATCCCCGTGAAGCATAAGCTATCACCTGCTCCCCTTCCTCAGTAGCTTGGACTAAGACTGCACCCAAACCGGCGTCACTAGCGTCTGTGTGCACCTCAAAAGGAATTGAGTGGTCAGGTTGTGTTAGGATGGGAGCACTGACCATAGCCTGTTTCAAGTGTTCAAAGCTTTGCTGGCATTCTTCGCTCCATATCCACTCCACCGCTTTCCTTGTCAGGCGATGCCATATCTGCAAAGTGGGAAATGAATTTGTGGTACCATCACACAAGTCCCAGAAATCGTTGCAGTGATTTGATATTTGTAGGAGTAGGATATTCTTTCACTGCCAGTGTTTTCTCTGGATCCACCTGAACCCCTTTCTCAGACACTATATGGCCAAGGAACTTTAACTCTTGCTGGAAGAAATGGCATTTCTTCAGATTGAGTTTTAAATTGGCCTCATGAAGTCTCTTCATCACAGCGTTGAAATCATTGAGGTGCTGTTCTTGTGAGGGTGAAAAGATGATTACATCATCAATATACACAAAGCAGATTTTTCCCCTCAGCTCCCCCAGGACCTTTTCCATCAATTGCTGGAAAGATGCACCGGCGTTCTTCAGCCCATATGGCATGCACTTGAACTGGTAGAGGCCTATCGGTGTGATTACGGCAGTCTTGGCCTTGCTTTCCTCTAACATTGCGACTTGCCAGTAGCCTGATTTTAGGTCAAGGGTACTGAAGAATGAGGCTCGATGCTATGACTCCAACAACTCATGAATAAGTGAAATAGGATAGGCATCTTGCAGAGTCTTAGCATTTAGAGGTCGAAAGTCAACACAAAATCTTGGGGACATGTCAGGTTTTGGCACAAAGACCACTGGGGAAGCCCAGGCTGACTGTGACGGTTCGATAATGCCATCCCTAAGCATCTGCTCTACCTGGTCTATTATGATCTGGCGCTTGTGGGGTGATGCCCTGTATGCTCTGCAGCGCACTGGAACCTTGTCTGTAGTACAAATCTTGTGCTCTTCTACCTTAGTTTTTCCTAAACTGCCTGAACATGTTACGCAGAGTGAAGCAGGTAGGACCCAAACGCAGATTACACTTGACGATACCTTTATTTCAAGGACTTTAAATAAACTTGGACAAACAAAACACTCTTCGGTGAACTGAGTCACATACAAAAGAAGCACCAACACTGAACACAGGAGGAGACGAGACTAAATACAGGGAGGGGTAATCACAAGACGAGAAACAGCCGGGCAGGGGAGGAGAAACACAAGGGTCACAGGTGAACACAATCAAACAACTAGACACACCAGGAAACTAACGACGGGAGGAAAAACACAGGGAAAAGGACCAGACAATAACCCAGGAGGAAAACATGACAGCAAAACCCAAACATACAAAATTACAAACGTGACATAACCCTAGAAGTGTGACAGAACCCCCCCCTTAAGGGAAGGATCCCAGACGTCCCAAAAAACAAAGTCCAGCAGGGTGGGTGGAGGGGGTCTGGAGGACGGGTCTCGGGCGGACGGCCCGGGGGCAAGGCAGAGACCAAGGTGGGGAACTCGGGCGGACGGCCCGGGGGCAAGGCAGAGTTCGAGGAGGGTGTCTCGGGCGTACGGCCCGAGGGCAAGGCAGAGTTCAAAAAGGGGGTCTCAGGCGGACGGCCCGGGGGCAAGGCAGAGTTCGAGGGAGGCGAAGACCACAGCGGGCAAACTCAGGGGGCTGGGCTCGAGGGCGAAGACCGGACAGCTCCGGAGGTTGGGCAGGAGCCAGTGTCAACCGGACAGGATCCGGAGCCGGTGGGACAGGTGTCGGCAAGATCCTCCACGGAAGAGGACACAGGGCCGGCAAGACACCCGGCAGGAGAGCAGTCTGCGGAACCTCCAATGGCACAGGACATAGGGTTGGCAGGACCCCCGGCAGAAGAGTAGTCGGCGGGGCCTCCAACGGCACAGGAAACAGGGTTGGCAGGACCCCCGGCAGAAGAGTAGTCGGCGGGACCCCCAACGGGACAAGACATGGAGTTGGCAGAACCCCCGGCAGGAGAGCAGTCGGTGGGATCCCCAACGGGACAAGACATGGAGTTGGCAGGACCCCCAGCGGAAGAGTAGTCGGCGGGAGCTTTAACGGCACAGGACATAGGGTTGGCAGTACCCCTGGCAGAAGAGCAGTCTGCGGGACCTCCAACGGGACAAGACATGGAGTTGGCAGGACCCCCGGCAGAAGAGCAGTCCGCGGGAGTAGCTGTACCTTTCCTAAGTCTCCATGGCATGTCTTCCCGTCAGCCAGAGCCGCATGAGGGAATATGTACATGCAGTGTCAAAAACAGCTTTACACTGCATTCCTCTCACCTCTACGGGGACATGCAGGAGACTTACTGGATTTCTCTTCCCTCTCTGCACTATGGTCACTACATCAGCAGGTTTCTTAGCGCTCCACTTTTCCTGGGGCCTTTTGTTCAATTTCTCTTTTGCTTTTTGTTGATCCACTTTTCCCCAATATTCTTTTGCAGCTGTGCAATCTTTTTCCACTAATGTGCCTATTGACACCAGTTGGTCCACGGTTCTGACCGTGCCCCGAAGGCAACCAGCTATTCTGGGATTACAGTTGTTGGGTATTTTCCTACTATGCGCTGGCCCCTTAAGAACCCCAGATAAAGCCCCGAATAGCTCTGCATCTGTTAATGGCCTAACTTCAAAGAATGTTTCACAGCGATCCACAAAGTTCAAAACCTCTCCAACCTCCCTGGCACCACCAAAAGAGGAGAACTCCATATGAATGACAGGCTTTGAATACACCACCGGCGTACTGGTTGTATGGCGGCATACCGCTCTTACAGGTGTGATGGGGTTTATATTGTCAATGACTCCTGGCGGTTTTCCTATCGGAAGTAGATCAGTGAATGATGTCCTGCCGTGTGGCGCAGCATCAATAGTATCAAGTTCTCTTCTGGCAATCTCTGCTCGGCCGACAGAAACCCCAGCAGAGGGAACTGAATGAGTAGGAGTGGGATTAATAATATGAGGACCCGACACCTGAGTGTCAGTACCAAGAGAAGGAGCATGGGTGTGAGAGGCACTAATAAGAGGTGTTGAAGCTGGAGTGGTGCGACCATAAGACGTCTGAAAACTAGCACCAGCACTGACAAAGGGCCTATGGACAGCAGGGAGGCTGGCGCGCTTCAGCCTTTGGATTTTCTGCCTTCCATTTTTCATCACGCCTTTGTAAACAGTCCACCAGTTTCTCTTCAAAGTTTTTCAAAGTTGACATGACATGATGCTCCAGTGCTTCAACATTCTTATTCAGGAGGCCTCTGATGCTATCTTCTCGGTTTAGCGCGCTATTAACTGAATCTCTAAAATCAGCCTCAAGGGAGTTAACTCTCTCTATAACTATTCCCAAGTCTGTGGAGAAAGATGCAAGAGCAGGATATGCATGGTAAGATGTACTATCCCAATCTCCTACACTTTCCTCCTGCTCTGCATCAGATATATAAAGAGAACCGATCAAAGAGGTAATATCAGTAATAGATTTTCTTCTTGTTATCCATGCATCACCTCTGTTTTCATGGTGTTGCCCACTAGTCTCCTGTACTATACTACCTTCTTCAGGCTCATCCTCTTCTAAGTGTGCTTCCAAATGTTGTTGTACATTTTCTTCAGAAGCCATTGCTTGACTATGGTTATTTTACACAAGTACAGAACACGTTTTTCTTTTCTCATCCAATCAATACAATTCAACACATATGCTTGTAGTGTCTCAGTAAACAAAAATATCTCAATTGGGAGTTTCAAAATCTCCAAAAATGTTCCCTTTAAATAATATCAGATTTTTAAATCACATTTCATTCCCCATACTGGCCACCATCTGTAATGATCAACTATCTAAAATAGTTGTGTTAATTAAACGCACAAGGGGTTCTTGAATGAAATTATATTATAAAAAGGTAAACTGAAATAATAAACGGACAATCTGCTCCTTAAACAAAATAAACAGAGACAGATTTCATGCATGGATCCATTATATTGACAGTTTTCCAGCCAAACAACACAAACAAATTGAAACAGTCCGCTCTGCGATACACAAAAAGTGTCTTTACTGCCTAATCCAGGCTATTGTTCATTGACAAAAAAGGCTGTTGCTCCTGCGCCCGTCGGCGGCAAAAACAAAAAAGTTTGTAGGCCTTTTCAGGCTATATTCCACAAAAAAAAGAAACACGAGGACCAGTGTGGCACAAAGGAGCGATCTCACCCTGTGTTGGAGAGAATCTCTCTCTCTATCTGTGCGCGTCCAGGTCGGTCGATGCAATATCCACATACGGTTACTTTCAGTTACTTCCCCATTGCATTTTAACATATATATACATGCTGAGAAAACGTAACTATCCCGCTGAATACCCGCATTCACCACGCACACGCTTCCTCCTCCCGTGAGAACCACCTGGCATCCCGGTGACACGCCCACTAAAAAGCCTCTGGGCGCGCCGAGACAGGTGAATCTGCAAATGAACCTTGCAGAACCACACCCTCAAACCTTACATGAAAGTGGACATTCAACGACTGTAGTTGCGAGGATAATACACATGCATCATAGATTTTCATTTCATTTGAATCTAAACTACATGCCTTAACCTTTTCCCCTGCCCCTACAGTTTATAAGAAACACTGAGATCAATCTGCGACTGTCACAAGCTTTTTAGTGTCTGTGTCTCTGGTCTTTTTCCTTCCAGCTCTCCAGAGTCTGTGGGGTCAGGGTGACTACAAACAAGAGATGGACGAGATGTTAGCGGAGCAGGCGGCCATCGATGCGGCGCCACCAAAGACCCCTCTGCAGCTGCTGAGGGACAGGACCGTCCGATGGCAGCTTCTCACCATGTCCATCATCTTCTTGTCCAACCAGCTGTCGGGCATGCCCGCGGTAAGGATGGAATCACGGCATCCAAAAGAGCTTTATTCATCTTAAACAATACGATTATCAACCAATGCTTCTCTCTTTCCCAGATCAGTACTTTCTCTTTTGACATCTTCCTGAAGGCAGGCCTACCGAGAGACAAAATCCGCTACGTAACTCTTTGTCTCGGAGTGTCTGAAATCATCACCTCCATCTCCTGTGTGAGTGAACATGAGCTCCTTATCTCCACATCTTCATTGCACTCACATTTTAAACCTTTTTTTCTCTCCCAGGGCCTGTTGATGATTGAGCACAGTGGGAGGAGGCCGTTGTTCTGGGGCGGTTATGGTGTCATGGGTGCCAGCTTGGTGTTTGTCACTGTAACGCTCAACCTGAAGGTAAACCTTTAGACACGGACATCTACACAGCTGTGTGAGAGATCAGAAGAACTCTTTAAAGGGTCATTTTACCCACCTGAGCACATTTTCTTAGCCTTGGTAGTTTCAAGACATTCAGACTTTGAGATATCTTTGAGATAATCTGAGGAGGATTGAAGGACACAAAAGACTCACTGGAATTATATTTCAATCAAAGAAATAGTCCCTGTACTACAAATTAAATTACATTTCATTGCGGTGGATGCCGTAACTGACCTTTTCAAATGTGACATGTAGCAAATGCAAGCTGTGAAAGTGTATTTAAAAATAAACGTCTTACCTTTGATTGTTGCACTGTGCAAAGGCATCAATTTTTTTAAATGATCTTGATTTTTAGTTTAGCAGACAGTTTTAATATTCACATGCAACATTTTCTTCTCATGCAGGATTCCAGCGAGTGGGTTCCATACATCACGGTTAGTTTGATCATCCTCTTCATCATCTTCTTTTCCGGAGGACCTGGTAAGTTTCCTACAGCAGTTAAGTTCCCGGCCACACGGAGACGAAAACGAAAACAAACCAAATTCGATATCAAAAAAGTATTCCGTCCACACGGAATCGGCTCAAGAAACGTGTCCGTCCACACGAGACTGCTTGACCTGCTGGAAACACAGTAGTACAGGGTGGTCGATCGCGGGGAGATTGCCAGTCGATCGCGAGATGTGTCTAAAAATAGAACAGCAATATTCAGTTTTATCGTTAATGTCCTATAACATAATCTTCCTGTGCCAGAATAATGCACTTGAACGCAAAGCTTTGTGATTGGCCGGCGTGACCCCATGTGTCGGGGCGTGGCTGGTGGGCAGTGGGCACTATTTAGCTGACATTGTCCGTGGCAACAGGAGTGACAGTCCGCACACACACAAGACCGCAATTATGGCAGAAGCAAAAAAGCCCAAAATATATAATTTTCACTTCGAGTGGGAGGATGATTATTTTGTATCTATTCCAATTCAAAGTCCATCTGTCTCATCCATAGACTGTATATATAAAGGTCTCATCTGCAATGCAAGCGTGGCTTTATCGAAGAAGGGTAATTTAAGAGCGGCATTTCAAAACAGTGCACAAACGCTATGAGATGGAATTTCCTCCTAATTCTGCCCTACGCTCCCAAAAGGGGAGGGGCCTGAGAGGACAGCTAAATGCACAGCAGTCCATTTTCACCAGGCCCAACAACAAGAGCAAGGCTGCTACCATAGCATCTTATCGTGTCAGTCACGTTCTTGCGAAACACATGAAGTCTTTCAAAGACGGCAAAATTGTGAAAGAAGCATTCCTGGAGGCTGCCGACGCGCTTTTGGGGGACAGTACAAATAACAGTAGCATTTCAACAGGTTTTTGGATAAAAACTCAAGTTGGATACCGTTATTAATCAGCTGTAAGTTTTAGTTTGTTTGAACTTATTCATTATAATTATTGTATAAAATGGTATAAGAATGCAAACTTACATTGATTATAGTCTATTATCAATTCAGGTTAAGAAACTAGTGTTGCTTGCATCCTATTTTGTACTCTACTAAAATGCAACAAAAAAAGGGTTTGATTCTATTAATTTTGTCTTTTGTATTACACTTTGGCAGCAGATTCCTGTGTAGCTTCAGATCTGAGTTGTCTTATTGGTAAGCCTAATTTTTACTTTTGTAGCAACACTATTTTAAAATAATGGCAAAGAAAGGGTTCAGAGTCTTTTCTTTTTTTCCTGTGTCATATGTGGCAGCACTGTTCAATGTTTCTTGAAAACATTACCCACTGTAGTATGTGACGTGTGAATAAACTCCAACTCTGTATCAACAACACTGTTGTGTAACTTCAGTTAAATACTTGTAGGCCTATGTGTGTTGATTAGAAAGAGGTAAGATAAAGGATCTGCAGTATTTTATGAAGTATTAATCGTACAAAGGTCAGTTTTATACAAGTAGAAGTTACCTGGTAGTAGGCTGTCAGTAATGGCTACGCCTCTCTATTTGGACTGGTAGATCTCGGCAGACTGGCAACTTTAAAAGTAGCTCTCGGTTCAAAAAAGGTTGGGCACCCCTGCTGTAGTACATATGCCGGGTCTGTAAATACACCAAAAGCAGCGAATAAGACCCCCCGAGCATGGTTGCCATGGTTGCCTGATTGCCCTTCTGTTTATTCTCCGCGGTGGATTTAGCAACATGTAGTTCATGTAGTTCTCCATGTCCACTTGTTGCTGATGGTTGTGGTAGAGGAGCTGTAGATTTTGTACTAACATCTGTAGCATGGTCAGTAGCATCTGGAGCACGAAAGCAACCCTGTGATCCGCCATTGTTGTTGTTGTCGTCGTCGGCGAAACACATCAGCAATGACGCGGGGATGAGCAGCAGAGGTGGGGAGAGGCGGGGCTATGGCGTCATCGTTATCAGGAAATGATCGCACACACTGAGCCGTTTGACCCTCCAGAGCGTTGCGTCCGAAGATCTACCCACCTTGAGAGCCGTTATCGTTATCTGAGTTTCCCTGTCGGCCTCGCGTGGACGAACTGTCTATACGATAGAGAACTGTAGCGGATACAACCCGTTTCGTCTCCGTTTGGCCTAAATTTAAGACGTTTACTTGCACAGATAATTAACACCTGTATGTCTCTGATCTCTCAGGGGGAACCACAGGTACTCTCCTCAGTGAGCTCTTCATCCAGAGCGACCGAATGGCAGCTTTTGTCCTCATTGGGTCCCAACGCTGGTTTTTCTTCGCTTTGCTGGGACTAGTCTTTCCATTCCTTATTGTGAGTACACACAACTGCAAATCTGCCAAACAGGATTTGCTCATTTACAATAGAAATATTCTTTTGTGTTTTATTTTTACATTTAGTTGTAAAGCTTGAACAATCAATTATCAACAACATTTCTGGGTGTGGTAATTTTTTATATATCATTAAACTCTCTGAGTCATATGGTGCTGTGGCTAAACTGATTGGCCAGTTTTAGCTAAGAAATAGTTTCCAACCAAATAAACATATAATAACTTGGAGAAACAAATCTCAAAAGTGCCTTCACACAAAAAAAATGCCACGCTATTAATAATGAAAAAGGGCTTTTTAATAATAAACAAATGCCTCTTATAAAAAAAAAAAAATGTATCTTAGATTATAGTGAAATGTGTATGAAGAGCATTAATATGAGAAAATCCTATGCCTTCGTATGAGGTGTTCATACACAACTCAGGGAAATTGTGATAGCTAAAATGAATTGGCAAAACAACAACAGCCAAAGAATGATGGACCGCCCCAATACTGAAAGACACAAAACATCTCAGCACTTGCCATGAAGTTATGAAGCTCTTATTGATGCTTTCGCCTGTGTTTCCTTTGTCCCAGGACGCCCTGGACTCGTACTGCTTCGTGTTGTTCGCCTGCATGTGCGTGCTGGCTTCTCTCTACACCTTCTTCCTCCTGCCGGAGACTAAAGGGAAGACCCTGCTGGAGATCTCAGAGGAGTTTCAATCCATCACCGTCTGCGGGAAATCCTTCTCAGATGAAATAAAGACAGCGACCAGGCTATGAGTCAAGAAACTGTGACAACAAGGAAATTATTTATGCTTATTTATACCCTTTTTTGAAATACAGGAAGCTAGATTTACTTTGCCACTGAAATACCAGGCTAAAATGGTTTATTATGAAAATATTGTATGAATTGTTTCCTATCAGCATTTGCTGTTGATACAGTAGCATGTCATCAAGCTGCAAGTGATATCCAAAAGATTTAATTACGTGCCCATTTCCAAAGATTTAAAAAAGGTGCTGGGTCGCATCTCCAAATGATTCATTCTTTCCTATTCCATACTCCTCAAAATTATCCCAAATAAACAGTCTCATCATACAATTACAACAGCTTGAAAAGCTAATTGATTTGTTCATTTCTACTTCACCATCACTTCTAAATAACTGAAACATTTTTGTTGTGTTGGGTACCCGTTCCTGATGAAACTGCACCTGCAGCTGCACTCTGTTTGTCACTGTGAGGTCAGTCGTTTCCTTTCTCCAGCTCTCCAGCCATAAATCATCCGCTGGTCCCTTTGGGTTCAACTGTCTGTTCTTTGACCACTGCAGGAAATGAAATGAATGGAAACTGTTCCACAACATTGTGAGAGGCCATTCCTCTATCTTTCTTTTGTCTCTCAGGGCCGGCGGATTGAGCTCAAAGGGGGGGTGGCGGTTATTTGGAGGCATGTTGGCGACCTTGGTGTTAATCACACTCACACTGAAGTTCAACAACTTTATTTTTACTTTTATAAGCTACCATATTCTTTAAGGAAAATCACTTTGAAATGTCAGGGTTACGTGACGTTGTCCATTGGTTTGTGGTAGCCTCAAGTTGGGCATTTTGACGTCGCCACCAGAAGTGACCCGAGAGGATGAAGTTAAACAGAACGGAAGGCCTTTTCCAGCTAACAAATTGTTATCATTAAATCTTACAAACTGAGAACACACCGTAAAAGATGAAAACATGGACAATGACCAAAACCTTACAACACTGTGCTATGACTGGGCCACTCTTATTGTCTAATTTACTTCAACTGGAACTGTCATTTACAAAATGACAGAACATATGAAACTAGCCATAAAATCATATTCAAATTGTTGATTTCTGTTTGAATCTAAGATGCAAGGCACTTCTGCACTGGCTTATCAGATCTGAATTTGTAACCTAAAGTTGACACCATGGTCATTCCAGAAAGGCTGTTGTAGCAAAACCTCTGAGTATTAAATTAAACAAAGTTGTATCCGTAAACAAGAGGAAGAGGGTTATTTGTCCACTTAGGAGTTATAGTCTTACGTTTTTTATTCAACGTGTGGTACTCCTTACTCGTTAAAATGACTCAAACTGAATTTTTTTTTTTGTATTTGCTTTTTCTCATCTTTTAAGGACAGCATATTGTGTGTATGGCCTTGCTTGCTTATACAACCTGCTTTATGCTTATGTAGCGCATTGTGTCAGTATGTTTTACCCCCTTACACCAAGTACACTACAGGATTGTGAACTGGACAATTTCTTCCTCAGGATATTTTCTCCACTATCAGTGAGCCTTTCCCTTAGTCATTAGTATGTCCTCCATCATTAGTGTGAATTCTGCAAACCACACAGTAAGTCTTGGCCGGTGAGTCCTTCTCACTCCCAGTTGGCTCTTTGAGTAACTCAGTGGCTATAATGAGATATATATAGTCTATATACGTAAGTGTTTGAAGGTCTCCCCTTCCTTATCACTATCCAGCAGCTGCTTGGAGCCACAGGGGCTTCAAAAGCTGCCAAACTCACTCTGTCCACACTTCAGCACGTTGGGGATGTGAGCTGTGATTGGCAGTGTCTTGGCTCGGCTGATCATCCTGGACTGATGTCCTGCTGTGCCTTGTTAACACTGTAGGAGGATTAGCTGGAGGATTAATTGGAGAAACCATTGTGAGATGTTTACCCATGCAGACCACATCCAATCTGTGTTTTTTAATTGCATTTGTGTCCAGTTTAAAATATATTGAAGGTAATTACTGTTTAGTGGACATTTTTGAGAAACATGCCGAATTAAAGCTGCAAGCCGTGATAAACGGCTCCTCCACATCCACATACTGGCAGGACGCTACCACTGCGGTGTATTGCCGTGATGATAGAGACTGGACTAATGAGTGGACATTATATTTTGCATGGAGTGTTTCCGGTTATTTTTATTTTGAAATTCAGTTCGATGGACGCCAAAAAAGCCAGAGATTAAGGAACTAAACTAATAAATAAAAATAAGGATAATTGTGTGTTATTGGTGAGTAAATAACAGTGTGTTATTTTGAAAAGAATAACAAATTAGAATGAAAACAAGATTTAAAAAATACAGATTTCAGTATTCTGAGGCTCTCAGCCCCATTTATTTTCCTCACAGACGGCAGCAAAAGTCAGAAATTATACGATTTAAAATAAAAGCAATAATTGTTGCTTGCTATTGAGTAAGAACATGCTTTTATGAACCACACAGCTTCCGGTCTTCCTATAACACGTAATGTCGTGAGACTACCAATAGAAATCCATTGCTTTTAAAATCGTGCTGTGCAACACGAAAAAAAGGGGAAGATCGTGTTGGTGAACACGAATCAATAGATTAAAAATCGTGTTGGTGAACACGAAATGCCATGAGACTGGGTTGGCATAAGACAGTGGGAGTGGTTTGGAGAAGATACTCTGGTGTAACAACAACTTCCTCTTTCATTGCAATTGTCTAAAAATATACTGTTTTAGACGATGACCACAAGAAACCCTTTTTTAACGTTTAAATGTACTCCACGTGTTTGGAAAATATTGTACAAGTAAATGGTCAAATGTACAGCGAAGGCTGCATCATTACAGTTTTGGAGGAGCCTCAAAAAGGCCCTAAAACATATGATTAATTGGCCCTCAAAGGCCCTCAAAACGTGATATAATAACTTTGACCTACCTTTGTCAGTGCTCAGGTCATTAGAATAATTGAGCAAAGGTAAAGGGTGTCTTGGTCTCATAGGCTCTGGTTTACAGGTGTAATGGCTCCCTTACATCAACAGGTGGCAATGTTTATCTTCTGCCGAGAGGCTCCACACTGATCTGGCCTTCACATGCACATTCACACCAACACCAAACAATAACTGTAGCCCATAGCAACCAGAGCAAGTGAGCTGAAACTCACAAACGTCACAGATACTTTTATGTTATTTTATAATGATTATGAAATGAATGGTATTGAAAGGAGCTGATAGAAACTCCATGTGAAAATGTGCATTTACTATTTTCATTTAGGTTTTTTATTTGAACACCTGGTAGCCTACATTTTAACCAGACTTTTTAGCCTACTTCAGTTACAAAAAAAATATTATTAAAGCAATCTGCTCAAAACTGTCATTTTCAAATTCAGCCATAGGGGAATTATAATAAAAGGTACATTTGTGTATATGTTAAGTGATATAGGCCTACTGGTATTTAAACCATACCATCAAGCTGAGAAATGTTCTTTATGTTATTTCAAATGATGCATAGTGAAAAAGAAAAGAGACTTTCAGAAGAGCTGAACTGGGTCACACAATAAAAGCATCATTCTTACAGTGTCTGATGCTATTTTCAGCCTTTTGTATCTTTCCCTGAGACTCCAAAAGAAAGTAAAACCCTCCTCCAGCGGTGAACCCAAGCATTGCGAAGAAAAGGTGAAATAAAGGCCGTTATTCTTCTGTCTCTCCGCCTGGCAACACTGAGCTCACTGGCAGCGCTACAAATCAGAGGAAAGTGAACACAGTTGATGTATGGCAGATTAAATGAGTCACTGTTTCATAAATCTGAAGTTTATACATTGGTCTAATTCTGGAAATGCAACAACTGTGCTAATGTTTCCAGTGAAAAGGTCTGAGCATGCTCTTTAAGCCTTGTGAATATGATTATTAAATGAGACAATGCCAGTTTGTGCATAGGACAGACAAAAAATCCACCTGATTAAACTGTCCATTGTGTCTAAAGATTATCTACTTTGCTTAAGTGGAAGAGGATGAGTAGCAGATGTCCGTGGATTTAACCGGACACACTGATGCTTTTCAGTGCAGGATTTCGATTAAGTGTCTAGCAATGAAAGCTTTTTTGAAGGTATACTGTACGCATCATTTTTCTTTGAGCAGTTAACTTAGATTCAAGTCCTATATTCTACTGACATGGCTACAGTAGAATCATGGCAACTTAGTGTGGGGATCCTCGTCATAAACCATAAGCATCATGTATATGTAAATATATAGGCTAAATGGCCATTTTGTTTTATTTGAAGGACAACTTAACTCATAAAAAGACCATTTGTAAATCAATAACTCACCTTGTTTTCACTTAAATTCTTGAAGTTTTTCTCACATGGCTCCATGGTGAGCAAAGAATAAAAAAAACTGAGAAAAGTCAAGATTAATAAAAGTAAATGGGGGACAAGTAAAACAACAGCAACATTGTTTATCCACATGTATGCCCACTTTTTTTCAAACAGATGCATTTTGTCTTAAACCTTACTATACAAATCAATTTTTATAAATGTAAGAGTACAGTGTAACCATACTTTGTGTGTCTTGGAAAGTCTTGGGAAAAATGTGTCACTGTAAAGTCAACATCCCAGACCTCTGCCTCATTTACAGCTGAAAGACTAATGGCCCCATCCATCATCTCTACAAAGCAGATGGACAGAGACAGAGAGGTGGGGGAAGAGAGACAGAAAGAGAAGAAAAGGGAGGAAATAACTGAAGATATTTAAATAATGTGCATGATGGAAACATTGGAACACATGTGAATAGTGTCCTGCAATAAATGATGCTATCATTGGTGATTTTGTACAGGTGGCCCACAGATGGGACCCCTCCTGGTGCCCGAGCTTGTTAATGAGTCACAGATAGGAGGGGTGAGCAGGCTGACATCATGAACCAGACGGAGCCCTCTGGCAGTACAACATCGAGGTACCCAGCATGCCGTTCTCCATTATGGCGAGGTGCCCCCACGGGCCGTTGACGCTGCAGATTAACCCAAACCGGGAAGCTTTTTCCGTGCCATGTCATGACTGAGCAAACACTGCAGATAAATTATAAAGTTCTCTCACGGTGGCTTAAAACAACAAATAGACCTAATAAAGGGCTCCATAGAGACTTATTATACACTCTAATTAATGGTGCAGTGTGTTTCCTGATTCCAATTCCAGCATTTAATTGCTTTTTAAAAAATTGCAGTCTATTGAAACAGGGATTAGTTTGAGAGGTAAAGCCAAGTGGGATGCAATGTGTTTACAGGTCACAGTCGAGGCCAGTGGAGGGGCAAAGTTCAGGCTTAAGTGAGTGACAATACATTCAAGATTAAAGGGTTAAGTCAAGGTCTAGAAGTCTAATACTGTACTTGACTCGTTCACTATCCTTTTTCTGCAGACAATTGGGAGCTTTCTTGAATGTGAACAGCAGGGCAGTTGTGTAGATAATTAGATTTTGGTTGTGCTGTGCAAGTTTGCTTTTAAAAAAAGTTGAGAATTAAGACCCCAGGGATGAGAGAGAACAGTAAAAGGACAAGAGAAGATATAAGAAGGAGCAGATGGATAGGGGGGTTACTGTCACAAGATATTAACACATCCTCCTCATGAGGAGTTACCCTCCCAGACATTTCCAGAAAAAGTGTTGAAATACAGGAATTTTCACACCCTAACACTTTGGAAAATTGCTACATGTAACCTTGAAAAAGTTATTTTTGTCTGGCTCTTGTATGGAAATGACACATTGTTGTAGGTCTATGCTTTGATATCTGTGTTTGTGTATCTGTTGACATAGTTCTGGTGCATTCTTGCCACAGTAATTGGACACACATGATGAGGCTAAGGGAGGGGAGTTCTGGTAAGGCCTCAGTCCTGTCATGAGTCTCTTATTCCCCAGCCCAGTGTCTGTATGTCTGTGTGAGTGTGTTTGTACTTGTGTGCCTATGAGATCAAGCTGGTTGTGTGTCTGTGTGTGTGCGATAACACACCATTGGCATTCTTCATTTGTAGATAATTGAATCAGGCTATTTTAGTTTGCTCAGAGCGCAGCTGTAATTTGCAGCCGTTCTGCTCTTAAGGACCGGTAATTATGGCTTTTAGAGTCTCCCAAAACAACTCAAACGGCTTCAACTCATGACAGCTGTACATCTGGGGCCTAACACGCATGTGTGCTAGTGAGCATTCACCCACACACACACACACACACAAACACACACACACACACACACACACACACACACACACACACACACACACACACACACACACACACACACACACACACACACACACACACACACACACACACACACACACACACACACACACACACACGAACACACACACACACACACACACACACACACACACACACACACACACACACACACACACACACACACACACACAAACAAACAAACACGTGAGCACATGTTTGGCTGTTAATTAATCTGGTACATTTTCCCACTGAGGTGGACTCAATGCACAGGCACTTCACTTGTTTTTTTTATTAATTCAGTTTTAGTTTTTTTTTTTACTTAAATCAATAGTGTTATTTTGTACAATAAGGCCTTTATTCATAAAAGACATGATTCAAATGAAATGATTGAAATTGGATCTGAATATTTCAGAATTTTACAAAACCATAACAGGCTGTTCAACCTTTTAGTTGGCTAACTTACATTCTTTTAAAGCTTGATGACAATCCAACATAATACATATTTAAGGGAGAATTAAGGGAAAGCTTAGTAAGCATGTTTAATTTAATCTTAAATTTCCGTTTTCCTTTTTGTCGTACGCTTATCGGCTGGGGTTTGTCCTAACCTAAAAACAGGGCCTCTGTCTATTATCGCTTCATCACCTAATTTGCTTGTTGTTTATCAGGTGCAGACACATACATCAGAGTTAATGAAGGGATGGCTGTCTATTCTCCAGACGCTGTGCTGTCAGGCTTTAATAAAGTGCAGGCAATGTGATTCAATGGGCAATTTTCATGGGATGACAGAAATAGAATAAGCTTCCTCAATTATGTATTGAAACAACCTACAGTACAGGGTGGTCACATGAGACTGCAGCCAATCTACAGAGGAACAAACTAATGAGAGTTCTTATTACTGGATCCTGCATTCATTCCAGCTGCTTTTCTGATTGAACAAATAAAAATGCTTCCAACAAACTTCAAATTAACCTGCACTCAAAAGCACTGAACTGTGTTTTCATGCACGATTTGTTCGTCTGTTTTTAATGCTGCATTAATTCTCTGATTTGGCAGAGCTGCTGCTGCTTTGCTTCATTACTAGTAATCTCAGTATTTATTATCGGTGTAATTAACAGTTTGAATTAAATTGTGCATGTGTGACAGCCTCGTTATGTTTTATAAAAAGACTATTTTACAATTTTTATATCAACATTTAATGCGGAAAAGTCAGAATTACTAGAGCACACATTCATTTTGACAGGGATGTGAAAGTATAAAACTCAAGAAGCAGAAACGTAAGATTTGAAGTCATTCCATAAAGTGTTGTCCCAGATGTTAAATGTCCTGAGGGCTTTCGCATATCCTGGATATGATCATTCAAGTTGATGAGAACAGGCCATCGAAAATGTTCAGATAAATGAGTTTGACATCTTGACACTAATTTCGACAATGTCATATGATTGTAAACTTTTTGTGACGTCAGTTAATCCTGAAGGCACCTAAATGCTGATGAAGATAATTTAGTGGCAGTCGCAGTTTAGTCGACAATATGACTTTCACAACTGGAAGCATCCAAGCAACAAGAGGATTATCTTCCCACCATCCGCTACCTTGAATATGGCACAGCCCGGGAAGCATATGGCTGCAATCTGTGGCACCACCCTCGGTACGGCCTTCATTTGCTTTTAATTAAACACATGGAGACACCCCATGCTTGGGTAAAAACCTGGCAAGGGACTATTAAAGAAACACCCAAATGAGAGTTAGATGATAATGATGTTAGGGAAGCTCATGTGTCAAGGACATTAATATCCACATTACTTAAAACAGGACTTTGCAAACACTTTATCGTATGTCTGGGTGTCCCATTACACTTAGAGAAACTGATTGCAGTACTTATCCAAACTTGCAGCTGATGACTGTAACAGTCTGCATCCTTAGTTGGGAGATGTGCTTAAAGCAGGGGAAAGTCCATTGGCAGTCAGACATAATGTATCTCACATGTTTGTGCAGCTGGTTTAGTCGTATCATGGCTGACTAAGTGAAGACTCTCTTCCTCCCTGTCTGGGACTTATCCGACTGTCCCAGAGTAAACATGAAAACTGGAGCACACGCCATGGAAGTTGAGGTTAGGTGAAGTAAACATACTAATGTGCCAATCATGTCATCAGCATTATTGCTTGAACACCTCTAATCAAGAGATTGGCGTTCACACACCTTGATCCAAGCATGTGTGTGTGTGGATTATGGGAGCTAGGAACAGTAATCCGTTGACCACATGGACGTCAGAGGCAATCCAATATACAGTATGACACTGCTTAACTCTTACAGACACAACCTGTTGTACTGTATTCTGCTGTATATGCAATATTTAAATGGGAGAGGATGTCTTGTTTATGATCTGACCTTCTTATTGTCGACAAGAGGCTAACCACACTAGCGGCTAACTGACTTTAATTTTGAGAAGCAGTGCTTTGAGCTAAATGTAAATGAATGGGTACTCAAAACGACAGAACTAACATGACAACTAGCATTATAGTTAGCACGATAAACATCAGATCTGCCAACTTGACATTATGAATCTTATTAGATTGAGATTGACATTATGACGAAGAAAAATCGTAAAGGAAGACAACCACCTTAATGAATTCAGTCCCTATTGATGAAAACATGAAGATCCATGCCAAGCAAATCTAGTGATATTACACATCGTACACAAATATAACTGCTTTTGGTGCTAGAGAAAATAATAGATAGATTTGGTCATAGATTTTCCAGCTTGGAGCAAAGTGGTGGATCAGCATTGCCATCCGCTCAGCATGTGAATATAGCAAGTATCACCCGATTTTAATAACTAAATCCCTGGACCGTTGTCAGTCGTTTCCAATTTGTATAGTCTGATGATATGAACCAGAGCTTCAGTAGCATCTGTTTCCAGGACAATGGAGCTCTGTTCGCTCCAAGTGACGGCACCCATTAGGGTTGAAGTATAACAAACCAGCGGAGGGTGACTCTCCCAATCAACCTCTACACCACATTGTCATTCATTTATGCATTAAACAGATGGAGAAGGTGACTGTTACTCACTCTTGTGAAAACTAGACACATGTGTCTGGAGAGAAACACCAGCTGTCAATCAAAACACTCACTGAAATACTCCTTTATTCCAAATGCAGGACCAGGTCAGCCAAATAAAACATGCATATGTTGTCATTTTCTATCTCTACATTATAGATATTTAATACATAAATGATTCTATCAATACAAAATATAAAAATATGTGAGGCCTCATTTACAACCATATTTACATGGACTTCCTTAACTTAAGTGAAATTATTAATTCAATTATCTATGTACATACTATGAACTAAATACAATAGTACAGTATATCCAAATCACATTGCATGAAAAAGCTCAACTTTACCAATCTGACTACCTTGCACACGTGTTTGCTGCATGGAATTGAAGTTATGAGTAAAATAAAATTGCACATCAGCGTTTGATAAATGTTGTGACTTGATAGAAATGCGCATTGTTAGCCTTAATACTCAGGAGATTTTCTGAAACATTGAAATGAACAAACATGCATGCTTTTTCACTGTTTTACCGACTGTTATTCATCACTGACTCTCTATTACTTGATATTCAACACTCAACAACACTGAATAAATGGACCTTTAGTTTCATTTATTTTTTTTGTTCCAGATGGAAGATGTTAGTGTACACACGCTGGACAAAGAGTCATTTCCGTTGCTGGACGACAGGATGTTAGGAGATAATGCAGTTCTTGCTCTTTCTGCGTTTGCGGGTGTGTAACTGCCCGCTGTGGCTGGGTGCTCCGATCCCTGTGTTGTTGTACTTATGGACAAGCTCCTGGTTGCTGAGGTAGCGCATCTGGATTGGTCTGGGGATCGGCTCGCCCAGAAAGTACCCTTCATCCTCTGATTCTGAGGATGAGGAGCAAGTGGAGCACCAGCCGTCATCATCGTAATCATCCCAGGAGTATTGGTTTAAGCCAGTGCGCCGGCCGGCCCCAGGGTTCTGAAGAGTCAGGTCTGAAGTGGTCCTGGGGCACGGCCTGAAAGGTTGGGGCTGGTATCTTCCCGCCCCGCCTCCACCCCCGAACTGGTCCCTGGCGCTCCTGGGCGGCGGGAAACGGTCGTAATCCTCACGGACACACAACTGTGGTCTTTCCTGAGGTCTCACTCTTCGCTCGGCCACCAAATTGAGAGCGTTTTCTGAACGAGACCGACGAGATCTCCGGGAGTGGTGGTGGTGCCGGCGCCTCTGGGGAGTGTCCTCTGGTGCATCTATCCTGACACCGGCACCCCTTCCACCTCCAGCGACACTGACACCACCCACCCTGCGCTCACTGATGGGTGGTAGGCGGGCAGCATTGGCACTGCTCACCAAACTCACCCTGTCCTCCTCCTGGAAGGTGAAACCGGGCGGTAAATGACTCATGCCCATCCCCATGCCAGTGGGGTCGCAGTACTGCAACTGGTACGGGGCTGACCTGGGAGGATTAATTTCCATGTAGGGCTGACCGGCTGTGAGGCTGTGAATAGAGCCAGAGCTTCGAAACTGCGCTGAAGAGTTGAGGGTGCCCATGTTACTTTTCTCCGACACGTTCATTCCAGAGTCTTTGCTCAGGTCTGGCATGGAGAAGCGGGAAAGATGCTCCTGACGCTTTCCTCCTCCATCGGCAGAGTGGCCTGTAAGAAAGCAGAGTCAACTTCAGTTAAACTATGTCTCTCTTTGAATTTTACGTGAATACATGTAAATTATGTCTTCAGCAAAGTAAACATAATAAGCGATTTATACTACCAACAACACTAGCACTTCTGCTGTAAACAAAACTTCTTGGATCTATAAAATGGGGCCAGACTAGCAAAGAGAGGCTACAACACCCACCTGTAGCATTGGACATGGCCAGCGACTCCATGGACCCTCTTGGGGTCTGCTCCAAAGGCGTCAGTTGTTCTGAGAAGTTAAGTGCATTGATGGGGTTCCTGCTCCTTGCCACCTGGGTTGCAGCTGGAGGTCCCACCTCTCTGTCCCTCTGAAAGCCGTGCAAACTGATCGAACGCTTGTCAGAGGAAAAGCCATTGTGGTGCTGAGAACATTGGGACATCTCTGTGAAGCTCTTCTGGGTCCTCAGCTTAGGTGGATAGTAATCCTCTGGAACCGGCTGTTGGAACCACATCTCATTCATAGATTGGCCTTTCAGGGCTGAGATGGTTGGTCTCTTTAAAATCCCGTTCTCCTTGATCCTGTGATCCTGCTGTTGATTACTCTGTCCAGAGCAGGTGGGGTTATAGGCAGTTCTGACATTGCACTGGCTGAGCAGCTGGAGGGGGGTGGGGTTTGCAGACCCGTCTGATTGGGACTCATAGTTATAGATGTCACGTGCCTGCTCTTGGCTCTGCCATGCAGGTGGCTCGCGAGTCAAACTGGGTGTTTGGCTGGAGAGACTCAGGAGATCCATTTGTAAAGACAGTGGGTCCACCTCCCCTGAAAACCTCTCATTCTGCTCTCCCCCTCCACTCTTCGCTGCCTTGGAGCTGCGTCTCGACTCTCTGGTGGAGCGAGCGCTTTGGAAGGCCGAATCAGAGGAGTCAGAGCCGTTGGGCTCCTCCCCCAGGCTGCAGGAGCGGGAGCAGAAGATTTGGCCCTGCTTGGGCAGGAAAGGTCGACCCAGCAGAGAGCATTTGCAGCGGGCACAGCAGAAACATCCCTCTATGGCGTGCCAGTGCTGCCCATCATAAGTCATCTGGCCCTGGTCAATGCCTGCAAGAAGGATTCACATCGGTTTATGCAAAATACAATTGTGGGACTTGTGTTCAAATGCACAATTAAAATGCAAAGCACTATGTCTTTATCAAAGAGATTGAAATGAAGAATCTTAATGTCTTTATTTGAAATGCTGTTTTTTGTTGCTTGTTGAGTGAGAAAATAGAGCTGGAGGCGACTTAACTGCGCCTGGGGGCAAAGTCATTATGGAGCTTTCCCAGCATTGTATAAACACTTTGCATTTGAGTAAGCTTGCAGTTGTTGCTGGGGGAAAGAAAACCAGCTATTTGCTAATGGCTTCCATCTGGTTTGAGCATGTTTTTCTGATGGTTTCAATTTATAATCAGTTGTGTTTTTTGGCCAAATACTTTTCTATATCCTGTCAGACAAATAATTACAGAGCAAATTTGTTGAGAGGTTTGTGCCAGAATCACACCTGGGCATCCTGTCGGGCTGACGCACACACAGAGTTTTTACAGGAGGTGGAACAGGGCCAAGAGGTGTTAATATGAAGGTTCCCCAATAAAAACGTTTTTTCTTTCAATGGGTTTACCTCTAACTTGACAAATGTATGAATGTGCATTCAACTGATGCTTGGTGCATGGGCTGTCAAAGAAAGAGATCCTAAGGAGGAAAAGTCACAAAATACAGTCATGCCTTTGACCCAGATTGGTTTCACACTGCATGTTATACATTATACATATGTAGGTGCTCTTTAAGCGGAGGTCTCTCCGTGTTCCTCTGCTACGTGCCCCTGCTTCAAATGCCTGCGCATGACATCATTTGGTGATAAACTGCTGAAAAACAGGCCACATCCTTTCTAACGTGGCCCTTTTCTCCTCTTACTTGATGCCAAAAGAAAATAGGTCACTCCTTAAAAAAAAAAAAAACCTGAAGCCGAATAATGCTCCACTTAATTTTTCCATGTATTTAGCATTTAGCCCTTTTCTGTAGGCATTCCTTTGCTGCTGGTGATGATTAATGACATGTGTACAGTGTATCAGTAACAGTGATAGATGCCAACAGCATACCAATGTGCTCCCCACAGGAGTCGCAGTACTCTGCGTAGAGTGACTCGAAGCAGGAGCAGCAGTAGGGCCGTCCTTCCTTCATGATGTAGCGCTGGCCCCCCAGCACAGTCTCGCACTCGAAACAGCAGAAGTGCTTCATGTGCCAGTGACGCCCCTCTGCTTCGGTGCACTCATCTGCAAGGATGATCTGAGAAAGGAGAAAGAGTATCGTTTATCACTGAGCCTCGGATGGTAAAACCTCAGGTGGGTTATTACGGGGCGCTGAATGACAGGACAAAGGCTCGGCTCGCCCCCCCCCCTCCATTTCCTACGCACCGCTTTTTCCTCTGCAGCCTAATACTCTGAGATTGTCCCCTTTGTCGCACTTGTGACAAAGTGTGGGAAGTTAATGCATGTGGGGACTTGAGGAAATCTATATGGTGCATTTACTTTTAATCATCCTGCTGGTAAAACACCAGGGTGCTTTTGAAGTACTAACAGCGTCCTTGTCCCCATTAGCCGGGAGTGTAAGTCAGTGCTAATGGTTGGGACATCACGTCATCGAGAGCTGACCCCATTAGCTAAGAAAAACCCTTGCATGTTTAAACTGGGCCAGAGTGTGTTGGGAAGCTTGTGAGCATCATATGACAGCATTTTGCACTATATTCACGTGCATATGTGCAACATTTGCGTATGTAAATATGTAATAAATAGCTCTTCTTACACCATCCCACAGGAACAGTAGGTTTCATGAACAGATTTGTGGGTCTTTTAACACATGATTATCTGTGTGTGTTTGGCATGTGCTCACCTCATCGCAGGCGGTGCAGCGTGGCTTCAGCCTCTCAGCATGGTGCCGCCCGCAGTAGATCTTCCCGTCCTGGTAGAAGTAGATGAGGTCCACCAGGAGCTCGTTGCACATGCTGCACACGAAGCAGGCTGGGTGCCAACACACACTGTGACCAGCCCGTGTTGCAAACACCGCAATGTCGCCGCCATTTATCTGGCCTCCGCACTAAAGAGAAGTGGAGGAAAGTAAGAGTTAATCAGCGTTTCAGCTTTTATCTGTACTTCGTCTCATATTTCTTTGGCAATGGGTTTTTCAATACCAAAACTTGGAGTAGCGGTTGATACTGAGTTGAAATTCTATAACTTAGATCCTGGGCAAATGGTGGCTTTACTACAACTTGTTTTATGTGTAGTGTCTTTTACACTGACAAAGACACAAACACAGCACATACATTCTTTATAGTTAATCACTATGTGAGAGATGAGCCAGCGCCAAGTCAGCCAGCTCAACCAGAGATGGACTCTAATGCCCATGATCTATGGGCTCAGATACTCTAAATTGAGTTCAGCTTTAAAGAACATTAATTTAAATACATGTATTCGTGGGCATCTTATAGCACAGTATGGTACCAATTTCTCAAGTAATTGAAGTAAATCCATTTGATAGAGCGCAGAATAGCGAGATTGTTGAACCATTTGTGAGGACTTAATTGGTCTATACAATTCCCAATTCCAAAACCTCAATGTGAAAGGCTGCAGAACGTTGCAAACGAGAATTTGGGAATGTTTAAAGGACAAATTGAATGAGTGCTGTTTCAGTGCTACAGAGGATCTGAACTGAAGATGTACAGTTTTTTAAAAGTAACTTTTTTCCAAGAATGTCCTGGTATCTTCAAAAGGTCAGTGCTGTTACAAATCAAGTATATCTGATTGGTGCATCTGTTGGTTACACCATTTTGCATGAAAGCTAAAGTGTGAGCATGAGGTTGTGTTTACATGTGTGGCCCGGGAAGGTCACAGAGGGGTAGTCGAATGCCTGCTGGAGGACGTTGGTGGGGCAAAGGGGAGAAATAAAAAGTGAGTGAAATATGGGAAGATAAAAAAGGAGAGCGAGATTGGCGTGGAGTTGTAAAGGTGGAGAAGCCGGAAAGATAAACGAGAGGGAGTGCTAAGGAGACAGGGGGAAAGGTCGGGAAGGGAAAGTAGATTTAGAGGGGTGGGAAGATGGAGACAGAGCGAGAGTTACAATCAGGTTATCTAACTGGCACAAATCCTGGTGCTGCAAGGAGGCCAAGAGGGGGAGGGGGAATTCAATCAATACACACTCTCCCAACAATGTGCTGTATTTGTGTGTCTGCTGAGCGAACCAGAAACACAAGCTATAAAGTAGCTATACACCTGGGGCACCAACACAACAGAGAGTAGCTCCGTTTTACTCGAGTTGGTCGTACACACAGTAATAAATGGCTAGCGGATACTGAAGTGCGCTGGTTTGTTGTTAAAAGAACACTCTCCATTGCCCTCTTTAGTCCCATAAGGCCACAGCAAGAATAAATGTTGACAACACATTAAAGATTTTATGGGACTCTGGGTACTACTATGAAATATTTCGAGAGGACTTAGTGCAGATTTAGTTGTAACTTAGTCCTCTGAGGTATTTTATAAGCCTTGTAAGTCTTAAGAAAAGAATTCTGTGATTGGCAGACAGCAGGGAAAAATAAGACACAACATAGACATGCGACACACTTTGAGGTTAGACTGACATGTCCAAATGTTATTATATGCCCTTTATATGACCACATTAAGAACTCCTCGTAAATCACTACAAATAAATGAATTGCCAACAGGCTCTTTGTTGCGTCAGTCACGATTCATGACTTTCATTCTACCGGCCACATGACACACCTTTGATCCCGTCACACTTAATATGCTCCTGTAACATGGACGCAACGCAGAAATGACATCTAGAAGTGAGGCAACGGGTGGCCTTCAGATCATCTTTGATCTTGTCATATCCATTGACTGCTGAGGAAATAATTTTTTGCTGTCAGCTTACCTGTTCGCAGATCGCCCCCGTCATCGTCACGGGGAACGGTCGGACATTGCCACGGCCCAGATTCTCCCGTTTCCGTTGGTTACTGAACAGCTTCAGTTCTCTCTTCTCCTCGTCGTCCAGACCATTACAGTAGCGTACCTACACACACACACACACACACACACACACACACACACACACACACACACACACACACACACACACACACACACACACACACACACACACACACACACACACACACACACACACACACACACACACACACACACACACACACACACACACACACACACACACACACACACACACACACACACACACACACACACACACACACACACACACACACACACACACACACACACACACACACACACACACACACACACACACCCCAACATATATTCGTAAAATGTAATATTTTTGTGTTCCTTTTCAACATTTTTTATTGAAAATGAACCGTTGGTATTGTTACCATATATAAATATATTTTTATTTAATTGATATCTAAAGGGATCTAAAGGGATTAACCCAATTGTCATGAGTATGAAGACGCTGTCATTTTGTCATAAGCATTTCATTATTTGAAATAAGATTGGTCAGTAAAACGTGATTTAAAATAAATAAATAAAACGCATCCTATTGATAATCTGGTAACAGGCCCCTGAAACACTCATTGTTTTGATTCTAATCTGATTAGTGTTGTTGACATCGACCAATTCATATTTAGTAGAAGGGTTTAGGGATGGTGACATCATCTGCAAATACGGATTACATTCACACAGCTGTTCACGCTTTTGTAAGCCAATTAACAGAAACAACAGTTCTTAAATTGTTTATTTTTATTTTAAAGATTACTCTTGGGGACCGGGAACAAGCAAATAGAGAGAGAGAGAGAGAGAGAGAGAGGGGGAGAGTATGAGATGCAACAAAAGTCGACAGCTGGAATCAAAGAGTGGATGTTGTGGTTAGCTGGCATGTACCTTAACCATTCAGGGGCTCCCAAAAACATAAACTTAATGGCTCTTAGCAAACCACTTCCATGATGTCATCCACTAATAAAATAAACCCCTCTCAAACCGAAATGAGCTAACGTTACCAATATGTTACAGTGGATAATGAAGTGAAACAGCTCAGTCTGATAAGCAGGCGAGCGGCTAAAGCTTACAGATCTTCTTAGTGGTGTTTCACTTGTTTATGGCAATAACATCTTCACATTAATTGTGGCAAATGTTTATTGCTGTACAAATCTTTGCAAACAAAAACCTAAATATTTTATTCCTGTCCAGTCCGACTCCATTTTTTACTACGTCTGTCTCCTTCCTTCTTCACTCTTATCTTTCTATTGCCCTGAAGGAGGGGAGGGAGGGATGGATGGATATATGGAAGGAAGGGGGGGGGGGGTCAGTTTGGACTCTCACCTCATTGTCGTGGGGCGGGAGTTGATGGAGCAGCTGTTTGATGCGATATTTCTCTCCAGGGCTGTTCACATAGGGCACCTTGTCCTCAGGCAGGGAGCTGTAGTACTGATGGACCTGAGCGAGGGACAGAGAGAGAGAGAGGGGAGAGTTAAAAAAGAACACACATGCAACATGTAAACAAGCGGACAAATGCAAAATACTATAGGCTGCGGCCGGTAATTATTACCAATATGAATAGCTCATGGTTACTATTTTGATTTGTTGTATGAAATGTCACCAACTGATGACAAATGTCCATGAAGAACTGTCTCACTCTTTCAATAGCTTACTTTAACAGCATTAACACATAAATGGATACAGATTATAAGGATAAGAGAGAGAAAAGATAAATGTATGAAGGAAAAAACATATATTTGGCCTTTGTATTATTGATAAATTACACAAAAAAGTTAAATTATTATTAAAACCTATAATCATAGCATTTTGTATCTGGTCTAGTAATCTTTTCACAAAATAGGTATGCAAGGACTAAATTAACCGGATCTACAACCTGGAATGACCTAACACACACAAACCCCCCCCACACACACACACACACACCCTCACAATTAAAATCACTTTGATTTATGGTCCTCCTGCGGAGACTTAATGGAACCTCACCTCTCCATCTTTGCACATTGACATGGGAATGTATTGCTGACCCGTCAAATGTACACACACACACACACACACACACACACACACACACACACACACACACACACACACACACACACACACACACACACACACACACACACACACACACACACACACACACACACACACACACACACACACACACACACACACACACACACACACACACACACACACACACACACAAACACACACACACACACACGTAGCAGTGCGTGTGCATAAGAATGTGTGCGACTGGAGGATTAATGCTAATCTGGCCATTCAAAATTGTTTAGGACATTCCTTGCATTACAGCGCCAGACAATGAGTGTCATCTCCAAGTTATTTATAGTAGCTTTTTTTATTACACTGTAACAGGGGGCCGGGGTATCACAGGGGTCAGGCAGTCGTATATGAATGTGATTAGAGGGGGGTGCAAACCCTGAGGGACGCAGGGTTATAAAGGAGGATTTGAGGACCGAGGTCAAAGACAGAAGAGGACAATGCGGGGTGGGGAGAAGTTAATAATACACAAAATAATTTTTTTTAGATGGAAGAAGAAAGGTCAAGATATTGTTCGATCGAATGAAAGAAACAACATATAATGAACACTTGGAACAACATGATCGATAGCTGCTGACTCAGTCACCCAAATGACCAATCTGTCTACAGAATGGATCTACTCACGAGAAGCCATCAGCTTTGTCCTTGGCAATAACACAAAAACAGATTACCTTGAATAACGCAGTTACGCATCAGTAGATAGAGACCTAAATGAAAATATATTGTTTTTGAGAACTGGCATATATTAAAGTTTTTTATTTGTTGCAACATAGTGTACAGGCATGTTTGATGTTGAGATGCTTTTAAAACAGGAACATCTCGATGTAAGCGTAACCTAATTCCATCTGCTCTGCTTTGTTGGCTAAAACCTTTGTTGGCAAGAGGTGCTGGATCTATGTCCGGCAGCACGGCTCAGGACACCGGGGGTTCTAAGGATAGTCCGTGAAAGACTGACTGTGGTCAAGCACTGATAAATCACACAGCGCCTGTGCTTCCAGACACACACACACACACATATACTGCTAATGATAAATTATGAAAACTGCTTCCAACAACAACAGGGTTACAATCTGGAGGTGAAAGGCACGTTGCCCCGAGGAAAATATCCTAAGACAAATACACACCCTAACACGTGCACACTTACATGCACATAATGGACGCAGTTGGAGCGATAGCCAGGAGGAGCAGCTTGTGATAATAACTGTAATCGAAAGCAGACGAAACTAAAGACAGGGCAGAATTTCGAACTGTACTGAAAGGAGTGTTTTTAAGAGCTAAAGCAAATGGTAGGACTTCGCAGCTGAGTGGCAAGAGCGATCGCTCCACACAGCTGGTTTCTATTGCTGTTAATGGCCAGACAGCCGGAGGAAAGGACACCACCAGGCACCAGTCCTCACATTCTCTCAACAAGACACTTTACAGTGGTTAGTGGACATAGATATTATATTGTTGAGAAAACACTCGTAGTTAGGGCCCAACATGGTGGGAAAAATTGTGTTTTCATAGCTTAATGAGCAGATTTAACGGTCTGTTTTAATTCTCTGTCCTCTTTCTCACGTCTTCGCTGAAATTGGCAAGATCCCATGGCTTGACATTGCACAGTTGGGGGAGCAAATTCAATGCGTGTAAAAGTTAAAAAGCATGAGAGATGTTTTAATTAAGCATAACACATAAGCTGCACTCAAAGTACTGAGTATAATACAATTTGACTGGATGTAGTAAAGTCTAAAGCCAAACTAGCAGCTCTGTGAAGTTGTATTTAGAAACAGTGGTATTTGCTTAAAGTAGTATGCTTAACTGCCCACAGTCACAATAATAGTGTGTTGGAGCATAGAAAGTATAATGTTTACTGTCGTCACCGTCTTATTCTGGTGCACAACTTCTGCAAATTAGCATCAAAAAACCTAATTGTGGCCCTGGAGAAGAAAAGTCAGATGTTGACATCATTTTGCTGGTTTTATGCTCTGGGAACCATACATATCGGGACAAACTTTCATTTCAATCCATTAAACCGTTGTGAAGATATGAACCTCAGTCTCTCTGTCAGCAGGATTTCATACAAACTACTGGTTAGATTTTCATGAAAATGGGTTGAAGGGTGTCGCATTGGCAAAGGTAAAAGCCATTACATTTGGAACAGATACAAATCTGTTAACATTGTAAAATATGGCATTTGGCCTTGGTCGAGTTCTTCGCTCGCCAAGTGCTTTTCCATTTTAGTTAGGGTTGGGACATTTCCACCTTTAAGCCACGTTGTGGGCAATGCTAGAGATGTACAGATTTGCAACTGATCTGATGCAGCATTATCATTTAATGGTGTGTAAAGTGCTTTTAATAGCGTTATTAATAATCTTCCATTCACAGCTGCTGGAGGTAATCTGGTTAGGTCCAGTTTCCATTGTACTTGATTTTGGATGGGAACCTGTCTATTTGTGCCATGTTCCATTTTGGAACAGGTCAAACTAACCTTAGGTATGGTTCAGATCTCAAATCTGTAATTCAATTTGAACCTGGAAAGACCGAATAACCTTTGACTGCTTTTTATTCAAATGTTCCCAATGTGAGCAGTCTGAAAAAGCAGAGTTCATGTTGAAATTAAAATCAGATCCTGGTACATGCCGGGTAGAGTCATATTAGACTGCAGCTTTATGTGATGGTAAAAGACCCAAACAGATAAACAGACACAGGCCAATGCTGAGTAACATTCTTGGCCTTGACAAGCTGTAACTTGGCAACATCCAAGAATTTTATTTGACAAAGATGGAGAGGAGAGAGCAGGACAGTGGGAGGGGAGTGTTGGCCGGCCCTCCTCCACATTGCAGCTCAATAACATCTCCAACACTTTCAGTAATGGCTGTGTTTGGTGATATTTCAGCTATTGTTGGCAAAAATGCAAACACAGACGGGAGAGTTGAACAGTGCGAAGTTATCCCTCACAATCCTCAGATATATCTCACTGGATCCTGGTCTGAAATCTCTCGTTACAGAGTGGAGACTTTACACCGCTGCTGGCTGAATAGCAGACTCATTCACAGCCCCAGATCCCTACGGGGAAACCTAAACCCACAGTTTAGATCCTATAGATTAGCTTTGTGTTTACCATCTCGCTCTGTCTTTACCTCGTGCTCAGGAAGACCGGGTGTTGAAAAGCCCCGCATCACGCGTACTTCCGCTCCTCTGTGAGAGGTCACACAACATGTTTCCACAGCTTGAATGACTTGGACGTGAGGTTGGGGTAATTTAAATCGCTATAGTTATGGACATTTTTAATCAAGGCAGTCAAACGTTCTCCACAAAATAAAATAGAGTTATTCTAAAGGTTGTTTACAATTGTGCTCATGGAATAGTGCACAGCCAATTTTGATTATTGCTTGACGGTTCCTGAGGTGCTATGACCACTCGACGAAAACCCTAATGACTAGGGGGACCCTGGAGGGGGGTGAAAAATAGCTTAGCTCATTCCTCGAAGGTGAACACGGGAGTCTGTGCCAACATTGTATTGACCAGTTCATTACTTTCAGTTTATGAACCGCATTAAACCAGCTTCCATAAACGCATCTATTGTCCTATTAAAATCCTCCCACACACCTATGGTTCAGTGGATTATCGTATTAGAGGATATTCTTCGACATGTATGGGACCATTTAATGTTTGTGTATTACGCAGGCTTAGCTTAGTGGCCATGAGGGCGGTGAAACCTACTGTTAACATGTTTCGCGGGTGGAATGAATTGGAGATTAATTTGACTGCTGGAGCCATATAATCCGTGTTATCCATTATCCCGAAAAAGGAGCATTCAGCAGAACTGGTGAGCTATCATATGTTGAGGTGCAGCTTTTGCAGAACACTTACATAATGTATGCATCAGATGCAAAGGTCAACACTATACTGGGATGTATGTTAATGTATAGAATTGTAAAACTGAAATCTATCTGTGAATGGAATATTTCCTCGTTTTTTGGCCTTCCATTCACGCAAAAAGGTTTTATAACACCTATGTTTTTGAAATCAGGGTTTTTAGAGGAGTGTGACAGTAATGTAACCCAGGGCTCTCATTGTCACTTTGTAAGAGTCCTGGCACGCCACTCTCTTGTTAACACCTGCTGTTAGACAACAAACAATACTTTGAACAGAAAATGATGCCACTTTCCAAGAATAGCACAAAGCTGTGGGCTCAGATGCTTAGATACTTTAAATGTAATTTTGTCTGTGTGGATGCAAACCTTTGGTAAACCAACTGCCTCTACATTCATTCACAACCTGGTGTAAAAGGCCAATATAGATCTTAGTCACGTGAGAATGTCACCCAGAGGGGTGGAAGATGCTTATACCTGCTCAGGTTTGAGTCCCGGTGGGACCCAGGCGTACTCCTCGAGGGCACAGCCTGAGTCGTCGTCCGAGGTGGAGTTCCTCTGGAAGTCGTACATCAGCTTGGTGACCGTCTTCTCCATCTCTACAGGCATGGCTGTCACAGCATGCTCCTCACGGCGACACTTACAGTGCACACAGATCTTCCTGCCAGGAAAAAACACAGAAAAAGAACATTAGTCAAGCAAATATCAAGTGTAAACTAACTGTGTGTTCAATATGCTCATACTAATGAAGGACGTAATGAAATAAGAGACTCAGATTAGAAATGCAGGCAGTAGTTGCTTGCCCTCTTAAATTACAAAGTTGTAAAGTGTGATTGGTGGTTTGCAAATAACCCTTGTACACTTTAACTCATTAGAGCCCAGTATACACCACCACGAGGGTGAAAACCAACCCTCAGTTTAATAAATCACTGTGTAAACAGAAATACATTTAGAGGGATAGAGTTTCAACAGAAACAAGACGTCATACTTGCTGTATGGGCCTCTGAAGCCCGTAATTAATCACTTAAATTAAAAATAACCAAATTACAATTTGAAAGGTAACCTTTCGATTACCTATACAAAAAAAGAGGAAAATCTGTCATGGACCCCCAAAAATTCAGTGAAACGTTGGACTTTTTTTGAAGACTTTCTACCCGTGAAGGATGTGAACTCCACACAGTTCATAGGTCAAGGCTTCCCACTGCCGCTCTCACAGTAAAATGTAGGTACCACAAAAACAAAGCTCAACAATCCTCTGGGGTACCAAGAACAGGAATATAATCACAAACAGGCTACGGAAATTAGCAGAATACAGCCAATGACAGTGATGGAAAGCAGCACTGTACAAACACACACCAAACACACACTCCTTTATGCACAAGGTTAGTGAGAAACAAAAGCAGATGCTTAGCTAGGACAGTGCTTCACTGTCATTCATCTGCTCTTTCGTCTCCAGTGGTGTACAGAGAGTAATAAAGAGCCTTGTTCATGGACTCAAACAACTATTCTTGGTTGTTGTCATACAAAATATTGGGTATATATATATATATATATATATTAACGACAATATCTACTCCTCTGAGGATAACACAGAGCTTGGGAGACGTCTTGCAATGAGCCGAAGTGGATGTGGGTTAAATGGCTAAGTGCATGGATTAAAATAAAAATATAGGCCACCTTCTGTAGGTCTGTACCTGGATCCAAAGCGGGAAGGCACTGCATACATACAGATTTCAGTGTCCTTGACAGCTCTAAGCCCCTTTATGAAGAGGGAATCTCTGGGTAGCCAGAAGGTTGCATGCCACTAACCCTTTCTGCCCCTCAGGCGGTCGAAACCAGGGAGAGAATCCCATTACCTTTCCAGACGGACGCCTGCCTGTCTGACAGACAGCCCTACGGAGGATCTTAAGGACACTCAGGACACCGCTTGACAGACTGACAGCTTGGTCGGCAGAGGATCTGTTAATATTAAGTCCTTGGAGCGCAGACAACACCATGTGGAGAGCTGGCCAAATCTCACATTGTCCCTTTTTCAAAAGAAGCACTTCTTGTCCAAGGGTTAAGTCTTGGTTAACAAAGCACTTCTGTCTATTTGGCTTAGAGCTGATTGGTTTTGATGACAGAATGGAGACTAAAAATACTTTCTAAGAAAAACAACTAATTGGCATGCCAAAGCTGGTCATAAGACATATGATTCTTAAAAAGAAAACATAAAAATGTATAGGTCTTAAGTTGGACGAAATCTCCATCACCACTTGAGATTCCTGGCCATACAGTCTATTACTGTCAGCTCCAGCTTTCCACACTACTGATGAGAGAGGGACACTACTGTAGTCATTGTGGAAGGGCAAGCCACAGGCTTCACAAACTAAGTCCATAAATATTTATGCCAGGGTACCATTGTCATGAATATGAATGGTTATGATAGACAGAGCAGCGATGTAACAAAGGCAGACAAAGTCATCAAGCAGCTGTCAAGCAGGCCCAATGAGAAGGGTGTTTGGCAAACCCCTGTCCCAGCGGCATGTTGCTATAGCCAGGGGCGACGCAGCTTGCCTCATTACAACCCAGCACCTTCACCATCATTACTAATTTAAGGATGATTATCGGGCTAACAGAATTACGTGCATGTACCAGAAAGCACACTCGCAGCGAGGATAATGATTGAAAGTGAAGGACAAAGACACCAAAGGTGGAGACAAAAAGGATAAGCATAATAAATACATCTCCCAGTCTTGTGATATGCTGCCAGGTGGATAGTATTTCTGCCTTGGGTTAAGGAGGGACTCTTGGAGATAAGAGTATACAAATAGCCAGAGCTGAAGGAAAGCATTTCACACCGCATTCCTTCTGAGAGTTCACTTTACAATGTCCCTGCTCAGCGGTCTGCGTATCTATGGGGTTCAACTTGGAGACAGTGTGGTGAGTGACCATTGGAGAAATTAACCTGGCACACACTCCAGAAGAGTCCAGATGTGCAATGATGACCTACCTCTAGTGATTCAACTAGAAAAATATCTGATCTTCTCACCTCAGCGCTGGCAGAGATACCAGTGTAGGCCTACAGGGACCCGTTTCTCCCCCCCCCCCTTCTATCCTCATGATTTACAACACGCTTCACGCACATGCCTTGGACTTCCCCTTCCCTGAAACCTAAACCCCAAGCTTCCCCTTGCAATCTACATGATTTCAATTAGGACAGATTCTGGGACTTAATACAACTCATCAATGATGCCTCGTAAAAGACTGCGAGGTAAAGTCAAGGAAGTTGAAAGGCGGGTTCTTTATTCAAACATGACTAAGCTTTCATCCCCCGGGAGAGGTAAAACACTGATGCAACATTGGCCAGTCGGAGCGTGGAGTTTGTTCAAGACCTGGGGGGTATTGTTGTTGGATAGTCATCCCTGTGACCATGATGTCAGTGGACAATGATTCACCGTTTCGGGTTAATTATCATCGCCTTGCTCTCCTAGATTAGCCATGTAACCAAGGTAACAGGTGGTTTTAATGCGTAACTGGAATCTGATAGACCCAAGTGACAGTTACATAGATTCGGTTCAATTGCTGTTTTCTCACTGCAGACCTTAAAGGTGGGGTAAGTACGTTTGAGAAACCGGCTCGAGATACACTTTTTGTTATATTCCATGGAATGATCTTAACATCCTGATAGCAATGAATATCTGAAGTGCTTTGACAACAAATCCATACAAAAATGTCATCTGTGGAAGCTGTAGTACTGTAAAAAGCACGACCAATCATCTGAGCCGGCCCGGTTAAAATAACTGGATGGCCTACCTGCCTGTCAGCCTTCCATCTGTGCACAAACTTATCTCGTGCCCTCATTGGTCATGTGCGCGTTCGTGTGTGTTGGAGGAGGGGCTCTGTAAGGAAGTGGCAGATTTTTTTCGGCTGTGTATTTTCAAATTCTAGCGCAGTCGAGCTGGTTTCTCCAAAACTATCTACCCCACCTTTAAGCAATCATGGCAAAACAAGGTGTTTTATAAAATACAAATGTACTATCTTAGAAATGATGCTTCAAATCAAAGCAAGAGTTGACTCAAAGATATCTTTGCAAGGCATAAATAGGGCTACGGTTGTATTAGGATGGAGTAAACTGAATTCAACCAAAGCTTAGGGAAAATATCTGATTCAACTGTATCCAAGAGCCAGTCGAGGAAGTATAGCCTTGGAGGGTTTGAAGCTGAAGTCTCATTCCTGAGCAGCTCCCAAAACCGCTGCAGCTTTTCCATGGCATCACTCTAGATGGCCAGATTAAAATCCCATCTTTAAATGGCAGCTCAGCGCAAAAGCAAAGGTTCGATGACAAGAGGGGAGAGCAGCTGGGTACACTCTTCAGCCAAGTCTTGTCTTCTGTTTTCCTGCTTTTGTATTCTCTGGAAGAAGAAGTGGGGGAAGAAGAGGAACATACACTTTTCTCTTTAACGCCCTCTTGTTTGGCCATTACAACATTTCCGTACAGTGTTTTTTGAGCTGTTGTTGGAATTGTTATGGATTTCAATGCTTAGCACTGCTTTCAATTACAAACACACAAGCAAAGAAAGCCTTTGTACCTGAACCAGGCGGCATGTCGTCTTCAGAGCCAATAGGAGTTAATCACAGTTGAACATGAGTGGAGGTGTTCCCGACAATAATCAGGCTCGACAAAGACGTTTTCTATTAGCGGCCAATTAGTATGAGCCAGATGCAGCGTGTTGTCGAGGACAGAGATTAGGCCTGCATCCACCTGTCATAACAAATTATAGAGAGCTCAAGTTCAACTAGCCTACAGCCTCAACCTGATGGTGAGTTTCCTCCACTGTATTGGATAAAAATATAAAAAGGTATTTTTTAATTTTTAACTACACAAAGACGATTTCAATAGCATTCAACACTGTGACTCCTCCCATGAGACACAACAAGTGTTTTAACGTTTATCCTGGAGGTGTGGGGTTAAAGAGAACTGTGAATTTAGGAGGTGGCGCAGGATCTCAATATAGATGCTACTATAGTTGTGTTATGAAACAGTAGAAGCCATTGGGTTTCGTACTTGAACCAAACAGACTAAAATATTGCAAAATATTGACCTCTGAAGTGATTCAAATTGAAGCAACAATCTCTTTTGGGAGTTTCACAACGTCAGTGAAGTACAAGTACAATATTTGCAAGAAGCTGGGATTTTGTCTTCCTGCTATAGCAACGTAAAACTCCCCCTAGTTGTTCACTCCCTCTGTCTTAGAATTGAACGATACAGGACTTGGGGGAGAAGTGGAAAGCAAAACGGAGAGAGATATATTTATGTACCATCAGACTGGGACGCTTTTAAGCTGCAGCCATGACACTGGATCACATTACTTATTCATTCAGTGTTGACTTGTTCCATAAAGTGACACTTCTTTGGATGGTAACAGGGGGAGTCATGGAAGGGACAGGCTTCCAAGAGAGCCTCAGTAAAGACTTCAGACTCAGACAGTGGTAACAGTGCCAGATCATAAGCTCATTTATGACCAACTACCTATATTAAACGGCTTTTGAAAAGCAGCCACCAGTGCAGTACAGTTTTTTTCCAGAAGCAGTTGTCGATGTCAGCAATAATCTTGATCTGGCTATTAGGCTTCTGTCAGCTCAGTATTTGGGTTGCTCTCAGAACCGAGGAGCCCAAAGATACTGCAGCCAGCTGTTGAAGCCACATTATTCATTATCCCCCTGTCAGTCCATTCATATGCTAATCCAGTGACCCTTTACACTGCCAAAAAGTAGCCATATAAATGGGTCAATTAGCCTGCATTGAGTCTTGTTATGTTCGCCTTAACACAACTGTTATGGAGCTGCGATTATGCCACTTGTTTCCAATTCAGTTTGAATGAAACCCAAGTAATATTATTAGAGAGTCAACTAGGAAAACTCAAATACAGGCTGCATCCTTATAACACTTGACTAGAGAAACATCATAAACAAGTTGATATAGGGGTCGAGAAATAATTTATTTTATAGAGTCCTAATGATAAATCTCTTAATTAACTAAGCAATCTATAATCCATATGGCACAGAGTCCAAACAACAAAGACTTTCATGCAGGAGAGCGCACAGTAGCTTGACCATTGCGCCACAGGGGGTGGGGTGGGGGATATAAACTGGTGAGAACACGTCTATGCAGGGAGAGCTACAGTGCGAGTCGGACAACTCTACATACTGTGTGGTATTTACATCCAAATAGCACCAGGTTTCAGCCATTAAAGAGTAAAGTGAGAAAGAACGCGAACACTTCCAAAATTATAAAATCCAACTGGTTTTAATATAAGCCTCGTGACTACTTCACTCACACATTCCAAAGAGGGAGTAAAGTAAAAAAAACTAATTATGTTTGACATGGAGTCATGGATACATTTGGGACTCAATCTTCTTTTCCATTACGCATTTAAAGCCCCAGCCTGGGTCGTCCGGTGCGCAACAAAACGGCTCCAAATGCATCACAAACACGATCAATAATCAGCTGCTTACCTTCTTACAAACTGCGGCGGAGGGAAGCCATAGCCCTGACCTCGGTGCTGGTTTTGGTGGTGCGGGTTCTAAAATACGTTTTCCTCATTGCAGAATTTCTCAAACAACTCCAACTCCACAGCTTTGCCACGAAAACACCCCAGTCTCACCTCGCTGTGTGGTGTCTGCACCCCTCCGCTACATTAACCCCCTCCGTTTAAAAGCCTTTTGTCACCCCCCTGCTCTCCGCAAACACACTCGGCAGTTGAGCAAATTAGGAGAAAGCGCCGTAGACGAAGAGCCAACTTAAAGTGCGTAAAGAGATCCACATTTACACATCCAAAAAACGAGTGAGCAGACTCCGCTGAAATATTTGAAAATATCCAAAGAAATAAAACAGAAATCTCTCGGAAACGAGGTTACTGCTTTCTGCTCTGACTGAAGAACAGTGCGGACTTTCGCTGCTTGAAATCACGGAGCGCTAGAACCTCTCTGCTGACCGACCCACTGAATAACAGCGCTTTAATCCTGCAGCGAAATCAAGTCACTGTAAATCACATGATCCCTTCCGGTGTGAACTTTCAAAATAAAAAAAGACATTGCCAAATGGATTGGAATATTATATTTGGTTGAATAGAAAAGTTATATATAATTATATAAGATTATAAAAAAATATTTTTGGATATGGAAATCTTTTTATTTTATTTTTTAAAACCAAATTAGTATACAGAGAACAAATACATCTAGCTCAGCGTTGGGGGCAACACAATTGTGGACCCTTCAGATGTTACTTTAGCCTCTTTATTTTATTATACTACAATATCAGATGTAAAAAAATTATTTCAACACTTCACTATTAATAATGCATTGGTATGTTTGCCTATATTTGGTTCATTTTCTGAACCTTCAACAGCGTTGGGCTTTTATTCTTTAATGTACAGTGAGCGGACATCAATTAAATTCCCTTTTATTGCAAAGCTTTTGTTTGAGGGCACGGTTGCTTACTTCCTGTCTTATGGGCCCTCTCTGGTTGACTTGACACACGCTCACACACACCGACCCTCCCCCCCCCCCCCCCCCCCCCCCTTATTCCTCTCTGCATACTAATATCCCGGTGTGATGTCAGCAAGTCAGCGTCCCAACATTGGTGTAATTAGCAGCGTGAATGACTGGAGTTTGGGCGGGATTTGCATGTGAATTAAACCACTTCCCTGAATCAACTGGCCCATGGACAAGAAGAGAGAGAGAGGGAGAGAAAGAGAGAGAAGAGCTGCAGGGCTCTGACCTGCATGGGGAAATTGGGAGGTGAGCCCCTGTAAACAAAATAGTGCTGTTTAGCATAAGAAACGGACATTAGCTGGAGAAGGGGCATAAGGCTTACAGACCAATGAAAATCCACTGAATCCAAAACAAATGTGAAGCCAATTTAGTTGGATTTTTAAACTCCAGGAGCCAATTTTCGAAATGCACCCATTGTGTCCATTAGTTGTGCCAAAGATTCATTAACAGAAGACAGAGTAGACTAGCCTTCAATGCACACTTGCTATACATAATATCCTGCTTATATTGTGTATATTGTGTTAACACAAAAGTGTTTTTATTTGTCGGACAGTTTATAGACTTTTTATCTTCACGGTCATCTGTATATTTTTCTTACTCTCTAATGCTGGTTTATTTCTATTTTGAGATGTTCATATTTCAGAATTGTTTATTTCTACTATTTTAATTTGTTATTATGTGCAATGCCTTGTTTTGTTTTTTTGATGTTGCAACAAAAACATTTCCCAAATTGGGATTTATTAAAGTACATCTGATCTTATCTTATAAATTACTACCATCAATGCATATGTAATTGCAAAGTATGTGTAATTATGTTATTAGATAATGTAGTAATGTTGGGCAATTTGTCGCTTTGCCATGCTTTGAAAAGTGATATAGAAGTAAAGCTTCCTTCCTACATTGTTATGATTATCAAAACACAGCTGTTATAACCTACAAGCCAGAAAAAAGCAGGGGGCAGATTTTTATATGATCAACACGTGGAGTTAGCTTGACAATTGTGCTGGTTATGCAAACAAATAAACAGCAGAATTGTTCCCTAACAGATTGCCACCATATCAGCTATTCTGGGCTCTCAAACACTCACATGACAGGAGCTTCTTTATGCTACTCCCCTTCTCCTGTTCCTACAATGAGTGGTAGGAGTGTTAAACAATGTCCTGCTGCTGCTCCACATTTGCATATTTGTGTAACGCAAAATGTGTCAAGAAACAGGAAATATTGCCAAAAGTTTTCTGGCAGTCAATTAAGGCTGAACAGATTTGAGGAAGATTTTTAAAGGCAACTTGGAGCACGGATGGGAGTGGGTTAGAAAGTAATTAAATCAAGATTTGTCTATATTCTTCTCAAAGTGCCCCGCTGCTGCCTGTTGGCTAACACAAAACAAGAAATGTGGAGAGGAATATCTTTTTTTTTTTTTAACTTCCTTTGAAATAATATATGTAAAGCTGCACAAGGAAGCATTTTCTTCTGAAAACCGCCAGCAGCTCGGAACGACCTCTTCAGTTTCTAAGGACAGTGCTTCAGTCTTTTTCTCCTTCAGGAACTGTTCCTTCAGACTGAAGCTCTGCTTTTCTTTTTTGTGTTCTCCACTCACACATGGCAAGGCCAACTCTTGCTGTGACTTTGTCTCATACATCTCAACATAAGACCGCGGCCTCTTTACAAACCCAAGAATATCAATTACAGCTCGGGCTGTACTTGTGGCCTATCCACAATATTTTTTAGAGGACCCCTAAGTGACAGTGTCCTCAGTTCGGAGCGACCACAGAATGGGTCAATTCTTGTGGGGCCAGGCATTTACCACAATAGGTTATTCCCTTTTTGCCAATAAACTGTTCCTCAAGCTGTTTCAAATGCCCAGAGAGGAGTGAATAAAAGCATAGAGGCCAGCTTGGGGGACATACCACAGATAGCATTGCCTACATGAACTCCTGGCATGCACCAAGAGTCGCTGCTTGGTAATTTTAGACAGTGAGCCAAACAGGTTTACTCCCTTCCCAAGCATGCATAAGCGTATTGAGTTTTTTGTCTCTATCAAAGCACAGGATGAGAGATATTGTAAATACATGTTGCCCCAGGGGCCGGGATCCCTATCTAAAGCATGCAAGTTGTATGGCATCAAAGGATTATATCCTACTAGAAAATTATTCATATTTCACCAGGGAAGGAAATGATTTATATACTGCATGACATGGTAAGAAAAACACTCCTGATAAATCAACGCGTTTATCTCGATTTGAAAAGTAGCCAACATCCCAACATGGCTTCCTCATCTTTATTTCTCCTCTGCTTTTTTAGGAACACCAGTCTCCTCTCCTTTCATGTGGCAAATGCTGATGGCTATCACTCTAGAGTCAACATACGAGGCAGCTGGGACTCACCCCAACAGCTGATAGCTCAGACATGTTGGGAGGGAGGGAGAGAGCCAGCTTCCTCTCCATATAGTTTTCTATCCCCCTGCTGAAGAAGGTTCCTGAGCACTTTCTGACTAAGTATTTACAGTGCTGCAAATCCGAGCTCTAACTGGCTACTGAACTGTGACGCAACTCCTTTAACCAAAGGGTCAGGCGGCCATGATTTTGAGGGCGGGGTTATATTATCACACCATTTCATTCCTCAGAAACCTGACCTGTCTTGGACAACGAGCATAGTGAGAAACAATGGGTTTTCTGAGGGTTCACTGAAGAAAGAAAGTCCTGCAATCTCAAATACATTTGAGATAAAAGGAAGAAAAAGACAAGTGATACAATATTTTGCCTCATTAACCACAAAGCAGATTGTTAACTAGTTGAATAATAACTTATTTAACTAGAAGTAACAGCTTTCCAACATCCGCCAGGGGGCTAGTGCCAATCGCATTCACACCGCAGTACTTTGCCTGAGGCAAGATTACGCTGACGTCACTTCGTCTTCTTCTTCTCTGGGTTTACTGGCAGGCCGCAAAGCCACTTCACGGCGAGCACAAAAAAAAAACGAGAGAAGAAGAACTACACGGGGGAGGGGGTATAAAGCCCACCCGCTGTACATGATATATATATATATATATATATATATATATATATATATATATATATATATATATATAATAGGTAGGCTCAGCAGACAGACCATAGTGCAAAGATAAAGTGTCACATGATTATCTACTAAATAGTGAATTCAGCATCAACTTCACCAAGATGAAGTTCATATCTACCTAAGATAAGTGTTACTTTATGTCTCTACTAGAATCCGAGCTCAAATTACTCAAACCAACAAAATGTCCAAGCAAAGAATCATGTGCACCATGAGGCTGGGTTATAAGGGTAATTTACAAATAAAACACCCCATTATAACTATGGACTTTATCTTTATGTATTTATTATATATTACCCCCTCAGGCTGATTTTGGAAAAGGACATTAACCGTTGTTTGGTATTTTCCCCTTATTTATCTAAAACAAATGACATGATAAATTACTTGTGTTTATGTGTGTAAGACTTGTGTTTCTGCCCCTGCCATTGCTGCACAAGGTTGCAACATTGTAGATCAATTCAACCACCGACACCTGTCTGCTCTCACATTCTTCTATTCTGCAAATTTGGGGTGGGACACAATAAATAAAGCTTCGCCAGTTTGTTTGTTTTATTGCACAGTCAAGACATTAAAATATCGGCATCACGCCCCTCAAGTAGCTTTTGCGAACATCGCTCAAAACATTTGGAGTTGGGAACTGCTTTCTGTAGAAGCTGCTGCATCCCGTCCTCAGAGTAAATTGCCAGAAGTGCCGACACTTCCTCATCATTCCACCGCTCCGGTGTTGTAGTACGTGTGGTCATAACTGCTTTAAAGTACAAAAAAATGACTCGCTCAGGTGTGGATGTGGTTTTGTAGCGAGGAAAAAAATGGCTGCCTAACAAAAAAAATTCAGAGTCTAACGGGGCGTGGTTTGCAATTCGCCCAGCCAATAAAAATAGAATAGAAATTGGCACTCTTTTATCACCAGGTTCGTACCACCTCTCTAGCAGGGACTGAAAATGGCCAAAAGAGTTTCTGGCACTGAGTAGTCCTGGCGGTGTGAACGCGACTTTATTGCTACTAACGGAACTAAAGAACCAAAGTACCAGGGAAAGTCCTGCGGTGTGAATGCGGCTCATGAAGGCAGGATTTTCTTCTCAACATTGAGAGGTGAAAAAAAGTTAATCTTTAATTGCTAGATTATTTGCTAGTGCACAGACCAACACATCAAACTACCAGGGCATTAAACTCGCTGAATGGCACACTGGAGACGATGTGGAAGTTGTTGCCAACCACTGCAGATAATCCTGGTAAATTTGTTTGCTTACCTGCTGTTGGATAACGGTCCTTCCGCTACATTAAAGGTGAAATGATTCATGTTAACACTCACATACAGTTACAAAGAAGAGGAAGCAGCTGCCAGTTAGTATAAAGGTTCACTGATTTCCCCAAACCATTGAGTGAGAGCAGAGTCATTCTGAAGACACATTGACCTCCTCTCTACCATGAACAAACAGTACTTTGGCTCATCTACGCTGCCCAGAAAGCAGATTTAGTGTGACAATACCGGGGGCTCACTATGGGTCCTCCACCCAAGAGCCCCTCGGTAGCCTTGTTCCCAACAGATAAGTGGCCATTATTCACCCCATGTTGAACATTAACTGGATTAATTCTGCCTGAGCTGAGGGGTGAAATTGTATTTGTCCAAAGGGAGGGAAATGGCAAGGAAATGAGCAGAGTAGCCAGCCTGGCTGAAATTCTAATTAGCTTGGGGGTTCGTTAACACACAAACTCAACTCTTGCTGCAGAGACTTTGCTGGTAGGGAGGCCTGGGTAAGCTATTAAGTCAATGAGGCGGAAAAAGTGGGAGACAGCAAAAGGAAAAAGAGAAAGAAAGAGGAAAGAAGAAATAATATGGACACTTAGTTTCACGAATAAGGCTTATGGCAAGGAGGTGACCTTGTGGAGTGACTCCTCAAGGGGACTGGAGTTATGTTTTGCCCCTTCTGGCCCACTTACACAAGGGCTCTTCAGCACAGAGCGAAAACACACTCTGAGCCCTCTACGTTCGTCTATAGACCATCCATCTCCAGTGTAGACAGCACTCTCAAGGGAAAAGCAGCTCAATTTCCAGCGGGCTGTGCCCAACAATGGTGGTTTGTCAATGAGCTTTTCTCATTCGTACTGTACATGTGGATTCTGGTTCAAATCATATCTAGGTCATGTGCTGGTCTTAGAAAAAGGGTGTTCTAAGAAGTAAAAAAGATTTTAGTGGACACAGTGGGATATGAGGAATGGCAAACAAGACACAGTGAATTATTAGTTTTGACATTATTAATATTTCTGCGTTCGTACCTTAGAAAAATAGAGACGTTAAGAAGAGATGATCTAGCTGTCTAAGTTCAACACATCCATCTGTACTGAAATCTCCTTTAAAAAAAAAAAAGAGAACTAATGCACAAGAACCTCTCTTCTCTCTCCCAGCAACACAGCTCTGATGCAGAACGATCTTGTGGCTCTATGAATGAACCACCCACCTCCGAACATCCCACATTCAACAGCCTGCAGCACATTTCTCTGACTCAACTCTCTCATTCAGCCTCCACTGATGTTCCTCTTCCTCGCCTTGTCTTCATGACCCAGATGAGTGGTGTGGGTGGCGATACTGATTTGCTGACGCTCTCTCTATCCTTTCCACTCTCTTATAGTGTGGGTTTATGTTTCATTCATTACTTCACTCAATCAGCTGAACCTCTTATGACTTACTTCTGGTCCTTTCTCTGTAACAAATCATCTTGCTGGCCTTGCTCACGGCCACAATCACATGCCGACTGACCAGATATTTAATCATTACTAATGAGGGTTGGCATACTTATTTGCTGGACCACAGTTGTGGTGTGTGGTATACAATCTTACCACTTGTTTCAGGAGGCAAGCCAACACAAAAGCCTTTATGTGGAGTTTAAGGGTTTGTATTCAATGTTCTTTGTAAAGAAGCCAGGTAAAACCACGTATCCATTTGGGTTGAAAAGAGAAAGAAAAATATTTGAGTGTGTGTTTGGCTTTTAGCCTTGAGAGTAGGCCTGAGGCTCAGTATCTTTGTAGTACTTCCATGAATTTTAAAACCAAGCGATAAAAAGAGATAAAAGTAAAGGAAAAAGAAACAGATGATATGTCAGGTAGGAGCAGAGAAACCTGCAATGAAATAGATTATGAAGACGCCATTTGTCTGTATTTTGTAAAAACATTCTATGCCAAGGGGGAGGTTTGAACTCCACTTTCTCTAGAGGTCTCCTAATGGTTTAAACTCAAACTTTTAGTTAAATAAACCAAAACACTCAGCTCTGCTATTTTTAAATATTTAGCTTTAGAGGGGCAGCAGACAGACAGCCTGAGGGCGTTCGATCCACTGGAACAAAGAAGAAAAATCTACAGGGTGCTCTCTTTATTTTTCTATGCAAATTTGCCATCAACACATTTCTTTTAACACACTAGCGGGAAGTCTGAGTTTCCAATCTTTAAACCAGGTGTGTTGTGTGTTGCTTTGGGTAATGTCATTATCGGCCACAAACACACATGAATATGAGTCATGATAGTAAATTAGGAGTAAACCCTCAGGTGCAATTTGCCCTATTCATAACCAACTGTATTTACAGACTGGCAACAAGTGGCAACAAGTTTGTGATGGGAAGGACAGCACTGGCTTTTATTAAAGCATTTAGTCTTTTCCATTAGAGCATTTAATTAGCAACTGAAACTTGAAGGATGAGTTAGCTTCACATCAATGACAGATCAGACGGATCAGACAGACAGATTGAAAGTACACCTATGTATAGTAAGGTTCACACGATACAGGGCATATATTAACACATTGGAAAATAAATTAAATGTAACGTGTACATTTTGTTTTAATCCCCTATAATGGTTTTATGGTTCAAAAAACCTGATCACATTTAAAGCTTCTGAAAACTTGGTTCCAAATCTTAAATGTGTCTATGACATTTAGTATTCATAAATATGGATCTACCAAAGTCAATGTTTGAAAAGCAAGAATTATCTATTGAGTGTTATACTCAGCCAATCTGGAATTTTTGAAGGGGGTAACGTAAACATATGCTTTTTTTATTTTATTTTCCCAACTGAGCCCATCCCTTTTCAAACCTGAGAGAAGAGCACAGGCAAAAACACTAAATTCTCTCATGAGATAAAAACAAAACGGTTCTTGGATTGGAAACATGACCTGAATGCTATTATTAGTTACCAGATATGGAGATGTCCGACAAGGCAGTTTCCATTATTGAAAAATAATAGTTGTATCTGCCCCCTAAACCTGAACGGTTTTCCAGTACTTTCTGAGCTACATTTGAACAAACCGAACAGAACACATAGCATCTTTAGTGAATAAAATAAGCAGAGTGAGTACTTTTCAGGGCCTATTCCAATTTCATTTCTAAAATAAGGAAAGGCCTTTGGTATAGCTTCTTAGCCCTCAAAGGTGGCCTCATAGCAGAAAGTTTCACTTACATAGAGAGAAACACTCAAACGTATCAATGCTATGCACAACTGGAAACTTTAGAGTGAAGAGCCTTCCCTCTATAGTTCAATTTGCCCCTTCTCACCCCAATAATCCAGCTCAGCGCTTCTCAATAGATAACATCTCCTGGGGCAATTGTGTTTATATGGAGCAGGTTATTGGAGAAAGGAAATAAATGAGTTGCACGAGAAAGAAAGAAATAATCTCAGGATGAGGTCATGTTGTAGTCTAAATAATGAACAGCTGAATCTAAGAGAATAAATAAGGAGATTAGACTCAAATCAGATACAGACTAAGCAAAAAAAAAATGGAGTCACTTAAGCTAATAGACTTGTAAACCACAGAGAACATATACTGAAAGCCGACCGCGACTCTTCAAAGGTCTCATTTGATGCAATAGCAGTGTTTCATCTGGATTCCTTTCAGGTTTGGGCAATTTAATTTCCCCCTTATTTCATCTTGTTACACGGTTTACCCAAACAAAAGCGGATGAATGATGAGCAGATCACACACACACACACACACACACACACACACACACACACACACACACACACACACACACACGCACGTCTATAAGGCCACTGCAGCCCTCTCCCTACAGAATCTTAAAGGCCTGTGGAGATTATAGATTGGAGGAGATATTGCTATTTCCAGGACGTGACAGTCTGGCGTTGTGTTTTATCACCGGACCGATAGAGACGGTGAACCCAGGGCTTTATTGACAGATCGCTCCCGAGAGCTGAGACTTTAGTCAGCAAACACACAAGGACAGACAAGGCTCTGGAGAAGCTACGGGACGAGGAGTGAGTCACATTGAGCAATCCAACACACACACACAGACAAATCCCATTAGGAAACTTTAATCAAACGGAGGTCAAACTTTCAGAGCGAACTCATCTCCGGGCAAAGAATGTCTTTCAATGCATCCCTTCTCGTGCCTTTTAAAATGCACTCTGGATTAGTTTTACACACCGTTTCTGAGAAAACTTCTTCACAAGATTGTCAAATGGAAATTCCCCACTTACTTCTGCTCCCCTACGCTCCCCATTCAAAGCATGGCCCATTAGGAAGCAGTGAGAGAAAGAGAGCAGTGCCATGAGAGAAACTAAACTTACCCCGGCCGGCTGCTGTTTACACCAGACCTGGCCTGCTGCTTGAGCCGCTGTTTATTTGAACTGTGAACCTCCATATGAGGTGTGTGTGAAAGGGAAAAGTGTAAGGGTGTGTGTGAGAGAGACAGAAAGAGAGAGCATGTGTACTGCGGAGGCCAGGGGGAGGGAACTGTTCCACACAAAACCTAGTGTGTCACCCTCTGATTTCTTTTACACCTCTCTTAACACGCTTTTCACAGCGTATTTATTCGCCCCGCGGGCTCCTGGCTCTCCTCGGGTTCTTCGGGCCACAGACGGGCCTCTGTGCTGCACCACTCAGGCACACGGAGGCCCAAAACAGACCTCTTACACCCCCTGTAGAGCTCCAGACACAATAATGTCCTTCTGCTGACCCACATATGACATCACAGCCTGGTTCCCTCACATGCACATATACTAGCTCTTCCACACACTATTACTCAAAGAACATACAGACATTGTGCTCCGTACCATGCACACACGCGTGCAAATTAGCAGGAATGCGTGCAATTGTATGCTTATTTTGTATGTATGGCACTCTAAACTCACATACACACACATACACGCACACTCACACAAACCAGGGAACAGTAAGGTTAGTGTGGGATCGGTTAAAACTGTCCAAGGCAAGAGCAAAGGATAAGAAGACCTGAGCATCAATGCGACCACTGTTTAAAAAGCGCAGACCAACTGGAGGAGCAACCAGGAATATGAAAGGCTGCCAAGAATTCAGACACGAGAACAAGGACACACACTCAGGAGATACACACATACACATGAAATTAGAACACATAATACACACAAACATACCAACATGTGTGCTCATAGAGCTGGGCTTATCGAAATCCAAGTTGAGTGTATGGAACGACTCTACATTTACCTATCTGAGATATTTGTGTTGCTCTTTCAGGTTCACATAGGCGTGGGTGGCTCTGAATCATCAGCACAGCAATTGCTGGTCATAAACGCCTCATTCATTCTCATGGTAAAACTATCAAACTGACAATAAATATGATATAACTTCACTTTTCATAAGATTCCAAATGTGCGTGAGGCCCGATTATGTACAAGACCACAGGAGAAGTAGCTGCCAAAGTCTGGTTTGAGTTATAAGGATAACAAATAAGTGATCATCGGCTTCAGTTTCCTTAAGAATATTCACACATGCTCTCTGACTTGAAGCCATTACATGGACAAAAAGAAAAAACCTTGCAGCTGCTGAAGCGTGGAACAGCTAATCACTGTGTATCATTCTTCTCGCCTCTGTTGCTGAGCTCCGCATGTCTCCAAATAAACACACGTTTTTACCAGACAGAAACATCTTACAGGGAGATAAAGCCAACACATAATGCTGCACAGTCACGCACTGGGCATGCATATGCCAAAAAGCACATGTACCACACATTCCCTCGTACACAAAACCATACAAACAATCTTATCAGTTTTTTAACAAGCTACTGTTTTCTCTAAAATTCATGCAAACCCATCAACCAAGGGCACAACAGAGGGTGACGTACTAATCTGTGATCTCTGTCGATATCCTCAATGTTTAATCACATCACAGCCCTGCAGCTCAATCTACATTTGGTGCCTGCTCTGGCTCTTCTCTGGTATCTGGGGCAGCATACCAGCCAGTTGAGTAAACTTTGGACAGGAAAGGCTGCTCCGTGTGTCTCAGCTTGTGTGTATCTGCATGCCAAGACTGTGCCAGCCACAAGACTGAAGCTGGCGTCAGAATAAATCACACTGTAGTTTGCTATTCCATTCCTGCAACACACCAAGAGGTTAGCTGAGAGAGAAAGACAGAGAGAAAAAAAGATCATAAAAGCAGACCATAAAAGCAACATCAATGGGTGATAGACAGAGCGGGAGAGGGACACACAAAAGGGAGCGTGAAAAGCAGGAGGGCTGGTGAAGACAAAGCTTGAGAGGGAACCATAATGAGGTAAACAATGCAACAGGGAGGTAGAGCACAGTATCACCAAGCCCATCCATCTGCAGCCAAGCTACATGCCAATACATTATTTTGTTCTCCAGACTTGACCTATGGATTTGTCTTATTGCTAGCTCACCTCTCATTGTATGTAAACCACCCAGTGGCGTATGTGGAGGATGCTGTTTAGAGTATGATGGATCAGGCCAGTAGGGAAACTGACACATGGCTGCTGCAATAGCATCAGCTAATACATAGGCACAATTTCCTATCAATTTTATTGGAAACGCATCATTCAACTGTAGAGGGGAAGTCATTCCAAATCTGTAATGTTGAGTTCAATTTTGGTAAACCTTTGTGCCATTGACAACTAAAAGATACATCTTAACAGTGGTATACTTTAAGGTGTTAGAGACCCAGAGAGCCCAAAACAGAAAAAATCTATGGTAGCTTCACAGTCTCACGGCATTTCGTGTTATAGTCACAAATGTAATCTATTGATTCGTGTTCACCAACACGATTTCGCCATTTTTTTTGTGTCACACAGAACAATTTTAGAAGCAATGTATTTATATTGGTAGTATGTTTCGTGCCTGCACCAAATAATAACAAATTAGAAGGAAAAAAGGATGAAAAAAAATACAGATTTCAGTATTCTGAGGCTTTGAGCCCCATCAAACTTCTTGAACAAACGTTATTTATTCCTTTAGCAACAAAGCTAACTAGCTTGTTAACTATTAGAAAGCTTGCTAGCTCGGAAGGACATTGTTCAAATGTTCAAAGGACATTGCAAACATTAATCCATTCACAGCATGCAATCAAATTAATAAAATGACTGAACAGACAGCAAATAGTATTATTAACAATAGTAAATACAGAGGGATTTCAGACATGGTCTGGCCATGTTCCTGGGTGGGTAGCAATTTAGCTGGTAGCTAGGGGCAATGTTATCACTCCAACAGCCCATTATTTCAAAACCCTAATAGCTCAAAGAAATTACCGTCAGACTGAAAGCCTATTAATCACACAAACACTCACTCCTGCTCGTAACAAAACCAAACTAATGAAGGCAATATAGACAACCATGGGCCGAGTTGGTTGGGTTTCAGAGCAAAGGATGTTTTTGGGGTAATGGCCACTTTCTGATGTCGCTGGGCCTTAATCCCTTTGAGTCTTCAGTCGACATGGCCAATGGGCTGTTTTCCGCCTCAAAGAGGACCACTAAACATAGAGATCTAAAAGAAACCTGGCTCTGATCTTTATTGATTATGAACTACTTTGCATTTAACTGCTGTGGCTGACCCTGCCTGTCCATCTGATTTTCCAAAGGGCACAGATCAGAGCACCACTTTGCCATGCATGGTGAACTTTATGGATTAAACATAAAAATCAAGAATCAACTGACTACTCCAACGGATCCTTTTGGGACAGACTTTCATTTTCTCAAACAATATCTAATCAATGCTCTGGTCGAGTCAGCCGGTTTAAACAAGAATAATCCCAAGCTTCACCACATCTTAATTGGAAAATGAATAGATAGAAGTATAGACATAAACAATAGGTTATAAAAATGTCTCCCATGTTGGGAAGCGGATATGAGAGAGCACCATTTTTTGATGACATAGCAAAGATCTTGGGGTGCAGACAGCACAGCCTGAACAACACATGAACCCCTCGCATCTGGGACATATTTAGCCCCATGTGCAATGTATTACATATTTCTGGAAACGAAGCCACGCTCAAGTCTGTAATCTGTTGATGGGACTTTATTCCCGTTGTTCATGGTTTGGGTTGTCGTGACCTCAGATTGGTAAGCAACGTATTTCTGAAAAGGAGCTGACACAAAATAAAGGGTGAAGAAGGAGTGAAGACAGTCAGGCTTTAAAAAGAAAACAGAGGTTTAAGAGAATCAGATATAATTGGAGACAACTGGAAGACCACCAAAATACTGCTCACAAATAATCAATTGCAGCTCTTCCACAACCAGGCTCTTCACACTCCCAGAATTCTCAGCTTTAAATTACGGTTTTAGAGCAGAGGGGTGAAATGTGTCACCCTCATGGTCGGCAGGCTGGGTAAACCTTTGAGATCCTGTGTAAGCCTGCAAACTCTGACCATCAACTTGAGGAGTCCTGGCACTGCACTGACCTTCAACTGGACACTGAAAGATGGGTAATAACTACTGATGGGCCCTCTATATCCCCATGATTCACATTGTTATGCTAAGCTAAGATAACCAACTCCTAGCTCTAGTTTCATATTTAAACAGACAGACATAAGAGCAGCTCCTAATTCTTGGCAAGGAAACAAAAAGCAAATTTTCCAAAATGTGGAAAAAATATTTAGCTCAAAAAAGATCATACTGCACATTACTTATCATGCATTAAAAAATAGCATTCCTCACTTATTCCTCAACCCTTTGAAGCTCTAACATTAAAATAATATGATACTTCTCTCCACTAAGCCATCAAAATGTGAGATTTTACCCATTCTTACATTTCAATCTTGGAATAACTTTACTTTTTGTGCTGCAGCATGAATAATCACAGAGACCTTACAACATTGATGCTTAGTTGGTTTTTCTGGGGGAAATGCCAAGTCGTGGGACTGCTACCAATAAGGGTTGTTTTTGTTAAAGTTCATCTATAATTGTTAAAAGTTAGAAAACAATGAGTGCTTTAGACAAAAGAAGCACCTGGGGCAAAGGCTACATCAGGAATGTATTCATTTACCCATCTCTGCTGGAAGAAAACTATAATTTCAATGCATCAAATGTCCTGGTACATACAAAAATGTGTACTGATGACAGAACAGTATGAATTCATGAAGACTGCCACTGACCCAAAGCTGCATTTAACCCTAATAGTCACCACACACACCTGCAGAGACACAAGGACATGGCTTTAATAAAGCTAGTTAACATGAAGCTATTATAGATGGTCCGCCAAGCCCTTGTCAAAACCTCATTCAGCCTCTGTTTAGAGTCAGCACCCTAATGGTGGCTCGCTGCCGTGTCCACTGGCTCTCTAGGCTGAATGCTTAGCGGCTGAGTGGCGGTGAGGCTACTGGCCAAGCAGCCACTTGTTCGGTCTGCAGGGTTAGACAGCCACATCTGGTCTGCCTGCACCCACTTAAAGCTCCACCATGGTCTACTGTTCAGCCAAACCTCAGAGGTCAGACACACAACGGCGGTGTGTGTTTCAGTGTGTGTTTCAGTGTGTGTGTGTGTGTGTGTGTGTGTGTGTGTGTGTGTGTGTGTGTGTGTGTGTGTGTGTGTGTGTGTGTGTGTGTGTGTGTGTGTGTGTGTGTGTGTGTGTGTGTGTGTGTGTGTGTGTGTGTGTGTGTGTGTGTGTGTGTGTGTGTGTGTGTGTGTGTGTACAGCCCTAACCCTCTCATACAGCCTACAGGAATAGGAATTGGTTGTAAATTGTAAACAGTTGTGCTCTGCTCTTAATAAATATAAGCTTTTCATTCAGAATTTCAGATTAAATATTGCTACTTGAAGGATTTGAATTCATGTGGGCTAGGTCGGGATAGAGGAGAATAAAAAGGAGCAGGCACCGAGCATTGTTGTAAAACTGGAGCTATCAATGCAGCTCTTACTCATCAAGGTGAGATACTACAGGTTCCTGTCCTTGAGCTTTTTCACCTCCAACCCATTTATCACAATGCAAATGCCAGCACCTGATGTCATAAAGCTGCTGTAATGAGAGACACTAGCATGCAATAGCTTTATATGGAGCACTTATGAGTGAAAATAGGACAAAGAGCCCATCATATCTGCCATTGTGAAGGTATGGTGCAAAATGCGAGAGTGTGTAAAACCTGATGTGAGCACTTGCAGAAAGAAATCTGAGCTTGTGTGCATACATTTACACTTGTATAAAATATCCACGTAACTGTGAACCAAATTTGAAGTCACAGAAGAAGAAAAAAAGTGTTGTAGCTTGTAGAAAAAAAATGAACTTAGTGATGAAATGTTCACTTGCAGAAAAAAAAATATTTTTTAAATATATTTTCCATTACAACTGCAACTTGGTTATTACAACCTCTCAAATCAGTCATTACAACTTGACGAATCTGTTCTGCGGTAGTATAAATCGACGAATCTGAGGTCTTGACTTTTGCTACACTTCTTGCGATAAATGTGTCGCAAAAGTAATTTTCACCTGTAGATCAGCTGTAGATGTGGGGGGAGGGAGGGGCGTTGGAGCGAAGGGGCGGAGCTATCAGAACGACGAGGCTTGACTGCGGGGCTAACGGTTGTGTCGCTACCAGTCCGCTGACATGGCGCGTCAATCAACGGTAAGTTTTGCCCATTACTTGCCCAGTATTACTTTGAATATTATTATTGTGATTGAGGATTAAATCCGCTTTGAAGACCACCGTTTTATATCGTGCAGTTTAGCGCCAAAATAACGTCAGTTAGCCAGCTAACGCTAGCTTTGTTGGGTTTATGCTAGCTAAACAAGTAGTGGTTGTAGTCTACAGCAGGGGTTCCCAAAGTGGGGGTCGCGAGATGATTACAAAATAAAAATGGAAAATTTAAAAAAAATGTATAAAAAAAAATTGATTAATTTTTTTTCTAATTTTAAATTTTTTTGTATTATTAATAATAACGTTTGCATAGACATTTTCAGGGGCGGCCTAGCCGTCTGTGTAATTTCCCCGCAACGAGGCTCCCCCTTTGACAATCCACTAGCGCAGTGTTTCTCAAACTTTTTCATACCAAGGACCACTTAACCAATAAAAAACACTCATGGACCACCTAACTCCACAAATATCCAAAAACAATAGGCCCGCTTACCCATTCCAACAGTATATAACAAATTACAGCCTAATAATGACAGCTTAACCTTCTCTATATCACCTCGTTCACACATTAAATCAACAATACAAATACAGATTGTATAAGCATTTAGTTCAAATGCGATTTAAAATCCTCTCAGGTTTTACACCTCTTATGACTACATTTATTATGTAGTATTATTTTAAACACGAGTTTATGTCCGAGCCAACAGACTCACAGATTGTTGGCTACTGAGAGATATGCAAAATACACCGCATGTAGTACGACACAAACCTCCGCTGTGGATTTTCAAAACAAAATACAATAAAACTATGGTCGCAGGCCCAAGTTTAACTCTCTGAGGCCTGCATGCAGTGGCGGTTCTAGACCAAATTGACTGGGGGGGCCACTGGGGGGCCAGTTATTTTCTGAGGGGGGCACAATAAATGCAGGACGAAAAAGAGAACTAGACAGTATGAAGCAATTGCGCGTAAGAAAACAATGCAATACAGTTATTGGTATTTGTTTCAGAACACTTATTTATTTCAGATATATCTTATAGTTATTACTGTTAGCTTCAGCTTAAGTTATAGTACAATTTTTGCACTAACACCATATCATATTTATATAAAAATAAAGGCAATGAACAGTTACATCTCTACTTTACATCTACAATTACACGGATACAATAGTTTCAGCTTCAATTATAATGGTAGTCTCTCGAAACGTAGGTTTCAATCAGTCTTTCTTGGATGCAACAGCCTCTAATGATCCGAGATGAAAAGTGTTTGTTTTTCGCGCGCTTCAGCCGGACAGTGAAAGTGAGTGCACCGCTCTAATGGTTCCGACTAGAATGACGAAAAACTTTAGTTCAGCCTATTCCGTCATTCAATAAATCGTGTAATAAATCATACATTTTTCATTTGTTTCACTTTTCATTTTTAGGGGGGCCACAGGTCAATGTTAGGGGGGCACTGCCCCCCCCTGCCCCCCCCTAGAACCGCCCCTGCCTGCATGGTCTGACTACAAAACAAAAATAAAAAAACTTTATGCAGCCCCAACAACAGCCTCTGATCATCAACAGACTTCATGCAATGCTTCATCAGATGCATATATTAGATAATAATCTATATCTCACTCTAACACATCTAAATCTACTTTCAGCATGGATAAATGTTCATAAAATACATCCATTGTTTGTTCTATATGCTTCTTGAAATCCTAAGAAACACATCGTTTTTCTAGAACAGATTACAAATCGCCTGAAAATGGTACAAACAACCCGGCGGCAGACATACGTCTCTGGGCGGGCATTTGATTTACCAGTGCGGGCTGTTGACGGTCTTATTATAGGCTGCATCCATTGGTTGGTTTTGTGGCACATTTGTAACGCTGTGCCAACTTGGGCAAGCATGCAGGCAAACTTGAGGAGCGCACACAGGGTGGAGTGAGGTTGAGCGATGGAGAGAAAGGGAGAGAGAGAGATTGAGCGAGGCAGATAGCGTGTGCAGCGGTCTGCTTGCGCACAGAGCCGGAGTTTGTGAGAGAGCCGGCTTGAGAGTCAATTTCTCTTCAAAATATAATTGATTGCCAGCCTCCCTTGTCCCTGGCAAATCAGTTACGTTGGTAACGTAACTGATTTATTCTAATTTGCATGCATCTGGCGCTGAGTTGCCATATGCCTTTCATGAACCACTTCCACCATTGTTGCAGATAAATATAAATGATAATAGCCAAACTAACCTAGCAAGAGTAAAGTGACAGGCTGCTTTTGGTGGAGGTGCAAACATCTCGGTTGCAGCAGGACGTTTCTGAATGGTTAGTTGACGACAAGCTGTTGTCCCTATTTATTTTAATCTGTTTGTTACGATTCTTGCTACTTATTCCTATTATATTATTAATTAGCAAGAATGCAATGTGTACAGTTTGTAACTTAGAGTTTGACCCAGCAATAAGTCTCTGAAAGGCGGGGAAAAGTTGTGTGGATAGAGGCAGAGCGCAGCGGCAGAGAGGAGCAGCCCCCCCCCCACAGAGCGCACCCAGAGGACAGGCTGCGTCACCTCACTTTGTAACCCAGGAAAGGAGCAGGAATCCTGGGTACGTGAGTGTTAAAAGTGCATTAAACTGTTATAATCCGACAGCCGCTGATGTGCACGGAAGTCTGTCCGTTTCGTTAACATTTGAATAGCCAAATGGACGGAAATCCGTCCTACAGTATATACGAATGAGAGGTTTGGCAATGCACGTGACCGTGGCTGATTCCCCTGATAGGTGGAGAGTTGACCAATAAGCGGAGCACCTCTTTGTGACGTAGAAAAGTGTTGAAATCTGGATCCGTTTTTTTCAGATCCGTTGCAGCCCCTTTTTAAGAGATTTGGGTGTGGAGGAAAATAGAGAGGGTTGTGTTTTCTGACACTTGGTTAGTTCCCTGGAGCACCGGGGACACATATTCATGTATAAAAGAAGTACAAAAGTGCATTTTGCATGATAGGTCACCTTTAAAGACAAAAGCAATTTTATGTTGATTTATGTTGAGGTGCATTAGAAAATAATAATTTAAAAAAAGAATGTTTAATTAGTGTTGCAAATATACAGCAGCTTTTTGTATGGTGAATAGGATATGGTAGCAACAATATACAATAATCCATCCTCCCAAAAAATGTATTTGATCACTTTCCATCAGGTCCCACATGTCAGCTGTCTACTTGAAAGTGGAACTGTGCTGCACAATATTTGGCTACCAATCAGCACCTATAGTATTTTAACTTGTATTTGTATTGGCCTGCTTCCATGATCCTCTTTACTGGAGCTGCGCTGAAAAGAGCATCATGCAAACATACCATTTAGAGGAGCAGGCTAAAGGCCATAATTACTTTGTCATTCGAAAAATACCCTTTCATTTACCAGAATTGGACTCTGTCACTGCACAGATTGTGAACAATTAAACCAGGAAGCAGGTGGTGACTGATGATTCTGTTTTCTTCAAGTTTGTACTTTGTTGGTCGAACGCACTTATTGTAAGTCGCTTTGGATAAAAGCGTCTGCTAAATGCAATGTAATGTCATGTAATGTAATGTAATGTGTCGTATGGATATGGAGGCAGACATTAAATCTGGCATTGAAAGATACATAAGCAAAGTATGGCATGTGCTGTATTCCACTAAACATTTAGTAGGAAGGATTCAACATGGTGGTGCTGAAGGGCAGTGCTTCAACAAGCTGCAGCGAAGGATGTGTTTTTTCCACAGCGGGATATCAGCTGGCTATCACGGTTCAGATGTTTGTTTTTGACTTTGAAGTGCGAGCCGGTTTGATCTAAAAAAAAAAAGCTGCAGGTGGTTGCATCTTTTTTTTCTTGTGTCAGATTGAGGTTATCCAGGATGCTTGGAGGAGAGATATTTGCCATGTTTGTGCCTGCAGGTGCACGAGAGAAACGGCTTTAGTGATTGACTTTATGATAATTGCAAGGGGAGAGCGATAGAGAGCTCAGTTGAGAAAAGTAAATAACACGACTGAGAAGCGGTGATTTGCTTCCAAATGCATCCATCTCAGCGTCTTTCATTCACCGAGACCACCTTCCTGCCATGCAGAAGCACACACACACACAAACCAATAAACACATGAATAAGTAGAGATGGAGAACATAAACGCTGGAAAATTGGACGAGTCACAAAACACTCCATGGGGTTAAAGGAGAGAAGTGACAAGTGTACCTGATATCGACTTGAATGCTAATAATAATAATAATAATAATAATATAGAAGGCTGTGTTCCCTGTGAGTCTAATGGGAGGTTAAACTAGAGTTTGTTCCCAACAACGTCAATTTTCTCTGCTGGAGACGTGCAGCCCACTACAATGTTCCTCCAATGATTTAGTGAGAGAAAACAAACTGCTTCAAGGAGGAACAGGGGAGTTTTGAGTACATGTAATCATATTTTGTGTGTGTAGGAGGGGGAGAACTTGGTGTGCCAGATACCAGAGCCTCTAACTGTATTATACAGATTAATTAATAGCCTGAATCTGTTTCCTATTATCTCTGCATGCTTGTGGATGGGGTTCTTCGGCCACACGCAGCGCTGTGTGGGGGGTGCGGTTTGCTCCGATTACATTAGAGCTGGGCCACAAGGGGATTGTTTTAATGACCAAAAAACTAAAACTCCAACAAATATCTCCATGATGCCCCGATCGCCCACGGCAACATCCTCTTGCAGGTCGACAGGCTGCAGAATGAAAATAAGTGAAGCGCTCTATTAACCATAGACAAACACAAGGTGCATCCAGGAAGTGCCTCCTTTTGGGGTGTTTTGTGGCAATGGGATGTAGCGGAAGTGTGTGTATGAATAAAAAGGCAGAGCGGGGGTTGTCAGAAAGCAACAAGTTGGAGGTCATTGTCCAACTTCAAAGGGCCCACCCTTCCCCCCCAACCCTTCTGACTTTATGTGGCGTTTAACGATGCAGAGGCAGACAGACACCGTTGAGGTTCTGGCAGTGTGTAGGTTTCACGGCTATGGTCTCCTGTTGGTTGGGAAAGGCACCGGCTCCGATGGAGAGATGGATGGCTGGGGGATGGGCTGAGGAGGAGGGGAAAACCAACTTTCTCCATTAACTAACATTGACCTGAAGCAAACAGTAGGGTCCTTTTCTGCTTCCAACTGGGAGTATGGGGGTTAAAGGCAGTGGCTGCTTTTACACCTTGATGTCACCAGTGCTGTGTGTGTGTGTTTGTGTAGGAGAGACAGAGGTAAAACTATAAAGGAACTTTGCAGCCGTGAGAAAAAAGCAGAAAGAAAGAGAAGGAAGAGGAAAGAGACAGAGCTGATAAGAGAGGCAACACTTTTGGTTGTATTTTCAAAAGAAATCAGCTTTGGGGACTCAGTGGTGGGCGTTAAAAGATTGGGGCCTTCAAAAGAAAAAAAATGGGGCTATCTTATCTGCAGTTTGGCCTCTGTTACAGACTGTGGGAACATAGAGGGGTGGTCTGAAAATCACTGTTTCCAGAGAGGGAAATCTATCATCTGAGACTTAATAACACGGGTCCACAATTAAACCCAGGTCACTGATAGGCTAGACCGCAGGGCGCTAATCCATATAGAAGTCCCTCTAAAAATACATAAACAACATGTAAAACACCAGCAACCTTTTTCTAGCCTGCAAACATGGAAGACGTTCATTCATTGTTTTAGTAATGCATTTGTAAAAGTAAAAACACACACAATTAACGTGTACAGACAAAACGCCACCACATGGTCACCACAAAGACCTGACCCTCTACACACACACACTGGGTTTGGAAGTCATCCACATACTGCCGATCATTTTAGTTACATGTGCATGTTTATAAGCATTGGCATTTTAATTGTCTGCTTGTGTGCTTGTGTGTGTGTGTGTGTGTGTGTGTGTGTGACTTTGTAGCAGGGTTTGTGCTAAGCATTTATGAGCTAATTAAGGTCTGGCCAGGACTGGAAGGCTGGTGATAAGGCCTGTCTCCGGCCCTCCCATTAATGTTACACGCTTCACTACACACACACACACACACACACACACACACACACACACACACACACACACACACACACACACACATACACATACACATACACACACACACACACACACACACACACACACACACACACACACACACACACACACACACACACACACACACACACACACACACACACACACACACACACACACACACACACACACACACACACACACACACACACACACACACACACACACACACTCATTATTTAGCTGGCTTCCAAACTGATTTGTCAGATTTTGCCATTCTGGAGCCTGAATGGAAACTCAATAAGGAAATAGGGGGGGATTTTGATACATTACTATGTATCTAAATTAATTATAGACTGGTGACCAAATTCTGTAAAAAAAAAAGAAAAGTGGAGCGACTCTCCCTATATTTTTAGATGAAGATGTGGAAACAAGGGTATAATAATCGTTACCAAAACCCACTCCGAGTCATAACTCTCTGTCATATCGCAGTCGGTTACGGAAGCATTATTAGTATTTAAAAAGGTTTCACGGATGTCTTTTTACAGCTGTTCCCGCAAGCATCTTTCTCCATCTTTCTCTCTACAACAGTCACTTGTCATCTTCCACCAAACTCTATAATTTTCCTCTCATTTCTGCTCCATATTCTTTTGTATTTGATCACTGCTGTTTTTCATCTCTAACTCACTTATATTGCTTCACAAATCAGACTCTTATTGTAAAAGAGACATGTCATAACCTCTACATTCATTGTGAAAAAGCACATATATGTGTATGTTTCTTTATGGGATTCCTTTGTGTATAGATTTGGAAAAAACATAGCAGGAGGAGACACGGATCACAGACTCCCGGAAATCAATTTTCAAAGCAGAGAGAGGCAAACACAAAGATGGTAATACAGCAGCAAGACAGAAGGAAATACATTCTTAAGATGAGGATGAAGAAGAGCTAGCAGCAATGGAGGAGAAACAAGTTACAGAGAGCATTATGTAGGCTGCTCTAGATTCACGACTTGTTTGGAAACAGACCAATCTACAGACTGCCTGTCTATGAAACTGAGCCAAAAACACACACACACCAACACACACCGGCATCACTACAGTGACCTCCACCACCCCGAACATGAAAAACCGAAAGCACCATACAGCAGGCACACTTAGCTACAAGCTAACTAGCTAGTGGAGCATTTAACAGTCAGATATTTCCCTAAAGTGCTGTTAAACCGATCCGATAGATATTGGAAGTCGAGAAACCCAATGAACGTTTGAACAGAAAGGCAATGTTCTACAAAACATGAACAAACTTTCATTAAAGGTTTACAGGACACATGGGCGGATGAGCTGACAAACATCACATCATGTATGGGACAAAGGCTAGCGATGTATTTGCTCTAAATGCCAAACATTGACTGATGCCCATTTGAAGTATTGGACGGGTTATACCATTTGTAACTGGCTCAAAAATAGAAAGCCATTTGGAACGAAATATTTAGCACCTTCTTCAATGAACTGAAAACCCTAGGCCACATTTAAAAAAACGATTATGGTAGAAAAAGCATTTAGTTTATAGAAAGCTCTAAACAGTCCATTATATGGCCTAAAAGCAGAACATGTGAAAAAAAAAAATCTGGAAACTCACTTGTCCCACCTAAAGAGAATTATCTTTACCTTTAAGGATTGTTAGAAATTAAAATCAATGTTTTGATGGTATAATGTAGCTTAAACATACCGTCAGTTCAAACGCTCTTTTATACTGAAAAACCAGAAATTCTTGTGCACAAGCAGTTAAGCTTTTATTCTGAAAATCCTTCATCTACGGTTAGCATGTAGCATGTGGCTAATATACGATTTCCTAAAGAGGTGAATTGAGGAGCGAAATGACTTGGTGTGGTGAAAACCGAAACCTACTGATTTAACACTACAACGATAGATGTCGAGATACTACCATGTTGAATATTAAATGAAAGTACAGTTTATTTGAATACATTATTGTTTACAGACGAGAGTAGCATGTGACAACATCCGGAATGACCGGCAACCAAACGAGCCGAGAAGTATTGTTTAGAGTATTGATTACAGCGTTTAGAATGTGTTAAATGAAAAGTGATGAAAGAGAATATGAGGAGAAACGGCGTGTTAAGCATATATTGAATGTGAAAAGAACCTATCCTCTGTTTAAATGCAATAACGGACATTGGAGACGAGGTGAGCCGGCTGGCGGGGAGGAGCCAGCAGAGGATATATATAGCAGCGCCGGAGGAGAGATCCGCTGTCTTCTTCTTGCTCAGGAGAACCAGATCACAGCTGTTTTCTGCCGGAACAATATTCTGTCTGTAACACTACCGCGCCTTTTTTAATTAAAGTATCCCATTTGAATCTTTTCAGAGACTCCATTTAGTCTCATTTTAAAGCTTCTCTCCTGGACGCGAGAATAAAGAACATATTTAACAGGATTAATTGAATAATGACTGTGTGGTGGGATGAACACACACAACACAGAGATGACTCGGTGGAAAGTCCTACAAAGAGAGGAGAGTAAGAGCGGGATCCTGTCCTACTTTCCACCACAGTTCTCCTTCTCTCTCCCACTTCACTCTTTTGGGAGAGATCAGTGAAAAACTGCCTGTCAGCTAAATTCTGGCTATACTGTACATCCAGTGCCGTTCCCTCCTAATCCAAAACTTCCCCTCTGCAACCCCATCAAGGAAAAGGAGCATACATGTAATTTTCCCTGCACATACCAATCCAAATGACTTATAGGCTGGCACAAAATAACATCTAAATCCATTACCAACAATTAGGTCATGCCTCCATTACTATACAAAGATCTATATAAACAGATGAGTTTCAGAAGAAGAGATTCTTTGTAATTCACGGATGAAGAAAACCACATTACATCAACAGTACTTGTGTCTACATAGAGGTGTGTGTCATAGTTGAATTTTAGGGTTGAATGAGAAGTTTAATCTCCATCTAGAGACGGGTGTTGCATAATAAGGCATGCAATCACATGTAGAGACACAGCAGATTCCTTTGTTCATCTACAGTTTGCTGACGTTAACCCACGTGAGGGGCAGATGTTTGTGGTAGAACATCGAAAGTGGCATGTCAAAGCTCTGGGAATTTTACCTGAATAAAAATATGTCTACATCTCATTGGAGTGGGCTTTGATTGGTTGTATCACTGCAGTATAACACAGATGGAAAGAAAAATGGACACAGTCCAATGATCGTGGACTATTTCACTTCACTTGATTTCACAACAAAAAAGCCATACAAATACATTGTTTGGATATATCAGGCTGTATGAATGTGGATCGGCCTTTGCACAGACTTATGCAAGGAGGGAGTGGAGACACATGTAAGCCATTGTCTTCTCTGCACGCTGTACTGTTTGTGCGCCATTGACAAACTGACAGGCTGACGTTTCAGTGTACTGGTGACAGCGGCGGAAACCGCAGGACAGCACGACTTGTTTACTGCAGGGGAGGAATTCACCATTTGTCTTGATTCCATCATTGCTACGTGTGTGGTTGTGGAGAAACACAGTGTCTTGTGCATAACCAGCCTGTCATACTGAACAATAGGTTGTTTTACAAACTCCTGCCACCCCTGGTCTGGAGACAGAGACAGAATGTAGGTAAAAATGTGTGTGTGTGTGTGTGTGTGTGTGTGTGTGTGTGTGTGTGTGTGTGTGTGTGTGTGTGTGTGTGTGTGTGTGTGTGTGGGGGGGGGTGTGTGTGTGGGTGATTGGGATACAGTGGGTGGTAGGAAGAGACGGATCATCTGTCAAAAGTTCCTGTGTGTAAATATGTGTGTGAATGTTTGTGTGTGTACTTTGAAATGCAAGAGCTTGTCAAAAACTATGTTGTGTGTGTATGTGTTTGGATCATCCAAACTTCTATGAGTGTGTGTGTGTGTGTGTGTGTGTGTGTGTGTGTGTGTGTGTGTGTGTGTGTGTGTGTGTGTGTGTGTGTGTGTGTGTTGTGTGTGTTCTCCTTGGCATGATGGAGCGGGTCTCGTGGCCGTGCCAAGGCTGCGGTTATTCTCCAGCCAGAGGCAGAGGAGCACAGATACTTCATTATGGCCTCATTCATCACCCCTGGGACAGCTTGGCACCGTTCTCACCCCCCTCCCCCTCCCCCTCCCCCTCCTCCTACTCCTCCCACCTCCCCCTAACCTTGTCCCTTGCTCCTCTCTATTTACAGCTGCATAAGTTCATGGTTCATAGCATCTCCTCTACCTCGTTCACTTCATCTCCCTCCCTGTGCTCTTCTTTCCTCTGGTCAGATGCTCCCCCCTCGCTCGGCTGCTTGCTTTCCTCGCCCAATGTTTCCCCCGCTCTCCCTTTACTTACCTTTTTCTAAACTTAAACCTAAACCCTCTTTCTCTTTTTTAATTAACTCTCTAATCCTCTGTGTCCCTCTGTCTTGACCCACCCTCCCATGCTTTCATTAACTTCCTCACTCCATTTTTCCCCATATCTTCCCATAAACGCAACTCATTTATCATTCCGGTTACTCTTCCTGCTCCTCGTCCTATAACTGATTAGCCGTCTGGTTTGGCATGCATGGCAGTAAAGGCAGATTAAATGATGCATACTGTAAATGTGTGATAAGAAACAATTTGATATTTTGGTAAAAACTCTTTCTTTCCAAGTGTAAGATGTCAATACCACTCATGTGAGGGGTTGATTAGCATAGCATAGCATTAAGACTGTAAGCAGAGGGAAACAGCTAGCTTAGGAAAGACAACTAGCTGCCTAACCAAAAGTACTTTGAAGATGAATAAACTGTTGTTCATCAAGTAACATAACTTCCTCTGAAACACAAATTGCTGTGTGTGTACGGATTCAACAAATATTATGCGATATATTTAAAAGATGTCGATCGGCTAATGCTAACATGGTTTCCCGCCGTTTTCTATCTTTTTGATACGCAGCCCTTGCCTTTAGCCCCATCTGACTCTTAAAAATAAATCAAATAAGCATAATCCCAAACGTGTTTTTGCTTAAAGAGGTTGAAGTGATGGTTTGACTTTAACACATTTAAAACATGGGAAAGCATCACTATTTTTCATGGCATAAAACGCAGAAAGTGGAGCCTGCAGCACATCATCTAATGCTTTGCCATTTACAGTACTTTTCCTAACCCTTTGAATCTGCACTATGCGTGCTTGTGTGTGTTTGGACCACACGAGAGGAGAGCCTACCTGCTGTCCCATATGGTTGGCATTCAGCCTAATTAATGCTTTTGTTGCCCCACAAACTGGGTGTATTACCACAAGTGCTCCCTGAAGTCCTGTATTTATGGCAACTTGGCATTATAAACAAGGATAAAAGGAGAGCAGAGACAAGTCTAAATTCTCTGCACGTCACCATAGAGACAGAGGAAAAGTTCCCAGGCAACACAGCAGTTAACCAGCGATGCCAGCTTACATGCCCACGTTACGACCGTAAATAGTGCCACTGTCACGTAATACGCTTGGATTTCTGGACACATATGGACATAGTTACCAATTTAAATGCGTACGTAACACAAAGATTAACGGACATTTCTCTACCTATCTTGCTTTCACCATCTATGACACTGATCAAGCTGACAGTTATATAGTCCACAAAGCACTCATCTCCACTCTCTGTGCTTATCCTACATAGCAGTCATACCTCTGGGACTAGCTCAGGGTGACCTGGGCAGAAGACATATGACACTGAAACATTTACACATGACCCTGAGCTCACCGGCTGAGGTCAGTGCGGAGAAGCTGCCCTCACAGCCTGAATAACAGCCATGCTCTCCCCTTCCTGTCCAGGTGAGAACCACATGCGGTAAAAGCAGATATAAACCCGAATGAATCATCAAACATGGTGGAAATGTTATTAACTTAACTAAGAGCATGAGAAAGCATTGCACTTGCTGCGATTTCGTTCATAATTATCCTCCATCAGGACTTTAATGAACAGTGTGGGAGCTGGCACTTCCGCCGCTCTCTGTAAAACCAAAAATAGCTCTGTTTTGTGTGGCGCATGCAGCAGATGGATCAAAAACAAAATATTTCCGCTGCCAAATGTTCCCCAATTAAACTTTTTTCCACAGACAGCAGTGGTGTGTTACAGGGTCCTGTGTTCTTGACCAAACATGATGGAAAAACAAGGGGAGGTGTAGAACCAAATCAAATTGAGCTTTTAGCTAATGCTGTGGCTCAGCTGTGTGTCTCATTTTCCGTATTATCCCCCACGAGAGATGTAAGGCCGCTCTGCATCTCATGAAACTCCAATCCATCTCTTCATGTCTAATGAATGCAGCGAGACCGGAGGCAGCCGTCAGCTAAATGAACGCTACCCTGGCCACTTTCACAACAATGTCAAGAGATGGTGAAAGGAGATAAGCGAAGAACAACATCTGGGGCCCTCTTTGATCACCGATGACTCTACGTGGGAGAGAAAAGTCAAGAGGGAAGAAATGAAAGACGACGCAGCGTGTCTGAACATAATTCTCACTTGTGTATGTGTTATCAAGGACACAAATGACTCAGAGTGACGCGTCCATCTGCTGTTGAAAATATGGCACAGCCTGGTAAAAACTAATATCCTTCTTCATCAGCAGAAATGTTTAAACAGAATAAGTTCAACTAGAGTATAGAAAGGGCTCTGACTTGTCACCCAGTTACCTCTGACTTTCATTTTTCCTAAAAACTGCTGCTATAAGGTCTTGCTTTTACACTTTGAATACATTTTGGGTTTACAAAAAATGTCTGCCATTGTGAACCTTGAACAAAGATCTATTGTTGAGTTCTGGTCCAGCACGACAATGACTTTATTTCCATGAGATTTTGTTATGGTAATTGACCTAATCTTTGTAACCGAATTAAGGTTTTAGGCAGTAAAATGCAACAAAATGAGAACAGAAGGGGACGTTGTGGTTGACATGGTTGGAAATAGAGGACATTTTGACATGCTGCTACAGTAAAGAGCGTTGTTAAAGACGGCTGGTTTGGCTGCCACAAGACAGGAGGGTCACACATTCTTTGTAGACATCTGCCTTCCCTCTTTTCTCTAGAGTTTTGCACTGCCTCATTTCACCAATCTTTGATGGTTTCACGGATTCCATCCTGGTCCATTTTTTGTCTCCCTCCGACCCTCCTCCACTCACTTTCTCTTTATTCATTTACCTCAATCCTCCTATTCCCAAACCACTCTATATCTGTCTTCCTGCCTCTCCATCTTTCTCGCTCACACTCCTCCCCCCAAATCACTCCCATCACTCTCTTCAAGAGGGCAGGGAAGCAGGCTCTGGTTTGACGGACAGGTCCTGAGTGCAGACATCTCCCCGTGGTCGACCTTATCAGTGGCCAAGCTTGGCAGAGTTGAGTGGCAGCTTGCTTTTTCTGGCTGCACTTTTTGGCCTGTGGTCGTCCCAAGAGCTTTATCTGTGTGGTATGGTGTGGTGTGTGTGTGTGTGTATATATATATATATATATATATATATATTCAGACATGTGTGAACAGGCTAGTCTGATAAAAACGTCTGAGTACACAAGAGACTCTAATTGCTATCTGTTGTTTAATTCAAATGAGGCCAGTGCTGATTATGCTTCTTTTAATTTGAAATGACCTTCAGTTGTCGTTTAGTGTCGTCAGCGTGACTGAAAGAGCTTTTGTTTCATATTTAAACCCCCACTATGTGAAGTCTGTCATAACTGTGACACAACCCAATTACCCAGTTACTGTACTCTGTTATTTCATTCAAGTTTCATCCTGTCTCATCCATCAGACGGACAGCCTGAGCTTACTTCTGGCTGAATCGCCCAAGACTGATGTTGTCTGGCATTTCATAGACATAAAATACAGATTCTCTCACACAATCCACATAGAAAACGGCAAGGAAGGAAGCAACAAAAAAGCAAGGTAGGATGAGGAAGGAAACTGACCAACTTTCTTTTTCTCCAAAGTTGTTTTCCAGATTTATATGAAATCATACAATGAAGGAAATCTTTTCTTCTGAGGCCTAAAGCTTGACAAGTGTTATGGCAGTCCCTTGTTTGGTTTTGTCATCCAGCACATCTTTCCAAACTGAAATCTTGACTATTAAATAGATTGCCATGAAATGATGTACAGTTATTCATGGTCCTATTATTAGAGGATAAACCTTTCAATATTTCCTCTTAAAATGACGGCATGTGAATCATCAGGCTACACCGGGGCTTCTTTCCCTATCACAACTCGTCAGGAATACACAGTTTTTTGGGGAGCTGGGGGGGGTTGTTATCAATAATATCTTGTTTTTAGCCGAAATTATTTCCTCTCCCCGTCCACAGATGCGGGTGCTATGCTTTTTTTTGGAGGGTTTGACCAGACCCCAGAAGAAAAGAGGCCCCTTCCTCGTCCTTTTTCTTTCTGTCACGTTAATTTGTATATTCTCCTCACATCGGGAAGCAAAGGCGATTGTTTTTTGGCAGTCGGATGTCCTTGAATATAACGCGATATCCAGGTGAAACTGGTGGGAAAAAGCCTCCGTTATTTCCCCGTTTGGCGCAGGGACAGCCCGCTGTCAAGTCTCTCAGGTTTGTGTATTCCCTTTGAATCCGGACGGCAGATTATGGTTACATGTGCATGATACATGAACACACTGCGGTGCTCTCTGTCACTGTCCGAGACGTTTACCTTTAACCGCCGAGAGGCCGCGTCGGCTCCGGTGGACCGGCCGGGGAGAGCAGAATCGTTTCTTTGCGGTGTTACTCTGAATTATTGTTGCCCCCTTTTCTCTCTGAGGATTGAACATTGAGATAGATAGCGTTGAAGAGGTGGGGTGGGGCAATCGGCTATTTGGTGTTTTTTGTCTAACATATTCTACATTAATCAACATTATTGATTAAATGTTCAGATCATACATAAGATTGGGCTATATGAAAACATTTAAATTGACTGACTTTTTTGACTGTGTAAAGGCAGAAACAAAACAGATACGGGGGAGTGATACAACATGCAACAAAGGTCCCAAGGCTGGAATTGAACCCAATGCGGTATGGCATCCATTCTAACCACTTGGCTACAAAAGTGCTCCAACATTTGTGGTTTTTAGTTGTATGTCTCTATAACTACCGCACAGATTTGCAGGAACATTTGTTCAAACTTATGTCCCCCTTGAAATGCATTGTCAGATCTTTGAAATGTAATTGGGTCCTATTTCAAATCTGGCCATTACTTTGGTTTATGACTACATTCATCACTATCAGTTAGAGCATGGAGTTTTTGTCTTGTAATTTAAAATGTTACTCTCATCCAGGCTGGAATTGCAGGACATTGTCAAGAGATGACGTCTCACTCTGAACATCTGAAGGATATTGTGGGAGGTGAGAATTCACAGCTAAAACATGAAAAGATTAATTACAAACAGAGTTAGATCTTCACCATAAAAGATCGGTCGTTTACTAAAATTCATATCGATCACAACGAAGGAGGTATGATGAACGAAATAATGTCACAAAAGAAGGAAATAATGGTTACATGGTAAAGAGAAAGACTGTCTTTCTCTTGGATGGCTAGTGAATAAGTGACACAATCACAGCCCATTTTAGAGATTCAGAGGCTGAAACATAATGAGGACTAGATTCAGTGGAACCGATCAATGCAGCTTTAAGTTGATACACCGCTGCGAGTTGGCTCCTTGACATCGATCGGTTGACAGCACACAAATGCAGGCGGTAGGTCTGACAGCAGGAGGAAGGATGGGGGGAGGAGGGTGTGCTGGCCTCGCTCACCAAATCAATTTCCACTCTCACCGCCCGAGGATCAACTAAAGATCCACTTGCAGTAGCTAATTCATTCACCGATCTGTTTTCATCCCCCTCCCTGCCTGAACACTTTCCCTCCCTTCTGCTTTAGTGAGATTCAGTGAGACTCGGCAGATTTGAAATCTTACTTGACTATGGAGAAACTTTTGAAGTAAGGGATGTTTATCTTGAGGTCTGGGAGGAAGTGGTACTAGGATGGGGAGGCAGGTCTTTCCTGCCAGCTGTCAACAACTCTAGGCTCTCTATTTTATCTATTAATCCATTGATGAAATTATTTTCCTAAACACACACAAACACAGAATGTGTTCCCTGGCAACATGTTTAAATCACTCAGCGCAGAGGCTATTTTTTGTGGGTGTAGTCGCTGTGGGTGGGTGCTTGCGGACCATATGCAGAGACATTGCGATCTGCACGGGGTACAGGAAGCGGCAGGGCTCTAAATCTAAGCATCTTTTTTCCCTGCCCTTGTTAGTATTTAAAGAGCCGCTCACACAAGGGTGCCACCAACAGAGCTGGCAGCATGTCTGTGTGGAATGCACTCTTGCAATTTACGGACACACGGTCAATAAAGACAGTTGAGCCAGCGCTGGATCTCACACATGTAAACTGTTCTTAAACTTGTCACGGTTTGAGGCAGAACACACACCGGAGGCTTTAGGCGAAGCAGCTCTTGAAACTGTCTGGAGGTGAAACTTGTGGCACTGACATATATAGACATGCTCTGATACAGTCCCACAATGACACACACTACACAACCCCCTTCTGGCACATGCGGACCTAAACACATGGGAGCACACATACAGAGACAATAGTCTGCACACTGCCTGGACCTGGCAGCCTAATATAAGTGTCCGGGTTAAAAATAAAAAGGGGAAGGCATGTCCCACAGCTGTGAGATTTCTGTGCTGTCAGCCCACTTAAACCACAACAGCTGAGAAGACAAGGCACTGCCTCTCAACTGCCTTTTCCTCTTCTCTCTTCTGTCATTCATTTGCTTTTATTCCCTTCCCACTCTCAATCCCTAAATCAATCCGTCACTACACCTTTAGCTACTTCTCTTCCTCTCCCTTGACACACATTTTTCTCACCCCCATATTATCCCGCTTGTATAGGAGATAACGTCACCCACTCCTGACAACTGTGTTGGCAGCCAAAACAAAGCATCACCCAAGGGAACGGAAAAACAAGATCCTAGAGACGCTGTTACTCAGTTGTCACAAGTCAGTCGTAATTCACTGTAAAACTCTCAGAGACGGATTTGCACATCAGCGTGCAGCACAGTCGCTTAGAATTACACTCACTCATGTGTAAGCACTGATACAGCCAGACACACACACGGTAGATTGCCCAATATTACAGTGGAATTCGTGCCCTCCCAAAATTAAAACATTCCATAATGTCTAAATTGTCAAGATAAGTCAACAGTGTCCTTAAGAAAACTAACCAATCACTGAGGGGTTTAGCTATCCAGAACGGAAGGTGTCAAGATGCAGAATTCACACCACCCAGGGGAAATGTCTTGACTCCCTGGCAAAGACAACTCTTCTCCACCAATCAGCACCTCAGAAGCCGGCATGAACAAATCAGCAGCTGGATGAAACGGATGAAAATGTTTAAAAGTTACTCACCGCTTCCCGCTTCCCCCCCGGCTGTGCTGGGAATGAGGCGGAGGGGGGGGGGGGAAGAAACACAGTAAACGACAGGAGGATCTCAGAGGGGGGGGAAGAGAGCAGCAGCAGCAGCAGTGCGGCAGCCTGAAGCAAACACTTTCAACGGCTCCCCCCCTAATTGAAAAATTCTGTTTTCATCTTTTTTGGATCGAGTGAGAGAGGGGAGGGAAAAGAAGCAGATGCCTTGTGCTGGGGTGATGAGGAGGAGAAGAGCGGTTCTGCTTGCAGATGGTCAGCAGGGTGAGAGCGGTGAGTGTGAGGAAAAGACCAAGAGGAAGTGAGAAAGAGTTTTCTTTTAACAGACGAATGCAATCAGGGGTGACCACCAAACTGGTTGCTGAGAGGGCAAACAACCAACAGCATTAACCCCACCCACTGCCTGTCAACAGCAGTCAGCATTTATTCCTGAACCTCTTTCCCCCACATGGCCTCAAACCATGAATGTTCTGGCAGTATTCTGCGCTGACATCATGTGCAGGACTACTGATCACATATTAGAGAGAGCACCCAATCACTTGAGATATGGATGTTTCAGATCAGTAGCATAACCTCTGACATCCAGGACTTGAGAGCTGATGGAAGGAGTCTGATAAAAGAGAAACAAATGCAGATACAAAATCCACCAAAAATAAGTAATGCTAGCTTTTCCCCCAAAATCTTGGTTGTTGTCATTGGATGGAGGTTGCTCTGTCGTCATTGCGATTAACTTCTTTGCATTCTAGGTTTGATATGATTTTATTGAATGCCATTTTATGGTTTATGGATTTAAGCGTTCAGCTGTATCACAAACAGTATTTCAGCTTGGATGTAAATATAATAATCTCAGTAACAACTGCCAAATATGAAGACCATGTAATTTGGGTTAAAGCTCTGGTAAAGCTACTAAGTGCATCTTGAGTTGGTATTGTTTTGTCTGACTATCTCTAGGGTTAGATTGAATCAACTTTAAAGACTTGTCTCTTGTATTTGTTTTACATTACATTGCTTTATATATATTTGAAACAATTTGATAAAAGCTAGAACAATTCAATGATTATTCAATGTTGATTTCATCTGCCAGAATGTAAGAATGTGCTGCTTTTATTATGCTATTATTAAATATCTTTGGGTTTAGGACTATTGTGCGGCAAAAAAAAATGCATTTAGGAAATAATGAGATCATAAGACCAAAAATAAGACTTCATTTGTTACCTAATCGCATCAAGAGGCTACAAAAGTCCTTAGGCTAATGCTGTCACGTTTCTTTGATTTATGTGGTAGCAATGCATGTATCAAGTCAGCAAACTTTGAGAGTGGTTGTACTGCAGCAGTGATTGATGATGTTTCCTGTCTTCTCCACAAAGCTGTTCAATATTTGTGCCTGAAGGCATGCATATTCAAAGATTATACTCTAGGTTTGCTGCGTTTAGAAGCAAAACTGTTAATTAATTAATGTAATGCAAGTGAGGTGTCTTTAGCTGTACAATGACTGACCTTTACGTTTGTAGGGAGTAGCAGAATAGTATTCCCACTCCAGCAGTCAATCAGTCTGCGCTCTCTCCTCTGACTCCGCAGAGGAAAAGTCTATGGAAACATCTGCTACAGCACTTAACAAAAGCTCTCCTCTGTACAAGTTGGACCAATGTACATTCAGTCAGCAGCGGATAACTTAAATCAGCTCAAGTTGACTGCGACCTTGTAATGGGTCTCTTGGTGCCAAATCCTAAACTAACCATAGCCCAAAACGGCCGACTCTAAAGTGCATTTTTCTTTTATCCTCGCCTGTCAGTCATATGCCAAATAAATACAGGAAGAGAAACGCTGAAGTGAACACAGGAAAGCCTGATCTATGTCTTCGCAGTCCTAAATTGAGGTTTCTGGCACCATCAGCAACTGTGATGTGGGCAGAATATCATGATTTCTTCTGTGGTGCTCGCACTGTGCAACTACTGTTCTCCGGAGTGTGGAGTTGCCAGACTCACAGCCGTAAATCTTGAGGGATTTCTGGTGAACAACCAGGGCTGCAGCCGAAGGAGGTTACTCCTGTCTACACCTGACAACAAAGACTTGTTTTGTTTCTGCTAAGGATATGCAGGTATTCACATACCATTTGCATTTCACAAATAAAGGAACAAGACACAAATAAAGACACAAAAACAAGCTAAGGCGAGAAAAGTATGCTTGAAAGAAAATGCCAGTCACCTGCCTTAAGTGTCGAACAACATTTATGTAGATTATATCAGTAAGGTAACAAGCCACAACGTCTCATGTTTCCTTTCCTGCTAGTGCTAGTATAGAAAATGCTGCAGCCCACATCAGTTAAATCTGGTACAAAAGCTCACCATCATCCTGAGAATCTCCCTGCTGTGCCAGGTACAATTGGTCCCATTTGTACAGCAGAAAATAGCACAAACGACCAGGCACCACCTGACTGCATGCAAGAGCTCTCTTGTGACAAAAAGCACCCACACCTCAATTTCCTAATGACCGACCTAATGCTTTTCAAAAATGAGATCGTTTGTCACTGTTAAAAGCAAAATGTGCGTGAAAGGTGTGTCCAGGGGGTGGAAAGGGGAAGGAGAAAAATAAAGGCCCCCTTATCCCTCCATCCCCTCATGCAGAGGACAAGCCATGTTCTCATCCCCCTCCTCCCTTCAGGAACAAATGAAGTTATCAATCAATCCCACGGTCCCACGGAGAGAGGGGGCCAGAGGCACACAGAGAGCAGAGCTGAGGCGGCCAGAAACAGAATACATGGTGATTGTTTTGAGAAAGGGCCCTAAAGCCCCGAATCAGACGGCTTATTCTGTATACACATAGTTTACACGTACATTATGTTTGCATACATGTGTAAATCACACAATGTCACAGTGCTGTGACACATTTACAACAAAAAGTGTTCCATTATGTTCATAATTAAATGGTATTGCTAACTGGGTCTAAAAGAGTCTTGTGTTATTAAAACCTATATTAGTAACCATGCTTGTTTGAACATAGCACATTTCTATCAGCTAAATAGCCGGAGATTTACTTCAGCAGTTGGGGGAGACCAAAACAGCTAAAACATTGAAGAAAGCTTTATTATTTTTTCATTATTATTTTGTTCATTCAAAAGTCGTCAATATTTGTCCAAACTTCAACCCTAATAGCAAAATGTAATATATATTTTGTTGTTCATTTGTCAAAGATTTGTCTAGAATCAGACAGCACTGCAATAAGACTTTGTGTTGCCTACCCCAAAGAGACAGAAGATTATACAACTGATGGAGTTTAACCATTGTTGTGCACAGTATATTTTTCCCTGAACTACCAGACGCTGTAATATGATTGAATATATACAAATGTAGAGAATAATCAGTTGCCATGCCTTCCTGTGTATCAAGGTCTCTTTGGTTGTCTTATGAAACAACGAAGAACGAGCCGCCTACGCAGTAAGCAAGTAGTTGTCGCACAAAGAGAGCTGCAGATATTTCTGTCAATTGTGTGACGTTGAAACTGGCTCGGGCTAATTACAGACAGAATTAGTAATTATCAGCATAACAATGACAATCTACGCTGTGAGAGAAACTCCCCCTTCTCAAAAAATCCTCAGATGGAAATGTATTCTCTTAGAAAAAAAGACAACCTTGCAATAATTAAATCTCCCTGAAAACTCTGCTTCACAGAATCAGTGAAGTTTCTGTCTGCCTCTCCTAAACACTTTCCAAGGCCACGCTTATCATGTAGCCACAAAAAGGCCTGGAATTGGTCTTGTGACCCGGGATGTCCACACAGCTCAGCAGTGAACTCATCATCTCATGGTTTCTGGCTGTCAGCTCCCTCGGCTTGGCTGCATTTCTCTCTCTCAGTTAGTGTGGTGGGTGATGAGAGGAGCGGTGAGGGAGAAGACCAGAGCTGAGCGTCAGCCAAGAACAATATAGAAGGAGAATGAAAGATGGAGGGGGATTGAAAAAAAGGTAAGAGAGTAGGAAGAAGAGGGAGGGATTCAATAATGTGTACTTTTGTTTGATGGAGAATAAAAAAGAGGGATAAGGAGGGAGACAGCAGGATAAATGGGCTGTGTGGCCTGGAGAGAAGTCAAGAAACTGAAATGGAGAGGGATGAGAAGAGAGAGTTTGCGCCCGCTCTTCTTTTTGGCCTGGCAATCGGCCCTTTGGCAGAACCTGTGGTATCCGTTGCATATGGGTAACCCTGATGAGCGAGAGACACACACATGCAAACAAAGCGACCAGAGTTGAACAAAAAATCTCTGCAAACTTTGAGGGGATTTCCGAGGAAGGGTGATTTTCTTTCTTCACTTAAAACAAAGTCTGAGGCATCAAACCGCACATAGTTGAGAAGCCAAGATCGGCCCTTATTAGCCCAAATAATTTTCACAGCTGTTTCTGATCTGTTAGAGGTTTTGAGGGCCGAGAAGAGAAATGGAAAAGTGAGGAAAGAAAATGAAGGAAGGAGAAAAGCACAGGCAAAAAGAGACGCAATGCCGTCGGCCACTTTGACAATAACTCAACAGCCAATCACCATTTAACGACACGGACACAGAAAAACATGCAATTCTAAAGGAGTTAACAACGTCCTCAGTGAGTTCACGAAGGGCAAACCTTGTACTTAGAGGAAGGCTTGGATTTCACAACACCCAGCTGTTTCACTCGCAGTAAAGCCCATGAAAATTCCTGCTTACAGTGAAGAGGCATCGCCGGAACACACACCTCCAATATACAGGGGAATACACTCAAGGCAGGGGGAGATCAAGCCAATAACTTCATAAGGGGTCTTGTTTCCTCTGTATCTTTGAATCCCTTTTTCTCTCTTTAGGTCTCATCTTTCAATCTGCCCCCTCTCATTCCCTCAATAGATCTTAACTCTCAGGGGAAGAGTGGACACACACACATTATTCACAGCACATTCACACACTCCCACGCACACTTTCATAGTCTCCCCAGTTAGTCACTGTGTCATCATTAAGTGCCCGGTGCGGTACACACATCAGCCAATAACCCTTTGCACAGTCAGAGCTGTCAGTCAAACCAAACAGGAAGACAGAACATTAACATAAAGCAAACACCAGCTGTCTGCTCAGTGATAAAGGACTTGCTGCAAAAAGTTTGGTATAATAACAGCACCTTTTTTTAATGAGAATGAGGGATGAAGGGTGCAAAAGGTGAACTTGAAGATATCTGATTCCTTGGACATTATAATGAGGACATAGTAAAAATATATATTCAGCTTGACATGTGTCATAAAGCCCTTTCCAGGAGGTATGATGGGTAATAAAGAAATGCATCTATACAATTTAAGGGAAAGGAAGAGTAGGAGGGAGAAAGCAACAGCCAAGATCACCAAACATGATATTTGGGACCTTGTGGCTACTTGAAGGATCTTGGCTCACTCTGTAGGGACTTGGACTGGAAACCGAAGGGTCGCTGGTACACGGCCCGATCAGACCAACAACAACAAAATACGGAGTATGGACTGGTAGAAGTAGAGGTGCCAGTTCACCTCCTGGGCCCTACCGAGGTGCCCTTAAGCAAGTCATCTAACCCCCAACAGCTCCCCGGCGCCGGTTAACTGGCAGCCTCTTCGCTCAGCTAGTCCTACTGTACTGTATGTGGTATTTGTTGTGCATGTATATCCTTTGTATATGTATATCAAGCCTTTGTGTAATAAAACACCAGAGTGGAAAACGTAATTTCCCCATTGGGGATTAATAACGTAAGTGTTCTTCTTTTTCTTCCCGATGAAACCACAAGTTATGCTTCTGTCAAATGATCTGATCAGAAGCTTCTCTCTTATGTTTCCACCACTATTGGTGCTTTCTTGTTGCCCTTATCATTGTTGTAAAGACAAATGCTGCAGAGACTGGATGCTGGCCTGTTAGCCTCACAGAGTGCAATTGCACTAGGTGTTACCCAGGGGTCTACACGTAGACCACTATTATTACTTATTTAGATAACGTATTTGCCCAATTTAACTCAGTTTATCCTTTAAAGTTTGTATTCTTTCTCAGGATTACCAAACATATGCTGCTTGCTGAAGGGTCCAATCCTGGCCGCTGGATGACTTTGCAAATTGTGAAAGTAGGAGAGAACTCAGAGAATTCAAAATGTTTGATTACATGCACTGCTGTTAATATTCGTCTACTGGGGTTTAAGCTCAGACGCATGTTTAAAAACTCAAAAAACAAAATCTGTTCTTTGAGAGTAAAAAATGCTGCAAAAAGTCGGATCTGAACATGTTTTAGTTGTTGTTTCTGACAAGACGGACTGAGTGTCTGAAATGTAAATTGCTTTGTGAATCAGACCTCTCGTCCTTGCATCATCAAGTATCGAGAAGAGCTTCTTCGCGGGAGCACTAAAGGCACACACACACACACACACACACACACACACACACACACACACACACAGTTTCCTACGCACTGACATACGTGCACAGACACTTAGCTGAGTAATCAACCACTGGCTGCGACTGCAGACAGTCCATCTGCTCTAGGTTTCCATGATGGGAATTAAACATCATCTCATCATAGACAAAGAAGGTATCATGAAATCTGACACACACACACACACACACACACACACACACACACACACACACACACACACACACACACACACACACACACACACACACACACACACACACACACACACACACACACACACACACACACACACACACACACACACACACACACACACACACACACACACACACACACACACACACACACACACACACACACACACACACACACACACACACACACACACACACACACACACACACACACACACACACACACACACACACACACACACACACACACACACACACACACACACACACCCGACTATGTCTGATTAGGCCATGACCTGAGTGAACCCTGACCTGTTTGGATTATCTGTGCGTGGGGTCATATTTGTGTGTGTGTGTTTGTGTGTGTCATGGTGATGCACAAAGATAGTCACCAGTTTCTGGATAATGCTTGAGTGATGTAAACTTTTAGCTCAAGCTTTAATTCATTATCCAACTAGCCATTTACAAAGAGATTTTTCCCCACAACTCTTCTTAAAGGATTTGTCATCTGTATACAGTGTGTTTGTCTGAATCAGCTTGTATGTGTGTGTGTGTACAGCTGTGGAAGAGATGCTGCCATCGTTTATCATCGGAGCCACATTGATGAACTGTGGCTGAAAGCCTCATGCCAATCCAATGATGACTCCTTGAAGCTCATATGGGGGAAAAGTGGTGGAAACCTCCCTCAATAATGGCTTCCAAGTGCAATATTGAAAATCCAAACCTCTCAACATACACGCAACACATGCTTTGCTCTGCAGTCTCATTAAAAAACCATCCACCGCTCTCTGGTGTACCATAACAAATACAACCATAAATTGAGAAAAGGGTGGAGGAGCAAAACATTCCCACAAAATGGAGGCGCTCCCTTTGTGGTGGCTGTGGCTTCACAATATGGGATTTCTGGAGTGTTTCCAAAACAGGCGCGTGGCCCCCTGTTTGACAACAGCTGAGGCCTTGAGCCCCCCCACCTCCACCCTCGATACACACAAACAGACACGGGGTCTCCAGGGATCAGCTCTGTGTGCCAGAGTGATACAATCAATCAGTGGATATTGCTTCTATTGACAGTCCCCAGAAGAGTCTCCTTCTGTTTGATGATCTGTCACCCTTGTTTTTCTCTTTGCTCTTTGGCTCCTTCGTCCTTCTTTCAATCGTAAACCGACCTTTGAATCCATATATATTTTCTTTTCGATCTTTCATCCGGTACGTCTCTCTGTTACCACCATCCATTCTACCAAACGATCTATTTTTTCATTTTCTGCTGCCATTTGCAGAACATTCCACACACAGCTACCCAGAAGGGCACACACACACAAGAGCAATTCATTGATCCTTACCCCTAACACAATAAGACAACACAAAACTATTCCTTCCTTTGGGGGATAGGAATGAGGGGAGGGGAGTCGAAGCACGAAGGCCTCATGCATATTTCATACCTACTATGATACACTTTCTTCCCATGCATAATGCAGACACTGTTTAAGGATGAGTATTGGGGGGCAGGGAAGGATTTCAGTTGGGGAAATGAAATGAAAAATCAGAAACCACCCATTAACGGCCCATCCAGCCATAATTTGAACACAGCATGTCTGCCCACAAACACGTCTAGACTCAAAGTTAGCCTCAGAGCCATCCATCAGAGCCAATATATGGATGACCAATTTCAAATTGACCCTTCAATTTTAATCCAGAGAAGACTTCACATATGGTGTTCAAAATGTGTCAACTAGACCATAGATGTTTTTCTTTGCCCACAATTGCAAAACCTGCAGCTTTCTTTCCCTACATTTGGGTATTGGAACAACACTTATATAAAAACGATGCCAATGCATGGCACAAGAGATGGCAATGGCAGGCAGTTGGGGCATTTAGATAGGAATATGTAAACAATTCTGGGTTGGTTTATAATTAAATACCTGCAAAAAAATTCCACCAGCTTCAGCTGTAAACCTACTTTTAGAGCTTACTAAGATAAGATCTTGAAACAAAGATACATTTGGCAATGTTTTTTTCCCAATCAATATTTAACATCTTAAGAGCTATGCCATCAATTTTGCATTCACGTTATTATTCCTGACTTAAGACATCGATATATCCAAAGTAGCTTAATAGATTATTTTAAGAGTTGAAGTGCAATGTTTGTCTTTACCAAATCTCATACAATGAGGACCCTAGGGACATATGAATGACCCCATTATTTTATCATCAAATTGCTTCTGTTTCTTCTTGGTCTTTGTTTTAGAAATGTCACTGTGTTGCCAGATCGCAACAATTACTTAGGTGCGGAAATTGTTAACACAATATAGACAGAAAATGACGGCTGAAACTACAAAAATGAGACCCAAGCAATAACATGGATAGATCCCAAGGGTTGGTGAAGCACTTTATTACATGTGGAATCTCCAGTAGCTAATGTTCTTCCATGAATTCCCCCTATGTGCATCATCCAGTTCCAGTTAACCAGATGCCGTGTATCAGCCTCTCTGTAAGGAAGCCAAGCCACTTCTCCCATCGTTGAGGATTCCAAGGCATAATGGTCTGAACATCCTGACTTCACATTCAACAAAATAAGTGCGTAACAGGGGGTCAATAGCCTCACTGTGACAAAGGAAATCCCTTCTCTTTAGTGGCTTTAACAGAACGCTGCTAAAGTGTCTAATTCCTCTTGTCAGTGGATGCACATTGAGACAGGAAACAGAGTTGAAGTGGATACTGGAGGAAGGCAAGGGTTTAACACGGTCTATCACTCGGATGGAAACAAGGCAATAAGATTTCTGGCAGCAGCCTGTCAGTTTAACGAGGCTTGATGTTGGCCTGCCTCTATCTTTATAGCCTCACTTTCCCTTCATTTCTCACAAAGTGACTTTCTCACACTCTTTCCATATTTCTCTGTTTTCCTCCTTTACTCTGTTCGTCCCTTCTGTCCCTGTCTGGGTTAACTGATAGTCAACGGAGCCATTTCAGTGGTACATGACCGAAACCTCTTTGAGTGATATTTCAGTTGTTTTTTTTCAATCCAAACCTCCTCCTTCCCCCCTCTCTACAGCCCCATCACTCAATCAAGCTGCACAACGAATGGAGAAAATACCAGAGATGCATTTCCATGTGCCACTAGGGATGTGCACAATCCAATTCCAGTCCAACAGATGTCATATATCAACCCCTCTCTGAGGATGCCACGCTACGGGAAAGAAAGGGAGGAAGAGGGGAGGTAAAGAGGAGGAACAAAGGCAGGAGAAAGGCTCAAAGTCAGACCCCACAAGCTACAACGCATGCACACACACAAACACACACACTTTGATTGTAACAACGATAAGGATGTGGTGACCAAACCATTATGCAACTTCTCCACTACCTGTATATCATCTTATTCTTACCCCCCACCCCCCAAACTATCCCCTACCATCCCTCTCACTGTCTCCAGACTTTCTCTGGCAAACAATAAAGAAAGTAATTTGCAGGGAATTTACTCAGATTTCCATTGAGGGACTTCCCATTGTGCTTTTGCTTTCAGGCTAAAAGGCACCATAAAGGTTGTCAGATGGGCTCATTATGAATTGTTGGCACTGAGCAGAAGTCATCAGTCACAATGGAGGGAGGGGGTTGGCTGGCTGTATGGCTACATGGTGGTTAAATAGATAGTCAGATTAATGGACAGATAAATGACCCCTATGCATCTGGTGTTAGCATGAATTCTGGGTTATTAGATTCTAATTAGATAGACTCTTCCACTCTGTCAGAGTGGAAAATGTGTGCAATCTAGATGTTAATGCACCTGAGAAGCTCTGAAGATCAGAGTATTGTATTTAAGTATTCTTGAGAAGTGGTCAGAGGTACATTGTGCAATAGAAGTATATGGGCTTATTATATATAGGAAAATGCATTAAGGGCCACCCTGGTCTGTGAGGCTGTTTAAAGTGGTTTTAAGGTGGCCCCTTTAGCTATATGCTAATGTAGGTATGCCGACACGTTCACAATATTAGCATGCTCTGATTTGCTTTTTAATATTAAACAGAAGTGCAAAAGAGGCGGACAGTTTTGCAGGTATTTGGTCATAACCAAAGTATTGGATTGGCCTGATGATAAATAAAAAAATCAGCTAATAACGAAAGTCCTCAGAGTGTTTTATTGGAAACAGACATTTCTAAACAAATTGCAGGACAATCCATCAAACTGTTGTGGAGATATTTATTAATCGCGACAAGAGTTGTGTAGAACCGACCGACAGTCATTTCCATCCGCAAACCGAGGAAGCAAGCAATGCTAATAATGTCCTTCCCAACACCGAAAATAATACAGAACAACATAAAATAAGATTAAATAAATCAAAGATGCGGGAATAGGATAACCTAATAGCCACTTCAGCAACATAAAGTTTCGGTGTGTATGTATATCATTGATCCAGATGTGCTTCTGTATCCTCACACACTTGGAAAGCCAAGCAGGTGCAGTGAATCTCAATGTGCTCGTAAGTGTGAATCTGTTTTTGTTGGTCTGTCTGCTCCGATACATAATGCATGCTGTGATTCCTCCTCCATTAGTAGTGGGTACAGATAAAGGATAGTTGCATGGATGTAAATACAGTCAAAGCACATAAGCTGATGAATGAATAATGGATGGCTGGAGCGTGACATGTGTTATAAATCTAAGATCCTACTCTAAGTCACTATAGACAAATTCAGAACATCACCTTGACAACCCAGGGGGCTGAAATGTACTATACATGACATTGGAAGATAATTACAAAGTGCCGAAATAAATGACACCAATTATGTATGGTCGTGAACCATTATTGCGCAATCAGTGACTAACGTCCATATATTGGAATATCATGAAAAATAGATTGTGCAACTCAGTGTGATATCCAAAACGTCAAAACTCATGAGCGGCTTAATGTGTCCCAGACTGATGTGACAGCTTTCATTACAATCCGTATCATTTAATGTTGATTTTCATATCTGAAATGAACATCAGGCCTCTGACTGACAAGTAGTTAGGCCAATAATATAATATAATTGAACCCTTACTCCCTCACTGTCTACTCCTTCCCTCCCTTCTTCCTTGTCTCCTTGCTGGTGTCCTGTCTGTGTCCGGGCCTTTTTTGTGTTCATGGTTCAGAGCTTCTATCTGCCCAAAATGATTCCCCTGTGGCGCCATGAAGCGAAACAGAAAGGGGAGTAAAAAAAAGAATCTCATTAGATAAGGGATCATCTGCTGTCACCTCCCAGCCCGGCTCCAGCAGAGCTCGGACACAGAGGAAATACAAACGGCAAGAAAGACCCACCAGTCATTTGGAACAATGCCACGCTGCACAGTCAGCTGCATATAAGACAATGTCGTATATCAAATAAGAAAGACTGTGAACCCAAATAAATGGAACCTAAGAAGGAAATAACTCATAAAATCAATGTTTTTTTTTTACTTAATATGTAATATAATACACTGGAAGCCGTTCGAAAAACTAAATAAGAGCTGAGTCCAAGGAGAGAAAGCCTGCATGAGCAGAGGAATGAACTCTGGTCTTCGGTCGAAAAAAACATCAAGACGATTTCGCTTTGAGGAAGAACATAAAAAAGGTAAATAAGTCAATAAGTAATTACATGGAATAAATAAGCCATTTAATAGAATGTCTCTGTGATGAAGCTTAAATTAAGCGCCTGATTTTGAGGCATGGGTATGCATTTGATGCTTCATTAGCTTTCATGAGAGGTGAGGAGTGCAGTAATTGTATTGGGCCGGCAAATTAGGATTTTCGCTCAATTACCTGCAAAATGTGTTTTTCAATTTATAGACAAAGATTAAAAAAAAACAAAGCTGTAGAATTTACTGTGTTATAAAATGAAGGAAAGCAAACAAATATTCTTATGATCAAATGTTTTGATATGAGCACTTTTCATGACATTTCGATAACAGCATCGGTTGAACCAAAAACATGAACGGTGACATTTAGCGCAAACAATTCTCATAGTAGACATTTTGACTTGCAGAAACAGCCCATGTGTGATAATGGACAATAACGAGGGCTGCCCATCATTAAAGGGCCCTCTACTAAAAAAAAATGCAATGTAATACTGATGTTACACATAGAGCTCAGTTTACTAGTCTATACCGAGCACGACCAAACAAGTGAAAACAGGCATTTCTTCTGTATCTCTGCAGGAGCTTCGCTAAGTTTGAAAATGAACCCTGATGACGTCAATCTTTCACACGTAATAGTGAAGAGAAGTAATTTGGGCGACCGAACACGCAATGAGATGATGATGATCCATTGATGTCTGGAGTTTCAATCTTAACAATTTTCTAGGATTCGTGATGAGGCAGTGATTTCAGACACAGCCCTGGGGCAATTTTCAAAAACTGTCTGATAACCAAAAATCAGATAGTCAAAAGATAGTTATGCATTTTTACTAATTTAATGTAATGTTTCTACCTTTAGCTGAATAATTTAAGTTGTAATAATTATTCTAATGGAATTAATTCATTTAGCTTTTAATTACAAAAATCTTTATTATTTTACATTTTAATGAAATGTTATTAGAAAACTATCTCAATGTATTCACAGTTATCCAATGCAACAGGGTAAAAACTGCCCCTCTTCGCTCAGTAGTTCTCTCGGTTTGCCTTTGATCCTTTACTTGCTTATTAGTGTCAACTACAATAACTCTATAATTGCAATGTTTTTTGCCAACTCTTACATCTCTTATTTTCTGCCTTATTAATGTAGAAGAGCTTCTTAAAAATCTAAAAAATCTTCTTATCTCTTCTTGCTGCCCTACTTTTCCAAATGATACTCTCAACACCACTTGCATTGCAAATGTTCACCTGCAAAAGGTTGCATCATCCAAAAAAATAAGCCTTTCTAAAAATTCAGCACTCATTAGCTGTAAAGTGTGAGGTTGCCTCAATATGTAAATCAATGCATAACTAGAAACAGGAGATCAAGCAGGGGGAAAAAAGACTTCAAAGTGTTGCTGTGTGGAAGAATAATCATTCCTTCTGGTGGTGCTGCAGCAGGTCACCATCTCAACGATTTACCTTTCCCGACACTTTTTCTCACCCTCCCTCCCTCATGTAAAGAACAACTCTGGAGAGTTGAGCGTGTTGAAACGCCCGGCCTCTGCATCTTCTCAAACTCTTGCAGTGCTGATGTGTCCTCTCCTCCCTGGTGTCTCCCACTCAAGCCTCATTTCCTCTACATCAAAGCCCCACCCCTGTGAGGTGCTCTGGTCGAAAAACCAGAGTTAGTTTAATCAGAATTGACGCTCTTATAAAGCAAACACAACGTTCAGTTTTAGCAGACAGAAGGCACCGCAGAGCCATGGTCTTTTTTTTGCAACCTACAGTGTCAGCCCTCAAAGTCGACTACTTTACCCACAAAATGAACATTTGTATATCAATTACTCCCCTGTGTTAACTTAAAGTGGACCTATCATGCTATATTTGCATAATATATTGTAGGGCCATACCTATATCTGTTTGGTATTTTTTTTCAAAATACCAAATAGATCATGCATTTTAGCCATGCCTCATTTCGCTCTATTTGCTGTATTCCAGCCCTGTTTTTGCAAGGGCTGATTCTGTGGCAAATGAGCTGCAGCTGACCACGCCCCCCTGCAAAGGAGGGGGGCGAGGCACGAGCGTCATGTTACCATGCTGTTACTATGCCGCAACCTCTCATTCCCCTGATTGGTGGAGAGTTGGCCATACAGTATATACGTTTCTGACGTCAGAACAATTTCAAATCTGGATCAGTCTGTACTGTATCAGATCCGTTGCAGTCCCGTTTTTAGAGATTTGGGTATGGAGGAAAATAGAGATGGTTGTGTTTTCTGACACTTGGTGAGTTCCCTGAAACACCAGGGACACATATTCATGTATAAAAGACGTACAAAAGTGCATTTTGCATGATATTTCCCCTTTAAATATTAAAGACCTTATTTTTCTTCATGCCTCAACGGGGAAAAAACGTTTTTGAGGAATTGAAATAGAAACGCGGCTGCATTTGGCTATACTATATCAAAACACCTTTTAAAAAGTCTCACACAAGTCTGCCAGTATAATCCATGTCTTAGTTATCCAGTCATATGTTCTCAGCTTCCAAACACATGGACTTTCCCAAAAAGATTACAATTTAAAACAACCTCACATTTTGCAGGCATGCAAAACTGTTTTAAATTGTATTTAAGTAAATGATCTTTGGGAAGTAGCGAGCCTACGACTGAATAAATGGGTCCTTATCCTACTGAATGAGTTGTAAACTGTTTTGCTAAATCTCTGCTAAACATAGCCCCAATTTACAACAATTTAAGACGTTTCTCCATTTTATAATTCCCCATTCACTGTGAAGGCATGTAGAAGTTTTCTTCAAGATTTCAAAGAAAAATGGTTGAGAAACGGTAATTTTGTGAGTCAAGTATTTCTTCAACCAGGAAACTGTACGCTGAACAAAGACAGGAGAGAATGGCGGATGAATCCTGCACGGCTCATTAAATCCAATCTATCAGATTAATGTTTGTTGCACATTTCTTCAGAAACTGCACTGTAACAGGCAGATGTAGGGCACATGCTGGCCCAGTTTATACTTGGAAGAAAAGAGATGAATAAAAGTCAGGAGGGGTTAGCTGTGTGTATTCAGTATCAGGCAATATGTATGTGTGCATGCACCATATGGAGAACAAATTAGACACCACACAAATCACGGAGTAGTCTGACGTGTTGAGCACGACTGGCCTTGGATGCTTTTCCCGCTGTGGGATTTCAACAACGCGGAGAAGAACTGTCCATACCTGCCAGCACTGTAATGCTATTGTGTCAAGGCCGGATGTTCTGCGTAATGTTTCGGAAAATGGAAATGTCTTCACTTTAAACTCCATCTTTTAAAACGTGTTACTGTTAAGTGAAAGCCTAAACAAGTGGTGTTGAGCAATCTTCTTCAGAGTTTGATAACAGCCGTGTCCTCTCATTGACATTGAAGTGTATTGAAGTATATTCAAAGATTTCTTCAGAGGAAAAAATGATAGGAACTCGTGAAAGAGAAAAGGTCAGAAACAAACAGTAAACATCCGGTTCAGGACAAGACCTCATAATCTGTCTGCCTCCACACTACCACAACCCTGGTTTAACCTTTTTCCATTAGGGAGCTAAAGAACTGTCTCCCAAACATATAAATGGATGCTCTCGCAATTCAAGCCTATTTCAGGACAAAATTGCAGTGAAATGGAATGACTCAGAAATATCACTGAGGATAGTTCAAGAACAAGCTGCCGTGACGCAAGAGAGAACAACAGCAGCAGAGTGGGTGTAAAAATACAGTGATTATCACTCCGTACAGGATCTGGGAAAACCGCTTCAAGTCAAGATGATAATGACTCACAGAACTCAGATCTTTAAAAAGGTTTCAATTTGTGCCCCCACAGGCCAGTGGTGTTTGTTTGAGTTTGTTACTTTAACCGGCTTAAGATCAAACCCCACCACAGCTTTCTTTCTTTCTAAATAAAGTATATATTTATGTTACAAATACACTGATATGTATTTTATGTTATCTACATAAAGAATGACATTATTTAATGTGGATAAAGTGAGCCTTTGTGTCTTCTGCTAACATGTATGGTCAGTTTAAAGGGGAGTTATCATCTTGTTGGGCATATATTATATAATCACGTTGATCCAAATGCAAACGAAGGATGGCACATTTAAGGGTAAAGAATTGGAGCTTCCCAGCCACTAACAAGAGTTTCAAAGATCCTTGCCATGAAACAATTCTTAGAGAGTGCCGTCTAACATGTTGCTCCAACATGTATCATTGATAACCAACAGGTGACAGAGCCAAGGAAATTTGAGGCCAAAGCGTTCACCTTATTTTAACATAACAGTTTTCCCTCTTTTTGCTGAAGTAAGCTAAGTACCTGCTTGCTCTAGCTTCATGTTTGGCATACATACAGTAATTTACCGTAACTCTTGACAAGGAAGCCAATATACAAGTTATTTTCAAAATGTCACTATTGCATTGCAGCAACCGTGCATTTTCAGGATTTGCTCTGACATTTGTGCTGTTTGATCAAAGTTTCATTCAACACATGAATAGCAAGGACAACCAAATTCAATAAATCAATTTTCTTTTTGGAGTCATGGAATGAATTTAAACCAGTTTCCTGAATTGTAATGACTTTGATACTAGCCCTGAATCATTGGATAAACGCATTCTGAAATATGATCATGACGGATGCCCACTTAGCGAGTGAACCCCAAAACTCGCCGCCGCCCTCTGCCAGGCTAACCTCTGGACTAAAATAAGTCCCACATGTGCACATTTGGCAGGAGCACGACCCTATTAACCCTAAACCAGGCCTATGCAGGGTCTTGCTAATGACAACCCCCGACCCTCCTTCGTCTGGCCCATGATGGCTGACTGACAGTCATGGTCTGCACACACAAACAAACACACAGCGTTATTGGGCATGGACACACACACAAACACACACAGGACCTGTGGAGGCAAGTTGTGTGTCGATAAGGAGGAGGTCAAACAACAGATGGCAGCCAGAGGATTAGTGCAACTCAGTCCACACACACACACACACACACACACACGCACACCACACACACCAGACACACCAGACACACACACACACACACACACACACACACACACACACACACACACACACACACACACACACACACACACACACACACACGTATTAAAGAGGCGTTATGGAAGTCAATATTACTTTCCCTGAATTATACTTTCTAATATTGTCTAGTTTTGGTGCATTGGTGTAATGCATGATGTCCTATTTTAACTCACCAAAAAACATAAAAGGTTGTTTACAAACTGAGAATTGAAACCCCAAAAAGCTAATTATTTTCTATATTTATCATCAAATACTGAATTGTTTAGGCCTCTAAGAAATGTGTACATGAACAAATATGAGAAGGAATATCACTCTTTGATAAATATGTAACTAAAATATGTAACTAAAATATGTAACTAAAATATATATATATATATATATATATATATATGGCTGTTGACATATATTATGTCAACAGCCATTATAGTAGCTCTGTACAGCTGCACTAATTGTAAAACCATTCTCACGATCTTAGATTATCATGTTTACATGCTAACACTCGCTAATTAACTACAACTACAGCTGAGGCTAATGGGAATTTAATTAGTTGGACAAGTATTTGTTCATCCTCCAAAGTATTCCAAACATTTAACAGAGGCTAACTTTTTTTTCAATAAATCGTAAGGGAGAAATGAATGTTGTGGTACCAGATGTCACGTCAATCTAACCAATACTTGTTGAGAGACCACATAAGTAACAACTGAATGATAATGGTATAAATATTGGACATCTACTGCATGCTTAACTGACTGGTGGTTACACACACAATAAATAAACCAGACAACAAAGTAAGTCACAAAGATTTCTGGAAGAGGGAGCTGGTCCGACATATTTTCATAAATCGCTCCACAGGTATTGAGCAACTATAGATCTGTGCAACATAAAAATAAGAAAGTGCTGTAATTCTACGGCATTTGCAATAAAAACATAATTTCAGCAGTTACGAAACGAACACTTCCAAGAAACAGTAGGGTCAAAATCTGCTTACAACAAGTGATGCTTGACATGAGCGTGTGTAGGCATTGATGTTTCGTCTTCTTATTGTGCAACCACGACTGAAAACTTTTAAGGCAAAGCACGCTCACGCTCCGGGAGCACTGCCAAATACATGGAGTGCTCTGGATGCTTTGCAGCTGTCAGGCTGTTATCATCACAGTCGCTGCCACAGAGACTCGTGAAGCTTGACGCTGACCAAGATTATGATTCTGTCTCCTCAGGGGTGAATTTCCAGTTCAGTGCAGCCGCGTTTATCCGAATAAGGTGTTTAAATGCACAGCCATATGCATGGGTGAGACTCTCCCCAAGTCTCCAAGTCTCTCAGGCAGCTGGCAGAACACAGATTCACACTCATCAGGGTTTTTTGTTTTATCACAGTCCCCTTTATAACCTTCAGGAGCTCACAGGTGTCGAGTCGACTAACCAAAACCCAATTGCATCAGGCAGGCAGCGAGGCAAGAACAAATGACTGTGTGTGTGTGTGTGTGTGTGTGTGTGTGTGTGTGTGTGTGTGTGTGTGTGTGTGTGTGTGTGTGTGTGTGTGTGTGTGTGTGTGTGTGTGTGTGTGTGTGTGTGTGTGTGTGTGTGTGTGTGTGTGTGTGTGTGTGTGTGTGTGTGTGTGTGTGTGTGTGTGTGTGTGTGTGTGTGTGTGTGTGTGTGTGTGTGTCTCAGCGATGGTCCAGTCTATTGTGTTTGGGAAGCAGACCCATTCACTCTCCCTTCTGTTGTCCCACATCATTAATCAGACCGGACAGATTATAGTCACTCAGCTAACAACATGCACCATTAGCTCAGAAGCTAACCCAATGAGGAGAAACACAAAGTCCTTCTTAGCTGACACAACATTACGTTTAAATAAACATAAAAAAATTTCTTATTGTCAACAAATCCTGTGAAACGATCAAAAGGAGTTATTAGATATCTATACATTATCTGACTTCCCTGTGGCACCCGCCTTTTCACTCATGATGAACATGAACAAAAAAGCTTGTAAATCGATAGTTTCACTTTAAAATGAAAGTTTTAAATAAACTTAAATAAAATTAATTTAATTTAAAAAAGAGTAAATAGTACATTTGTTAGGGACTATTTTGTATTGCTGAATATAATAATAATAGTTTTCGATTTTGGGAAAAAGGATATAGTCACTAGGGCCACATTTTTTGTTTATATGCGATGTCTTCTAATAGTAGCATGATTTATTTGTTACACTCAACATTTCATTCATCCAGAATGAATGATAAATAGGTTGCAAATGAAAGCAATTATACATATGAACTATCTGCTGATCCACTCCAGTCTCTCATATAAATGAACCGTCAGACACTCAGGAAAACCGAAACCTCAGCTCCAACACCATAACAAACACAACTGTATACTAATCAAGGCTGGCACACACACAGGCAAAGAAACAAGCCGAAATCCACAAACAATGGATATAAACACACTCACATGCTGCCATCAAACATTCTCCTTGTGTTTGGGATTCATTATTCAGCGACTGGGAGCGCAGCTGAGCATCTGAAATTCAAACAGGCCAGAGGTTGAGCTGGGACTCTGTGAGCAGACTGTCTAACGTACCTTTAACATCTCCACACACACACTCACACACACACTGAGACGTGACCGGCTTACCCAGTTTGAGAGAGGAGTGGAAAGTAGTGAAGAGTTGAATTAAAATGTTATCAGCTTGAGATGTGTGTCGGAATAAGCAGGAAGTCCTGTGTGCAATTCAACAATAGACCATAAGGAAGGGGAGGAGGCTTGAGTGGTGACTGAAGAAGATTACTGTTTATTCCAGGTAATAAAAGGACACAACAAGGTCAGATTGCCATGTAACAAAAGATCATTTAAACAGTGAACACATGCTTAGAGTGCCGCTGACATCCATCTTATCTTTCATTGTACATATTGGAACAGGAGATTGGAGATTTGAACAAAGACACACGCTTTCTGGCTCAGGTGTCAAGCTATTAAATATTACAGGATCAGACTCTGCTATTCTTCGTATGTCCGGGTCTACACGTGTCACACACACACACACACACACACACACACACACACACACACACACACACACACACACACACACACACACACACACACACACACACACACACACACACACACACACACACACACACACACACACACACACACACACACACACACACACACACACACACACACACACACACACACACACAACACCTGCCTCAGGGAATCCCTTAGTTACACAAAGAGTCTCCAGCATGTAGCACCTGCTGTCACACACACTGGCCCGTACCTGTCCCCCCCCCCCCACATCTCTTCAACACACACTCCGTCCGTGTAACACCTGTGTGAGGACGCCATTATCAAATAAATAGCTGAAGCAGGGGGATTTTGAGCGTTTTCTATTTGTCTCCAAATCCCCCGCACACACAATATGTCAACAATCCAACCTATTGTCATTATAAGAAATTCACTTGCATGTGTCAATCAGAGAGAAGAGAATCTGACTGGATGGAAACCAGATCTGCCAACAACTGGGGCATCATTACTCGTGACAGATGCGGATCAAACGCCGGCTTATAAAGGGCTGGAAGGATAAAAATGTCCTTAAAACACATTAGAAGATAAACAAATAAACAAAGCCCATAGGAGTCTCATAAGCCGACCAGATGGGGTTTCAAACGTGCCGTAAAAAATACACAGGCCATAAGCCCGGGCAGTGTGATCTCTGCGTTCCCACATGACAGGAGAGAGGAATTTCCATACACTGCGGGTTATCCAATCCGTTTTACTCCTGTTTCATCACCAGAGCTGCAGGCAAACAATTTACATTTCCCTCCCAATGTGTTCGCACGGCGTTCATTATATGTAAATTAAGTTTTTGTTCAACAAGGACATTAAAGCGGCTCTAATGAGAAATAAGAGGTTTGGTTTTGAACAGGTAAATAAATAAACACATACTGTAGATAAATAAAAAAGGGCAGACAGGGAATGGTCTCGTAAGAATCAAACGAGAAACAAATTACACCCCAAGACCACTTATAAATATTGGAGTCTTTGATCTCCACACCAAATGAGCGATTCGGTCTGTTGGGGACATGATGATGAGTGAGTGTGTGTGTGTGTGTGTGTGTGTGTGTGTGTGTGTGTGTGTGTGTGTGTGTGTGTGTGTGTGTGTGTGTGTGTGTGTGTGTGTGTGTGTGTGTGTGTGTGTGTGTGTGTGTGTGTGTGTGTGTGTGTGTGTGTGTGTGTGTGTGTGTGTGTGTGTGTGTGTGTGTGTGTGTGTGTGTGTGTGTGTAATGTGGACGCCCCCAGGCCACATTTTTAACAGAGGGGGGTTGAATTGAGGCTAAGCTCACTGTTAAAGAATGCAGAGATACACAGTGCAGATCACAAGCCCCCCTGACTAAGCAAGTCCAGTCAGCTTTACAGGAACTAAACTGCTGACGCGCTGGGAGAGAAAATGTGGACTGATGATACCACCAGTTGAGAGGTTTAAGAGGCTTCTCCTGAGGCACAGGTTTGTTCCTGGGCCCTCATTGGTCCCGAACACACCACTTTGCCTTTGTCTATTGTAGATGTATCCTGTCTCAGAGTTCCCATCAAGTTCAGGGAACAGCAGACTATACATGACAACCTCAGTATTTTCTATCATAAAACAAGTGCACTTTTGATCCTAAATGGAGTGGCTGGCAATCACTGCAGTGCATACTGGATAATATAGAGTCGGTCAATAAAAATAAATATGTGTTCTTCTGATATATGTGAATCTGTAACTCTACAGGTCAACAATTAGACAGCTACCTTCCCTTCGCGTTTGCAAACAAAAATCCTCTAACAACTGTGATTGTTGGAGTTGGAGCCACAGTTCTGCCATGCCTGCAGGCTAACATATCTTTGTTGGCAACATAACTACTTGTATATCTTGTCTGAGGCTTGTGGACACAATCAGGAGCCATCACGCTGTCTGTCTGTCTGTCTGTCTGTCTGTCTGTCTGTCTGTCTGTCTGTCTGTCTGTCTGTCTGTCTGTCTGTCTGTCTGTCTGTCTGTCTGTCTGTCTGTCTGTCTGTCTGTCTGTCTGTCTGTCTGTCTGTCTGTCTGTCTGTCTGTCTGTCTGCAGTGTGGTTGGTGCGAGATGAGCCCTGTGGTGTGGGAAAAGCCCAGGACTGAGGATTAGACCAGAGAAAAGGGGATTTGCTGGTTAAAAGCTGACCTCTGACATGCATACAACAGCCTTTTGATTGGACAGATCAGCCCATTCTGCAGACTCTGGACCTTGCAGCCACTCTGTCACTTAGCCAAAGTCACATCCACGGTCATGGCAGGAAAGGATAACACAGGTTTATAGCACGAGGGTCTGTAACGTGACCAATGCAAGATCATAGAAATAGTGATTGCACATTACTGGTGTTAGCCTCTGAGACTAATGCGTGATACAGTCACACTGTTGATGTGAATCTTGCACGTCAAAGGTGAAACTTCAGACTCCCATTTTGATTATATTTCCAGGTGCCCATTTAGTTTTTCCAACTTTAACCCAGCATGCCATAGACGTTTCCAGTCTTCAGTATCATAATCATAGTCAAAGCAAATTTGAGCTCTTTCAACATCAAATTTAAGAATTGTTACAGTCCGTCTGCTAGCCATAACTACAAGAGTATCAGGTGGAGGAATAAATCACTGAGGGGGTTTACAATGAAAGGCTACCTAGCTGGTGAGTTACTCTGTTCTCTGGTTTCACAAGATCTGCACACAAGTGGAAGGCATACCTCCACAGCTCTCGGGGACTGGCGCTACTCAGTGAAGAATCAATCTGGGGCAATTCTTTACATTTATCTAAGTACTGCACTCCACAAACGTCTGGTTTTGATTCGTTTGAAGTGTGTGTCTGTTTTATGTTTTGTAGAGGGAAGTCAATCAAATGTCACTAGCAGAAATGCAAACTATGCGGTATAGCAAATCGCTAGACACACATGCTGACAAGAGCATCCTTTAGAGTGAAGCCAAAGATAAATCAATATTGTAATGTATATAAATGAGAACTGACTCATCTGAAACTGACAGCTTAAGATAACTGAATACAATTATTCAGGTTGCTTTAAGTTCTATACTGGGGTTGATTTTGGCGAAAGCAACTGAGAGCTGATCTTTTGAGACTCAACATAATTGAATGTGACACTTCGCATCAGAAGAAAAAGGGTGCAGTGTTTCTCGATGAAATGTGTTCTTAGCCGGGGTCAAAAAGCTTTTAAAACAACTTTTAGATTAAGGACTGCTAAAATATTTAATTGGACCAAAGCCAAAACAACCTTAAAAACAATGTAAGAGAGGCTTATGCTAGTGAGAATCCTAAAGTTCTCTCCAGAGGGCAGTATGATAAATATAAAGACCCTTTTGAACATTAAAGCATGGAAACATGTCACAGAAGAGGAACACAAATACAAATATGAACCAAAAGAACAAATTAGGGGCCCTTTAATTCTTCTTGGGTTTCAACTCTGCCTCCAAAAGCCCTTATATCCTCTTTGATACTGACCAAAAGGAGAGACAATACTCAAGTCTGACGTCAAGTGAGCAACCGTCTCCTTGTTTCCAAGTTCTCTTTGGCTCGGGTATGCGTGTTCACTCTTCTATCCCTTATTTGTCCCTCTACTATTGTCACAGTGATAATGCAGTACTTGTCTGGCCGGTTGTCAAGGTAGCAGCAAACTTACAGCACACTCATCTCCTTGGCAACCAGTCAACCTGCACAAATAAACTTGGCTGGATGAGTGATAAAGAAAGATAGAGAGGAGAGAGAGAGTAGCAGAGCTCTCAGTAGTTAAGCCCAGGCAACAGGAACACTATTTTGCGCAATAAGGGTGATGATGGCTTCAATCAGATTGCTGAGGTAATTTTGTCTGGTGTCTGCATTACTGGCTCTCATTTCCATCCATCTTAATCTAAAATGACTCAATGTCTGTGCCCACACTGTCTCCTTGCAAAACGCCTTGAAAGTACATAGCACGGTACATCACATCCTCCTGCCTGGACTGGCTACAGAACGCACCATTAAGATGTGCTGTGTTCGAATTCAACATGTTACGTAAAACATCTATCTATTAAAACATCGGATATGCCACCTTAAAATATTGATGTCGAAAATTGAAAACTAGAGCTGGACTGGTAAATCGACAAAGCTGACATATGTTGGGGTGTAGTTTTATAGTTTTGCAGAAGTTCACGGAAATCCATAAAGACATTTCACCTGACCGACTGCCATTGCCATCTCTAGAGCCACCAAAAGATCTTTAAAAAATACCGCTATCAGATTGTTTTAAAGGCTTAAATAAATAATATATTAGCCTCATTTGTTGTGCTATAGCAGAACTACAGGTGAAATATCTCAATTAAATGTTCTATTAATTGTTTCAGAAGCAGATTTTAACATCTCCCAATCCAACCTTAATCATTACAGTAGCCTCACTGTTTTGATCGCACTGACCTAATGTCTCAGTGCGTTACTTCAGGAAGCTTGCTATGCTTCACAGCCTTTTTTCATCTCCTGCTTATTCCCCCCCCCCTCAATTCTATCTGCACCCAGATCCGCTGATAGAAACCTGTACAGTTTGGCACTGAGAGCCAGTCTCCTCTCATCCATGGACTACAGCCTTCACTTAAGAGGCTGCCGGCTATTAATACACACACACACACACACACACACACACACACACACACACACACACACACACACACACACACACACACACACACACACACACACACACACACACACACACACACACACACACACACACACACACACACACACACACACACACACACACACACACACACACACACACACACACACACACACACAAGAGGAAGTGTTGGTGATCCAGCTGAACAGAAGCAGGAACAGCATCACAGCTCATCCAGCCTATTAGAGGCAGCTTTGACTCATACAGAGCTGAGAGCAGAACTCAGATGACACCATGACACCTCGCCCACTCCTCAGATGACGACAAATCAAAAACAGACAGGCAGACAGGGGGAGGAAGGACGAAAAAGTGATGATGGATAAGAGGAATATACATGTGTCAAAACACGCATTTGAAACTAAATTTAACAAACTTCTTTCAAATAAATGACAAGCTGAAGGAGTGATGTTGAGGTCTTAAAGCGTTCGATCAACACAGCCAATAAGCCTTGTGTTTTCTCCTTGTCATATTGGACGAAGTGGTGGCTGTTTTGGCCCTTTCTTCAATATTATACAGCAGAAGTCCATTTTGTTTCAGATCAATATGCTACTTAGGTCAACCAGTAACCAGGAGGTTCCTAAATCAATAAACCAATCAAACAATCTAACACTGCAGAGTCATCAAGCTCCTCTTTTGCAGTTTGGACAAATGAGGTTTTGGGTTCCACTGGGGTTTGCGTCTGTAATGAAAATAGGCCAAGTCATTAAAGTAATGGGAAGTCAAAGAGAAACTGTCAGCATGTCTCTAACTTATGAGGTTGACTTCATAAACAAAGTAATGATCTCTTTCTGGGTCATGAAGCTCTGAGCTTTTCTTGTCTTTCTTGTTAATTAGTGGATGCTTTTGACAACCAAATACCTTATTCTGTGCATGAACAAATTACACAAAGATGATAACTGGGAAAATACACTACTGTGCGGTTGTACAATGCTGACCTCTATTGGCTGCTTCAATCTTAAACTTTTTTTTCTAAAATCACCACTACTGAGGAACTCTTCCAAACACATGAAATCAATCGAGTGTTCACACCACGCCACTGGTACGGCTCTGATCAAGGATTTTCACTTCCACACACACCCTCCGGATGGGAACAGGTGGCTGAACAGAGAGGAAAGGGGGTGGGGTGGGGGGGGGATAAAACAAGAGGAGGACAGAATCAAAGAGGGCTTTGAAGTGGTGCACTGCTTAAACCTCGCTGCACTGGGCTGGCACTCTTTAAACTGGATAGATGAGGAGATGCATGAACGGACGGATGCAGGGAGGAAGACAGACGGAGAAAGGGTTAGTGAGAAGAGATGGATGCGGTGATACAAAGGGCATGTCAGACTCAGAATGAACACAGAATAAAGAGAAATTGTTGAAATCTGAAAAGACCAAAGTAGCAATGTAGTTTCATTTATCAGTCTTTCCAGTCAAACCACTCATCGATTGGCAAACTGATTTATGACTTCATTGATTAGTCGACAGGCAGACAAAACATCGTAAATACATTTGATAACCAATCAATTGTTGAAATCAAAAGGTTGGGATGGGGTTTGGATACTTGGTCCATTGCTTTGGTTAAGACTTAATAAAGACTATTAGATGGATGGCCATGAACATTTTGTTAACATATTCATGGTCCCCAGAGGATGAATCCTAATTACTTTGCTCAGTTGTCCTTATAGCGCCGCCAAAAGGTTGGATGCTGGATTGCCCCAGAGGATACATTTTGACTTTCTGTTTAGTTCCTTTTTCTAAAGTAATCCAATGATTCCTCAGCATCTACTTGATGGTTTGACACCAAGTTTTGTACAGACATTTATGTAAGATTTTATACCTTGATATTTTATCGAGCACTATCATCAGGTCGAATGTATCTTCTTTTAAACATAATTATGAAATGCTAAGACTTTGTTTCAAATCAATGGAAAATAGTTGTTTATTGCATCCCTTTGTTAATCTCGTCCAACTTTATACCATCGCTACTACCAAAAGACAAGCAGTCTGATGTGAGAGGGGATTGATTTTTAGACAACCTAATCCATTAAGTGTTTTCACACAACCTGGGAGTTGGGGTGTAGCTCTTAAGACTGCTGGGAGACCAGGGAGGGAGCTTAGACAAATGGTTGTGAAAAAAACTCTGTGACCAGGTAAGTGTGTGTGTGTGTGTGTGTGTGTGTGTGTGTGTGTGTGTGTGTGTGTGTGTGTGTGTGTGTGTGTGTGTGTGTGTGTGTGTGTGTGTGTGTGTGTGTGTGTGTGTGTGTGAGAGAGAGTAAGGCCACGTTTACACGGAGACGAAAACAAAAAGGAACCGATGTCGATATCAAAAAAGTATTCCGTCCACACGGAATCGGCTCAAGAAACGTATCCCTCCACACGAGACCGCTCGACCCGCTGGAGACGCTGGAAACACTGGAGACGCTGTAGTACATATGCCGGGCCTGTAAGTGGCGCTTTACTTTCGCCAGAAAATACACAGAAAGCAGCGAAGAAGACCCCCCGAGCATGGTTGCCATGGTTGCCTGGTTGCCCTTCTGTTTATTCTCCGCGGTGGATTTAGCAACATGTAGTTCATGTTGTTCTCCATGTCCACTTGTTGCTGATGGTTGTGGTAGAGGAGCTGTAGATTTTGCACTAACATCTGTAGCATGGTCAGTAGTGTCTGGAGCACAAAAGCAACCCTGTGATCCGCCATTGTTGTTGTTGAAACACATCAGCTATGACGCGGGTGACACAGGGGTGAGCAGCAGAGGTGGGGAGAGGCGGGGCTATGGCGTAATCGTTATCAGGAAATCATATAGGACGTACACACCCACCTTGGGAGCCGTTACCGTATGAGGGCTCAGTTTCTGCGGTTCTGTTACGGCCTCGTGTAGACGAACCGTCCATACGATAGAGAACTGTAGCGGATACAACCCGTTTCGTCTCCGTGTAAACGTGGCCTAAGTGTGTGTGTGTTTGTGTACATTAATTTAAAAGGGACCATTGAAAATGTGTCCCACACTTTTCTTAGTCACTATGTGTATGTGTGACAGAAAAAGAGTGATAGTGCGTGTTACCATTTCCCTCAGCAAATGCTTGAATAAGATACAGTAGCCTAAATGAATGCTTGCACTGTAAAACCAATGCAGGAAGTGTTTTTGTTCAAATCACATGGAGCAGCTTTAAAAAGTAATTATATCAATTAGCTAAAGTCAAAAGCCAAACATTCTGCCAGCCAAAGAGCAGGAAGTACCGAGCGGGAGAAAAGATCATTATGACATGAATGAACTCTCTGCCGGGGTGGGCGGGTTGGAATTGTAGGTCTGAGCACAGTAAATGCTAACTTGCTGTGCATATGACAGCGGTGAGTCTCCCTCCCTTTATTTCCAGTGACAGTTCAAAGGCAGCTTTGCACGCTAAGCCTTCATTAAGGCATGGATCAGCACCAGGGCAAAAATCGGGGTGAATTAGCGTTGCTGGTGCACAGGTCACAGGAGACTTACAGAGGTTTGCTAATGTGGAATGAATGATAACTAGATACAAGAGGTGCAAGGCTGCAACCAGAGTGTTTATTTAGAGCAACTGTCAAGTGCCTCAGAGTTGTGCAAATATAGTGTGAAGTTAGACAGATTCAATTTCAGTTATGTTCCTTTCATGCATTTATGATATGTTTGTGTTGTTTTCTGTCCGACAGTGAAGATGGCACAACTTCACATGATTTTACCAGGACCAGTGTTGCTTGTACATTAAACTTTTCCCGTTTAAAAAAATATAACACTGCCTTTCACACCTGCTTCATCCCTCATTCAATAAGTATATCTCTGACTGTCCTCTGTTCCAAATAAAAAAACTGACTCCAAACACTGATGCCACTCAACCATGCAGAACGAGACAAAAATGTTAAGCATGAAAGAAAATGATTCCTAAATGATGATATTAAATGCATACATATCTTTAAGTTTAATCGGTTAATTTGTGAGTAGGAGTTTAAATGGTTTTGAAAAATGGAGACACAGAAGGGTGATTTTAGTCTGTAGAATCAAGAAGATTAAATAGGAAGATTACATTTCAGTAAATGTATCTCATCTATATGCAGGCGCCTATATATAAAAAAAACAAATCCACACGCACACATGCCATCTTCTGTGAGACTGAAATGACTTTTCTGATGCCTATCAGTCTTAATCCAAAGGCATGAGCACCTGTTGGAGATGACCTTGATAGGAGCTGTGGATCAGAGTAAAGCTACTTGCTTTATTGCAGAAGCTGCCAGCAAACATTAAACAGACTCGCGCAGCTGTCCTATATTATAAAGCTCTATTAAGCCGATATGAAAGACAATATGCGGGTCTGATAATACAGGACTTTATTCAACACTGATGATGTACAGCAATGTGCAGATTAAGGAGATATTCTATTTTTTCATTTTAGAACATGCTTATGTTTGGTCTTTTGGCTGCTTTATAGCTTTAAAGTGGTGAGTGTTATGGTTTACCATTAAAATGTCTTTCCTGGACAAATATAGCCTTGTTGCCACCACAGAAAGGAAAGAGAAGCCTTTGTGTACGCTAATAGCTCTTAATGTATTTACCCGCTTACTTTACATGTATCTTTTCCTGTATACTGTACGCCTTAGTGATTGTTAAGTGGTTACCAACTAGAACACTACAATTTGATCAACCCAAAATAATGTTCTGCTCTCTTACAGATGTGTATCTTGAACCTGGGAACAGCTGATTGACCTTGATGCAAACAAAGGGTCTATTAGAGTTCAGTGTGACTGACGGACGTTTGCCTCCTGCTGGTCAGTTTAGTGTGCTTCATCACCAGAGAGGGTATCATCTCAGAACAAAACAATAGAGCGTCCTTCAAACAGCGTCAGAGAGCATCTTACTCACTTAATCTGACACACCAGCACTTGTAATGTGATGTTTTCAAAAGGTTGTTTTCTTTTCATTTTCAATTTTCCTTTCACATCAGAATGAGAGGCACTCTCGTCACAATGCTTCTCTGAATGCTTTTAAAAAGATATCGCCAGAGTCAAAATGAATAATTATAAAGCGGACACACTGACCTTTGAATAGCTCAGCTTGAATACAAAAAAGGTGTCAGAGCCATGAGCGTAAACATGTCTGTTGGAGATGACAAATCGGCCCTCAATCTGGCATTTCTTTTACCACAAATGATGCTGTTTACTCTGGGTCATCACAAGAACAATATTTCTGCTGCAGACAAACAAGACAAATATTTAAAAAAGAGGGACTTTGTTTTAATGAGTGCACAACTACATAGCCCTTGTGTCCTACTGTATGACTTTTACATTAAGCTTAAATGACAATAGAAAATACTCTATTATGTTCATTGATAATTAGATTGACAGAAAAATAATCCAGTATATTGATAACATATTGTTAAAGTCATTTTGTTGCAGAAATGGCAGAAAATTGTGATTTGATGAATTAATTAATTAATCTAGAAAATACTCTACATGTTAATTTAGAAAGTAAATAACTGTTGGTTGCATCCCTATAGCAAAAACACTTGGTTTCCATCAAATAAGTCATTTAAGACTAATAACCGGAGCTACAAACAAATACAAAAGCAATTACAAGCATAGAGCAAAAGAGCAACCCAACACCTCACTCTATCTCCCGTTACATGTCCACAATCCACCTGGTGGATGAGATGACACTCCCTGCGCTCTGCCCTACCGCTCACTGCAGACACATCCATCTTTCGTGTTAGACATGGAGTAAAAAGCCTCAAAATGTACGCGTCTCAAGCTCCAGCATCTGCTCCAGAGGTGTTAGGCGTGCATAATTACAAAGTGTACCTAAGCCAGATGTGGGGGAATAATTTCCTTGCTCCTGATAGGATCTGTACAAATACACAGCTAGACACATGAAACAGCCAACACAATGCGCTCTATCGCACTGGATCAAACAGGTAAGGGGGGCGTAAGTGCTCTGTCTACAAAGGAATAAATTGGGTTGTTATCGATGCTTGAGAATACATTCAGAATACCTAATAAAATCATATCGTGGAATCACAGTGTGTTTTCCTTGGAAAGTGGAACATTGTGTGCATTCAAAATAACAAATCAGACAATATCTCAAAAATGTTATCTGGCTTACAACCAATGTTTCTTTACCTGCGCTCAATATTAAAACCTCAGTCAATCCTAACCACAGGGACAGAGGAAATGAGGGATACTACTGGAAATGAGGGATACTACTGGAATTTAGTCATGGTGCCTCCTCTACAGTTTTGATCTCTGTGTGTTTTTTTCTTTAGTCACATCAGCATCGCTTCTGAATTCTGATACTGGGATTCATTGGCATTCAGCAGCTGGCCGGCAAGACCCCGGGGATCTCAACAGGCTGCCGTGCGACGACCATCTTTGTTTCCGTGACCACCATGCTTAATCTGCACAGTCCCTACCAATACTAAAGTCTCATCAAATGGAGTCTTTTATAGTATGGGCTAAATTAGATAGAATGAGATGAGGGTAAACAAAGGTGAAAACAGGACAAAAAGGGGGTGGGGTGCAACATGCTGGGGAAAACAGCAGCAGAATTACTGAGACAGTGAGAGGGATGGGAAGCGGCAAGTTCAGCCCCACTCTGTCTGAAAACCTAAAGGTCAAACTATGATTTATATCGGAGCTCCACAGCTCCACAGCTCTTCGGGTTTGCATTATCTGTGAACATCAGTCATACATCACATGACCCTGCAGACCTGTCAAAGCATAACCCCCTTCAGAGTGAATCTCCCCCAAATGACAGAGACAAAACACACCATTTACACAATAAAAGCGCAGTTTAATAAGTCATTTGCCTCCTGACCCGTACGAGTGCCACCACAGATGTTGCTGCCTCTCTAAAACAAGAAAATAAGACAGCAGGGTAGGCTGTGTGGTTCAGCCAATGGAAGCTTTATCGTGGTAAATCTTCTAGGTTCCTATTGTGTGGCACCGACCACCAATGGCTTCTTCTTTTCTCTCTCCCCCCTCACCTCATACTGAGTCTTCTTCTCTTCGGAGATGCCCGGAGCCCTTTCATATGCCCCGGCGCCCTGACTGTTTTATTTGTCAGGCCGTCTTGTTAACACAGTGAATAGCGGAGCCGGTCTCTGTTATGCAGATCAGACTGGGTTACCGAGGGGACAGACGTCAGCAAGCTATTCAGAGCCAGGTTAAAACTCAACTCCAAACCCTGTTGTTCCACTGCAACCATCCTCTTTTCTCCTCCACTTCTTCTCTACCCCCTCACTGCTGCTTTTAGTGAGCTAAAGTTCCAGCTAAGGCCCAATGCATACAAGGACAGGCTTTGTCCAGCGCCAGTCAGCTCTGGCAAACTGAACCAAAACCTGCTGCTTTAAATGAAGTTTTATGTTGTGCTGCTGGCCGGAGGAAATGAAGGAATTGCAAATAGCAAGATTTCATGGAATAAATCCTCCTTTGTAGTCTGATCCATGTCTGGACTGACCTAACCCCGTACAACAGGTCAAGTGTGACCTTTTTAGCGCACATTAGATGCAGCTCTTTAAAACTCACCAGCACCGCGCAGAAGAGGGTCATGTGATCGGGTGGATCAGGTAGCACATTTACGCTACTAAGCCTGCTAATGAGTCTCATTAGCACAAGTAAAATAAATCTAGCCAAAGGCAGGCATTAATAATTCAGACGGAGCATGTTGAGCAAGGAGGATCTACTCACATGCCCAACCTACCCAGAACCGACTCAGCTTACAGAGTTACACAGTGACACTCAAGCAGCCGGCTAACAGAGGCTCTTCTTTCATCCATCCATTTTTTTTAAAACCACATCCGGAGGAGCAGAAACACCAGAAGACCCTTTTCTAAAGCAACTTCTGTCACCTTTTCCAGTGAGGTGTGAGGCAAAACTGCTTCCTGAACAAAGACTGTTCATAAGAAATGGACATGAACTAAAAATGCGCTGTGGAAGGGTTAACGGTGTAAGACGAAAACACGGCCACACATGACTGTGGTAGCAACCTGTCAATCACATGGTAGACCTTCTCCAAGGCATACCCTGCTTTATTGACCAGTTCACTCTAAATCAAACAATTGCCTTAAATAACATAATGCTATATTGAAGAAGACTCAAAACTACTGATTTGTTCCATAAACTCGACAGGAAAATGTTTACTGAGGTAAAGAAATTGACTGAGATTTGGAGTCATTTTATCATAGTCTTCTATACAATCATATCTCTTTTTGCAACAAGTGGAGTCCCCCTGGTGGCCAATAGCAAGAATGCAGGCTTAAGGCACTTCTGTATTACTGTAGCTTCACGTTATATTGGTCGTGAATCTTCTAAAAGGCGTTTAAACATTCAACTTCTTCTGGCTAAGTTTCCAACCAGATCCGTAAACTAACTTCTGTCACTGTGAAGAAGGAGCAGATCTGCAGCAAACTTCCATCACACAGAATGAGATTGAACAACCTGCACACATTTCTAATTCCACTTGTTGCACTCACTCGGAAATAGCTTAGTGGTTTTCTAAACTTGGCATACAAAGGCGACTAGGTTTAGCATTCACTTCTGAATCAAATAACACCAACAAAAAAATTCTTGAGCGTGATGTTTTGGTAGGCCCGGGTGATTTTAAATACCCGACACTAGACTGGCTCCTATTTTGACTCTGAATGGGAAATGCCTCAACACACTCGGTCAACTTACTATAAAGGACCAGGCTGGAACACCCCCTGGAGTTTAGCTTAGTGGAAACATGTTATACAGAGGCAGTACAGAAGAGGAAGTAGAAGAAAGAAAAGCTGAGAAAAACAGAGCCTGTATTATTCGTCGACTGGATATTTAGACATCCATCAATATTTCAGTGACATCTGAAACAAATACATGCTAACAATCATTTCAGAATTGTAGGACTGTGTAGTTTCGCTTAGCACAATGTCAATAAAACATTTTGGGGACCTTATGACTATAAAGCGTTGGATTGATTTAGCATTTTTGACCTGATGATGGTGCTGAATGTGAGTAAATGGATAACCAAGGTTACACAACTCATCATGGAAAAAAAAAAAAACACAAATTGCAATCTCATGGTGTTGATAAGTCCTTAGGATCCATTCACCTTTTTTATGGCAATCCATGTAACTAATGTTTAGATATTGCTTAACTTACAGCCATATTGCCAGCGTGGCTAAAACATTACTGTTTATTTGGTGACTGACCTTTTTTCTGACATTCGGAAGGACAAACGATAAATCATACCTGATGGACTACATGTGTTTGAGATACAAAGATCCACATGCTCCCTAATAACTCTCTATATTTATATTAGAGAACAAAATCTATTTCGAAACATTTGTTTTAGTCAACTGAACAACAGACAAACAGCATCTGGTTATATCACCAGGAGAGAATAATGCAGACCTGCCCCCTTCATCTCCCTATCTCCAACCTCAGGGTCACTTAAAGTCCACCACATTCCAAAACACTCAACTGCTACAGTACCATACCTTCCTGAATTAAACACATTTATTTAGCTCGAGGACAAAAATAAGTGATCAGGAACAAAGACGTGCTGAAGCTATAAAACAGCCTTTGCACACATAGTCGGGCTTCTTCAGTCGGTGTCCACTGACAACGATTTATTCCAGTTTGTCGGAGGGGGAGAGTTTACTTTTTATTGTGAGACTGCAAAGGCAATTAAAGGCTGCATTCCTGAGCCCACTGTTGCCCCTGTAATAGTTACAGAAAAGGAGGCAGGATAGTCGGTATGGTTCCCGGCCTGCCTTTCTACTGTGGATCGCCATTAACAGAGAAAATCCTGGAATCCACAGCTTCTGTGTTTACTACGAACAAGTTGTCTCAAACCTGGCTGACATGTATTTTGTCAAAATACTATTGCTTTATTTGATTTATTCTGTTTATGAGGATAGCTGGTATTAACAATACAACTGCCAAGGGGTTCATATTAACCCCGGTGCATTTTCAAATACGCACAACTGTCAAAGTAAAAGAAATGTGTATATTTATCGTGTAGTTCGTTTTGGGGTATATGGGATGAAAAGAAAAACAAATGTAATTTTTCACCTTATAGGCTCACCGTAAAGTGCTTTTGTTTGCTTAAACTAGAGGGGAGTAAGTAACACCAGTGTGATTTTGGTGAGATCATGACCATCCTGGAGTAAAACGGTTTTGTTGGCTGAAGAGTTATCCTGGTGTGCTACAGAATAAATGGTGCAGACAAATAAAATGTAAACTGAATTGAATATATTGTATTATCTTCAAACTGCTCAGGATATTTATTTCCCCAGTAATCTTCAGTGGTCCAAGTCCAGCAGGTTATTGTGCTCCATGATTCAAATGTAAGATTTGTAATGAGCAAACAATGTGCCTTTGGGCTTTGTTGCTTCCACAAACTGAGCTGCAGCAGCCAATAAACAACAGACATAAATAGCTCAAAACATCTCTATTAGGTTTGCTGCTAATGGAGTGACTTTGTTACTGAGTGATTGGTGGTTATAGGAGTCAGCTGAGACTGACAAACTAACAATGTTCAGTGCTCTCCTCGGACAAATGCGATGCTATTTGTACTGCATTCCCAAAATGGAGATGCAAACATTAATCACAGACTCTCACACACTAACACAAACCACCTGTACTTCATAGTAGGAGCCTTTCTTATTACAGGACACGGTTTGTCCCACACATGAATGTATGTCCTCTGGTTTGTGGCAGAGTGACTGAAGAAGGCAGCAGGCTTGAATCCTTCCTGCTGCATGAAAGGTCTCTACAGTAAAAACTATTATCTTAGAGCACACAGAGCAGAACAATGGTTTCTTCACAGGAGTATGGATGGCTGATTCTATTAAAAGTACCAGAGACCTGAAAGGGTTCCTTTTGATTGCTATACTTGATGAAGAAACCCTACAGTTGTGCTTTAGAAATGTATCTCACAATATAAAATGCGTACTTTACTAAATTGCTGGTGGTGCCATCAGTTGGTGACATGCAACTATTGCAGGGCAGAAAATAATTCATGAAGGTTTTACATACAGTAGCTTTAAAAGAGTACTTCAAGTACTTTCAAGGTGCTCTGATCATCACATCTAAATTGTTACTATAACTACTGTTGGGCAACATTTTTTACAGATTTCCTTTTTACCCACAGCAAACAATGGGTATTGACGCCAGCTGTTAATAAACCTTAATGTTTTGATCAAGAGTGAACACAAGGCTCTTGGGGAGTCTTCCATTTCCTCTGGTGTGTTGTGCAGGTTTTTGTGCATGTAAATGATTGGCAAAGGCTAAAATCCAAAAGTACCCTCAAGTGGAATTTTCTCTTTTCCCCGAGATTGGACTCTTTTTTTTTACTTTCTTAAAATAGTGACATAATTATGTAACATTTCCGCTTCTATTGGCAAGCGTGCCAACACTTGCACATGATAGGCTAAGGGGCGGGACATCTCTAAGCAGTTGACCAATCACAACAGAGCCAGCTAACCAATCAGAGCAGACAGGGCTCTGGTTTCAGACAGAGGGTGAAAATAAGTGCTGCAGCACATCAGGCAGTATGAGAGAAATAAAGCACTTTTTTAACAGTATGTAAATATGTCACAGTAGAGGCACAAATACAATTAGGAAACCTGAAAATGAGAATAATAGGGCCCCTTTAAACATTTTTCTGATTTCCAAGACTTTGTATGAACCCTGTAATGGTTTTAACTCATGTGTTTTCTCATGTATGCATCAGCTGACTGTACATCAGACCACAAGAGTGGTTTCACATCAATGCAAAACATATATTTTGCATGGAATATTCTGCACATCAGAAAGGCAACCAAATGTGTGGGCAACAATATGATTTGGGTACATCATGGAGTGAAGTGATGCTCTCACCTCCATTTGTGCAGTGCGAAGCCGGGACACTGCTCTCCACAGGCGAGGCAGGGCTGTCCTCTGTGAGGCTCCTCGACTCGGTTCAGCTGGAGACAAACAGTACTGTACTATAGCTTTGATCATCATGATAACAGCACGATAAAACTTTACTGTCAGATAAAGTCTGACATTTTACTTGCATCACATCAACACGGACAAATATTAAGACAGGAAACAAGGAAACAGTCATTTAACATCACGATCAAGGAAGAGAAACAGCCAAGACCCTCTAGCGTACATTTGACCTGGGATTTAACTCTGTATTTAATTCGATGATTGACTCGTGCACGAAAGAGTGCTTCAGTCCAACTCTATTAAATCGTGGGACCCTGTATCTCCAATTTGACAACAATTCATATTCACTGTTCAGGACTGTTGGGGTCAAGGATAATGTTGTTGGTGAGCTTCATGATGTTATTATGATTCATAGAGTCTCTCAAAAGTTTGACCTACAATCTTTGAGCAGATGTTCAACTGACTTTGACAAGACAACATGGCTCATAAGTACTACAGTGGTGAATTATTTCTCCTTCATCCCTTAAAAATACGTGATTTAATGTCTTTAAAACACTACAAGATAGGCCTTAAGTATGTTTTGATCACTGTTCTTAATGTAACCTGTATTCATTATTACCTTTAAATAGAGTAAACACCTGATTACAACATGCTGTGCATACAATACAAAGGCAGCAACAATAACAAATACAATCAACCAAAAAGGTAACATTGTAGAAGAACAGATACAAGTAAAGTCATATGAAATTAAGAACTGATCAAGACTCAAGCTTAAAGTGACCGAGGAGTGATTTATATAAAAGTCTGTTTATATAGTTTATGAGAAGGGATTTAAAACATTGAGCATATTTGGCAAGCCTTATATCTTCAGGTTTTTCCTTTTACAGTGCAGCTGCCCTAATAGACACAGTGAGTGACAAACAAAGACTGTAGGGTAATAAAACATTTATTATCTGTTAACAAATGTTACAGAACTCGTTACCTACAACAAAAGCCACTGGTTAAAACAGAGGAAACACATCTTTCAACATATTTCATGCTGTGTAGTAAATGAGGCTTGTGCCAGCGTTATCATAGCACAGCAGATGTAACGCGATGCCCTTAGCAACAGGACAGAGCAGCAAACAAGAGGGAAAACTTCATATCTAACAACAAATAAGTCGCATGCGTATTCATTTTAGTCGAGACATGCGCACAATTGAAAACCACCAAACATTTAACTTTGTTTTGACCACTTACCGACCTGCTGGAATCTTTCCTCTTATAGCTGCGACTGAACATGACAGGCAGAGGATCACAGGAGAGGAAAGAGACAGGCGGCTGTAACAAATTGCGCACAGAGGGAAACTGGAGATGTGCGTAATTGTTGAAATGTCCTCACGACTTTTTCCAAACGCACCGAGTCCAGGCTGAAGTCTTGTCCTATTAACACTCCTTCATTAATGGATGGAACTGTTCCGGATTGCAGCTCCACCCTTTTTCCCCTCAGCCAATAGAGGACTAGGAAACTACTTTTGAAAAAAACTATAATTACACTTGGACAAAATCGTGATGCAAAGCTAAATGAGAAATGACAGTGTGGGCGAGCACTGACGTCCAGTCTGAGAAAACATCTCAAGGCAAAATAGCAGACCCTGTAATCATTGAGGAAATAAATGTGTTATGCGTGAATTCTCCTTCAAACACCAGCCTACATTCACATAAGCAGTTGGAAAGTATTTTCTGTGAAATGCAAGGCAAGGGGGCAAGTGATCTTTTCTCTGAAAGATTCAGTATGACCAGGTTAACACATTCAGAAAATACTTTTACATTTCCATGATAGGGCTGTGTCATAAAATAACATAACACAACATAGACTCTGTGACAGCAGAGTATTCTTTACTCCTCTTGACATTTAAAACTCTCCCTCTCTGAGCACCTCTATTCACATTTGTTCAGAAAGCATTCATTCCTAGCCCCCTAGGAACGTGTGCCATGTTCACCCCGGGGTATTTGTTCTTCTTTTCCCGATGGTCTGACAGAGATGACTGTCTTCGTGAAGTGCCTGCTATTCATCACCAGAGGAAACACAGCTTCAGTGTGAGAGTGCTCTGACTCAGAGGCACTCCTCCACCAAGATGTGTTTAATATTATTTTTCCTAGATACACATTATTCTCAGAGCTCCATGCTATATGTACTATACTGCAATGGCAGGCTCTCTAGATTTCAGGTACCAAGTATGCTGTTGGATATGTTAACAGATGTAATTGGATTAGTTTTTATTAAAAACCTTAATTAAATTGTCTGCCACTAAGATTGCATTGGACTTTCATGAACAAAGGTTGGAGACAGACGTTTCTGGGTAATTAAGGGTAGTGAACTGTGTTCAATAGGCTCTAGTTACATTTATTAGTCACAAACGGTCCACAATTATACACAATGTGCTGAGGAAGAGCATGTGACACAATGAAAGCCCTGGAGGAGTTGCATAATAGTGACGGTCTGGTAAGCTGATTTTATAAATCACCTTTTAGGGTCAAGGAATTACAATGTAATAATAAATGAAATAGTGATTAACCACAGTAATATATTGGGTAAGCTGAACAACCCATGCTTAATTAAATATCGGCTCATTAGTGTAACTTTTTTCATGCAGTTTATTGTGTAAAACGATCACCATTACACTCGCTGTGTATGAGAAAATAAACTGATTCTAATGCAAAACATTCTTGTAATGCTTTTAACATGAATATTATCTAGCATCAATTTGTATATCTCGGCTTGAAACATGATCATTATCTGAGAGGATGTATTATTATAACTGGTTTAAGCCTGTATGTGTCAATCAAACGTGCGCAAGCCTGGAAACAGTTATCTTCTCTTTTCTCTATCCTTGCATGCACAAAATTCTGCTTTGCCCTTTGAATTTCTTTTTTTTTTCTTGTTGTGAGAAAAGCCGAGAACAGCATATGCAGGTGTCGCTGTGTCAAAACAAAATGATTGTGCACTGAAGTGAATTGGGACAGAGAAGCAGCAAGTTCTTGTCTTTGTTTCAAGGACAGAATGCTAACCCTGTAACACTCAGGTGCACCGGTGGAAAAAAAGGAGAATAAACTAAACAAACTGGTCACACATCAGCAAGTCTGCAGAGGAATGATGACGGTGAGATAGGGATATTGAGGAATACAGACTAGAGCAAAAATGCAGTAATTCCACATCCAGGTAAACACATACTCTATCGGGCATCCACATTATTTGTGTGGGCCTGAAGCTTACTACTAAGCCTGAGTTCAAAGCCATCCTAGATGACCTGAAGGAATGATGATGATAATGATTGTGGGGGCAGCTGACCCTGGGGACTCATGACTTTATAACTCCCCTCATCAAGTCTTCAGTTAAGACCCTAAACACTGTTGGCAGAATTGAAAACAGCTTGCATGCTATTCCTGCGAGCAGAAATCTCATTTTTTTGGTTGTACAGTCAACAGTGTGTGTTAGCACAGCTATATTGGGTTTATTTTTGTCGTTTTCTTTATAAATCTTGATCTAGGATTTCTTGATGCCATTCATTTTACCCTGAATTATCTCAAATATCTTGCTGGTGAACTTAAGACCTTGCGAAGCTTGTCAGCTGCTTGCAAGGTGCGAACATGACGTTCAGAAGTGTTGGGAACGTCTAGTACAGCCTGAAGCCCACAGCTGCTTAGGTTACTGGTGTAATCCGTGTGGGAAGGTCTCTGGGACTTGCACGATAACTGCATTCTGAAATCCCAGATATGGATATATGCAGAAAGTAGATTCCAGGTTTGTATGTGCAAAATCTGACACCCCCTGACTCAGTTTGCTGAGCTATTGACGTCAGCACTGGTGTCGAATATTGCCTGTAATCTCCCTCCCCACCCAACTCTATGTTATTCCCAGATATGGACACATTTCCTCTCATCAAACAACATTAGGAGATGACAGGAACATCTTGCACCAATAAAAGCAGTCAGCAAAACCCATTTCTGGAAACCGCCCTCTTCTGAATAATTTATCCTCTCCGTTTTCTTGAGTTAGGAATAAAACCATGATTTCTACCAGGGACACATATCAGTCTGTTAGGAAATTGGGGGTAAAATGATGACAGTGGTGGGTGCCATCTAGCACCAGGAGGGCTGCAGACCACTGTAAAGGACCTTGAGGAGGATAGGAGAAAAACTAGAGGCCATTGAAGAAATCCAATACAAAAACACTGAGGTGAGGGGGTGAGGAATTTGAGCTGAACGGATAAAAACAATGAATCTACTGACTTACCCCCATAAACCTGAGTGGATGTTACTGTACGTATTAAAAATATATTTTAATATATGTCCTAAAAAAAGAGGGCCCTGTTGTGCTCATTTTGAGGTTCATATTTGTATTTTGTGTTTCTACTGTGACATGTTTACGTGTCTCATGCTGCCTGTGCTGCAGCACCTCTTTTCACCGTCTGTCTGAAACCAGAGCCCAGTCTGCTCTGATTGGTTAACTGGCCGGTCCTCTGTTGTGATTGGTCAACCGCTTAGAGATGTCCCGCCCCTTAGCCTATCATTTACAATGTGTTTGAGCGCTAGCCAATAAAAGCACGAGTGTAACATAGTGATGTCATCATGTTAAGAAGTAAGCAAAGGAGTCCAATGGAGGCGTTTCGGGGGGGGAACCCCAAAAGCATAATAGGGCCCCTTTAATAAAAAGTGATAGACTTTTGCAAGATCCCATGAGGAGACAAACTGAATAATGCAAATTCAGATTGTTATTACAAATCTTGAGTGAGGATGCTTACTTCCAATGTTATAACAGTGTTAGTTATATGTTTCGAATATGTTTCGAACCACCGGTCCAGCGTGCATGCATGTGTCAAACAGAACACACCCCTCTTAGGTCTCAATGGAAACAGAAACCCTGAACAACCAATAGACACTCACAGAAACACTCATTAAAGGTGAATCTAAATGTATTACCATCAACCAAAATAAACCATGTGCCTTGCTGCTTCACTGTTTGTAAGGTGCTTTTAAATCATAGCACCGACAGTGCAGTCACCCTCCTTCTGAGTCAGCATCAATATCTGCACAACAAATCAGAAGTGTCAGATTATTTCCCCGTGACCGTGACATATCATCTCCTGAAATGGAAAACATAGATATATATTCCAAACTAATGGTTCACCTGGGTCCAAATGCAGAGAGTTACTATTGGTTCCACTTTATGTTTTGATCAGATGCTTCTGAAAAAAAGAATTATAGCTTTCAGCAGATATACAACTATTTATGAGCAGGGAGGCAGATCTCTTCGGATTACATTTCGCTACATCTGGCAGAGCATTTCCCCGTAAATCTGTAATTTCTCTTTCAGGAATATCTGATGTAATGTATACCTGCTAACACACTGCTGTCATCTAGCTACTCTATAGAGGAGCTGTCTCACATTGTTCATGCGGGGGCAAGAAACAAAGAGTTTTTCTTAAAGCTGACCCCTGGGAACTTTTAAAATCGACTTTGAATCATGGTCTTACTGTATATTTAGGCAAGCACTCTGGAGCTGTTGAAAGCTCCCTCCTTGCCAGCCATCCTCCCCTCTCTTTCCCTTTCACACTTGTACTTATCTCCTGTACAACAACCACTCTCAGACAGCAGCTTACTCAGACTGTTGACTGACATCTGAGGAATTAATCCCCAAATGGACTTGTCAGCTCCTATATCTGTCTCACCTGATATTACCAAAACAAGATGAAATATAGATCATTTCAACTTGTGTATATTAGTCTACCAACGCTCCTTAAATGCATATTCATTCTGCATCGCTGTCATTTGTTACATGTTATTCCCCAGGAGGAACAATCAAGAATATTGTAAAGTTACATACAACTGCAACTCCTGACAATTATGGGGTTATTATGACATACTAAAACGTTGCATAACTGTAACAAAAGTAGAGTAGTCAGTGAACTGTTCTCTCCCACCCCCCCCCCCCTGCCTGAAGCATCCATTGGACTTCTTTGTTTACTTCTGTAACATAGTGAAATCACTATGTAACACACACGCTTCTATTGGCTAGCACTCCAACACATTGTACATGATAGGCTAAGGGGCGGGACATCTATAAGCGGTTCATCAATCACAACAGAACTTGCAAGCTAACCAATCAGAGCAGACTTGGCTGTGGTTTCAGACAGAGGGTGAAAAGAGGTGCTGCAGCACAGGCAGTATGAGAAAAATAAAAAGCTTTTATAACATCAAAGCATGTAAAATGTCACAGTAGAAGCACAAAATACAAATATGAAACCATGCACAGAGACAGACACTAGATCAGATCAATACAACAAATATCAGGTCACAAACCAGCTTGTAATGATGGTAGAAGGTGTGTAATCACAATTAAGCAAGAACGTAATGGTCCGAGACTGGATTTAAAATGATGACAAGCAGGCATGGCATGTATTAGGCATTTTATTTCCTTCCGATCGTTGCTTATCTGACCTCATACATAAATCATGCTTTTCATATGGCAGCTGCAACCCCTGCTTATACAATCTATGTAGATATGACATACACATAAATAAATGTATTCACAGAACAGGAAATGTGTTTCCAGACGGTTCATTTTAAGGTGATACTGAAAAGTAATTCATGATGATTTATTGTCAAAATATTTACATTCACATAAAGAAAAAGTAAAATAAATATTTGCATATAAAATTAAGCATATATGACACTTTTTACTTTGCTACACTTCGATACATGTTCAATTACATGGAACATTTGTAAAATAAAATAAAAAATACACTTAAATATCATAATAATCCCTTCATTTTTGACACCTGAGAACTGTATTTGCTGAACTCAATTCTGACATTCACATAAGAAGTGCATTTATCCGTTGCAACTGTCAGTGAGACACATAATGTTTACATCCCTGTGTCTTTAAAGATAATTCTGACTTGTATAGAAGCATATTTAGACCGTGAAATTCCCTTTTGCTGAAGTGTTCACATTTTCACGTACATGTACAGTAAGGCACTGAAATAGCACCAAAAAAAGCTTATGAAAGCAATTATGGTTTCTTGATCAGTTGTACATAAGTATGTCTAAAATATCTACCATAGACAGTGAAGTAAGGAAGCCCTGAGAGGCAAAACTAATCTGTTAATCAATTTAGTAAGCCTGATCTAAATTATTTTTAGCACCTTAAACAGGTACAAAAAAAGGTTCTTCAAAGGCCATCTTTCTAAATGTTCTTAATCCACCCTCACCCATATGTGATGATAAGGTAACTTGCCTCTCAGGGCTTCCATATAAGACTTAGCGACTCATTTATGTTCATTTTATCTTCTCCATTGTCTAAATTACTTCTGTGTCCTTTTATTGTTCAGCTAACATTTATAAAATCAGCTCACAAAACTGCATAAACCTGGTTAAAGAGATACGAAAAAACATTTATATACAGAAAAAGTACCCTGATATTGTCAGATAAACAACACGTGAGAATGCTCAGTCGCATATCAGTATGTACAGTTTAAACAGACTCTTAAAAACAAAGACGGAGGGAAGAATGTGAGGTATGGAAGGCAATGGTTTACAGGCAGCATCTGGACAGAGGTTTTGCTGCGGGGCCTGCGGGCTCAGCTGTTTCTGAGGTGTCTCCAGGGCCGACCAGTGCATTATACCTCTGGAGTATCTACTGGAATTGTATTGGCCTGAGGTGAAGTCTTTCTTTAAAACTCTCCTGATAAGATAACCTGTCTGCTCTGTGGAAGCTAAAGGCTAATGGCTCTCCCCGGTCACTGCACGCTATACCTGAGAGATATGCACCAACACAGAGGAATGTGATTCTCTCTGATGTCTGGCAGAAGAATCTCTACAGATCTTGTAACCTACAACCTTCTCCTTATGATCCAGTAATGTGTTTGTGTGCCTACAGTGTGTTTGTGTACTGGTAAACATCTCTCTTACTCCCTAGCTCTCGCCTTTAAATCCCAACCCTTTCTCGACATACACACACTTCATTCTAGAAACATACGTTATTATTATATCCTTCAACGACTCTTGCTGTCCTCCCACTGCCAAGAGGTTGCAGCTGTGATAGTTTACAACTGAATGAATCTGAATCAAGACATAATCAGAGTGATACTGATGCTAATGTTTGGATAGCAGAAAGGTTCATTTATTCTATCCTACTGAAAAATAGAATACACACTATGCCATTAATGAGCAGAAAACTGTTCCATCCTACATCCTACATTTAAAAAGGCACAATGAGTAGAATTTTCCTCAGTCTCCAAAAACCCTCTGCTTGTATTTTCTTGTATCTTACAATTTAGCTGTGTTTGGGACGGTTCTGGTTTGCCAGATGGATAGCACGCCACATCGCTAAAAGAAACTACAAAAATGTCAGACACAGCGCTGAATAAAAGTGAATATAGTACTGGCAACGCCAAGCAGAAAAAAGGACTCAATTGAACTCTTCCCCCCGCATTCATTAAAACTAAAATTCCAGTTTTAATACGTGTTTTTTCCGGATGCAGGTGTTTTTCATGACAGCAACACCTGGCCTTTTCCTGCATTGTGTTATTATTTATTGCACACGTTTCTCTTTCCGTCCAGCTGTAGTTAATAGCTGGAGAGATACAGATGGGGCAGCCGGACCACCATCCACTTGGTTCACAATACCCACTTTTTAATATACTAGACCAGGGGTTCCCAAACTTTTCAGCCCGCGACCCCCAGAATAACAGTGCCAGAGACTGGCGACCCCCTGTCGACGGGGGGGGGGGGGGGGGGGGGGCGGTTGTGCTAGTGAATTAATTTGTTTGTAAAGTTTGAGAAACAGAGCCTCGTTGCGGGGAAATTATACAGATGGCTAGTCCAGCCCTGAAAATGTCTATGCGACCGTTATTAGTAATAATAATACAAAAAAAAATTATAAATAACAAAATAATACATTTTTTTTATACTTTTTTTTTTTTTTTTCATTTTTTTTTTGTAATCATTTCGCGACCCCCACTTTGGGAACCCCTGTACTAGACTACAGAAACAAAACCTGAGTACAGGGATAAGAAGAGTGCTCAGTTAGCAAGACACTGAATGTGGTACGCTGGCACAGAGTAGAGTAGTGGAAGTAGCTGGACGATTTTAGCAACAGTTGCCCACAATTTGCACCGGGAAGGATTGCTGAACATACGATTAACATCAGACTATGAAAATTAACTTCCTCTATTCCTCTACAAGAACTGCCCCATTGCACACAGTGTACAACATAACTATGCTTATAGTGTACACCAATCTTGCCTGAAGTAGTGAAAAACGACCCACTGGAGACACCTCAATGGATATGAACAGGTCTGGTGACCATCACAACAATAACTTTACAGAAGCTAATTTAAAAAAGGAGTACATGGCTGTACCAGATGAAGTCTGGTTTAAATAACTACTCATACTAAAAAGTCCATTTGGCAAATATCCAAATTGGAAGGCACATTCTGGCAAAAAACTGATAAATGGCAATTGTGTGGTATTCACGAAGGACAACAGAACGGTTCGATCATATTACAGTACAAAAATAAATTGAGAGTACAATAAATAAGACATTTGTATCCTGCTATGTACAGTACTTACACCAAGTTCATTTACACTATACATACTGGAGAAAAAGAGGTCAAGGCGGGTTTGGACTCTGAATGGCTGTAGCACCAAAGAGGAGGGAAGTCTCGACACAATAACCTGAAGATGGACCGCCAAATGGATGGAAACAGATGCTAAAAAAGACATGCAAACAACATGAACGCTAAATCAGTTACTGATCAAAAACCCAAGGAAATACTTCATCCCTGGAGTTAAACTCACAACCATTCGTTATTAACCATATAAGTTACAGGTGTATTACAAAATCGCTAAAAACATAAGCCTGGTTTATTCCAAGTATAATGGTTCTAAGCCAACCGATATGATCATTAAAACATTAAAACCATAAATACTACGTCAAATGTACTTTGTGAGTTACAGCAAGTTGCGTAACATGTTTTTAATTTTGGAGTTAGATTTTAAATCCCTCCTTTTTTTGGATTACAGATCGTGCCTTTTATATTTAAAAAGTATAATTAAAATACCTACCTCAGGTGTTTGATGGTATTACAGTAGATCTACTCCACTGTTACAGGCAGGCTGGAGCCAGAGGACGGTGTACATTTACCGCAGTAGCCTCCACACATTCCTGACACGCTGCTGCCATCCTGTGGACACATGGGGAATAACATCAGGATTGTGTGATTCTGCTGTAATACAGATGCTGATTATGAGAACAAAACACATACTAAATATAGAACATAGCATAGAACCATAAGGGACATTTCTCCAGGATCACGTTGAAGCATTTTTCCCTGTCACTGATCTGGTGAAAAAGGACTGGCTTATCTAAAGCCAGTTGAGTAGCACTTGAAATGTCTGGCTCTATGAAACCTGATGTACTTATATGATTCTGTTTTCTTCAAGGTTGTATCTTCCTGGTCGAATGTACTTCAATGTAAGTCGCTTTGGATAACAGCGTCAGCTAAATGTAATGTAATGTAAAAAACCGAGGATGTTTAAGAAGTGGGTAAAGATAGAAAACATCACCTTAATAGTAAGCGTTGTTTTTGGCCTCTTGAATTTGAATTTCCTTCATAAATGCACACAAACACTGAGGCCCACCAGGCACGTTGTATGTAGGCACCGTGTATAAACTAGGTAATCACGTACAGCATAATCGATATTTTGTCCAAACATTGTATTAGATGATCGCGCCAAAAGCACTATCCCACGACATGAAAGCCACAGCGTGCAGCGAGTGGTTTGTCTGATCTCCTCTGGAGTGCTCTCCCAGTCCCACTGTCACAACCTGGCTTTGTTTAAATGTGCCTGGAGAGCCCACAGCAGGCCGGCTGGCTGAGGGTATAAGAATGTGAACACTTTTTGGCATCAGAATTGCCTCATGTTTTCACCTTACCAATATACTCGCTCTGGCTTGAGCTCCATCTCAAAAGAGGAGGGCCCTTGAGAGAGCAGCTGCCCAAAAAGGGTCCTTTTTTTCAACGAGTTTATGGAAAGAACTCAAGCTGGGAATACAGAACCCACTTGGGACGATGCCCACTCTGAACCCCAGAGGACATGTAGAGAGGAGAAATGGTGGAGCGAGGGATGGAGTATCAGAGGTAACAGAACAGAGTAGACGAGATGAGGCAGTACATAGAGAGAGTTACAGGTACTGTGGGTTGGAAAATGGGTTCTAAAAGAGTTGCTAGTGGATATAGAACAAAAATACATTGTCAAAACTAACTCACTAATTACAGAATATATTCAAATATACACTTCAACTGTCGTAAAAAGCCAGGAGCCCAATACCTCACTGTGAATGTGGTGAATTAATTAGGGATTTTAACAAGTTTTATTTTGAGTTCTCCTTTTTTAAAGGGTGTTCTCTGAATCTTTCAGATGGCTCAGTTTTGATTGAAGATTGCTGTCATTTTGGGAGTTCTTCCCATAGACAGTATATATATGCATCATAAAGCAATACCTGTGATTTTCGTATATCAGTCACTGCATAGTTGCCCTGGGAGATCCATGAGGTTTCCTGCGCCACCCTGAAACCTGTTCCTGAGAGGTTGATCCTGAAGCGCCCCTGACAGAAGAGAGAGAGAGAGAGAGAGAGAGAGAGAGAGAGAGAGAGAGAGAGAGAGAGAGAGAGAGAGAGAAGGAGTGAGGCAACTGGTAATGTTTTGGGACACTTTCCTGGAACACATCCAAAACTAGAGGCATTAACTGGTTGTAAAAGGTTTACTTTTAGCTTTTTTTAATGGCAGGCATTTTTACATGTCATACTGCAGCAGAAGAAGCACACGTGTATCAGTAAAACAACTGCATGCCATTTAGCTGTACTCAATGCCTTTTAGTACAGTAGACTTTGTTTTAATATTGAAATCAACTTTTTCTAATGAATATTTCTCATTATTTTTGTGAGCTTGTTGCTTAAACACCCATTAAGGTGCTTGCCTCATATTTGGTGGCAAGATTTTGGAGTGCAGTGGAAATGCCAATAAGACATCGATTGGAACAGAATATTTTATCTTTTTGAGAAAAAAAATGTGTAATACACTTTCTCATGGACAGGGAAGTTATAGGAAATGTCAGGATCACATTGTTGGACATATTTCCAAGAAGCCTCAACTGGAATCTCACTCTGCAAAAAGTATAAATACTTGTAATTTGTGTGTAGCCTTATCTTAAAATATGCAGAAATAGTGAATAAAGAATGAGTAGATATAGAAAAATGTTGATAGAGAATGCTCAAAAGTTTTAAATTAAGCTCCAAAGCTGTGATCTATTCAGTTCAGCCTTACGCAGCGTCCAGACGACGGCGTGTGTTGAAGCTTGCCGGCGGGCGTCTCTGAAGCTCGACCAACAACCAATCACATGAATCTCCCGCCCCGGACACACAAGCACGCGGTTTGATTGGCTGAAGCTTCCGTCGAAGCTTCAAAAGTTGAACATTGCTCAACTTTTGAGGCGAGCAACGCGAGCAAAGCGAAGCGACGCTCCCACAATGCAGTTCGGCAAAGTGTGACGTCCCCCCATTCAAGGTGAATGGGCAGAAACGGGCCGTTACACTCAGTATGTCTGTTCACTGGAATAGCTTACTGAAACTTGATAAACAGCAGAGCCATCATTAATGTTATTAGTTTAACTTGTTTTTTTCCTGCTATGACAAGTCTTTAGTTGGCGATGACAAATCATTTCGCCTCCTGTCATATAACTACCAGCTGCTGTTGTTCTCACCTGTGGACACCGTGCTGCGCTGTAGCAGTCTCCAGCTGTAGCAAAGGGAACGTTCTTGCCTTCCCGGGTGACAGCAAACTGCCAATCTGTAGCTGAGCAACAAAAAACACAAAACAAGTCAATCAAATGTGTCGTGACAGATATTCTTCAGAATTGGCATTTTGAAATGAGTTGCTACAGGAACTCAGATGAGCTTTTATAATGGCAGCTTGCATCTGCAGTAATGACCTGTGTTAGTCTAAATCCAGCCTTAGTTTTAGGGTCAGCTTAATGGCAATATCAGTATAATTTCATCTACTTACAGCAGTTCCATTTAATCCCCTCAAGCCTTGTAATTGTGTGTTGCTTAAATGAACCCTAAAGACATCTTGAGCCCATTAACCCTCATGAGCACGGACATAATTAAATGGCAAAGGAAGTTCTTATTTGGGGGTAATGTGGCACAGGATGCTGTGTGTGTGTGTGTGTGTGTGTGTGTGTGTGTGTGTGTGTGTGTGTGTGTGTGTGTGTGTGTGTGTGTGTGTGTGTGTGTGTGTGTGTGTGTGTGTGTGTGTGTGTGTGTGTGTGTGTGTGTGTGTGTGTGTGTGTGTGTGCACTAGCCACTTACTGATGAGGTTCATCTTGCTGAGGTCCAGGCGGACTTTGGAGAAGGTGGTGAATCCGGCTGCGGTGTAGTCTCTCCGACAGTCACAATCCTCTCTCCTGGAGTCATTGGGTGGACACTGGGTGGGGTCATTGAGCCTGGGAAACACACACACACACACACACACACACACACACACACACACACACACACACACACACACACACACACACACACACACACACACACACACACACACACACACACACACACACACACACACACACACACACACACACACACACACACACACACACACACACACAAATACCTTAGCTTAATTTTACACTTCCATGGAATTTCTTCATTTAGGGACAGGAAACTGTGCCAGGAGTCAGTTGGATTTTGGCTATTCTCATTGTTATCCTGTTCACTGTTTACCTGAAGCCAAAGATCTCTGAAAAGTTCTCCCCTACTCCAGTTGTCAAGGTGATGTACTCCTGTGGAGTCTCTGTCTGCATTCCTGCACAGTAGACCTGAAGAGAATAAGATGAGGGAGGAGGAGGAGGAGGAGGAGGAGGAGGAGGGAAAGGAGATGTGGTATTCAGAGGGAGGAGGAGTGGGGAACCATGGGTGAAGGAGGGGATGGAGGTGGTAGGATGGTAGAAAAAAGGAGATTGAGAAGAAGTGCAGATTGGAAAGAAGGAACAATAATGGTGTTGAGGAAAAAGAGTAGACCATAGTCAGTTTGGAAGGCAATCAAAGCATTTCCTCTGACTGTGTTCTAAAACCCATCATATCACTATGAAACCTTGTACACAAAACCACAGCACCAAACGCATGCCTAAACTCAAGCTAGTAAAGGTGAATGGAAAGCACTTTGTACTTTAAAGAAGCCCTTTACACGGTCACAACACAGCAGCAAAATGTATTGTCAATTATCCAAAAGTCAAGTGTTGCTCTTCCCTCATAAATAAAACCCATAATAGCTTCATACACCTTTAAAAAAAAAACTTCAATTATACATTTCAAATTGTGTAATAAGTGTATTTTCAAAAAATACAAACATGTCTTTAAGATCTAGATTTGTTCTTCCAAAATGTGCAAACTGTCAAAGATGTGGGGATCCATTGCAGCCATGTGCATTTGTTGGTCAAAATAAACAATATATTCCTACCTTGAGTGCTTTTCCTTGAATATTGAGAAAGTGTTCGCTGTCGGGGAGGGGGCCGTTCGTGCTCTGGACGCCCTGACAGCTAGAAGGTAAATGGCCTTGTAGACACAGAGGAAGTGGATATAAGTTGGTATACAGTACAGTAGTGTGAAGATTGAACACAGGGCAGATACTCAGGCCCTATACACACACGTGCACGCATGCAAACACACATTTCAGGGGTTAAGTCAAGTGTGACAAATCGCTGCATCAAATCAAAGAAAAGGGAAAGCCACTGACTCTTTGATGTCCCATGCTACCGTTGGGAAGTAAATACACTGGATAATGAATCTTTGATGTTTGCCTCTGATCATAACTATTTCACTAAAGGCCAAGTCTCTGAGATGACTGGATCAAGTCAAGCCATGCCTAACACTGGAATTTGGGGTGCATTTATTCGGCCTGTAGCTAACCCTGGAAGTCTTGACCTTTGTTAAAAGAGGAGCAATCGTCTCGCAGTACTCACAGTTTGGATTCCTGCAGGTTTTTCTGGCCTCTGGCATGGCCTCCTGAGAACACCTATAGCTTTCCTGAGCGTCTGCTGACACACACTGCCGCGTCCGCTCCATCACTCCGTCACCACAGCTCACTGAGCACTGCGGGGGGGAAGAGAACCGAGACAGAGTGAAAACAAAAACGTGTGGATGACAGTCACATCAGCAGTTTCGATCTTCAAAGTGTCGACTTAAAAACATTCATGTGCATGGACATTTTTGTGCATGACACAGGTTCAAGAAGAAAAAATTATGTTATTAATTTCAGGCAATTTATGGGAAAGAAATCCTTGAAATCTCAGGTATAGAAAATAGTGTGCATTAAAGGCTGTTTTATGTAATACAATTGTAGTCGATCATAATCAAGCGCAAATATAAAACTTCAAGGAAAGTGTGAGTTATTGCATGTTTCAATCTAATACTGTTATGTTAATATTAACAGTTAAGCAAAAAAGGTTTGACATTTCATCACAAAAAACGACAGGAGACCTGTTCAACTTGCATTTATTACGTTGCAATACGTCTATGATAATACTTTATTCATGGGAAATACTTTTTTTTTGTACAGGGCAAAGAAGCCCTGAGATAAAAATAAGGAAAAATACCTGGTGATCATTTACTTAATTGTTTCACCCCTTTGTTTATGACTCTTAAACAGGTGATAACACGTTTTTGAGGTTCCTTATATTCTCTTGAATGTGTGAAACAGGTGGGAAAAGGAGTATCTTTTTTGTTGTACCTGTTAGTCAAGAAAAGTATTTGTATCAGACTCAAAAACATTTGTATAACACTTGCTTCTCAGGGCTTCCGTATCAAGGTTTAATTTTAGGAGAAGACATGCATGTTCCACACTGAAAAGACACAGATAAGTGAATGGACAGCATAACCAAGCCCTCGCTCACCAGTCCCCAGATTCCAACCCTCCACTCCTGTGGCGGCTGGCATGGCTCCAGATTACAAGGCATGTAACTCTCAGGGGGGGTCCCGGGGCAGTTGGACAGAGACTGATGGCCATACTCATAGTTGTCATTCTCAGCATGCACCTCGCTGCAGGAGACCAGACGCTGGCGGTAGCTCTGACCACAGCTGGCTGAGCACTGGAGAAGAGAATGAATCACAGGCATGAAATAAAAACAGTACACTGGATTTGAAGACGGTGATTCAGATTAATTGTCTTTTTAAAGAGTATTTCTAGTTCAGAGTAAACTGATTTATAACTATTCAGATTAACATCATTTAAAGTTCACACTCTCACCTGAGTCCATTCCCCTGTGATCCAGATCAGTTCACAGGCGTGGGTGTTGCAGCTCTCTATTTCTGGAGGTCTGATCTGGTTCACGCAGTACATCTCATGCACCTCCTGCTGGTTGTGGTCTACACACTGCAAGGCTCGCTGTCGATGACCTACTCCACACGACTTACTGCACTGTAGTGGAGATGAGAAACACAAGGGCCTTTAACAAACATGGCAAGTATAAGATTGGTATTAGGAGAGATATGCCATTCCTATACTTAGATGCAATGTTAAGAGAGCAGCAGGTAAGACAGGGTGATTACTGTAACTGACATATTATGTCATTTTGAGGGTGAAGTATTTCGTAAAAGTCAACCTACCTATAATTGGTCATGTCTAGCTGCAAACTACATCATTCTAAAGAGGCGCTATTATTATTTTTGGGGATTTACCTTTCCTTTTTTTTTTTTTTTTTGTGCATGTGAATGGTCTGCTAATGCTAGAATCCTAAAGTTCCCTCCAGAGGGAGTTTCTCTCCCACACACTTGAGGTTCTTTAGAAGAGTACTCAGCATTATAATAATATAATCACTCATAAGTCACTACCCAGGTTCAATCGTTCGTATTGGTGTTGCTGTGAAAGTGGTGTTCTCTGAAGAAGTTTACTTTATTGCAGAACCACCTGGAGCTTTGTCTTACTACATTCAGGTCCATGTAGTAACTCAATTATTAGGACATTCAATCTGCAAAAGACGTAGGTTGAGGCTCAGAGAGGCTTCCACTTGCGTCAGAAACACTCTGTGCCGTAACAAACGCAGCGGACTCCAGCTGGTCTTCATCACTCTTCATTTGTTCAACAATGTCAAACAACTTAAATACCTGGAACTGTTTTTCTGAGCTGTGCTGCTGTACTATGAAATCATTAACCTAAGTACCCGCATGATGAGTGCCTGAGTTTCAGTATGTGATGGTTAAATCAACAATAGACAAATCATTTGGCCAAATATTTAATTCTAGGTAGGTTAGAATAGAAGAAGTAAAAATGTTGCAGTTCCCAATCATCTCTGATTTGTGTAGATTGAGTCCACAGTGTTGTATAAAACACACACTGCAGGCATGTTAACCCATAGCAGGTGAACCCTTGTAATTACCTCCAGCTTTACACTGCGGGCAGAGAGCTCCAAACACTTCTCCAGAACAATTAGACTCTCCTTTGAGAGGAGACATTTCAGGCTGCTCAATGACCTAGATTCAACATCACTTGAACACGGGGAAGAAGAAACTCCTGCTGCAGCTGCCTCTTCTAATAACCCCAACTCTCAACAAGGGTCTGTAGCCTCCAGCCAATAGAAAATTACTGGATGTTGCTCAGCAGGAATGTACCCATTAAATAAAGCCTGGGTATGACTGCCAACTTTGCATGTTCTGGCTTTAGAGCAGATAAAAGATAGATAACAGTGTAAATTAATATGTGAGTATGAATAAAAATAAAGGATTAATAATAGAGATTATCTTCTATTTTAAGTTTACTTGTAAGTCCCTGTTCAGGTGGTCTTATATCAAATTCTTAATATAAAAATGTAGGACGAGAAAAATAAATAAAATAATTTAAAGAAAAAAACTCAACAAAGCTACTTCACTAGGACTGTTTAGAGGTGCGATTAAATAGGCAAAACAATGATGCATGAATGAGTCCTAAAACCGAGATATTAGGCAGTTTAGCACTCCTCGTTCCCTTGGCTCAATCATTGATGTGTTTTAAGTTTTATGACTGAAACAGGATCTTGTCAGAATTCTGGCATAAATCTCAGAAAAATAAATCACTTTTGGTCTGATTTTTATAGAATAATTATTATAAAAGGTTATTTCAGGGGCCTTTAATTCAACTTTTATTGTAGAAGGCTTGTTAACGTTTAGATAACTACCATTAATGCCTCACAGGTGTTCATTAACTTTAATTGGTGGAATACAGTCTATGGAAAAAGTACTCCTGGAGAAAAAGCGAATTGGCCAATCAAGACTAAGATCGGAAATCCAACGAGGCTTTGCGTGTGTTTAAAAAAAAAAGAAAAGCTGGAGCCTGAGGATCATCTGATTTTTACGAGGGCCATGCAACAACAGCAGCAGCAGCAGCAGCTTCCCTCCTCCTCCTTTCCTCCCCTCACCGACTGCACTGCCTCCGCCTGAAGCAGCCACTCACACTTCAGATATGACAGAATTCATTCATCCTCGCCCTGTGGAGACTAAGCTGCTTGTTTCAGCTCACAGCCAGGTCGCCATGCAGCTTACCGTCTGCCACTCTCCTTCTCTCCACCGGTACCGGGAGGGGCAGTCTGCCCCCCGGCAGCTCTGGCTGGACGTCGGTCTGGACCGCTGGGAGCAGCCGCTCTCGTGCGGGCTGCGCCGGTCTCCGCCCCGGCAGAACACCTCGCGCCGCTGGACGCCGTCCCCACACGTTGCGGAACACTGGAAGCAGGACAGATAAGTCGTTTCAAAAGTCTTTACACTTTTTTTCATTGAGTTTAACTTTTTTGTTTTACTGCATGTCAAATAGTCAATTTATATCGTTTTGCGACTCTCGCGATAAGCAATGAACCACGTGAGTTTAATTGTCTAATGGTGGCCTATATCCCATTTGTATCGATCTATGGTGTTCTACTTGTTTGAAGATTAATATAGAGAATATATGAGACCTTGGCATTCCAACAATATAAATTGAGTTCATAAAGGCATGGTGTATTACTTTTAGGAAAGTTTGCAAAGATGAAATAACTGCAACAACACCTTCATGTTTATTTGTAAGTGATAAGGTTTATATTAACTTAACTTATGTTTTCTTACAGAAATGGGAAGAAATTCAAGTTGGCGCCTTGAAAGCAGAAGGTTTTGTGAAACCATGTTTTTAATTAAAGTATGTTTTGTTTTCTGCTTTAATACAGGACACAGTTTTACATAACATAGCAAATGTCAAAAAACTGTTTTGTTTTATAATAATGTGTATAGATCAGATTTTGTTGGGGATTTTTTTACAGTAATTATCTTGTGTACATGCATTGTACCGTCATGCTTATGCAATACTCCACTTTAATATTCATTTATACAATTAAAGTGAAGGTTTTTGGGGAGAAAAATGTCACAGAGAATATGACATGAGTGTTTGAGTCATTGAGAGACTGAGACATCATAACTCAGATTTGTGTGAGGTTATAAATCTTGATGATTTGCATATCATTTACTCCCCCTGTGTAACTATGAATTGTTGAGGAAACTCAAACTTGCATGCTTCCATGATTAATGAAAATCAATGCTTTCTCAAAACATCAGTTTACAAACTCTTGCACAATGTATAATTCATATCTCAATTATGCTGCTCATAACTTACGCATTTTTACTCAAACTTCAATATTTAATACACTTCTGCATGAACAGTCTCACACTTGCACTTGCCTTGTCCGAAGCTTCAGTGAAATAAATGTTTGGGAATATGTTTTTAATTTCAAATTCTGCTCTTGTGAAACACGGCCCAGATTTATTTAATTGATCATGAATTTCCTTTGTCTTTGAATTCTTTGTTCACCATGGAGTCATGCGAGAAAGCAAAGTTTCATTCAAGAATTCAAAGTAACACAGGGTGAATACAAAATATTATTTTGGGGGTAAAGTATTCCTTTAGGGGTGAAGGAAGCAAAAAACACGTGCAGATGATTCAAGCTGAGGTTCCAGAGTTTCTACATGAATCTTTAAGAATGCAGACATAGTATATCTTATCTTATAGTTACAAGTTTAGTCATGTGATACAGTTGAACTCAATGTGTATTATCTGCAGTTTTCAGGAGTTGAAACATCTGGGCAGCCTGCTGCATCATGGGTAAACATACTTGACTGGGAGTGTGTTCGATATTGCATATTGGCATACTGCATACTTATTATTGTGTACTGCGTATTGCATGCTAAAATGAATATTAAGTATGCCATTCTAGTAGACTGTGCACACTGTTATAAACTCAAGCAACATGTCCTCTCTGACTGTATCCATCACAACCTTAACAGTCCAAGCTACCATCAAACAAAAATGTTTATCACAAATGTAAATCTATTTTATTCTACATTTTCCAGTATTATTTTATTAATATTTAAAAAATATCAAACATGTTGAAGATTTTTCTACACAAAATGAAATGTGAGAGTTCCTGTGTTTTCCACATTTGTAAGCACAAACACTGTTGCTGGATGGTGCCAAACAATCTGCCTCAAAGTTTAAACAGGCGCAATGCATTTTGGGACATTTGAGTAAGTTCAGTAGGCTCCCGCCCCATAAATCCTTTCTTATCTAGTTTAAAACTGAGCGTTTCTTGCACACTAAAAATCCACAGAGTATGCAGTTGTGGACTATCTACTCAAATGTACATCATACTTAGTATGTAAGCGTCTGATTTCAACAGAGCCTCGTGTGGAGTATCATTTTCTCCTGGCATGAGTCCTGCTCCACAGCTGTTTCAGAGCAAACGCACATCCTCTTTGACATATGGAGCACAGATGTGGCTCTGTGCTCGGACTCTTGGCCAGTGGGGTGAATTCAGCAAAAAGAAAAATTATGACAGGAGGGAAGGATGGAGAGAAAAAAGAGAGACATGGAGAGTTAAGGGAGAGGAGCCCAGGTGCACGTCGTGAGTGTGTCTGGTATGTTTAGTAGGGCATTCAAAGAAAAGACGCATGTGGTTCCCATTGGGGAGGCAGAAGATAGAGAGGGGAAGAAAAGTGAAAGAGAGAAAGAAGGCTTGAAAGAAAGGGATCTGTGGGTGAAAGAGCAACATTGAGAAAAGGATTAAAGAGAAAAGAACATGTAGAGATGAGAGGGGTAGATACACACTAGATGGACCTATAGAGGGGTGCACATCCATCCTGCTGTCGTACCCACTGTACTGTAAAGTTGCTGCCCCAGTATACACTATCTTTAAAAACCCTATTAGCAGGCATCCCGGGTCTGTGCTGCAAACCACTGTGTGATGTGTAAAAGCTTAGTTAGTGGTCTGGCATGGTGCATAAACACAGTCGGGTCTAGCTGCAGATGTTTACACACATCTACTTTCCAGCAAGCTGGTAAGCATTACAGAGAAAAGAGAGAGAGAGCTTACTGGCCTGGAAGCGTGAGAACACGAGTGCTAGAGGAGTGTTTTCTAGCAGGGTCAAAGAGTCTTACCTCTCCCCAGTTGCCTGTCTTCCACTTGAAGCATTGACCACCTTTGCAGCGCCTCTGCTTGCTGGGTTTGGGGGACAGATGCAGGCAGCTCTCTTCTGAAACGGGGCGTCCTGACCCGGTCACACAGACCACCTTCCGGGACTTGAGCCCTCTTCCACAGGAGGAGGAGCACTGCAACAGGTCAAAAGAAAGAACAAGTGAAATTGAAGTCAAAAGGTATGTTTGGTGTTCAAAGTGGAACTTTAACAAATAAATTCAGATGTTAAAAAGCATGATTGGGTTTCATAAGTCTGAATAAGAATGAAAAAAAAGGAGATTATTGCACAGCTTTGATTAAAAAACATGCATTTATTGAACACGATCAATTTGTGGATGATTTTTAGACTGAAAAAAAGGAGTGGTATGACACCCAGATCCACGTGGGTAGCTAGTCCAATGGCAAAGCGTGCCCGATCAACCCGGTAGCAGTTTGTTTCATATCCGGGTTCACAGAGCTACTGAGAGTCTAATGCGGTGTGACAGGCAGGCAGACACACACACACAAACACACACACACACACACACACACACACACAGAGAGAAGCTGGCCTGTGCTCGATCAAAGGGGGCTTTGCATGAGGGGATGGATGGGAAGCGACAGTCTCAGAGTTAAACGAGTATGCGACCCAGCGTGTGGTTGCTGTCCTGACCATAGGTCCTGACCAGTGACAGACTGTAATAGACAGGAAAATGCTGTGACCTCTGACCTCATTCGCGGTGGGCAAGGCACACTAAAGGAGGGGCTAATAAAATGCTTGGAATTTCATCTGTAACGCAATACATCTATTAGAATTACACATTTGTAAGTGCTGTCAGTTAATACAAATGTATGATTCAGCTTACAATGAGAAATTCGTCATATTACCTGTGTGAATTTTACTCGGGTATTGTTGTGAATCAGTTTTAATAAAATATTACACTGACTGTGTTGCCTTTATATCTTTAGAACAGCACTCTCATTATGAATTGTAGCACACATGACTAGAAGACTTCCCGGTTGATGTAATAAGTCACTTATAGTCGTCCTAATATGTATCTCCACTGAAAGATTGTATTTTTGATGTCTGACATATAAGGAAACACGTTTGGTTTGGATGAAATGTGAAGAGTAAATAGCAAATCAGAGGGGCATTTCAGAAAACGTCACTAAAGTTAAGACTTCGCCAGGCTGTGTTTTTGTTGACGTCAGGTATTTCTTTTAAAGGTTGGTATGCTTTCCTGCTGCTCTAATGTGCTAAGACCTTGAGAATCTACAAATGAGTCAAATAAAACACCATGTTGGACATGCACACCTACACACAGGGTTCATTAACTTTGCCCAACTCAACATTTCCCACCTGCAATAAACTATATAAACAACGTTATTTGTATACTTTGTATTTGCAGGAGGTAGAGCAGGTCCTCTACTCATCCCAAGGATGGAAGTTTGATTCCTTTCTCGTTCTGTACACATGTCATTAACCATAGCGCTACATTTCATTTCAACAGTGTCAATCACTAGTTGGATCAGTCATTCTTAACACATAAGGTGATAACAATCCATGGAATTGCAGATACAACATTTAAATTAAGGTATAAAGTGGCAAAGCATTGGTAAGCACCTTGTAAAATGACCCCCGCCCCCCCCTAAATAAACCACTATTCAATGTCAGCACAGCCCTTTGGGAATCCTATTCAACTCTTGTTTTGTTGGATTTTTCATCCCGGGATCACAGCAGTTTCCCAGAACTAAGTCTGTGCTGATGGGATGAACCGGGAAGGGGCCCCTCCCCAGATCAAACGTGACCCTTGACCCACCGATACACCACTGCATTGTCTTGTTGACAGCCCCCCCTCCTCGTTTGAGTCACTCTCACTGGCCCCCATATTGGTACACCGTCATCAAGTTGCATTAGACCATAGACGAGCAGCCCGACAGAAAGGGTCAAAGGGGGCTGACAACTTCACAGCGGAGCACGCGTCACCAGGCATCCCAGAATAAGCCGGGGGTCAGCATTAAGAATTAAATAAACACAGTAAATGAAATGGGAGGGATACCGAGGCATTGTCTCACAGGACAAAGATTCACCTTATAGAAAGAGCTTTGAACTCCTGACACAGACGCTAAAAGCATGATGGCTTTCAAGAGGTCAGCAGAGGCCCTGACCACTTAAAATAACAAGGATATTGCTCAGTGATTTGTGCATTTTCATTCAGGAAAAACACCCCTGTTGAAAAGACTGGCAGGGGAGGACTGCCTAATAAGCCCTTTTGCCAGGCCTCTCTTTTGAAATCTTTTAGTCAAAAGGTAAAACCCCAAATAATATAGGACACTTCCTTATCCACAAACACACTGTAATTACCATAAAGCAGGAGCTGGTAATTTCGAGTTAAATACTTCATTATAGGGCTCAGAAACAGAACTACAATGTTGCAAGAGCGAGGTTATTGGCATGATGAATGTTGTTAGGGGTTAGTACTTATAGTACTTGCAGTTTTCACTTTTTTGTAAAAACTCTGTGGCAGAGAGTTTGCAGGTTATTTTTATCTAGCAGAGACCTGTTTACTGAGTGTGACAGAAATGTTGGCATTGATTCATATTTTTGCTCAACTAATTTGTCCAAATTCACAGCTTAAATATTGAACTAACTTTGTACCAGTGCTGTACATACATTTCAATACATACATACAGGTACAGGTTAAACACATATGAAGAGGAATAAGGGGCCAGAAATCTGGGAACTTATAAAAGTACAATGTAAACTGTAGTATTTTAGGTTTAGTAATATTACAGCGTACATTAGCCTGACCATTCTTGAGTGCCACACACTAACGCGGTGTCTCTATGGAATACTCTTGATAGCACGCTTCCATGTCGTACACTGTGAGCAGTGTGTTAACTTTGACCATGTAGTGTTGTTGCTATAGTATTGGCTGTGCCCTTACCGAAAGTGACTAGCACTGCTGTCAGCTAGCTAGCTAGTGCTACGGGCTAGCAATTAGTACAAGCTACTGTGTTGACCAGAGAAAGCCCCAGCGCGGCTAGCAGTGTAACTTCTGTTACGTAGCAAAGATGGCTGTCGTTGAGAGTGAAAGCGTCCAGCACACACTTCCACCGACTTTGACATTTATTTTGTCTTACCCCATACTTTTTCTTGCTCAGTAGGTATGTTGTTCACCCAAAAATGTAAATAGGTATCTATTAGTAAAATAAATAACTATAGTATAAATGATTTATTAATGCCCAGATTGTTAACCCCTAATTTCACATCTCATATGTACGTGCGGTACGTTCTCTAATGGTAAACCGATAGTACAAAAAACTGTGAATTCAGAGTAATTGCCATGTATGCCGCCATCTAGAGTGTTAAAGAATGAAAGAAAGAAGAATGGAGAAAGCCTTTGATAGTACCTCTACTTCACTTTAATCGTAACCTTTTCTGGAAATGAACAGAAATCCAACAAATCCATAAAAAATTAAATATTGACATAACATTATAATGAAGTAACAATAAATACAAGTAATTACATAAATATACAGAAATCTTCTTGAAACACAAACTGATACTGCCATTTGTGAATAAGAGACATACATTATGCTTATTTCAAGAGCCTGTTGATACGGTGTTAGGTTGACCTCAAGGGGTCAAACTGGTCTGAATGAAAAATGAAATTAAAGAAGAATGACAGGATGTGCTTTGTTAATACTGTGTCCTCTGATTTAACGCTGCCTTGGAATCACTATAGTATTGGTATTGCTTGTCACAAGCAATACCTCTCATTAGTAAATGATGTATGGTAATAAATGTTCTCACTGCTGTGTTAACAGGCCCTTAAAATAAGGTGTGATGTCAGTACAGACATTTATGACCAGGAGGAGTCAACTGGGAGGGCTGCAGGCAAAAGTTGCTCCTAACCACAGATTCTAGATCAGTTTTGACTGTCCTCAACAGGATGGTGAGTATTAAAAGGTGGGAGTTAACACACACCCTGGATCTGTGTTTAGGACCATCAAGTGCACTGGGTAGCCGCAACAACTCAAGCTTAATCTTAGCCAGCCAGAATCCCTCCAGTGCAAGGGAGAGAAAGATACGGCAGGGGGGCAATCATAACAGAGGCTGAGGTAGACACATTAGGTTGGCTCAGAGTGAGAGCTCTGGATACAAAACACTAGTAACTTCCCCTGTGGTCACAGGCATCACGTGTTCAAAGTCAAACATTTTAACAGCCAATTCTCGAACATTATTTCATTATATCTGTGATACACTTTGCATTAAACTGATCAATCTGATCAATCCACTAACTGCTCATGGAAAGATAAAAGGTACAGGAAAGGCAGTATCAAAAAGGAATGTGCCATAAACACCAAAAATGTGATGGTTCATTTTTGATATTTATATCTCATGTCTCCCTTGTTTGGCCAAAGCACCGATGCAGTGTAGGTTATCATTGTTTAATGGCTAGAGTTGTGTTGTGTTCCAAATGAGGTATTGTTGAGCATAGCATATTTAGCAACTCCAAGTTCTTACTGTACAAAGAAAACAATAACTAGCACAATATAAATACACTCATGTCAAGCATCTTTGGAGCAGAGAGCTTTAAACCTATTGTTTTGGTCACACTAAGGAAATCTGGGTCAAAACCCTCTGCCAAACTGGAATACAATGGCTATTAGTACTAATTACCACAAACCCAGTGAGACATTTTATTTTACAGTGCTAGTTCAGCTGCTGGTGCTGGTGTTTACTACTGTTACTGGACGTTTCAGGGACTTTTGAGTCAACATATTCATGCGTCGTGTCATTTTTGGGGCAACACCACTGTTTGTTTCATAGCAGAGGGTGAATACATAAACTGTAAAATAAAGTGTCTAAATAAGATTAGTAACTTCTCTAAAAAAACACATGTGCCTTGAGACAGATTGAATTCTTGATACAATAGCCATTTCAAAGATGTATATATTACAAATATGTATATATAGTACACAGCCCAAATACAGTCCTATGTAAGTTGGTGCTTTTAAAGTTCATAACAGAACATTGATTACATTGTGTAGCACCGTATAATGGAAATTATGGGCCATTCTTTGGATAATAAAAGAAGAAGGCATCATACTGTATATTCCTGATATACAAAAACATTCATCAGTATTTGCATATGAACAAAGATTGGCTAAATTTGCGAATACAAAAAGCTAAGACACAAAATAAACCACTTTAAAAAGTTAATGCTATATACAAAAGATAAAAAGGAAAACAAATATCTCAATAAATTATCTTAAGAAACAATATTTTACAAAACTAACTTTGATTGTGATACAAAGTGATCCTGAATTTGTTCAAATACTAACACAAGGCTCAACAACAGTTTTATGGTAACTAGGACTGACAAAAATGTTCTTGTGGTCACAGCTGTCACTGAAGTATTTTTGAAAAGGACTTTTTGGCACATTGCAAGAGAGCATATCTTTGCTGTTAAAGCACAACAGATATTTACTTTCCGAATGTCTTGAGGAAACGTTGACCATTCTCAGGCACCAGAGAGGGAGCAGGAAGTGGAGGAGGTTAAAAGTAGAAGAGAAGTGGGAATGTAATTTCTCCAGTGCAAAAAGCACCAAAAGTCAGAGCCCATTTAAGACTGGTTGTGAAAGAGTAAGACTAAAGGTATTGGGAAAACAATGTGAGGTTGAAAAACAAGGTATAGAGTATTTTTTACGAGCGTACCGAGCTCCATGGGTCTGTGCTCCAGTGGGGGCTAGACGGGCACGGCTGAGTATTGCACTGCTCACGATCTGGTGGCTTGTCATGGATCTCGCAGCTCAGATCGTTGAAACGCTCGCCGTTTGGACGCTGACAAACCACCAGCCTTGTCTTTATCCCACCTCCACATGGCTTGGTGCACTGAGGGAAGCAGGAGGAGAGGTTGTGTTTTACAGGTAGGTATGGGGAAAAGGTATTTGAGTGTAAAGTAAAAACTAGGGCCATTGCTGCATGTGATTTAAATTCGAAATCCTTAGCTGAATTTCAATGCATTGTTCAAATGATTTTTCAAACAAAAATGCTGATCCCACATTTTGAAATGTCTTCTTAAAGATGGTCCATGATCTTTCAGAGAGTAAACTGTAATCTAACCAATCAGTGAGTTGGCATCTGTCTTACCTCTCCCCAGTTGCCGTAGATCCACTGTGGACAGGGTCCTGACTCACAGGACCGTTGCTCATTGGGCTGGCTGCGATCCTCACAGCTGTTGGCAGGGTAACCGTTCTCATCCTGGCACACGACTACACGCCGCTGGAAACCTCCTGCACATGTGCTGGAGCACTAGTGTACAGAGGGAAGAGTGCACACGGTCAAATAGACGGTTCTCACACACAGATGTGCAGTGTATAGGTGTAAATAGGTCCCAGGGGTTATTCTACTGTACATTATTTACATTTCCTTAAGACATGATGACGCACAAACACACACTTAAGTATGACTCGTGGTCGTGGCTGCAAAGTATCAAATCAATGTGTCTTTGAATACATGGTTAAATGCAAACAGTACAAATCAATGTGCACTATGAGTTATGTTTTTGCTGCTAGCAAAGCCCATACTAAGAAACAGGTTATTTTAAACGACCGACCATATCTGCTGCTATATTAAAATAGATATCCTCAAGACAGAGGCAGGAAGTGACACCAGAAATAGCTTCACTCACTTCCTAGAATTATTTGTAGGTCAAAAGTTATTTTAGTAGAGAGACAGTTTAAAAACAACAACAATTGAAATAAAGGGGTCCATATGAGGGACAGCCAGTGTCTCCTGGGTCACGTAATCCCGTGGGTTTACATCTCAATAATTAATCGTAATTAATAATTCAGGGCCTAAACAACAGACTCACACTTCATGAGTGATTGTCAACGTTTTTGTTTTGGTTACATAACACAGTGTGGGAGTTAAATCACTTAAATATCTTCAAGGACTCTTAATCTCACTTATTGTATAATAGCTATCTCATACTTGTCTAATATGTTCCCAAAACAAACAGGAAACCATCATGTGAAGAGTTCCCACCAGTCGCGATACCGCATAGTGCAAGAAGTATGGCGCTGGCACTTTCTACTTTTGGCGCTCTTGTTTGAACCACACTCATCTACAAACTCAACCTTTATTCTGATCTCAACTACACGCCTGTCAGGTTTTGTGAAAACATCTTGCACATGTGTGATTTAGGTGAAACAAATCTGTCCACACACTGAAAAACAGACAGCAATGTATTAGAAGTTCCCACTGCAGTAGGTTTCTCCAAAAGCACTATTTTGCCATGATGACAAGTACACAGACTCACAAGTTGACATCAATACCAGTGTCCCTGTGGCTCATATTTACTGAACAGACATTACAGTGGTGTGATGTGGTGCTGCTTTGTGGAAGATGCCTTACCGCTCCCCAGGGTCCAGTCCTCCATTGGTGGGATTGGCTGCGGGGCAGGTTGTTCCTGGAGCTGCCATTTGGAGAGGGCGGGAAAGGTCGGGACTGACTGGAGCGGGACGGGCATTGAGACATAACACACTCCTGCTCTGTAGGAGGACGATCGTCTAGGTCACACTCATTAGAATTCATCTCCTGCTCACTGTAGTTGACACACTGGACCTGCCGTGTGGTCTTCCCCTGGCCACAGGTCACCGAGCACTGAAAGAAGAGAAAATAAGTGCATATGCAATAAGACATAAAAACACATTCTTGAAGAAAGCTGTCATTTTTAGATGGTGGAGGCCAGTCAAAAAAATCAACCATTTATATCGACCTGCTATTGGTATGAATGGCTTCAAGTGGGCCATCAGACCTGACTGTTTAACCTGCGATTTCAGAGGTTTAACCATATTGGAAAAAAAGAATCGATCACAGGTGCTATAATAACTTTAGGGTTATGATATATTTACCATGTTGAGTATCCTTGTCATCAAACAAGTAATTGCAAATCTTAAAAATGCCAACACTATGCACGGGCAAAAAACTCAGCTACAACATGCAACGACAGTACAGGAAGCGATGTGTGGTGCTAAAAAGGTAAAGGTTAAGAAAGCCTTTCTCTCTATCTTTCTTTATCCTTTCCAGGTATTGAAAGATCTTACAAGAGAAACGAGAAGCACAGATGACACTCAGGGAAATGAAGAGATTCACCTTCAGGCTCAGCTCCCTTTTCCCTGTGATAGTCCTGAACAGTGCCTGAATGACTGTGCCTGCTGCATACAGCTGACTTTAGATCTCAACATACAATTAAACCCTCTCACTGGGGGGCAGCAACTAACTCCCAATTTATTAAAGATGTCTGGCGATGCAGTGTCCCCCAAGGACCCAAGTTCAGATATATTTATTTTTAGGAAAGAAAAAGGCATAACTTTTATCCAAGCTCTAATGCCGTGAAACGCAGCTCCTCCCTTGCTGAGTTCACTTTATGTCTTGCATAAGGCGATGTATTATACTTATGCAACAGCTGTTTACTCCAGAATTCCACCTGGGATTACACTGTCCAGATGTTTATACTGCTGCGTCACAATGTAATGCCTTTCACATTATTTTAGATACTGCAAGAGGTTTTACATACAGCAAATCAAAAGTGTATGATCTGATACTAGAGGAAGCTGTGGATGCCTTACTGTTCAAGCCATGAGACCATTAACAAAACGGTCACACTGGAGTGCCACTGCCCGACAAATGCTATGGGTTAGTACAACTAGTGTGCATGTGTGTGGCTGGGATAGGCCCCTGAAATCATTTTTGGACTTGGGATGAACTATTTCCATGTGGGGGGGGTCAATGAGTGTCTTTGGCTTGGTGGTACATGTGTGGGTGTGTATGGTGACCAGACCTGCAGTCTGGCTGTACTGTATCACAAGTACTCTGATGAGAAACATCTGTAAACAAGACTGGAGCCCCTCACTCCAGCCCCTTGCATCTCCAGAAACGTTTGCCTCACTACACACACTGAGACACACACACACACACACACACACACACACACACACACACACACACACACACACACACACACACAGCGTATGCAGACAATAATTGTCCGTGTTGTTAAAAATGCATATAGAGGATACTGAAATCAATCAATCTTGCAGGAAGAAAAACATCTGGATCAGTTCTAATGGAAACAGGAAAAAGCTTTTTTAAATGTTGATTGATTTCAAACATTTTTTAAATGCTGATTTCATTTGAAACAACAACATCTGGCTTGTATCTTAAATTACTTTTAAGTTGTAATTTTGAGATAAACAGTAACTGGTTCAGATACAGTGGAGTACAGGACGACGGATGTTTTTTTCTTACCGCTGTCCATTCCAGCACTTTCCACTGTCCGCAGGCCACTACCGAGCACACTTCTCTGGCAGGGGGTTTTGGGAGGTGGGCGCACGCTGCCTCCTCTGCCACACCACCCTGGTTGTCACGGCAACTCACATAGCGCATACGTGTCCCTTTGCCACAGCTGGCACTACACTGTTTTGCAGAAGAGAAAGGTTCAGAAACTGGAAACCAACAAGAGACAAACAAAATGAAGATGTGACCGGACTACCAACCTGGGTCCAGGAGCCAAACCGCCACTGTGTTTTGTGGCCCTGGTTGGAGGGGACTTTAGTTCCTGGGGGAACAGGGTGGCTGCTGGGACACTGGGCCAATTCACAGTCCTGTGGAAGGGAGGACACACACACCCATTCATGCAGTGATTAACAAAATGAATATACTGTAACAACATCTGTCCCTGAACAGAAAATACCATGAATATCAGAGATAGCTCCTCTGACATGGGACAGTCATTATTAACTTAAACTTTATTCCTTTGGCTCTATGTTTCAGAGTAGTTGTGTTCCCATCAATCCTTTCCCCCAACCTTACCAAAATAACATGTACGGGGTCCGCCCCGTCAGTTAAAACTATGGATTGTGGCAGTAAGCCACTCAGCATAAAGCCCTGATCCCTGTCATAACAGGTCATAGTGGAGTGGTATTCAGGGCTCCAATGCCCATGCTGGCGTGGTTGTAAACTCCACCCCTAATCCACTCCCTTGTCTCTCACCTTCCGCCCTTTCCTCTTCCCCCCCAATGCCCTCTGACCCCCAGTCTCTAGGAATGAGGGCCTTAATCAGGTTCATAGGATCTGAGCAGGCTCCACATTCCTCACTCCGCCTCCTGATGGAAGCAAATAGTCCTCATGGCAGCATTTAGATTAGCTCTACGCACACTTCCTGTCAAAGTCACATTTAACATGTATAACCTGGTGTGTGGAAGTACTGAGCAAAGCATCTGTTCTCCTCTCTTTATTCAGACCTCCACCCATCTATCTACCCTTCTTTCTCTCTAAGCCCTGCTTGGTGGCTGCCTGGTGGGACTGGCGGCTGGTGGCCCACTTCATGGCTGGCTGGTTGGAATCACAACGAGGTGGGGCGACTGCTTCGGGGTCACTGGCTCTGTCGGCCCAGGCACCGGAATTAAGAGCCGCTGCGACTAGAGGGGGGCCTCATTCTGAGTCTGCATGCTCAGCCCTCTGAAATGGGTGTACGCCCCGCGCTGACCAAACACAACTCTGATTCAGCTCCAAATAGGTTCCTTTGGTGTTTCTGTCTCTCTTTTTGTGAGTCGAGCACTTAACAAACAGATGCACAAGCAGATTTAGAAAAACAATTCCACATGTAAACCTGATGACATCTATGTCTGTATCTGTAAGTGGTGGAGGATAAAGGAACAATATATTTTTAATTGTGTAAATCACTAGCCTGATTTAGTATTAGTAGTTTATTAAACATTAGTATCCTGTGAAATAGGGTTGTTTCGGCCTGTGGTAAAGTGTCCAGCTCTATTGAAATGAAGATACAGGAAAGTTTCAAGCGTACTTATTACGCAGATAGATAATAATCTATAGTAATCAGAAGAATAACACTGTAAGGTTATCTCAAACAATTTGGTATTTCTTTTGGGGATTCTGTGTGACAGTTGTGTGTCTCTATGTGGGGATAGTGAGGCTGGTATTACCTCCCCCTTTTTCTCTCCCTCTAGACCAGACTAGATCAGACAACATAGCTTTATTGAGACCAGGTGGAAATGAAATGTGTGTGTCTGCCCGTGTGTGTTTTGAGTGTCAGTGCGCATGAATGTGGATGCTTCCATCTCTCCACACAGTTTGAGACTAAACTGTTGCTCTCACAGCGAAGGACAGATAAAGAGATTGTGGGCAGTTGGGAGAAGTGAAAGAAACATGTTATAGAGGGTAAGAGGATGACAGGAAAGAAAGAGAGAGTGTCTTACCTGGGTGTCAGTGGGTCGGGTGGCGGCATTACATTCAGTGTCGTCCATGACAGCACCATAAGAGCCAACTACACACTTCACCGCTCGCATCTGGTAGCCTGGCCCACACGAGGTAGTGCACTGGGTTCAAAGAGGGGGAAGAAAGGAGTGGTGGGGAAACATTAGTAACAGAGCGCAAAGAGAAAACTTAGGAAGAGGCAAGCAAATAGCACAGATGTTCATCCAAGAAACTAATCCCCCACACAAACAAATTCAAAAACGGTACACCAGGCTCAGCAGTTAAAAAGGCTTATTCTGCCCTCCACTCTCTGAGAGAAATCCAAGCTTCAAGCGGGGTCTCAAAGATCAAATACATGAGGAACCTTTGTCCATATACATTGCACTTGTCTTTTTTCCACTGTAGCCAAGTCAGAGGGCACTACTCCACGCTCCCTTCTGCCTCACTGCCTCCAGTGAAACAGGGTCAAGCTTGTTTGGCGGCAACTTCAACTACAATTTGACAACGCTTCATTAAACAACTTCAAATATACCTTAACGTGTGCACATCCTCTGATGGGGGGCACAAAAATATCTCACATTTTTGGGTGTTCAGTTCTCTGTGCACACACACAAATGACTCCTGCACACACAGACACTATACTGTATGCATAACCCTATATAATGCTTTTGTAGAAGAACACGCCTACCCACATTATCCGTAGCTTTTGTATATTTATTTTTGGCAGGATGTGCTCTGAATCTAAACAGGCGAGAGAAGAGGGGACAGTGCTAAATGATGAGCTTAGCTTATCCGTGTCCTCCCCTTCGTTTACATCTGGGAATAATTCATCAGAGAAGCAACAGTAATTGTAAGCTTCAGCCGTTGTGTTGCTTCACATTTGCCAGGGTAGACCTCTATATTGCCTGTTTATAAAATATGTGACTATTCATTAAGTTTCTGGAATAGCCTCTTAAAAGTCTTGGGAAAAAAACACCAATTCTTCATTGAGATAATTGTTTATTAGGTCAATTCGCCAATCTGAACGCTAAATTGTAATTCCCAGTTTTAGACCAAACAGAGTGATGTTCTTTTCATCTGTTCTGAAATAAACAGTGATCATTTAACTTTATGCCTGACCCGTATTTAACAACCTTAAACCTTAAACAAGGTGTATGTATAAATAGGACTCACCTGTCCCCAGGGTCCGACCTGCCACGAGGCACACTCCGGTTGCTGGCACGTCTGCACAGACTCCAGTTTAGGTGAGCCACAGAATCGGTCATCTAAACGGTCCTCACCAAACTGACACCAGGTCTGACGGTGCTTATAGCCTTTGCCACACGTCACGAGGCACTGGAATAAAGGAACATTCAGGTTTTAGAGTGAGATATGTATACAGTATGTTATTACATTGAACCTGCTGGAATGCTATTTCATGACAGAGGAAGAGATCACTTGGTGTAGAGCAGGGCTTCTTAAACTCCGGACCAAGGCCCGGATCCGGACCAAACTGCAAATCAATCCGGACCGAACTGCAAATCAATCCGGACCGAACCCTGTGTCCCATTATTAAAAAAATAAATAAAAAAACGTTCTGATTCTGATGTAAATTAAAGTGGACCTATTATGCTATATTGGAAAAATATATTGTAGGACCTATACAAAACATGTCTGTGAAGTTTTTTGCTTAAAATACCAAACAGATCACCCATTGTAGCCATGCCTCTTACTGCTCATACCCCTCTTTTGAAGCCCTGTTAGAGAAACGCGGATTTTGGGTCCTTAGCTTGAAAAAAAAAAAAAAAAGGGGCAGAGCTAACGCCTGATCAGAATTCTACCGGAGGTAAAGTTAAATTCTGCTGTGATAAAACGCCATCCTGTTCTAAACCACATCAAGGATTATTTCTGAAACAGTATGGAGCTCAAATGCTTTTTCTCTTGCAGGTTTATCACTAGTTGAGTTCCTTTTTTTATTTCCTGCTTTTTAAACACATGTGCTCTCCAGTACAGGTTAGCTCTGAGTGTTAGCGAGGCTTGCTAATGTAAACAAATACGAGATTACGTCCAAAACACGTCAGGCATTGTTTCTGATAGCAACTTTCTGTGGGTCCTCCGCCGATTTGACGTCAGATCGGCAGCAAATCTGTATCCGCTCGTTGTGCACCCGTTTTAAAAAGATTTGGGTACGGCGGAAAAGAGAGAGGGTTTTATTTTCTGACGCTGCGTGAGTTCCCTGACGCACCGGGACTTTACTGGCATTGATCCGGACTATTGACCTTGTATAAAATTCACAAGTGGACCTTTAACTAAAAAGTTTGAGTACCCCTGGTGTAGAGGAAAGCAGGATATGCAGATTACAAAACAAATAGTGGTTGGAATGAACCAAAAGACAGGGCCAGAGCATGTGTTTATGTGTGAGTACAGTGCATAAGTATACAGTGCAGTGTAGGTGTTTGTATTTATCAGCACCACATGGGAGATCTAAAATATTCCTGGAATGCAGCACAAAGCTTTGTGAGCGCCTCGCTCTACAATGTGTAAACTGTACAGCAGTTAAGTAGAATCTTAGCCTGCAATCAGCAATTTCCCAACCCCTCAATATAGTGGGAGGAGGGGGAGAAACTCCACAAGGGAGGCATGCACGATCAATTTACATTTGACCCAGTTCACTTGGCGTGCTTAAAACTATAGTATTTAAATGATTTCTCTTTATATTGAATAAACATGGCCTCCGAAAAAGAAATGAAAATGTGGATATGCACAAGCTTCCTGTAACTCTACGCTAAGTCATCATTCCTCGCATTTTTCTATGTAATTTTCTATAAATTAAGAAGAGCATATCTTTAGAGAAACATTAAATGCATTTGTTTTTAATCTACTAGATTTTTTACTAGATTTTGTACTGGGCAATGAGGACAGAATAGGAGCTGAACTGACCTCAGACCAGTCCCCAGTCTTCCATTGTGGACAGAGGAACTCATTGCAGGGTTGGACGGTCGTCTTGTCCCTTTGACTGCATTTGCTCTCATCCCCTCCAGCCTCGGCAGTTTTCCGACACACTGCCCCGCGGCGGCGGTTGCCTCCACCACAGCTCATGGAGCACTGCGATACAAGCGTTTGAACATCAGCTCGAGTAAACATGCAAACACCACCAGTGATAGACTTTGACAAACATCTGGATTATGCTCACACACAAACCCGAATTTTCCCACAACTATTTTACCTCAGACCAAGACGAGTACTCCCAGCCGCCTGGGTTACAGTCTCCATGGCAACCTTCCTTGTCATCAGGTTTTTGCTGACTGCTACAGTAACGGTCATCCACCTTCTGGGTTTTACCATCGTCACGGCTGATTTTGGTACAGTATATTTCCAGGGTACGGTATCCGGGGCCACACTGAGATGTGCACTCACTCTTACGAGCCACATGCCACCTGCATCAAGGGCAAAATCCTTATCAGTATTGTACAATGATTAAGTGAAAACTAATTCATTGATTGGTTAATAATAAAGGCTGGCTGAACTGGTAAAACTAACCTGAGTTCACACTCAGTGTTACAGGCCTCAGTTAAGACAGCAGGTCTTGTTGTACCGTGACACCTCTGGTCTGACACCACCGCCCTGTCCGACTCTCTGCTACAGAGGATCTTCCGCTTCCGCTCTCCTATAAAGACATCATGACGCTTGAACAGCAGGTATAGTATACTTATATGATCTTATTCCTAAACTCAGAAAGAATGTTGAAATACTGCACCCATGAGAATATTTGTTTGTGTTACCTCCATCAAGCGATATTCAAGAATTTTTTTTTTTTTTTACTTTTGAACGCATTACACATTTTGCACCATTTGTTTGTTGTTTATCAATGAGAAAAACAAATCAATATGCAAAGCTTATGACTAGAGTTGCAATCAATGATTTAATAACTTCATCATCAGGTGAATCTCCTTCAACTGCTGCCTCACCTCAGCATCCTTAAGGTCATCCGTGTAGTTGTCTGAGTCAAAGCAACAGCTTGCTCAAGTACAATTGACAAGATCATAGGATTGCAATGACTACCTGCAGCAATGTTGGTGTGCTTTACCTTGGCCTTTGAGTTGAAATCCCAGAATTTAAATCACACTGCACCAACTTTACATGAGTGAGATTTAAACCTCATGTGGCTGCGGGAAATATATTCTCTATCAGTACCATGTTACCAAGTTCTCAGATCTTTGTGTGCCGCAGACTGCCAGAAAATCAAAAGTAAATTAAAAAAATCAAAAGGTGCTGAGGGCAATACATGTTTGCTGTTTGTCCTGCCGTGTGAACTCATTGGTTTCTCTTTGGAATTTACTGTTGGTACTTCAAGCAGGGCAGTGTCAAAAAGTGGAAAAAGACATTCTCAGACAAAGTGTTTGAGTCATAACACATAACAGGTTTTCGAGTTTACCTGCGATCCGCCTCTGCACGCCTACACACTCCGACATATGTCATGTCAAAGAAGGTAATTGGACACAGCACACTACGAGGTTGAACTTTAATCACTTGTTCCAAACCTATATGTCTAGCACGAAGCTGTCAAGTTTAGCCAAACAATCCTCTCCCTCCTATGCCTCCGGCTCAGCAGTTCCCACGTCGGCTCTCTCCGTCTCATCTCTTTTTTACTCTCACCACAAGATTTATCATCGACCACTCGCATCACCTCACTTTGCCAGACCCTTGGTGCCTCCCCCTCACCTTGGCACAGTCGGCTGCACTCCTGCCAGGGCCCATAGGCATCCCAGAAGAACTGCTGAGGTTTGTCTTCTATGGGGATGTTGAAGGAGTACCTGACATCTGGGTTGTAAAGGTTCCCCACAGACAGCACCTGGGGATTAGGCAGGCAATGTGATATGCATTATATTACAGTAGGATTATGAGTTTTAGACATCATACATAGTCCACTCGTTCTTAAGTAAAGGTAAAAACCGTTGAAGGTCAAACCTGTAGAACTAACATTTTAAGTGGCTGGATAAGGACAATTTACCTGGACAATGATGTCTTCCTCGATGCGCTCAGTACAGTTGATCCTCTCAATGACATGGTCAGAGCCACTGTACTCAATGACGGCATTTCCTACTTTGATTTCCCTTTTGAACATGCTGACCACAAACTCTCCATTAAGCAGGAACTCTCCGCGGCTGTTTGATATGGCTGCAGAGAGAGAGAGAGAGAGAGAGAGTCAGAGAGAGAGAAAACACTTGTTTGAACCCACAGAGACAGAGAGCCAAAATGAATGGAAATTCGATGTGAAACTCTTATGATGACTTTAAACAAGCTAAGTAAAAGAAGCAATAGCTTGATTTTGCTTTTTACAGAGCACCTTAGCAACACTGTGGATGGCATTTTCATTTAGAGTAAGGCACATGCGGTAGGCAGCAGTAAAGTCTTATTGGGGTAGAATAATCCTCTATTCCCGGAGCAGTCCCATCCATGGGCATGTTCTGTTCTGTTCATCAGCAGTCTGCTGCACTCATTCGCCCTAATGCGATTATGGAGCTAATTTCCTGCCTTTACTTTCCTGGCCATTTCACACATTACCCTAATATGACCGTGGAGAGCGGCCCTCATTCCAGCAAAATTGTTAATGACTGCGCCCACATAAAAACACACATAAAAACACACACAATAAAGGGTGACAACTAAAATAAAACATGTTAATACGTTTACAGGGTGGCATATAGTCATGGGAAATATACAGACCTAGAGACAGAATGAAGGATAAAAATATGCAAACATACACTGCACTTACAGTACAGACACACCTTAGTTGACCTTAATGGAATGGTAGCCAGAGGGCTATCTGAGCTCAAGTATTAGCATGCTTGTGCCAACAAGACATGCACACTAACAGCTGACAAAGCAGCCATATCCAGACAGACATATTGTACAGAAAGACAAAAATGTACAGAACCAAAGAACATGAAAAGCTGCACACACACAAAATACAAAGGCCTTAAAGGGGACCTATCATGCAAAATGCACGTTTTGATGCCTTTCATACATAAATATGTGTCCCCGGTGTGTCAGGGAACTCACGCAGCGTCAGAAAATAAAACCCTCTCTCTTTTCCTCTGGACCCAAATCTCTAAAAACGGGGGAACAACGGAGCTGATCCAGATTTGCGGCCGATATGACGTAATATCGGAAATGTGGACCCACGGCACTATCAGAAAAGTTGCTATCAGAAACATTGCCCGACTGTTTTGGACGTAATATGGTCGGTGCATGTTACATTAGCATCGTTAACACCCAGAGCTAACCTGTATTGCATGTGTGTGAAGAAGCAGGAAATAAAAAGGAACTCATCTTGTGGTATAACCGGCAAGAGAGAAAGCCTTTGAGCTCCATACTGTTTCAGAAATAATCCTTGATAATCCATGATATGGCGTTTCATCACGGCAGTATTTAGTTTAGACAGTAGCTGCCGGGTCCCGCATGAGCTCAGACCCCTCCTTTTTTTTTTCTTCAATATATATATATTTTTTAAAGCTTTATACCCCAAATCAGCACTTTTGAAACAGGAAGTGAAATAGATGGATATGAGGCATGGCTAGAATGGGTGATCTGTTTGGTATTTTGAGCAAAACACTTCATAGACATGTTTTTTATATATTTTTATATATCTGAGACTTATGCTATTGCCTAAAAATAGCATGATAGGTGACATTTAAAACCAACTGACCTAGCTGGAATGGTACCCAAAGGCCAAGTTCTTGCTCATTATTGTGTTAGCATGCACACTATACTTGAACTCCTTGGGTTTGCCCTTAATGTACTTAACACCCAAAAGCTGAACATTAATCACAGAGAGCCTATTGTTTTAAAGAATTGCTAATATTTCTGTAAATGTAGAAATACAATGAGAATATGCCAATTTCTTTGAAACAAGGTAATGGAGGTCTTACCGAGGTAGTTGTCATCCTCCGGCTTCCCTGAGTAGCTGTGTTGACGCACATCTACGTTTGTAGCACCACTTGGTATTCGCACAACATCATTATAGCCTGCAATTATGAGTATTGTGTTTAGATCATTAGTACACTCTAGTTCTCTGCCTATGATACAGACAAATAAGCACATGTACACATGCGTTAAAGCAATATAAAAAGCTGCTGTCTTTTCTACTTGCTGAAAGTAAATGATAGTGTAATAAAAGAGGCTATAGCTCACCATACTGGACAATGTTAAAGGTGCCTGCCACAGTTTTGCAGGAAGAGTTGTCACCTCCGCACACGCCACACTTGTCCCTCCTGGCTTTAGAGTTTAATACATGGTCGCAGCCCGCTTGCTGTTCAGTAAAGAGGTAGAAATGAAGGATATTTATTAAATATAAAATAGGACAATGCCAGGAGTAATGTAAAGGGTTACAGTAGAAAGAGACAGGGAGAGATAGTGGAAAATATGGAGGATATAAGGGAGAAAGTTGAGAGGGATGTGCAGACATTATAGGACAATGCACAGGAAGGCTTAAAGAACAGACTCAAAAAAAAAAGAATACTTTGTTCATCTAACACCGTTTAATCCCTAATGCTATCCAAACATTCCGGACTGTTATATTGATATGCAAGATAAATGGACTTTTACTTGGCCAGTATTTCTTGATGAAATACTGATCGTGTAAGATCAAGTCAAACCTAGGGACTCATAAAATTGTTAAATGAGAAATTGAGTCATGGCCATTTCTTTCAGATGACACTAATTTGAAAGAAATGTCCACATAAGGAATGACATGAAATGTGCTTCTACATTTTGAAGGCAGATCAAGAGGCGCATGGATAAAATCCACTTACTAAGGCCAGGGAGGCCACTTACTGAACCACAACCTAACCAAAAGGCTGTGTGTGGTTACCAGTTTACACAGAGAAACCCACTGATTCTTTCAAGAAGCATATTGCTTTCAAACTAAAACTCTATCTGTCAAAGGTTTGAGGCAATATACACAGTCTGGTTTGGCAAAGTACTGAAATGCTTTTTGAAAAAAGCCTCACCCTGCACAGGCCCTGGACACAGATGTCGTTGGTATCGGGTCCACACGGTGTGCCGTCAATGACCCTGTCCCTGAGCTGGTAGTAGGCCGTGCTGCCTGCCACCCTACAGAACAGCTTGCACCGGTCCTTCATCAGGACTGAAAAAATAAGCAACAAAGACACAAAAACATTGAATAATAATGGATTATAACGCCTAACTGACATTATGTGTCTATTATGCAAAAGGGGTTGGCAAAAGAAGCAAACAGGATGCCAGGGACATAAAAAAGGATTCTCACTTCCGCTGTATTTGGGCACCCAGCGAACATTTGGAGGTAGACCGTTAATGTTGAAGTGTCTGCCATCGAAAGCCGCGCATTGTTCCTCCCGGAAGTCCTTCGTTTGCATGGAGCAGGGCTCAGAGTTACAGGAACGAAACTTCATTCGGCGACCCACACAATACAGTCCTCCATTCTTGGGCCTGGAAGCAAGATTAAGAAAGGGATAGGGACAGTGTTTGGTTAAATGTAGTCAATATTTTAAGTTGATGCTTACCACTACAGGTCAAACATTCACCTATTCTCCATTTCTCATCACAAACTTAGAGCATGCCGCTGGCATACTTTTCAGATACAAACTCATTCTCGTCATGCCCAATTATTTTTCTATACATCTATTAAACTAAGATGCAAGGCCACACATGGAAACTTGAGTGATCTTCTCATTTTCCAGGAAACAACCCTGTAAGATCTGCTATCAGAGGGCATCAGTTGATGAACACTAGCTATGAAAAGAATTCCTTTAAGGAGGTTTGATCTATGGTACATTGACTTCAGCAGCTAAGATGGAGACAAGGTCCACTAGGCATGCGTGACTACAAAGAGAGGGACTACTCACACGGGTCGGTTGCATTCGCGCGCAGCAATCTTGATGCCACCTCCGCACGTCCGAGAACAGGTACCGAAAGGGCTCCAAACTCCCCACGCCCCCTCTACAGGTGCAGCGTCATGCTCTTTGGCTATACACAGGCCGTGTTTGCAGTGCTGCAACGACAAAGAAATGTATGAAAAAATGAATGAAGAGACATGAATGAATTAATGAATGAAGAGAGAAAGAATAGGAGCAGAAGGAGTGAATGTGGTTAGCAAGTGGAAGAAAGAAAAAAAGGCAGAATATCTCCAAGACAGAGAGAACAGACGGAGTGAGCTTATGAAATTGTATCCACGGAACTGGCAACACATCTATCTGCTCTCCGGTGCTTTGATGCTAATCTGGGAGAAATTATACAGTGAAGTAAATAGAAAAAAAGGAACTGAAAAAGACATTACACGGAAGGGTCTGTCTGGACAGGAGACAGGAAAATGTCACGCACAAAGTCAATAAATATATCTCAGCTCACAACAGGAGGATAATCTGGCTGTGTTCAACAAACAGACTCCAGATTAAGTGTTTAGTCTGGAGTACTGCATGACATGGGATGAGAGATTGGGGCAAAAGGTTTGAAAGGTTGTGTGTGTGTGTGTGTGTGTGTGTGTGTGTGTGTGTGTGTGTGTGTGTGTGTGTGTGTGTGTGTGTGTGTGTGTGTGTGTGTGTGTGTGTGTGTGTGTGTGTGTGTGTCCTCTTAGGCCTCCATGTCGCTTTCATGTTCTCTCAGTCTTAGTGGCAGGAAGCCAGGGGTTAGTGAGAAAGTCGTAATTAAAAGCTGCGCTAAGAGTCGACTTGAGAGATACCTCCATCATGTACAACTTCACGCCACACTCTTACATGCCAGCCATGTTTAATTACTAGAGTTTACCACGTGTCCATAATCCATTTTTTCCATGACTCACTGGAAAGGTTGTTACATCAAAATTAAGAAATGTGGTTAGAGTATAAACAGAACCATATGGGTATTTAAATGTAATGTAATGGATACAAATGTGGCTATCCTGTGTTGTCGAAAGATGTTTAACATGTTTTTTTATCTTTAAACATGAAAAACTTTAATAAAACGGATTTTGAACTCATATTTCTTGCTCCTGCCACTTTTCCTACCTTCCCAGGAGAGCATTCAGTGCCGTCTGCCCACGGCATGTGCTGGGTCCTGCAGCCCCGCTGGGCCCCCTCTGGACTGGTGCACCACAGCCTCCTACACTGGGTCTGGGAAATACACAAACACACAGCGTTAACCTTGAGATTCCACATAACAAGTCAGACAATCAGGGAAAGACAGGGCACGTGAATGTCATGCTAATAACCTTACTGTTGAACTCTGTCAAATGAATGGACTTCATTTGGCACACGTCCACATTTTAACACAACATGTGACTCTATATATACAGTAAGACAACTTACAGTGCTTAAGAGAATCACATTTATTTTGGAGACATTTCTGCAGTATGCATTTGATCAACAAGGCCATACTAAAGTATATGGATGGTTTGGTGTGATGATTCGAGCCTGATTCTAGGTCCTATATATCAGTTACATTTGTTGTTATTTGTTTGCATCTTAGAACAAACTATCATTGAGTTGTTTAAACTGCAGCATATGATCAAAACAGAAGAGGTTTCCCTCAAAGACCCACACCTGCAACATGGCAGTTTGGATTTGAACACAGACTTCACCTACCATATATGGGCACACCTGCGTCCCCTGCCCAAATATCAATTCACACTGTTTATTGACATTGTATACCCGTCCAGGCAGCTGCTGCGACAGACTGTACGGTCTAGAAGCGGGCTCGTCCAGCAAGCACTCACCATATCCTGTGCTATTAAGAAATACAAATTAAATGACTTATAGAAAAAAAGGGGAAAAACAAAAGACATTTTTACTGTACATTTCTCAATTTCTTTACTAGTTTCTGTTTATATTCAGTCAGTTATTTGCAATTGGGGGGATCTCAAGTGTTGGGGACACATGTATAACTTTGGATAGTGTGGGTGGACAGTTTTGCAAAATAGATTTTTGACAGCTGCCAGATACACTTGTTTGTGCTCCTTCCTACAGTAGGGGTTCCCTGATGTTTCTCTGCAAGAGTCTTTGGAAGCCCTGAGACATGGTGACTGTTTGTTTACATTTAAACCTAGAAATGTGGCTGTTGCTGCCAAAGTTGGGGTAAGAAATGCATACAGTGCACTCTGTGTGTGTTTGTATGTTTAATGGATGTGTGAAATCTCTGTGATAAAGTTGTACAAACACAGTATTTTAAAAGGGTATGTTGCCAGGGTTTTAAAACACTATTGAACAACTTCCACACATGCACATCCTATTTGATTCAAGTAATTTAGGAACTTCTCAGCAGAGAAATGCTAGGAAAAAACATATCTAACAATCCTGAAGAAAACAGTATGACATACTCAAGGAACTCTGTGATGTACTTCTTGCTACACTTTGACCACATCCAAGGGTTTGTGTTGTAGTTAAGTGTGGGCGCCATCACATGTTGCTGAATCTTAACTCCGTCCTCCTTACACTTGTTACTGTCATCATGAGGCATGTTGAACCTAGCACAGAGAAAGCAGATACAACATTAAACAAGGGAAATAGATTCCTTCCCCCAGTATTTGGCAGAGATTAACATAAAAGCCAGTATTAATGTTGATGACAGCCTACAACTTGGAAGTTTCATAACATAAGTATTTTGCAAACCGAAATAGACAAGAATCAAATAGAAAAAGTTGTATTTGTGCTTCAGTGCGTTTCATTGGTCTGTGCACATGTTTTCAATCCTAACATTGATGATATATTTCCTCTGTCACTATAATGTTGGCTCTGGTAAAACCCATTCATGGTTGCAGCTTAAAATAATACAGAGCATTTGTATTTCCTGATTGCGGGGTGTTTGGAATGCAACCAGCACAATATTGAATTATATGAACATTGGGCAATAGACCAAGCATAATAAAAAAAATCAGAGCAGCATGAGTATAGGAGAACAATCAAGCTCCTGCCGGGTGAGTAAATAGGATCCTGGTTGGCGGTGGACAGGTACAGCAGCGCACTGCCCGCAGCCCTCCCTCTGACCTACTCAGCTCCCCACCTGACAGGTACCATCTAACACTGAGCTCTGCACTAAGTAGCCGTCAAGCATGTTGTCACCGCTTGATGCGGATAAACGTGGATGTGAACAATCCCACCTTTTGTTTAGTGGTTAGAAGGAGCATTTGTTAGAGGTGATGAGGGCTGTTAAGGTCTGTAACAGTCTCCACCGGCTCTGGCTGACTCAGGACGTAGGACAATGCAGAGTTTGCTGAAGGGCAGGTTTCACTACATTTCTGAGTATCTAATTTACCGCCGTTTCTCTTTACCCTCAAAATGAAAGGCAGAACAAATTTGAAATATAATCAGAAACACACCAACACATCAGCAAATAATGGGAAAACAAAAAGGAATGCACTGCTGTTTTTGTTCCAAATAAGCAGGACTCCTTGATCCCCATCTGCTGGTTAGCAAGCATTGATTCCTAGAGACTTTTGATGTGTCACTGACGGAAACACTTCCCCTAACTAGGAGCAGTATCACAGTGCTTAAGTTAAACAACCAGTGGACACATGCTGTGCTTACACATGGCCAAGTTCATGGGCGATGGTGAATGCGGTGCTGAGTCCATTGTCCTCACTGATGCTGCAACTCCTGTATGGATCACACACCGTCCCCAACTCTGCCAATCCTTAAAAACGGGACAAAAAAGGAAACTCACGTCATTTCTGCTCTTTTTCCATTGTGATTTATCCACCAGCATCACACAAAAGTAAATAATATAATTGATTATATGGTTTGAAGTCTATGAGCATATTTAAAAACAAAATGCACGTACCTAATGTGTCACACTTGTCTCTTGCTCTGCAGATGTCCTGCCTATGGTGGACACACAGATAATGGGTAATGGTCAGTGGCACTGCACAAGAAAAGAACACTTCCCCGAATTGAATGGGGTCCTTCTCATTTAGGTTCAAATAGTAGTTCAATTCATCAGGCCTCTGGAGACAATTTATTCCTTTTCTTTTACGTAAATGATCTCCAATTATTTGAACTTGGACAATGTGATTTGGTAAATGCTGTCAGCAGCAATTAATGCAATAATTCTATACGTTTCTTGCACCTGGTTATTAGGATGGCAGTGTCATGATGGGAATGATGGTTATCATCCAGGAGGTTCTGGCTCTGCTGCCAAATGCAGAAGTTCTTTAAAGTAGTCTGTGCATTAAAGGAAATGACTGGACCTTCCTGAGAACAAACAGAGAGCAATTATTGAAAGGAATGATAACATTGATCACCACATACTTGATTTAAGTGAGCAAGTACATTGATCCAAACTAATTAGCAGTCTTACCGGCTCGTTGTTTATTATGACTAACTTTACAATCACAATGTTAATGAGGTTGCCAATGCTGGGGTCCTTGTAGATGGAAGATACCTGAAGAAAAGAATAAAACATGAGCTGAATCCTCTGAATGAAGACATTTTCAAAGTGAACTTATTTGTGTTATGCGGATCAATATGTAACAATATTTTCCTTCACTCAACCAAGGTGAAATGTGACACAGTATATTAACTGGAAAATCTATCATGGGCTGCCTTCCTGCAGTTTTAAGTAAGGGAATTTGGTTGATTGAAAGATCAAGTTGATAATGGCCTGAGCCCCTGTAGAGAAGGCAAGCTTTGCCAAGAAACAGAATATAGGTCATCCTAGCCTCCCCCCCACTGTTGGCCCCAGACGCCTGAGGAAACTGGTATTTGAAGTGGCCGCGAGTATGCGCTCTATGTGACATACCTGAGCTTATTTTTAACATTCATCAAAGCTGTCAGGCCAACTCTACCTCGAGCTCCCCTCTCTTCCTTCTAGCTGTTTGAAAGAGGTGTTTACCCCTGCCCTAGGCTGCCCTTTTCCCCTTCCATGACCCTACTCCAAAGGCCAACTGACTGACTTGCAGCTCAGCAGAACAGGTACATACACTTTGTGCACCACATGTACTTTCTGGCCATAATTGTGCAGATACATAAACACACTTCCATCTCCCAGCCCACTGCCTCCATCAACCAACTAGCAGAAGTATAACTTACTATGGACATTAATGTGAGAATGTAGTGTTGTAGGTTGCTGCCATGATGCTCCACCATTTTGCTGTCGGCCACCAGCATGACTTCAACAAAGCGTGGGTAGGAGAGGAAGCGCTTTGTTCTCTTGTGAGGTCCTGAGTCACCGCTGCTATCATTTGATGGTCTGGTGCTAGAGTTGCCGCTCGCCGATCCGAGCAAAGCACCGCCGGCCATGCCGGCACTTAGTGACTCCAGGTCATTGAACATACCGCCGCTGACCACCGGGGCTGCATCGGACACATCGGTAACCCCGACCAGTGGCCCTCTCTTCAGCTTGTGTCTCTTGTGTCTGTGTTTGTGACCTAGAGAGGGAAGCAATGGAGCATTTGTAAATATACAAAGATTGAAGGATGATTGGAAATTCATTCATTCAACAAAAAAAAACATACAAGGTATGAATCAATGTGTGTTTAGAATAAAGCTTAGGAAGTGGGTTTATGTTTTTAAATGTCAAAATAAATTGACAGTTGGCTGACTGGAAATGTGTATAAAATACCGCTTTCTCTCTGTTGTTTATTGTCGCTGAAAGAGTTGGTTGACAAATGAACACTGCCTGGAATGCCTTTTTTTCTCTCCTAGTCCTCTTTCAGAAAAGAAGGAAGAGAGAAGGGCAAAGAGTTCAGACGAGGTAAACCTGGCACCCAGCCATAAAAATTGAGCACAAACTGCAAAGCTCAAGCTAAAAGAAGACAGTTTAACAACTGGGCAGCAAAACCTCTTAAGGCTAAGGGGAATGAATTCAGATTTTAATCATGGCAGGGCAACACAACTGCTGAATGCCAGTCTTTTTTTGTTTTCCCATCACATGTAGATCACCCTGTCTGGACCACCAACAATGCATCCCCATCTAAATTACAGTGAACTAGAACTACATCATATTATTGGATCTGCTTTCAGTATACAAGATTTCTGATAAAGGAAGAACAATTTGCTGTACTTCAAAAATCACAAGGTTACAATGGATCTTTGTACAAAGATGAATCATTCTTGGCCAAAAATCTCTCACAGTCAAATGTATGTTCCTCCAGGCTATGATCACACACACACACACACACACACACACACACACACACACACACACACACACACACACACACACACACACACACACACACACACACACACACACACACACACACACACACACACACACACACACACACACACACACACACACACACACACACATATTGTGTTACACTACAGACCAAAAGAGAAACACACACATGTTTACATACACAGAAAAACCAAACATCTGCAGAAAGATGTCCAGCAGACACAGAGAACACATTTATCTGATTTGTTTTCTTAGTTTTGATCATTTGACACGTTTAAGTTGCATGGCTTCTTTACTATAAAGTTTACACTGCATGTTCATGGCAGTGGGTCTACCCAACTTTCTTATCAAAGAGGAGGAGGAAGTACAAGAGTCAACAGGAAGTTCAGCCAGTAAACTGAGATGGAGTGATACAAGGGTGAACTTACAAATGATTTTCCTGTGTGATAGTTGGAAAGCTTCCTCACTACTGTGTAGCAGTGGGCTCTGCACTGAGCAGACCAAGACATGATATGAAAGCCAATATAGTTTCAATACAATACTTCTACTTAAATACTGTCAATTTGAAAAATGTCCATATCAATTAGATTATTTCATTAAGAAATGGCACAGAAAGAAAAGGTAAACAATATTTCACTATTGAATCATTAAGCATCGTTCCTTTTCCCCCTAATATTATCAATCGTTTTATGTTTCATTTTAGGAATAATTTATGTTCAAGAACCAGCACTGCGGAGTCATTTTGTTTATTTTTGAGCTATGACTGTCATAGCTCAAACAGCTGAGTTTCTATTAGATGATTGGTCCCCTGTTGCAACTGATAGCAGAGCCTTTGAGGGAAGCACACAATGATGTCAGAAAGAACCAATTAAAAAGGTCACATTATGTGTAACATACGGACCCACAAAATGGAAAATTCAACTCACAATACACACGTAACACATGAAAACACTTACAAGCACAAGAAGCAACCACATACACAGTTTTTGGTTTTTAAATGTAGCACTTGGGAGGTCCATGGTCAGAAACATCAGTGGACTAGTTAGCTAGAAAGGGGACACTGGGTGATAGTTGACTTGAGAAGATATTGAAGACAGCCAATTGGCCATCTCAGTGGTGACGAGGTCCGAATTAACATTAGTTGCACGTGTGTGTCTCTGTTTGAAAGTGCATGTATAGAGGCATGAAGGTATGTACAGTATGTGGCTTTGTTTGTGGTGTTTAGAGTTTGTACATTTGTGATAACCTTTTCTGTATAAATTGCATGCATGCAAATGCATCATGTAAATCAAATACCTGAAGTGTCACAAGCTGTGTTCTCCCCAGATGGTGGTTCCTTGGGTGCGCTCTTCCTGTATACAATATGAGGTTTTGTGTGTTCCTCTTCATAATGTTCTCCTTGATAGCTGTGTAGGGGCTCCACAAAGTACTCTCCTTCTGGAGACCTGAAAGTGCCAAGCTGGATGGCAGAACAAAAATGCACAACAGTTAGTCTCCATGAGTCCATTTTCTATAAATGTTCATTCCTTTACAGCAGCAACGCAAACATGGGGAAAACTTGCAAAGTGAATACAAACAGGACCAAGGGGAATATACCGTATGGTTCAGGAAGATAGTTCAGCAAATCAGTGAGCCGCCATACCACTTTAATGCAATGTATGTTATATGTACAGAAAGTATTATTGCAAGCAACAGTTGAATGTGGCTAATTTACTCATAATTAGAGAAAATAAGCAATTCAGAGACCCAAGGGCTTCAATAGATGTATTTTTGCATTCATGTTAGACTGGTCTCAAAGCAGGAGGAAAAGCATAACAGTAAGACCTGTGATGACTATCAGGGAACATAGTGAGACTGTATGTTTTTGGCAGGCTTGCTGAAAGCCCTGTTTTATGTATTTCACCTGGCACGTCTAGTGTGACTGGCTAACGTGGAGGTCTATGATGTTCCAGATAAGGAGCTGCCAACCCAAGCACATTTTGCTCATTGGCAACGAAAAATCATCATGCCAGCCCTGGGGGCTGATACAAGTTTGCCACACACATTTGTAATCCCTGATGGTAATATAATACTGTTTTTTAAAGTTCTCACGAGAAAACATTTTCTATTTATTTTGTGCAAAATATGTGCTACAGGATGGATTGTTTTTTAGTGAGGGGGAAAACTGAAGCTTCCTTTCTGCCTTACATTCCCTTGAGCAGTACACAATTGACATTACTACATTATGAACTGCGCTTTGATTGATCTGGAGAGTTGGCAAGGCTAAACAGAATCTCCCTACAAGCTTCCCTGCAAGAAAAACAAGTATCACATTTTAAGATGTTCAGAATGTGTGGCTATCCGTAGTATTGTCTTTTTTTATATAACAAATGGGTCCCAGAAGGCTTGAATAAATATGAATGTATGCTCCATAAATGTCAGCTCAAATCCCTAAAGCTCTCTGCAGTGCAGAGCATTCAGACATATTTTAATTTGATTAGTCATTAGGGAGTATATTAAACCTTGTCTCGTATGTATCTGTCACCTCTGTGGTGCTTTTAGATATAAACTCAGAGTGCACTTTTGCTCCACTCTAAACGCAAGCCTGGGAGTTCGGACCAATTTGTGATGACGTCGGTACCACCCGTACTCCCGCTGCATTAGCGTGCGTAAAGACGTCACTGACAACCGGGAGTCCAGAAAGAGGCATGGGAGTAAGATTTAGAGCCGAGTGTTCATTAAACTGGACTGCAACCAATGGACTTGCGACTCTAGAAAGTTAGCACAGTTTTGTACTATTTTGAGTTATTTAGACTCTGAAAGCCCCACTAGAGGATCCTGCAACAAACATAAGCCATAACAACTCATTGTCCAAGTAACTCAGCTTTAGCTTCACTTCATTTTGATGAATGTTTACAACTGTTTTAATTGGATATACACAGTTTTGAACTGTTTCAAAACATATTTGAAAGCAGACAAATGTATGACTGTTTACGTTTGATAGTTGCTCTATCATTTAAAAACAGTTTGCGCACTAAGTTTGCACTAACAATGTCTTTACTTTTTTGTTTCTAAACCAAAGTTGAGGCAGGTTTCCAGGTCTTGCCATAATGCCCACTAAATAGCCATGGTTGAAAAGTAAAGCACCCGGTGGTAAAGTCATCACATGCACGACGAGTGTAACCGTGCGTAAAAACTCACCAGTCCGGAGCACAAACTGATGACTGCGGCGTGTTCTGCTTCTGCATTTACAAGTCCTTTATAGAAGCAGTGCCTTAACTCCGTGTCCTCTTCCTCCTCCACCTCCCCATCTGCTGCAAAATCCGTTATGTTATCTCCTCGGGGCCCTCCAAATACTGACACAGTGTAGAGAGGTGCGATAAATCCCGAATCCAGCGTGAGGTTGAGGTGATAATGCTGTCCGAAAGCAGATATCCTGTAATGGATATTTGACGAGGCCCACTGATCCGTGCTGTTGCCGGTGCTTTCGTCCAAACTTCGCCTTTTTCTCCTGAAGTGCACACTTGTGGGAAACTTGTCACCGGCTTCATTCACTCGCACCGGTGTTACAATCTCATAAGCGCCGATCTCCTCTTTTGCTGGGGAATAACAAAGCAGTTGAGAATTAAGTAGCAATCCAATTGCATCAATACAAATCAAAGAGACCGAATATGTAATATGCATATCAATTTTATTTTCCTGGAAAAATCCGTTGTTTCACAGCAATTCAAGGAAATGACATTCAGTAAACTTTAGATATCTAAAGAAAAAGCGCTGCAAGTCATGTGCTTGGCTGAATTCAAACTCATTCATTCTCTGCCTTCAATGTTAGAGAACTACTTTATGAGGGGAAATGCATGGGTAGTCGGAGTGGCATACTTTACCTGTGTTTGAATTCAAAAGCAATTTCCCCGTAGAGGCAACTACATTCAAGAAATCAGGGAAAAGTAGGAACCCCAAGCCCCAGAAGAGCACATGCATGATTGTCCACGTTCAGAGGAGAGCGGCAGCCTGTATTCCTGTAGTAATCCTATATTCCTCCGGTCACTCCGGGCTTTCCGCCTCCGGTCCGCCTGCCACATCCAAGTTTATTATCCTCGACTCTTGAGTAGATGGTCTCTCGCCGGTGAAGTACACTGCTGGGACGTGAGAACTTCGCGGATTCCCTGGCGAACATGCATACTGCAGAGGGGTGGGCTACTCCGACAGTCACTGCGATGGGATCACTCTCCACTCCACTGCAAGCCTGTGCACCAGCTTTCTCCCCAGCGAGGGGCGGGATCAGCTAGGCAAGGTACACTGGGGCTACAGTGAGGCCACTCCCGGTAAATACAGTATACTGTAGTGACGAAAGTGGTTACAAATATGTCCACTTTGAATGGCGGGATATGATCGGTGACTCGGTTGTTAAAAAGTATTTTTAAGCTGCTGTAAACAATTCTAAGTTAACACCAGCTTCTAAAGGGTCGCCACTCTTTGCCAGAGACCATAAGAGACTAAATTAACTGACTTCATTAAGTATATTTATGGGGTGACTATATTGTGAATGTGTTGCACAAATACTGACATTACAGGCATTGGACAGTATGAAAATGTCATAACAAATATACAAGCCAAAACAAAGATAAAACGTATGTTTAATACATTTGCAATATTATTCCAACTTTCATCAATACCTAAAACTCTTATTAGCACAACATAACCTTACATAAAGTCAGGAACAAAATATATATAAAATTACATGACAGGTAGGACATCTCTTTTGAGTGAACATCTTTAAGGTGAAAACTAAGACAATCTTGAAAAATGTTATCTTAAATCAGAAGAGCTCCCTTCCTAAATGAAGGATACATAAGTTAATGGGAACATGGTACAAGTCTGTTTTTTAATTTTTTTGTTCCTGTATTATTATATTTTAATTAGGCTCCATTTTACATTTCTCAACGCGATAGGAAAGGTAAGGATACGATCATCCTTATTCTGGAAAATCACCACACCACTTTTTTGTGAATGTTTTTGTCGCGATCCATGATAACATCCTATAGTGTCCCATCCCTGCACGTTCTTTGAATATCTTTGGGTTAATAAGGATTTGAGGGGTGGGCTTTCGCAGTTTGCAGAACAGATCGGTGACAGTGAGGTGGGGCCTATATAGGAAATGTCTGCCCTTGGGCCACAAGCTAGATAATCTGGGCATGGCTGTATACTTAGAAGTTCATGGGATCACAGAGTGACAAAATGCAAACTGGCAAGCAGCGAAGCCATATACAGTAGTGATTTGAGGTCTTAAGTAGGTGCTGGAAAAGGTATTGTGTAGGGATAATGGTAATGGCTTTATGAGCTATAGTCTCCTCAGCAGAACAATGCTACAGGCGGTATGGAAGCCTTTGTAGGTGCCTTTGTTATGTGGAGGATCAAAGAGTGGGGTATCCAGTCTGCCTCCTGCTCCATTCAGGACCTCCACCGAATGGATACACACAGAGAGAGTGAGAGAATAAACAGCATGATCTGCTAACTTTTAAACATATTTTTTGAATAGAAATATGCACTAAATAAATAGTCTATTAGCTCATCACAGACACATCACTGTTTATGGTGACCAATAAGAAATAGAACAGAAATGGCAGTAATATGTTTGAAGTAGTCACTAGAGTAGCAATAGAGTCACCATTATGTAGTTTGTGCACCCGAGACCACACAATGTCATTTTTAAATGTATCAATATTACATACCGAGACTGGAGGTATGATTTAGGTTACCTAATTACTTTCTGGAATATTAGAGCTGTTACAAAGCAAAAAAACAACAAAACAGGTGCAACTAGTATTGTTAAAGTTACATGGCCATTTCTACTGATCACAATTCCATTGTTGAGGTCTACGAGAATAGATTTACATTGTTCAATATTCCAAAATCACATTGGTTTCTCATACAGCATCTCTGTATAGTATGTGTGTATTCACTCTCTGTCCTAAACGTCTTGTTGGAGCTCCAACGAGGCGTTCTGGGGCAGCACAGACAGGTCCTTTCTGTGTTAGAGTTTTACTCACTACAGGGTGTACTTTGAGGGTTTGTGACTCTGCAGACCGTTTACATGCAGAAAAGCTACATAACACACAAGGGGACGGGTAATAAACAGAAAAGCATGACATGGGACCTTTAAGAAAGGCTCCATTCCAATTCAGTTATCAGTTATCCTGCTGGACCCTAAAACTGAGAACCTATACGGAAAGCAGCCTTCAATTAGTGTTATTAATGTTACCTGGGCTTTTCCTGTAAGCACCTGCGTACAACTACATTTGTAACACCTGCTTTCTTAATCAATACTATTCAAGGATACAATTGAAATTACATTTCAGGACTGAAGGATAGTATAGGATATTTGACACCTTGTGAATACGTTTTTACATAAAAATACAGTCAAATACAGACACAAATTAGACACAATTTCAGCTCACTCATTAACATAATAACTTTGGTACAACTGAGCTAAAACCTCAAGCTAACTTACCCTTAAACGAGCTAGAACCACATCTAAAGAAAAAAATAAGTTATAAAATGTCGATACAAAAATGTTTTAAGTCATGTTTTCAGTTCTAACAACAATACAGATATTTTGGGGACTTAAAGAGCATCTTCCACCTTTCTTGACCACTTAAAAGATGAATGTCCATGTTCAGTTTTGTTTAGTAACGGACAACTTAGCAAGCCAAAGGACAAGGATATTGTATCAAACAATAGAAACATTTCAGTCTCTTGCTGGTAGCAATAGGAAGAAAATAATAACTTACCAGCAGGTTGACAGACTTCCAGTAACTCCCCATTATTTAACAGTAGTAAACAATTACATACATAACTGACAGAAAAGAGAGGTGCCGTTGATGTAAGAACACAACAGACCTTAAATTGAAGATATCGCGGTATTTTGACTATCGTTCAGCAGTATTGTGGTCAGTGCTGCCTCTAGTGACCGGAAGCTACATTGCATCAATTTGAAACTTCACCATAGGTCCATAATACATTACAGTTTTTATCGATCGCTAACACACTAAAATGCTACATAAAGCACAATTATTTTAACTGACACTCAAAGAGCAAAACATCGGCTCAAATCTCCAAAACTCTAAACACGTTTTCAGCTTTTCACACAATTAGCAAATCAACGTGGCACTTTTTGCAAACCACTGCACACGTTTCTCCACGTAAGACACAGGAATCTGACATAAAGTCACGTGTTAGCTGGTTTAAAACACTGATATTGAAAATGCCTCACACATGGACCAATGATCAAGAAACACGTTCCACCTGACCAAACACCTGATAGCCTAATTGTTGGCTCATCAATCAGGATGTTAGCACTATAAAAAGAAGAAGCCAACATGGAAGCAAGAGGAAGAGGATGAGGAAGAGGTGGGGTGGGAGTGAGAGGAGGAAGAAGAATGAGAGCAAGAGGAAGGGCTGGGCTAAGAGTGAGAGGAGGAGGAAGAGTACTCTCTAATGAAATGAAATGTTATCAACCATGGTTTGTCGATGAGAGAGGCTGGACAGAGGGTTCAGACTAATCTAAGCCAATTTACTGTTGCCTCTGTAATCCGGACACTTAGACTTGAAAACAGGTTAGTTACCAGTTTTTAGCTGAGCTCTGCATAATTCATGATATATCAGTGCTTATATCTTTTGTGTGAAACATATTTACTTCATTACTGTGATTGAATTGTTGGCATGTTGCATACTATAACTGTACACAAATCCTGCACAATGTACTGTGCTAAACTTACTTTTATGCAACACAGACACTGACCAACCACTATATCTTTGTTGTTTATCTGAAGGACAGAGAAACAAAGAGGTGCAGGTGGAAGGCTGAGGATTTTCAATGAGGCACAGGAAGCAGCAGTTACAAACTGGGTTTTGGCAAACAATGCATCACACTTAGAGAGATCCAAAGCATAGTAACTATGTGCTGAGATGCATGTTGCATAATGTTATTTTTGAATAAAATGTGATTTTTTTCAACAACTCATTTGTATTTCTTCATTTACTGTATTTCTGTATACTCAAGCAATCTTTCTCTGCAGAAACCTCTATGTACAGAGCATAGCCCATAACAGATGAAAGTGCTTTAGATGATGCTCAGCAGTGTGTAGCTGGGTGGTCAAACAATCCAGTATTATGAATGAAGTGTGTTATATTTGGTGCAAAAGTTTGCATTTGGTAAGTGTTTATGTAGTTTTGAGTGCAGTTCTTCATTTAGTAGGAGAAATTAGGTGTTTTGCACTTTGGGTGTGGGGTTTTGTGAATTGTGTTTAGTGTTCTGAGAAACTGAGCAATTAAAAAAAAAAATGTGTGTTAGCAATCGAGAAAAACTGTAACCATAATTCATTATAAAAAAATAAGTGTCCTGATTTTGTTTGGCTTATTTTGTACTATTACATTTATATGTTTGCATTAAAACAAGCTTCTAATTTTGTTCATATATATTATTAAAAACAGGATTTTTTATATTTGTCAGTTTTAATCTTTAAAAAATATCTCAGCTATAAAACTGACATCACCCCCCCAGGAAAGACTTGAACTATATAACTTGGACATTTGTACATGAACATCACCAGCAACTCTGTTCTGATTTAGACTCAGGCCCAGTGGCGGCGCTAGGGGGTGGCTACTTGGGCTCATCTATGGTGAATCTAATGGTGATATCTGCACTCTAGCTGACTGAGTAAGAAGTGAAAAAGAATGATGTAACGTTAATTTTATAGCTAGTAAACATGGAGTAACCACACAAAGTATACCCTTATATGTTAGAATGTATACAGAACATGACTACAAATTATCCTAAGATGTAACGTTAACCCTTCATACCTCAGTCTACTTTTAAGACACTAAAATAACGTATTCCAATGTTCATTTTGTTTTCGCGCGTGGAATTACACCGGCTCTCATTTCAGTACACATAACAAAGGAACCATAGCAACGGAACTGACAGGCAACGGAACTGACAGGCAACCCTCTGAATCAGACTCCGATTGGCTGTGACTGCATCCACTCAGAGTGTCCGATTCAGAAACGTGACTCTTACACTCTTTACGTCACAAACAAAGATGGTGGATGAGAATAGATCTATAAAACAATAAGCAATGCGCCAGAAACAAGGTGAGACTATCCGCATCCTTTAAAACTCTACGCACACTCGTTTCACCGAAATAAGTAAACAAATGTATTTGAGTGAGTTAAGGCATTAGTTTGCTTCATTAAAGGATGTTAATGAATAAGTGTTCTCCAGTGCCTTTTGTCCGCTTTAAGGTATTATTAAGGTAGGGTTAATGTTGCTCTCAAAGTGCACCAGATTGATGCTCTTAACTTCAATATTTAAAAAAAAAATCTTCCCGGGGAAGCATGCCCCCGGAACCCCCGAGAGGAGGCGACGACCCCCTAAAGCAGGGGTGGGGAACCTTTTTCCTCTCAAGGGCCATTTCAATTTGTTCAACTTCCTCCGAGGGCCGTACAAATTATTCACCTCAGTTTAAAAAAACTAAGATCACAGCTAGGGGTGGGCGATATGACGATATATATCGTCGAGACGATATTAGGTCTCCACGATATGCCTTTTCAGAGATATCATATCTATCGTGATAGTGCACCAGGAGGATTTCACGGCGGCCATGACGGCCTGTTTGGCCATGAAGCCCCGAAAATAATTGTACGTCCTACGGCCACCATGGCCTGCGTGCCCCTGATACTGTTAAAATCTCGAAGTTGCTTTAAAAGCGTCAGAACAGTGGTTTCTGAACTGCGTTATGCTGCGTTCACAACGGACACAATGCGAATATTCTCACCCTAACCGCTGGAGTTTCACCGCGGCTGTCAGCCGTGTTTACTCCTGTCATTCAAACGGGACACGCTGGAGAGGGGGCGGGGCTTATATCCATGTAAATACTGTGGTGGAAACCAACTACGACAAAATGAACCTATTTTACCGTGATTTAATTGTAATACACGTTTCAAAATGATGCCGAAGTAACTAAATACTTTTTTACTAACAGTTAGTAAAAACCAAGCTGTCTCGTCAGGATTCAGACAGTATTGCACTTCATTTATTGTCGATTCGGTTGGCTTATATTTTATTTTATCAATAATGTATTTATATTGTTTTTCCCTTTTGAAACAGATGTTCAGTTATGTTAAAGTCTTTGATTGCACTTCAAGTCTAAAGTTTACATTTGAATTGTTTGGCACTGACTTTCCTTATTGATGTTTTATGTTTAACTTAGTTATGTTTACATATGTATGTTTTACTCTCCTTTTCATGTTTTATTGATGTTCACTGCTAGTGCTATCTAAAACAGAAAGTGAATTGTTATACTGAGAAACTGTGCCTTGAATATTTTTATTTTATTTAGCAAGAGAGTGCACTTTACCTGGTGAAGAAACCAGTGTTAACGTTTGTTGTGTAGGGTGTAGGCCTACCTACTTGAACACTGAGGAAGCCATATCAAAATTCCTGTTGAATTGTTCATTCAGGGATTCATTGCAGAATTAAAACCAGCTTGAAATGGTATTTTGGTCTGTTACTCCTTTTTATTTTAGTTGTTGTTACCTTGTAGGTGGTTGTACTGTTAAGTAACTTGAAAAATAACCATAATAACCGACATGAAAAAATATCGTGATAAATATCGTCTATCGTGTTACTGCTTGAAAAATATCGTGATATTATATTTTTCAATATCGCCCACCCCTAATCACAGCCCATTAATTTAGCCTTTCTTTCATGCTGTGCAAAGAAAAAGCAACCAATCCAGATATTTTACCATAACTCGCGCAATGCATGCACGGTGTGGCATGACCACCAAAACAGAAAGATATGGACACAAGATGTGTGCAAATGTATTTAGTTTCCTATCCATGTGGACATTATTTAAGTGGGGGGGTACCTCACACCCTATAGGGGAGTCCGGGGGGCATGCTCCCCCGGGAAGATTTTTTTTTAAATGTTTAAGTTAAAAGCATCAATCTGGTGCACTTTGAGAGCAAAATGAAGAGATCTATACATCTCAACATCCATATAAAACAGAACTGTAAGCAGATTTTCTTTTTCTTTATGGATATTTTACAAATCACTCCCCTTTTAAAGTGTATTCTTGTTTATTAATAACAACTTTGTTTTACTGTCATATAGTATTTTATACCTGTTTACTTTATTCTCTTATTTTTTTATAACTATAATGATCATATCAATAATAATAATAATACATTACATTTATAAAGCACTTTTCCTGGTGCTCAAAGCGCTTACAAGCAAGTAAAACAAAAATAACAACAGATAAATAAAGATAAAATAAATAAAGATATCAATAAAGATGATGATAAAGATGTGCCTTTACCTACTGGTTGGAGAAAAAGCTTCTTATATTCGTTAGCATAGCTAGCTAACCAGATGCTAATAACAACAAAGTTATTGACTGTATGATCAGTATGACAGATGAACAGATCGCCACTGGGCTTTCAACTAAAGACACAGCCACGCAAAAACTGCAGCATGTGTACGGCTCCTTATGGGTACTGCAATTTCTGAAGTGCCGGAGCAGCATTCTGGTGCTCTCCGTCAGAACTGCACCCCTGTCAGACGAGACATACCACGTGATGACACGTTAGGCTCGTGTTGTGTTCAAGGACCCTGATCTTGGCCAGGAAAAACAGGCACTGTTTTTTTTTCTTTTTTTGTCGGTCTACTCTAGATTGCTTCAATTTTTTTCTTTTTTGCGTGTGTTTATAAATTACCTCGAGGGCCGTACCAAATGGTTTCGCGGGCCGTATACGGCCCGGAGGCCGGAGGTTCCCCACCCCTGCCCTAAAGGATGTTCGGTCCACCCCCCACTTATACAAAATATAAAAGTGCCGGTCAAAGGTCTTCTTTGTTATTTATTGAGCTTTAAAACAAATGAATAACGAATATATATAATATAATAATATAATACATGGAGCCTCTCTTTTTCCTCCCTCTCTTCTGACAGTGTGTCTGTCTCATGCAGCAGCTGATCCAGTAATGAGTGACCCGACAGTAAAAATAAACATATTTACAACTAGTTTAGGTAGTTTGAGAGGCAATTAAAATAGCTAAGGGTGATGATCTGACTTGAAGTGTGTGTTTTGCTCCGTTCACCGCTGCATCACAGCGGGAGGAGCTGCAGGTGAGCAGAGCTGCGTGTCTCCGTCCTGTCAGATTAGACTTCACTCGCGTTTATGTCCATATCGAGAGAAAGATAAATAATCTGAATCCAGTGTGCAGTTTACTTTGACACGGGGGTGAGCAGCAGAGGTGGGGAGAGGCGGGGCTATTGCGTCATCATTATCAGAAAATGGTCGTATAGGTCCTACACACGGAGCCGTTGGACCCCCCAGAGCGTTGCGTATGCCGTACTATCCACCTTGGGACCCGTTATCGTTACTGCAGTTGTTTACTGTAATATTCGGTCCTCCTAGTGTGGCCGAACGGTCTATATGACAATAAAACGTAACGCAAACGACCGTTATCGTCCTTGTGGGGCCGGAGCCTCAGATGGCCTCCATGTCGTCACTCCACTCGAAGCCACATCACTTCAGGCGTCTGTAGATTTTTCCCTAAAAGATTGTATAAAAAAAAAGGGACGATTAAGTATTCCCATATGATTCATGCTAAGCAAAAACAGGCAAAAAGCTCTATCGCCTCTGTCACTATGGTCATTAAATGTGCAGGCTTGTGGTGTTGGAAAGAGTCATAATCATTTTTTTTGCGAGAAGATCATTTCAATACATTTCACACCAAGTCTTATAATCATGTCTTATGTTCCCAAAACCAAAATCAGCAAACTAAACATCCATGGGCCACCCTGCAATTTACACCAGTTAGCACTTATAATCCAGTGTGATGGAACTAATTAGGCGTGACCTTAAGGTTTTTGAAATGTCAACATTTGAGATCAGCAGTTATAACGAACTGCACACAGTTCTCTGGAAAGCCCATGTGAATCCCACATTTGCTAACTTTTGCACTGGAGCTGGTTTTCTTCCTATAGGTTCTTCTTGTCATTTTGAAAACGCTTCCTCAGGGAAGAACTAAACCATCAACATGGGCAGCTGTAGGTCAATAACCCCTTTAAACACAACCTTTCATTCACAATTAGTCCCCTTTCCCAGAACCGTCCATAAAACATATTTACAGCACAGGGGTGACAGGTAAGTAAAAACAGTTGGGAGTAATTGCCCTTTGGCAGTGTTTTGATGTGAAGTGACTAAAACTTTAAATGGACTGTAAACTCTTGAATGTGTTGTCAAGTCACTGTATAGTTGTTACACACACCCTTCATTTCAAACTAAGAATAACTATATCGAGTTTCTCAATGAATGGCCATTAGACCCCAGCCAGTACCGACATGTGGCAATGAAAATCTTTTAAAAAGAAACTCCTCTGTCTTTAACTTGGGCGTGTGGCCCCCATCGTCAGTGAACTGACCTTTTTCCATGTTTCTCAATGGAGCAGTCCCTACAGCTGTGTGTGTGTGTGTGTGTGTGTGTGTGTGTGTGTGTGTGTGTGTGTGTGTGTGTGTGTGTGTGTGTGTGTGTGTGTGTGTGTGTGTGTGTGTGTGTGTGTGTGTGTGTGTGTGTTTGTGTTCTCAATGGATGGTCATTGAGGTCATCAGAGTCACCCTGAGTTGTGCGCAGGCAGCATCATTCAGAGCCGCTATCAGCAGTGTAAACTTCACTTCCCCTCCAGATCAGATAGTCGGCCGTTAGGGAGCGGAAAGCTTGAATGAAGTAGCAAAGCCTGGCCTGGGATTTAAAAGAGATACAATTTAATTGTGGAGCCTTCAACATCTCGTTGTACTCTCCCTCAGCCCCCACCCTGTCAGACTTTCTTGGCCCAGTGAGCTTGTCTTCATTACAAAGCAATATCTATGTGTGGTGAATTGAAAGTGTGCTAGCGGTTTATAATATACAGACCATTAAGCCACTTAAGGCCAGTTTTGTTGTGGCGTTGCTCAACATACAATGAAGAGTACAAGATGGACAATTTGAGAGGAAAATGTAATTATTTAAAGTGGGGAAGAAAAGTTATTCATAATTGAAACAAGAAGTTACATCTTAATCACACGCAAATGACAAGCTGGCTGCTCTGTAAGGCACAGCGGTACATTAGGGTAAATGCTGACAACATTACAATGTTTACCATCTTAGTTTAACGAGTTAAAAAATTGTTATTCTCAGTTATTTTAAGCAGATTGTAGGCACTTTCCTGAGGGGTAAATCAATTGTGTGTGTGTGTCTGTGTGTGTTCATGTGGGTGCACACAATAAATGTAATTGTAACAAGTGAGTCCTGCAGCAAATGTTTGACTTGTACACGAAGTACAGACTTATTACGTCTTTCAGCATGGGACCTCTTGGGACCGGCAGTAATTGGGTAAACATCCAGAGACACAGAGACACATGGCTCTCTAAGACCTGCAGGCGTACACGTACAAACGACACAACGATAGACACACATGTTTAAACTTCAAGTCACATGCCTGCAATCTTTTAATTTGCAACAACAGACAGCAGGGGATGAGAGCTATACACCAGGGAGGGGAGGCGACCCTGTAAATTGACTTTTAGGATGGTCCTGGGCGAGTTTATGTTGGGTGAGAGCTGAGTGAAAACAACGCTCAACATCTGAAGTGCAATTAGGACATTGAAGGAGCTTTCAAGACCACCAGATAGGCACTTGGACTCTACCCAACTCGTACAGCAGCTGTCCGCGGGTCCCTCCAACTTCAGAATTCTTCCCAGATTCTCTGGCTCTCTGTGGAATGGCAACACTAGACTTCAAGCCAAAGACTAAATTAATCGGACCCCAGATTGAAGAGAGGAGGAGGAAAAAGAAGTCATAGGTGTAGTCTAGTGTAGCCTGGATACCAGTGTGCCATAATGTATGCCATATACCAAGGAGACCCAGCTTCAAGGGTCCTCTGGATCCCAAAAGGCTCTTCTGATTCCACAAACTCCTTTGTTTACAGGAGACTCAGCTAAGTAAGCCATTCTCCCTTCACTTTAACTTTGTAGAAAGGCATGTGTTTTTTCATAACATTGTGTTGAGTGCACTTGGTGAAGGGAGGGAAATGCAATGGGTAAGGCTCATTCAAAGCTCTACTCATACCCATGGTGCATCACAGGGTTAGTGGTTCAGTCCCCAGCCCCATGTCCTTTGGCAAGATACTTAACCCCAAATTGCTCACATCTCTACAGTGTTTAAGTGCTTGTTAGTCGCTTAGAAGTGTCAGCTAAATAACATGCAATGTAAAAAAATGAACTATATTCTGTATATAACCCATTTAATGATGAGCCACAGGGGACACAAACACTCAGTCCTGACACCAAAGGCCAAGGTTCACTACCATAAACTTACTTTTGTTATGCAAGTTAAGTACTTAACTAGCACCTTACAAATGTATTCATTTAACACCAAACCATAATATATTCCTAAAACAAACCAATTCGTTTTGTTAAAACTGGTTCTGAAGGGGGTAGGGCACGGCTAGGGGCCCAGCTTGATATTATGATATTGTGTAGTGGGGATCTTGTTTCTAGAAGTCCTGATATCATCACTCCACAGTCTTAACGCGGCCCCAGCACGTTACAGAGTCAGCTCCCAAGGAACCCCTTCTTTACAAAAGGACAACATGGTGACCTAATCACACTCAGCTGCAAGAGAAAGTAGAAATCCATGACACCCCTTAACCACCTGACTTTTTTTATGGACACAGCACAGCTGGAGTGACAAACTGAGTGCAGAACAAAAGAGGGGGAACAAGGTGATGTTTGGGTAAGATAATCCCACTGCTAAAGAAACACACACACTTATTTAAAATTCCTGATTAAATACTAAAGGCAGGATCCTCAAGATCTTTCTCTCCAGCTGTTTCACAAAGTACCAAAGAGTCATGTTTAATGCGTTTAAGGGTACTATAGGGTTACTCACATATGACGACCCACATGTTAACCAGAAGCACATGAGTTCTTTCACCATGTGTTGGTTGTCATGCATGCACACTGTATGCACTGCAGTTTTAGTGCAGAGCCGTGATCTTTACATCATCAATAACTATGACTGCTCAGTAGATCTGTTTCTCCTCTGCTCCATTTTGTCCTTTTGCTGTTTTAGATATAGTTAAGTGTTCTGGGTCATGGACTCTATGTAATGCTTGTCAGGGCTTTTAGAATAGGCTGGCCCGGGTCCTGCTGGCAGGGCAACGTGTAAATGGGTCTTCTGGGACCAAGAGGAGCCAGCGAGCTCACTATAGCTGACAGGATCTCAGCAGTGTGCACTGGGGGGAATATTCACTCCAAGGAAGGTCCTATAACACAAAGGTGGTTTAAAATAGGCAAACAATGTAAACTGCAATAAGGTTATGACTATCTTCAGCTGTAGACAGTTAATCTTTATACATCAGGTTGGCTGTGACATAATTAAGATGTGCTTGTTCTGCAAAGTAGAGTATTTAAGCTAATGCTGATGTGGTGCTTATTAATGGGTGTGCATCTTGAGAATAGGAAAAGTGATTTTTAGCTTTTTAATTATCATTCAGTCATTTTATTTGACGTTTTATGTAATGCATTTATTCCATTTTATTGTCTTTCATTTTTGTGAGATTATTACAGATATTACTAATATTTTCTGATATTGTGTTTTACTTTATAATGCATCCTATTTGTCATTAATTTGGCATGTATTATACGTTTTTTCCCATAATTTGTAAATCCCTTTGTGATGCATTTATTATATGAGAGGTGCTAAACATATCATTTTTCATTATTAATGTTGTAGTTATCCATTTGCAATTCCAACAATTGAAAGAAACATTCATTAAAAAAGAAATGTGTTTGCAGTAGAATAAGACAATGATGGGGAAAAACAGTCGACACCTGCCAAAAGAACTAGGAACAGATGAGCTGTTGTTTTTCACAATATGGAACCACAGGAACCTTGCACTAAAAGCATTAAAACACATGACACAACAATATGGTGAATGCTATACTAGTTTTATGTTAGCTTTGTCTAGCATTATTCGATTAAGGTTCAAGGTTCTTTATTGTCAAACTAACATAGCTACAGAGTAATTATGTTGTTGAAAATCTTAGGTCACAGGCTTCTCCAACAGTGCAACACAATGATACAGATAAGCAGACAATATTAAAAACATTATTAAAATATACTATATTAAAAGTAATACTGAAAGAAAAAGGTTTTTTTTTAAAGTGAGAAAAAAAAAAGTGGAATAGTGCAATACGAGTCTATATACAAGTTATTGGAATGATATATTAGATAATAGATACATAATTACTAAGTAGCAGATGAATGTTATGAAATTGTTTCAGCAGTTCAGTTGTTTAACAGTCTTATTGCCTGTGGGATGAAGCTGTCTGAATTAGTTTTTTTTTCGTCCGGATGCTGCGGTAACGCCTGCCAGACGCCAGCAGACAGAACAGTTTGTGTCTGGGGTGATGGGGGTCTTTTATAATCCTGTGGTCTTTCTTTCTGAGCCGCTGGGAGTAAAGGTCCTCCATGGATGGCAGCTCCGTCCTGGTGATGTTCTGTGCAGTTTTCACCACCCTCTGTAAAGCCTTACGATTAAGGGCGGTGCAGCTGCCGTACCAGGCCCTGATGCAGCAGTCAGGATACTCTCTATGGTGCACCTGTAGAAGTTGCAGAGTATCCTGGAATCCATGTTGAACCTCCTCAGCCTGCGGAGGAAGAAGAGCCGCTGTCGAGCTTTCTTGATGATGGTGGTGGTGTGAAGAGTCCATGTCAGGTCCTAAGTGATGTGGACCCCAAGGAACCTGAAGCTGCTGACCCTCTCCACCGTAGTCCCATTGATGGCGATGGGGGCGTGTCCCTCTCCCTGCTGCTTCCTGTAATCCACAATCAGCTCCTTTGTTTTGCTGACGTTGAGATCGAGGTTGTTATCCTGGCACCAAGATGTCAGTTTCCCGACCTCCTCTCTGTACGCCGTCTCGTCGCCGCTGTGATCTGGCCGATGACGGTCGTGTCGTCAGCAAATTTCACGATGGTGTTGGAGCTGTGTGTGGCCACGCAGTCGTGAGTTAACAGGGAGTTCAGGAGAGGGCTGAGCACGCAGCCTTGAGGGGCACCGGTGTTGAGGATCAGGGTGGAGGATTTTGAATAATTGACTCCATAAGCACATGTTGTGTAAGTCACTCCCTTAATCATATCAGGCCCTATTCAAACATGATGTGAAACACAGCATGGATATTATTTGTGCAGCCAAGATAGTCATGATTAATTTGTATCAAGCTGCACAAACTCAAATAACCTGTCCACCTTAGAATTAAAACACATCTGTCACAGCAACTGATGTTCAATTACCATAGTACCTGCATTGGATTTAAAACAGCTGGATGCTGAAAAGAGGGCTGCATTATTAGTTTTAATAAAACTGGCTGAAGAAATTGGAGAAATATGGTGCATGTACAGTATGTGCCAGTTGAACAGCCCAAAACTCATAATATTAATCTATTGGGAATAATAATAAAGGTATGCAAACCTGTATGTAGGCCAATAACATTTTACAATTGTTTCTGGCTCCATCAAGGTTCCTTTTGTTCTTATCTTGTTCTTACTGTTTACTTGATGAAGGTATATGCTGAAAATACTGTCAAACACTGTATGTGTTGCACACCTGGCCCTTCTGTGCATCTTCTTCTGTGCACTGTTTAGGAACGGACGGCTTCAAAGGTACAGGAAATATCCTTTGTAAGATGGCTAGGATTCGAGGTTAGATCCCAGCAGGAACCCCGTCATTCCTCCGTCAGATAAGTAAGGGCACTAGTCTGTGAAGGAAATTGGGTACTGTAGACAGGATTGCTCTGTTGGAAAATATATAAGAAGTTATTGATACACAGCCACGCTGTAAAAAACTTAAAGCGGTGTACAGGAAACGTTACTTTGAATCATATTTGATATGTACTAGCCTGTGTAGTTTGATTGCTTATGCAAAAAAGTCTCTGTTAATCACACCTGAGTTTCATCCCTGATATTACATTACATGTTAGACGCTTTTATCCAAAGGGACTTACAGTACATACTCAATACTGTGGACAATCCCCACAGGAGCAATTTGGGGTGAAGTGTCTTGCCCAGGGACACAACGACATGCTGACTGCAGTGGGGTTTGAACCTGTGCTCCCCTGATCCCAACACCTACGCACGAGTCCACTGCGCCGCCACAGCCTCCCTGTGATATGACCCAAGACTGCACATATGGGGGAAGGCCAGCAAACCAATGGCGTCGCTAGTACCAGATAAACTCTGCTTTTGCTGTCTGTTTTTTCCATTAGCTCCCACCTGCGTCACCCTGAGGTTCAGTTTCGATCAAGTTTAAACACTGCCGTCCCACGTCTGAGGTCACGTCATCACACATTAGTTTGGAGTTTGTTTTCTCTGCTTATTTAAGTTACCCATGGGACTTTAAATCTCTGCCACACCTATTGTCAAATGTTTGGATGGTAATTTAACCTGAGGCAAGTTGGTCACAGCACTGTTATAAAATAGCATACTTCTTGTTTTTGTAGTGGAGTAAGGGGTCTATGATGTACTTGAGTCAAATCCAATCCAGACATTTTGAAATAGTGTTACTTGGCCTTTGACTCCTATATAGAAAACACATACCCGTAAAAACAGCGTATCTATGCTTTTGAGCAAAACATGACCCTTATTTATTCAACTGAATGTGTATCAAAGTAAAACATGGCATGATTTAAAAGTTATATTTCAGTATATATTCCTAGCACTCTATAGTGTGTTTAAAAGCCTCACAAAGTCAAAGTGAGCCAAAATGGTGGCAAAATGAACCTGTCTCTTGAGGCACCTCATTGTTAATCACATCCTTTGAGGTCAGGCAGAACATAGCTGTAAAGAATGTTTTAATATTACAGGAATGCCAACTTTGACACAAAAACAATGCTTTAAAACAGCACGTGTTTCTAGAAGGTTTGGAGAGGCAGAAAGCTGCATTGTTGCCTGTGTAGGAGGAGCAGGGCTCTGTTTTCGACATTAGTCAGTGAAAGAGTAACATTTGATACAAGTGACATTTCATAACCTCATCTGAAATCATCCAGACGATCAAAGTTTTTGATCACTTCAAAGAGAAGTACCACAATCAACTAATGGTGGTCCGACATGAGCGGGCCTTTAATTAGTGTGGAATGATACATTTCTGAACAGCTGGACTTCACAATGTCGAGTTCGGAGACAGCAACAACTGGACAGAGTTGTTGGCTAAATAAAAGTCGCAAATTTGAACCTTCACAGAGTCAAACTGATTTCATGAACACAAAAATTTAATAATTTTGGACCATAGGAAGTCGAAAATGGTTGTTAACAGAAGCCAATTACTGTCAATACATTTTACAAGTGAAGGAGATCCATTAAAAGCCACAGTCAAAATGCCACTCAGCCCTATGCCCTGCACATATCCACCTATAGTGAGGCTGTTCATCAATGACATCACCTTTGCATTGAATAAGCTACTCTTGCTACACCCCTTTCCTTCTAGCATTGCATATGCAGTTACCAATAATTGACATCGGCTGATTATCAAACACAGCAGCAACACTATTTTTTGTGTAGTATTATTTTTTTTTAATTCAAATATTATTCTATTATAATATAACCCTCTTCAGATCAAAAACACAATGCTGGGTTCTTGTGAAGTTAATTATACACTGAACTATGTAACAGCAGAAAAACACTCTCTTTAAATCCATTCAGTACAATGGTTTTGTGTTTATGGCTTTTGAAAGGATAAAGAAAGAGACAAACCTCTAAATTCTTTCTATAGCTTACCAAACCTTGCCCTTTAGGGAGCCCAATAAAAATTGTTCAGCCATGTTAAGAAAAGCAATACTTAACGGCCTTGGTTGCGGTTGTTTAGCTATGAATGAACCCCGGTTGCCTATAGGCCGATTTCAAAAATTGCAGTAATTTATGGTGAATTCCATTTCAAATGGCTTTGAATACATCCATCCACATAACCATCTCAGTTAAAACGATGATGTTTGTCAGTAAGAGCAAATATCAATGTGTTATTCTTCACGGTATGTGTTCCCCTCTCCTTCACATGTCATGTTGGTATGCTCTCTCCTCTGCTTGCCTGCAGTCTGGTGGACATCCTGCTGACACTATTTTAGCCCCTTTCACAAGGGTGTGCTGACCGCAGCCTGCCTTTGTAGTTTGTATACTAAATGCACAGCAGAGAGGGATCCCTTTTGGGCCCGTGGTTTCCTGAAACAAGCCATCTGCAACTGCTCTGCTCTTTCTACTTGCCCTGAGGAAAGAGGACATGCACAAATAAAGTGGATTCATATACTGTGAGGACCTCAACAAAGAATTCATTCATTTTGTCGTCCTGCTGTGGACAGGATTACTGCGAGCCATAAAACCTTTTTTATTGGTTCCACTTATGGCAATTAGCATCTCCTTTTGATGGTAATGAAGTCTTTTCCCTGAACATGAGCTATTTTTTAAAAAGCCAAGACATATGGATGTTTAAGGTCAACACCCAGATTTAACTTTTGCGATTTATTTCAGTTTTTAGGCCTTACTGCTTTCCATCTCTCCATCTATAGAAGTGAACCCCCAATCCTTAGCATGTCCATCAGGGCCATCGTAGTTGATTAGGCTGGTGTGTGTTGGTGTTTAGCCTCTAGGATGCTTCAACAACAGCAGCGTCTTTTTACGTACAATTTCCAAATGTTTCAGTAGCTCACTACAGGGGTTTTGATTGGTTACAGGACAAAAGACAACAAGGGTGTTCCTAATCTTTTCTACAGATACTGACCGTGCTCTGTGAAGTTTCAGTTTGCAGATGAAAGGAGAAGTGGGAGGGAACGAGAGAGAGTAGAGGAGGAAACAAAATGGGAAAACAGGAAATCCTATTTGACAGTGCATATCTCTCCGGGTTGCAACAGAGCAGATACTGTTTGCATGTAATCCAAAGGTTAGCCATCACATACAATAATGTACGGCATACAAAAAACGTCATCCTGCTGTGCCACTCGCTCCACTGGAAGCTGTAGGTAAAGATTTACCAGACAATCTATGCAAATGCTTTACCAAGACTTAAACTCCTTTTACTTTTAAACTTCAAAACTATATAGGATGGATTTTCTGTGCATTTTCTCCAACAAGAGCCCTTCACAGAACATAGTACCTTCAGACCAACTGTCGATTACTTTCTGACAAACACATGCATGTGAAGGTGAAGGGGCATCCATTCGATTCGAAGCGTCAAATGTAAATCACGTTACGACTCAATACATCAGGATCTTACATACAGCATCGACCCAGTAAACATGTTTCAGCTTCCAAGTGTGCTCAAATACTCTCCTTCCCAGTCAAAGAAAAGCAAATCTACTCTGGCAGTTATGAAAGAGCAGGCTGCTATTAACTGACATTCAACAGACGCTGGTGAACTATAGAAACCGACACACGAGCTCAAAACAAAAGGACAAGTGGTCGACTTGTTTTATACATTTGACTTAACAATCACAATCATTTAACTGCTTCTTGAATCCAACGGCCTCATTATTTATTCATTTAAAAAAAAAAAAACACACAGAATAGAAACTTGGTTCTTGAGTCCAAAATTACAAACCCTGTCATTTTGTCGTACTCAAATTGAGAATTACTCCAAAACCACAACAAAACAATCCAAACCCACATATGACTGCCTGCATTATAACTAAGGCCAAATTCCTCCAGCATTGTTGGAATTAGGGAGTATTTCAATAAAGCCACCATATAATTGGGTCAAATTAAAATGTCAGAAGCATAAACATGTCATGTTTATATATCCTGGAGTTGGCTTTATAATAAGCCGCTTTCGTAGAAAACAAAAAGCACTATATTATATTATTCTGATTTGCCTGCCAAACCACGGGGGGTCTGAGAGAAGCTGGCGCTGCTGTTCTGCATTCGAGTCAAAAAAGCTTCCAATGATTGGACTAAGTCAATAAAACCGAACAGAACAGTGCAGATTTATCAATCCACAATGCTTTGATAGATAGCTGATTATACAACAATGCACTTGTATGAAAGTGACCTCCCATCGAGTGCAGCATCGAATATTGTGAGAGAAAAAGGCTCTTCGCTGTTTGTAAACTCCACTCACATGCAGAGCTCAAGTGGCCGCATGAGGACAGCGCCATCAAATGAGCACCAGATGAATCTGATTACATCATTTCCATCTCATTAGTTTGAAGCTTTTAACCTGATGATTCCCTCAGTTTCTGTTTTTATCTGATAAAGGATGCAGCCACTAAGTGCCCTGCAGGGTAAGGGGCAGTTAAGAGCCTTCCCAACATCCCAACAAGGATTACCCAGCTTATATGCTTCACTCAAAAAGGCTCCAGGTAACTCATTTTTAACAGATGAATTCTGTTGTTTTTCATATTTAGTTGTCATTTATTAAGAAATGTTGCTTTAGGTGACAGGAGGATAGAGCAACACAATTGTGCTTCGTGACACTGTGTGGTGTCTCGTCAATTGTGTTAGTTGTGTTTGTTTTATGTCTGTCATTTCATGTTCAGGTATTTATGTCACTCCAAGTTTAGTCAGGTTTCTATGTAGAGTCAGGTTTTCATGTTACTTCACGTCTTGTCTGTCTATTTTAAGTCTGTCCTCTCTAGTCAAGTCTCCATGCTTCATGTCATGTCTCGTTTTCCCGTTTCCTGTTTTATTTTGTACTTACCTCTTGTCTTTCTTTTCAGACCTTGTTACTTCCTCACTTTGGGTGTTTTCCCGCCATCGTCAGCGTCTGCCCCGCCCCTGATTGTTTCCACCTGTTCCCAATTCCCTCATGTTTAAATAGTCCTTGTCTCCCTTTGTCTTGTGCCAGTTCGTCTTGTTTCAGTGTGCTTCATATGTCCAGAGACCCGGCGTGATACCAGAGCGGAGAGTTTTGTTTGTTTGATTTCAAGAGTTTTGTTTTGTCCTCGCAAGAGTGATTTTTTGTTAATACTTTGTTTTATGTTTCTCATCAAAATATGAGTCGTTGCATTTGAGTCCAGTATTTTTGAACCCCGTTCTAACACACTGGTGTTGCCACAGATGAAACCTCTTTTCAGTTTTCAAATCTTCATTGACATTTATTTCCCCTTAATCCCAATGGAATTGCTGTTTTAAAGCTTTTTGAGCAAAACCATGCATTCAATGAACGGCCATATGTTTTAAGTCTGTCTCTTCATTGTGGTTATCATACAGAAACAATGTCCCACTTAAAAAAGGTTTTTAATGAATGTGATTACATTCTTTCTCTGATCATTTTGGGCGCAATATACCATCCTGTCACTGCGGAATAACTGTTGTTTTTTAACCAGAGATCTAACACTGCAAATATGAAAGTCATTCATTATGTTCAAATGAGAAAAATAGGAAAAACTAAACGCTGCCAGATGAAACCACACATCTCATTCTTGTGTTATGTGTACTGTTATGGAATCAGTATTTCTGTATTTTCCATACGGGCTGCATGTGGGGCTGCAGAAACTGACATCAGCCTCCTTTTCTTTCTCTATCTGGTTGTTATAAAACTGCAGAAATCTACTCAGCAGCAGTGCCCTCTGAACCGGAGGCATCTGTTTCAGATGATGAGATAAGAACAGTCGCGCTCTGCATGCTTTGATGATGTTAACAACATATGACACGTCATTCTCTTTTGCAGATTTAAAGACCTTCAAATAAACAGAAGAGGGGAGGTAAAGAGAAGGGGAAATTGTTTTACTTCAGATCAAATATACAGAAAATAGACTCACAAAGTGGACCTCAGTTAAAATCCCCACAGATGTACATCACGGACTTTAATTTCACATCAGGCTTGTCTTCCTTAGCGTAGCTCCATCCTGCTGGATCTTGTCAGCAGGAGCTTTTAGCCAAGCAGCCATTTCCAGTGTTTTAATCAGTGTTTATAAGAGAGTCTGCCTGACCCTGATATGGGTTGGATGTGGGAGCCCAGGGGAGCAGGGACCCGGCACCCTCCCATCCTGCCCGCTGAATGGAAATCAAATGGGAGATTACATCTTCAAACACAACCATGTATCTACCACAACCAAACCTTAAGAGCAGAGGAACTCAGTATATTCACCATATCCTTTCACAGGAATCATCACCCGCTGACCCCAGCCTCCCGCCATCCCTCCACCTCCACCATCCCCCCCCCACCCTCTTGCCTCTTGGCAGGAGTGACGACACCGCCGGTGAACACAAATCGTTTCCAGCTCAGGTCACGTTCGGGATGTGTAATCTGAGGGAAGTCCAGATGTGCTCCTCTAACTGTTTTGCTTATGGGCATCAGGATTTTCATAGATGCGAGATATTTGTCTTTTGAAGCTAGAAAGATATACAAAATCCCTAACAACACATTATAATTAATGTATCAAAACACACAATATTATTTTTAATCAAGCAATTTGGAATATGAACACCTCTTTGCTTGTACCACAGGGACTACAGGTTGTACATTGCAAACCAGACCCACGGTTGCATCACAGAATGTGATCGTGGAGTTAACAAGTGATGCCTTTAAATAAGCTGTCAAATGTAGGTTTGAGGTGGCATTGATCTTGTTAAGGGAAAAACAAATGAGTTGCAATGTTGTGATTCTCAGGGAGATAGTGTTACTATGTCCCGGAGTTGTGTATAATATAAAGGTTCTTATGGCGGTGTTTCTAGGAAAGCTGTGAATGGACCTGAGATGAGCTCATAAGTGTAAAAGAGTTGAGCCATATGGAGGGTCACACTAAAACAAGAAATGATGGAAACACAGCCATTCGGGGGTTGAGAGCACCCGAGGGAGTGAAACTGGCTGTGCCACTGCAAAGATATGTGGACGTCTTTGACTGCACACACCCAACATATAGACTCACAAGCACACTGTACACATGGTGGGAAAGAAAAAGGAGACTTTACCGAAGTTCAAAATAGGATGATGTTACTATGATCCCTCTCATGCTTTTAGGTTCTGCCATACAAGGTTTTTAGCATAAAACTAATCTCTATACACAGTTATCTGGATATGAATGCGGTATCTGTAAGTTACAGGACAAAATGTTATTTCAGTGGGCAGTCTATTTGTAAACCAAGTATTGCATTAAACACTTATGTTTGAGTGGGATTTGGATGCAGGTTAACAATACTGTATGAGTGGAGCTTAAAAAAGGGAAAACATATGATATTGGTCGTTGCACCTAGAGGCTATATAGTTACCAGACTCAAAGCTGATGGATTCAGAGATTGGAACTCAACTGGATTTGGGTATTTAAAAAATATATAATTGAACACAATACAGGGTTTGCAAAATGTTCCAATATTGTCCCTCTTGTCTGGCCATTGGTATTAGCTTTGACCGTTCAAGTTCAAGTCCTCTATAAGGGTAACATATTTAATGACTTGCCATCATCTCTATGCAAAACATGTTTTCCTACTTCCACCTCTGTTTGGACTTCTTTGACATGCAGAGGAGGCTGCACAGGAAACCGAGTCTGCAAAGAAAACCACAAGCTTGTGCAATGTTGTCCTGACTGACATACAACGCATAGATTTAGTGTTCAAATCCCATACTTTTCTTATTTAGTGTGGATTTTTTTGATGTATTTTGAAGATTTATGGCAGCCTTGCTTGTTTGTCTTAAACTGTTTATATGCAACAGCCTTCTTGTCAGCCACTGTTTTGGATCTAAGTATAGTTAATATGCCATGCTGTTTGGGTAACTGGTCATCATACAATAAATAATATCAGTTGACAAGGAAAAGAGGAAAACAGGATGGAAATACTTGAAGTGCAGAACTGTGCCAAGGCCAAATGCCCTTTCTTGCAATTTAACAACATAAAAATGATTATCTGTACATTCATTTTGATTCATGTTTAAATGTCTTGGGTTCCTCCTTGGCCCATGGTGCACCCTACCACCAAGTAACATGATGAATGGTTCAGTATTTCTATTCATAATCGTGCCGACAATCAGAAAATAAAGCAGACCAAGAACATGACCTCCTTGGCAGAAGTAATAAAGAAGAAACTCTCTGATAATGTGACACAACCTCCAACCTGTTTTTGGTAAACATTTTTAGTAAATGCAGTATATCTACTTGTTATGAGAAAGGCAACAGCACAGGATGTGTGGGATATAGTCTTCAAAATAAGTTTTGCCCTGTCTCAAAATAAGTCATACTCAAAGGCCGCCCTCTGCGCCACCATCTGAAGGCGGAAAATAGATGGCTGGCATTTGCTGCATCAAGACATTTCATATTTCTGTTAGGCACAACATAATTATTTTTGTGACAGGACCAACAAATAGCCGAGGGGTGAAATATCGTTCAATTTCTGTAAGTGATTTGGACACTCTTTTGTTCAAATAATATAGTAGAACAGGTCAGGATGTGATATTTAGAAAACAAACTATTTCAATTTAAAAAATGAATTAAATTGAAGGCAGATTGGCCTTTCTAAAACCCTAAATCTCATTATTGTTGCTGGTTTAATGTCAGTACTGAATGTTGATTATATTTATACTAGAATAAAACCTAGTATTAGTTTACTTCTGTTGTGTAAAGTTAATCATCCTGTCATGATAGCCAGGGCCGGCTCTAGACAATTTGCAGCACTAGGTGAGATTTTAGCTGGCTCAGTCTGACAGGAGAGGACTCTCCCTCCATATTATTGTAGAAACATCTTCTTCTTATATCCGTTAGAGCACCAGATTCTAATAATAACAGCGCCGGTACTGGTGCACCCTCCCTCTCTCCCTCGCTCACTCGCACTTTGACTGTGAGCTGCGGGCACCAGATAAGACAACATTCCCCATTTTCATCACTTACAGCGCCCATTGTACAGGGCAAATGAAACGTGTAACCTGGGTGAAAATTGTGTTACATTTACTTAATTATGAATATTGTTACATCAAGGCCGAGAACAGAGAAAAAAGTTTCCCTCCCAGAACTGCCAGCGTATCGCCTCCCCAGATCTGGCGCCCTAGGCGAACATCTATAACGCCAGTGCTGCGGGCCGGCCCTGATGATAGCCATTATTACAACTCTCACATTCATTATGAAGGATCTAGAGCTGCAACCTCCTGATAACACTCGTTCATTCTCACAGCCAGTATGCACATGCTTGTAAATAAGGATGTGATTTCTTTAAGCTTTGCATCAAGTTGTTGCAAGTCTGAGAAAAAGGGTGTTGTGTTGGAGGAAGCAGAAACACTCAGAATGCACAAGAAATATATATTGTGTCGTTTAGCATGAAACACTTGAAATAGCTAAAGGATAACAAAGAGAGTAGAAAGAACGTGAGGTCATAGAAAACTATTTCTGCTAAAAAGTTAGAAATGATTGAGAGTCAGACCTAAACATTTCAGATGTGTGTATCTCACACTGCACTGTCACTTTTATTCATGTCCCTTTGTTATTCATGTTTTATTATCTTTGCTTTTAAATGAGTGTTTTTAAATGCCATTTTATAATGTGTTTCTTAATGCTCTTAATGTCTTTCATTTTTGTAAAGCACTTTGAATTGCCTTGTGTTGAATGAAAGGTGCTATATAAATAAACGTGCCTTGCCTTGCCTTTACAAAAAGCTTCAGGTTAGAGGGACACTTAAATCACGTTATGTGTCTAAGAAATGGTCAAACAAGAAGAATGTCCAACCAAGATATTGAACTTTGACACAGGAAACTAGTTTGTTTTCCTTTTCCAACCAACATTATCAGACTCTGGCATAAAACCACAAGGAAGTCGTGTGATGATGTTTTATTGGAAGACATAGAAAGTGTCTGAACAAAAGATGTTCTTGGCTAGGAGCAGTCACTTCCTGAACCTTGTGCTCGTTGGCTGGCAACCTCACAGGATTACGAGTTACTTGTTTTGGTTTTTATTAAAGGAACTTAAGAAAAACAATTAAAATGGTTTTAATGAGTTGGTTTTGAGGCGTTTGTATAGTAGTATTGATCTTCTCATCTTAGTCTTTGCAAGAAAGCTGTAATTTCCCAATATGTGTTAATATTTCTTTAAAGCAATCTCCATTTCTTATCATAATCTTTCAAATAAAATATAAGCTAATGTACAGATAATACTGAATAACAATACTGTGATTTAGTTAGTTATGGTTTGGCAGTGTCTACAATGAGATGGCTCTGATTGGACAGATACCCCCCTTTTAACTGAGCCACTATTAGAGAGTCAACTCTAATTCTCAAAACATTGAAGTAGACACAAGAATATTGCTAAAGGGATGTATGAAAATGTCTTGCATGCACTGCACATGAACACACAAACACAAACACACACTGTCGACAACTTTAACCTCTACCCTGTTGCCAATGACGCTGTGGTTTCTGCAGCAGGACTCAGTGTTATCAATAAGTCCTTGGGAAGTTATGGAATAGACTAAATAGTCTAGTTCTGTTAGATATACACTCACGCTTCTTTTCCTGTTTCCCTTCCAGTTGATATGTCTGGTCAATGGCTTCATGGCCAGGTGGATGATCAGACCACATCCTAATACTCATCTCTGCATCTGCCCTCATTAATCAGTCATCAACTCCCCCACACAATCTTCAAGAGATCTTCCAAACATTTGAGTTCACAGCACTTCAACAATTCATCACAAGGCTTATATTTGAGGCTACATTCTGACATTAAACCCAGAATCCAAAACCACACACTGCAAAACACTAAGCTTGGTTTAAAATCCACTAATCACATTGAGAGGAAGATAAAAGCGTGGAAGGGGCATGGTTGAATTCTGACTTGTTTGTTTCGCCTGGTACAAATCAATCTGTCTCAGATTTAGGATTTTAGCAAACCCAAGCTGGTTTATTTGTAATATGCTAAATATTCCATAGTCCTTCATGTGTTTACAACCTCAAAATGAGTATGGGCAGATAATCTGTCATTATCGGACCATCTGCCAATCATTGCATTCCAGACACTTTTTTTAACACAAAGCCAAAGTTCATCACAAATACATCAATGCATATGTGATTCAGAGAGTTCTCAGCTTGAGTGCATGCACGTGTTTTGCAAATATAACCAGTACCACAACCACGAACCCTTAAAAACTAATGGGTTATTGGCGTGTTGACTGATTTACAAAGAACTAGTGCCAACAAGCTTTCCCAGGCATCAACCAAACACAGAAATCCAACCTTTTCTAATTTTATTAAAGTATTATTAAAGCCAACTAATTGTCGTCAGGGGTTCCAGCATGTTCCCCCACTTCAGAATGGCTTTGTCTAGTTTTGTAATTTAGATGTTTTAATTAGGGTTATCCTTTCATGTTGGGATCATGACCACAGTTGTGCCTCTCTCTGTGAGAGTGCTGAGGAGACAAAGAGATTAAAGCTGAGCCAGAAGAGCTGCGGTCCGCCAACCACAAACCGCTAATGCATTTTATCTGTCTGCGACACTCAGCAAGAGCATCGTCAATCAGGTCAAAAGACCACGCAGGGAAAGGACACATCATGGATATTTTCTTAATGTTTAAATCACAGCATCTTGTTGTTTTTTAAGGAATCAAGTGCACTTCCTTAATCATTGTCGTTGGAAAACAAACATGACTGAAAATGAGTTAGTCCGACAGGGTGAATAAAGTACATTAGGCCTATGACTGGCAATAATCGTGGCGTGGGGAAAAAATTAGGGGAAGCCAATAATAACGTAACGTAACGTTAATAACGTAACCAGATGAGTGATTACAGCGCACGGTATCATTTTACACACATTTGTATCATACATATGGAGGATTTACACACGCCTGTTATCTAACCGACAGGTCCGCACGCACTCTCCAGCCGAAACTCTAATAAGCATTCATTCACAAACTAAATCAGGAGACCTTTAACGTTTTACATCCGGTTCGCTCCTTTGTTCCTGGCTGTACACAGCTCCAGTTTGGGCATTGGCCTGTCATCAGATTGTATTTGTTGTTGCTGCTACTGCAGCGGAAGTTTAGTACAATTATTTTTGATTAAATACTCCAAATCTCCACCCTCCATAATTGCACTTGCTTCAGTTGCTTGCTACTTTCTAACGGCAGTGAGAGTGGTGCAGTGACGCTATCTATCTTCTATCGATTAGATTTATGATTCGAAAATTATAAAAGTAGAGTAGACATGTGGATATTATCCGACTGAACAAAACGTGCATTTAACTAACAGGTTCGTTTTCCACTGACCTTTTTTCAAGCTATTTTCCAAAATCCTATGGAGAAATCCCATTGCTATTTTGTCGAGGGAAACCGGGCGTAGTTTACTTCCGCTTTTTGGGACGCGTCACTGCACCACTAAGTTGATGCGATTTGATTGGATTGTGAGGCAAGGGAAGCCAGCCGCCTCTGGCTTCCCTTGGCATGGCCCTGACCAATCACAGGTTGGCAGGGGCATGACGTGAGCCTCATCTGATTGGTCAATCCCCCCATTTTTTTTCACCAAGGGAAGCAAATTTTGGCTGGCCTCCTCTCGCAACAGAGAGTGCAATCTACTGTTTCACCGTAACATCTAGAGGGGCGCTGTTTCACTCTTTGTAAAATAATCAATGAGAATGGGGGAGAGACGGGCCGGTAGCAACACACAACAAAGAATTTCCGAAACTAAACGAAGTGTTTTCATTTATTTATTAAAATTATAACTACAATCCGAAAAAACAGGGGAAGCCTTGGCCTCCAGGAGAAAACGCCACTGATGACTGGCAATAATGAATTAAACAGGTTTAATTGAATAAACGGATGTGTTATGTGTAAAAGATATCACGACCTGGGCCAAGACTTTCGTGTGGAGGATGTGTTTCTTATTTTCCCTTCCTGGCTTTGGTCAGGGTCGCTCCATTGTGTTGGAGCAGTTTTCATCAGCAGTATCTGGCTTTCACTTACAAAGGTGGAGGGATGTGACACCGGGCTGAGAAGAAGTTCAAGCACAGACTTCGAGGACTTTAGGAGCCTCTACGTTGGCAATTGTAACGCAATTTGTCCTCAATGCTAACTCCATATAACCCTCATTTTATAAAGTCAGACTCAGGTTTACAATAAATACAACTGGACTGGGATTTTGACATCCCTGGCTATGGTAACGGTACCCTAGCCACCAATAAATAATGATGATAGGGACTTTGAGACGTCATCTTTCTTTAAAACTGCAGCACTAAATAAACCTTCAATGAAACATACGGTTTGTATTCTATCATGAATACGGATTTGACCACATGCAAGTTCTTGATTTTACTGACACGACAATAACTGTAATGTAAAAAATATGTTCATAACCAGAGTTTCGTTTCTAGAATTGTTCAATGTTCAAGTTGTTGGCAAAGATAGCAGTTTCAGTCCTGCACATATTTGCAAGGTTCAGCTAGAAGGATACTCGGAGACAGCAGTACTCCGCCAAAGGTCGTTCACCTAAGTGAAAAATAATCTGTGAATACGCCCCCCCATTCTTATCCACTCCAAAATGTAATGGATTCCTTCATGTCCCAGGTTACACCCACCATGTTTCATGAAAATCTGGTCAGTCGTTTCCTGTATTCCTGCTGACAATGTCACAATTTTAGGAGTGCAGGTTTTGATCGAAAAACAGATAACTATGGCGGACGCAGCAAGCAGACTTCAAAGATTTAATGATCAAAAATAAGGTTAAAGCTGAGAGTCCACGAGCTGGAAAACAGACGAACCAAAACACTAGGCTGAATGCTAAACACAGATATAACCTTCAAAGGGATGAACAAAAACCCAAGACCATTACAGACAAACAAACTAAATCCCAAGATCTGAAACTAAAAATATCACATTCTTTGCGTATTCAGAGCGATGAGTCTTGTGAAATTCTGAATTACTTACAGTCACATTCACAAGTGCATGAGGGCTTTTCATCATCTCATAACTACATTTCACATTTACAGCCTCAGCCCTAAATATATGGCTTGATACATCAATGATCTGAAGCCCGCATCACATCATTACCTCGGTTCATCTCAGTGATATCCAACTCTAAAGTGTGTGAAACTTTATTCTCCTGGTCTGTTGACAACTTGTCAGACAAATCAGCAACAAGGGGAGAAAGACATGTTCCTTGAGGGAGATAAGAGGGAGGTGGATCTAGGAAGTGAGAGGGAGAGAAGAGAGAGACGTTTTATTTACAACTCCGCTCGAGAAGGGATGATCTCACAGACCAGCTGTGTCTTGTGAGGAGAGTTAGAACAGGAGTAAAAAGGAGGAGGAAGGGGGGGGGGGGAGATCAGAGATCATCTCTCATTCCCCAGACTCAGCTTCAAAGTCCTGCAAAAGCAGCAGGGAGGTAAAGCCACAAATATGGCCTCCAAACTCACCCAGAGACAGAGACAACATCTACTCTGTATGCATCTGATGAGAGGAAGAGCATACAGAAGCAGACCTTATGATACATGCCGACCCAGCTTGGGGTCATAGACACAAACAAGCTCAAAGTGTTCTGCTGAGTCTGTGAAATAAGCAGTCTGGGTTATGATGTAAGTGCAGAAGGGATGAGAAAAAAACTTGCTACTTGGGAGATTGTTTGTGTTATTTGGTCCTAGACAATTCCCATAAACAGTCATTTCCCTGCTCTTCTAAATCTGTGTGAAAGTACCTGCTGACAGACATCACCTCGAAGCTTTGAGATGTTTTTCTTCAAGGGCTTACGGAGCAGACAGCGCTGATTGTACAAGTGACGACAAGAGTTTGTGTCTGGAGAAAGTGTTATTTCAGAGTATAAGCTAATGACTGGGGCGGCAACAGGATGGCTTATCAGGAACACAAACACAAAAGAACACATGTAATGCACCAGCAATGTGACACCTTGTACACTTTTTTTATGAAATATTGCTTTATATTAAAATCACAAGGAAACTGCTAAAGAAGTGATAACTTTTTTCTTTACAAAACCTGAAGGAGAAGAAACACCAACAGTGGAAGGAAACACAGCAAGGCTCTGATTTCTAATGAACAATCCTCCTGCCTTTCTGAGCCCCTGTGTAATATTCCCACAGTGCATTGTTGTTATTTCGCATTCCACAACGGTATTGTCCCATTTTCATGCCGAGGTATACACCAGGGGTTTCCCAGTAAGTGGTGTAATGAGCAGGGGTTGACAGGGGAGAATTAGTGCCTGCAGAGTCCCTCAGCCAGAGGCAGATGAGGGCCAAAGCTGAGGCCTTTTGTCTCCACCAGCAGGTCCCAGTCACCAGGTCCAAGCACTCATGGGAGCTTGTAAATCCTAATCATCTGTCGTACATTTCTGTGCAGTTCTCCCGCAGATTTTTCATGTTCTCTTCATAAAACCTGGTTGCCAATCCTGAGCTAAGCCATGTCTAAAATCTGGATCTTACCACTAAACACTTCCTTCTGAAACCATGTGTGGAGTGGGAGCAAAAAAAACAAAGCCAACCTCAACCCTTTGCACTAAAACAGTGGGTAGGACCACAAATGTGGAAAGTTTTGTCAGGTTATTTGAAATCTGCTAATCCTATAAAATCCCTGATAGAGAAAGCAGGCGTTCAAATTGGATCTGGAAGTGGCTCTGTCAAATATTCCAATACACTGTCAACAAATAACTACTGACTCTAACCTACACTCTCAGACATTGTTTCCTCCCAGTTCCAAATGTCCACCCACAAAGATGAAAGATAATTCCTCTAAACAGCTTCGCTCCAAGGGTGGGAGGCTAAACGAGAACCTGGTGGTGTGGCAGAGGACCAGAGATGCAGATGAAAAGCTCCGTAGGCTGATAAGGAAGCCAGACAGACTGGATGATGAGAAACAAGGCCTGTTATGGGGAATTGGCGATTAACTGGGTCGGCCTGCATATTGCTAGCTGTGGTTGCAGTGACAAGACAAGGCCACCTAGAGAGAGAGAATGACAGATGGATTAAGAGTAAGTGGGTGTCTAGATAAATTGGGGCCTGTTGATTAGCTAGCTAGCTAGGAAACTCATGGTGAAGACAGGAAGTAGTAAATACAACCTGGAGTTTTTACACTTTGATATAAACATTGTAAAGTAAAGTAACATCTTAATGTTTAAGTGTTATGAGCTATAACCTTCCCCATTATTCCAGTCTGTATGCTAAGCAAAGCTAACTGTGGGCTTGCTATAACGTTATACAGACATCACTTAAAGAAGTTGCTAGCTGATTAAATATTATCAGTTGTCATCAGCAGATTTGAGATGATGTGGACCTACTCTACCTCCTATTTGGCTAATATATTACCATCTATTGGTAAACTTGATCACTGTAGGGAGGTGAACAATGTTTAGGCTCCAAACTTTACTGGTACTATTTACCTGGAGACAGGTATAAAGCCTAAAAAAGTCCACATAGGAAAGAGGTAGGGTATAAAAAAAAAAGCAACCCCCAATCTTAACACATTGACTTATTTAAATGAACAAAGCATAAGTTATTATTTAAGCGAAACAATGATCGTTCACCAAACCTCACATGAACCTTAAATTCACAGCTTTGACAAAATGTTTCACTGTCCGTTTCACGATATGCAAGAAGGTTCACTTTGCCGGTCCAAAGCACTATAATTGTGCTAACAACTGATAACAGCCATGTAATGGGTAGATAATATCAGCATGGGTGAGGGAGGTCAATCTTCTCATCTAAATCTGGCCATAAAGCCAACACGCTCATTTGCCAAAAACTTTTCCTGTAAAATGAACTGTAAACGGGGCACTGAATATTGATTTTCCTGCCTTTTATTCTCTCTAACTATAATTTCCCAACAACTTTGAAGTAGCTTGTGTCTACTTAGAGACTCTGGAGTGAACAGATTGGAGGTTTATAGACAGAGCTGTCTCGCCTTCAAAGAGCTTCTTCTTTCATTACACCTTTTCATACCTTATGTGTGAAAACAAGACCCAAGTGTTCATACCATATGTCTGATAAAAAAAGAGCAAAGGCAAATGTGCAGGTTTCGTAAATGAGAGCCAGGATCAATGGGAGAATGTGAGTGCTTAAAAGTAAACTATTGAAGGGAGCCAGCAATGTTCATCTTACATACCATAACAAATCAATATTAAGCCACAACTAACACAGGAGGAGAAAGACAGCCAAAAGGAGGGAAAGTAGTTCTCACTCTGATCACATCTCTACCTCCGCCATCTCATCTTTCCCTTCTCTGGGTCTCTGTCTTCTCTCACAAGACTTCAGATCCCCCTGCATGTACACACACACACACATACACACGCCCTCCCACTCACCCCCTACGGCTTGTGCTCCTGGCCTCATTGTACCAAACTGATAGCTTGAACATCCAGGGAATGTTCCTTCATCAAAACACTCTCCCATCTCATTAACAGCCCGACAGCTGGATAAAAGAGAAAGGATGTTTCACCCTCTTTTTTCCTCTTCACTGCCCTACATTTTCTTGCCAGGTTCGTGCAAGACGAAAACACATGAAAGGGAACAGAAACGATGTTGCTGGAAATGGCTTTCAGGGATCAGACATCATGAGATGGAGCAAGACAAATGGAGTGAAAGTGGAGACATTTTCTTGCATCACCGAACATTGTGCCTTGAGTAAATGGGTTGACGCTAGGATAACCACACGTCATTTGTCATTTGTCATTGTTTTGAAACATCTTAGGCGATTACAATGTCATTTGGAGGAGTTTGTAATCAGAATCAGAAATATTTTTTAAAATCCCAGCGGGAAATCGTTTTTTCTGACAGTTGTTCCATTAGAGAATGATACAATAAAAGATAAATAACATTAAATATTCAATATTAATAATAATATAATAATAATAATAATAATAATACATTTGAATTCTAAGCACTTTTTGAGGTGCTCAAAGACATGTTACACTTTTATAAAATAGGAAATAAAATAAAATGGAAAAATAATGGAAATTAAAGACAAAATAAGATATTGTACATTTTCATCATATTAGACATTAGCACGATAAATGATCTTTTCGCTTAAATTGTGTATGTTCTGATTGTGACTTTATTTAAGGAAAAATCCATTCATTCATTACTAAATGCATATAAATCAATGCATTCATTCTCACAACCTATCTGGGCCTAATCATTTTTATTCTTGTGAATGTTCATCGTCAAAATATAATCAAACTGAGAGACTTATGCATTAAAGATATATTAAATTAATCCAGGTTGATGCTTTTTACCAGACTGCAAATTGTAGGGACTGGTGCGCCCTAAACTCCAAAGACACCCCCTCAACACAACTTGATGACCCTGAGAAACTGGGACTAAATGAACCGAACTGCACTAACCAAACTCCCCATAAGCTTTCTGCAAGTTTACCATAACATCTGAGGTCGCCCGGCCAACATCATTTACTCTACAGAGAACTCACAGAGATAATTTAGGTCAAAGGTCAAATCAAAAAGAGGAAAGGTGTCTGCAGGCTCACCACACACATACACATAACATTTTTGGTTAAGTCCAGAATCTGGAGCTCTTTTAGTGCTCAAGGGTGACTTCATTGTATGTGTGTGTGTGTGTGTGTGTGTGTGTGTGTGTGTGTGTGTGTGTGTGTGTGTGTGTGTGTGTGTGTGTGTGTGTGTGTGTGTGTGTGTGTGTGTGTGTGTGTGTGTGTGTGTGTGTGTGTGTGTGTGTGTGTGTGTGTGTGTGTGTGTGTGTGAGGGGGTATGCTGAGTTAGCATGGAGTGGCTTATTTGACCACAGTCAGTCTGGTGGGAGCGTTCAAACACTCAAGGCCCAAACGGCTCTGATAGCCGGTCGTGATAACCTCTGATGACCTCTGTGTGTGACATCATCACCGCCAGACAGAGGTCAGCCAGAGGGTCAGCCGGGGGGGGGGGGGGGACTTACCCGAATATACAAAGGAGAGATGAATGTGTGTGTGCCAGGGTGTGTGTGTGTATGAAAAGAAGGACTATGCATTATCACAGTCAAAAAGCCTAAGAGCATGTTTTAGGGTTTTGATATTATTAGGTATTTTAAGCAGTTCAACTTTATGTAACCTGTTAAGCTTAAACATTAAAGATGAAAACACAATTTCATTGCTTGATTAATGTAATAAAGGGATATAAAACAATGTATTAAGTACTTTTGTTATTTGAAGTTTACTTTGATGCCGATACTGACACATTTAGAATCTTTGAACTTTATCTAAAACAGAGTACTTTAAAAAGGTGGCATTACTACTTTGACTAAAAAAAGGCTTTGGATATTTCCTCCACCAACTTTCTCTAACTGAAGGTCTAAGCCAGACCCCAGATAGAACATAATAACAAAGGAATAAATAAAAGTAATATAGTAGCTCCAGTGATAACAGGACCCAGCTACCGTAAAAGCACAGACGTCACACTGCTGCTGTTCTCCTGTCTCACTCTGTGACTGAGGCACTAACCAGAGCGTAAACTCCTGACGTCACAGCACTCGATTGCCAGAGAGCGATCGCAGGCCCGCCAAACGTCAGCAGAGTAAAGTACGTAGGGGGGAAAACCAAGCAGACGCAGGGTTACGCGCACACTTTAAGAACGAGGGTTCACTCTGTGAGTCTGGGAAGTGTCACAGCAAGTTTATTGCACTCTTTCTACAGAACACTCATGTTCAGTGCAGGCAGACAGAGAGGTGATTTGCATAAACACAAAACAAAAGGATAATACAAATGTATGCTGTCAGTTAGCATCTAAGTAAGCATCATCTTGACTGTGAAAAATATGTGCATTAAACAAACTATTACAGAGGAATGATTGTGTGTCTGTTACATGTAAATACTGTGAGAAAAATAAAAAGAGAAGCTGAGATCTGATTTTCTATTTTTTCTGCACAGCAGGCGAATCAGTGGAGTCCTCTGGGGTTCCTTCCTTGAGAAATCCCTAGCAGACTGTTGAGCATGCTCAGTGCGGTTTTCCCACAGAACTGGCGTGGTTTGCGTCCTTGGCCCTGCTGTGTGACCCTCTCTTACTGCACACTGTGTCACGCTGCCCAGAGAGCTGTCACTTCCTTGAGACTGCTGTTCATTCTCAGCTGAAGCACCCGACAGCTCGGCTATTCATAACATGATGAAGATGAATATGGCTTCAATTCTCCCCAGAAACACTGTTAGAAAACATGATTTAGGATAGATTTTTAATCACAACATGCAGTATTAGAATTAGGACTGATTATACTTTGTCTAGACCCCTCCCACTGCGGTCTAGTGTCTCCAGGGGTCCTTCCAGGATGCATGTCCCAGTCAGTCTTCATGGGGAAGTACATGTCCAGTCTCATAGGCGTTTTACACAACCCATCCGGCTACATGAGGTACGGATGGGTTGTGTACTGTTAGTCACCAGCCCACCGCCCCCTGCATTGTCCAGGACAGGGTGTGATGTAGGGGTGTGGGAGGGAGGTCACCTTTCCTCCCCCTGATGGAGCTGAAACACACCCTCTTTCACAATCTTCATTCATCCCTTTGCTGTGGGACGTCAGATCCTGGAGACAAATGTGCTTACTCACACTAGGCCTCAGAGGATGCAATGCGGGACAGCAAAGAATTCAAGGAAGGAACCAAATATTCACGCACTCACGCACGCATGCACGCACATACACACGCACATGCCTGTAAACCTGGCTCAACGCTTGACACACATTGACTCCCACCCAGTGTGCATGCCACGATCAGGTGTAAGTCATCACGTATTTAGTTTCATTGAGAACATCCGATAAATTAAACATTATTTTGGCTCAAGATACAAACTAGTAAACAGAGGCAGGAAACACTGGTTGGTTCTTCCTGTCTTTGTACAGGATTTTTTAAAAATATTTCCCAACTGAAAGAAGAGATCAGTCACGATTTATGGTCAAAACTATCCTTGCCTCCTTTTCCAGTTATCTTCCACCCCTTTAATGGGAGAGTTTGTATTTATTTTAATTGGGGTTATATGAGGTACCTCCAGAATCAGTAAAAAAAAAGGCTTACCAAAAAAGCAGGGTTTGTTTCTTTGGTTACCTCTTCTGCTAGCTTGCGGCGCTACATACAGCTGTCATTTTCAGAAAGAAAAAAAAACAAGCTCAAAGTTGAAATAATTGTAAGTTTGAGCAAAGCGCTCAACAACAAATTCAAGCCAATGCTTCGGCCGAGTTCATAGAAAACACAAGCCGTTTTACCGCTTGTCATGCAAATCCAGCTTGAGACGCAACTCCCTACTTCTTCTTTCACTGGAGTTTGGAGGCTTTGGCCCGATCTTAGATAACAGCTTCAGTTTCCAGACGGAAAGAGAGACTTAATAATTTCCTCAATACAACATAAATTGATGAAACTATCCCTAATACACCATATACTTAAACTGAATATTAAGTCAGCCTTTCTGAGTTTGGATGTTGACCAGCACTTTCGTGTGCCTATATATTTAAAGGTCCATACTGAATTGTGTGCCAACTGCCAACCATGGTATACTGTAAATGTGAAACACTGACTATGTATGAGTACCTCACAAAACCCCATTTCAAAACATCCCAACTGTCAGGAAACGTCAGTCTCCCAGTAGAGATTTTAACATAGTGGTACAGAAATAGATCAACGCTTGTTTATCTTCCAATGCACTACACACAAAAAGCGTTACTTCCCTAAAGGGGCCTGATGTATTAACTTTTTCCTTATTTTTCTCCCTCTCCATCTCCATCACTGCCTCTATCTCCCTGCTGTGTGCTTTATCACCGTGCCTCTACAGCAACTCCACAAGGGTTAGCCGTGCCAGATTAGCAATAGGTAAACCAGAGAGACTACTGGAGTCTCAGCTGATAAAACAAACTCATTATAATGAAGAAATTAACAATACATGTTGACTTACTTGGTGGTCTCCTGGCTGGTGCCTTATGCTTTTTTATAGGGCCCTATGACAGTGTGTTAACCACTGATGATAATTCCACTGTCTTTATTCCAATGAGAATAATAGAGAGAGATCAAGAGGTCAACGGTTTATTGATTCTGTTCTCTATGTGGTAAATTGCTGCTTAGATTTATCAAACACCTCGAATAAAAATGCCACACATCATATATTCAAGGACATTAATCATTGGATTGTGTTGTTTGCAACATTGGTCTCACAAATCACGGTGATTGAAGATGTTCTCAGTGGCTGGAGAGATAGGAAAGGAAGGGAAGATTAATGAGGAATGTCAGGTACCTGCACTGCCTTACCTCTAAAACCTTCTTGACTCATCTATTGCCCCTCGAAGACTTAAATCTGCTTTTCTCTTGGAAATTAGAACTGAATTGATTTATTTGGTCCATAAAAGAAGGACCATACAAACTACCATATAGGCAAAAGGCTTTTGGAAACATTGATTTAAAGGGTTATACCTGCCAAGCCACAAATGCATGTAAACCACTAGGGGACAGAACTTCGTAACAAGCTCAGCTCAACACTTTTTAAATGACTCACCTATTCCTCATATTAAACGGACAATGCATCAGTGCTCCTCGGTATAGATCCTGACAGTCTATGAACTCTACAAGAGGGATGAACAATATTCCTCTAGAGGTTGTTCCTTCATTTTGGGTTTTGATGGTGGTCAGGAATCTTCTTTCTTTGGGTGTTCAAGGTTTAGTTGTAGTATTATGATGTACAGTCTATAAACCAGCACAAACACCTCAAGCTGAACTGTTCAAACCTGGGCAAAGGTGGCCTCTTTAAAGCAATGTGAGCAATGTTGCTTCGAGAATACCAACTTTGTCGTTTTCTAATTTCAACACTGTGTAATTTATCTTTCTGCTCGATTTGGGTTGATAGCCCCTTTTACTGTTTTAAGTAACTGTCAACCTTTTATACAGACACAGCCTACACCTGTTTTCAGTCAAATGTTATCATAGTTGAATACTTAACAGCTAACCCTAACCCGAATGCTGAACAAGTTTACGTGATTAAATATATTTTAGTTTACTTCCACAAACAGAAAACACACTGTAGAGGGGTCATACGTTTTCACGAAAACCAGGACAACACCAAAGCCTGAGAACACAGTGTTAGCAAACGTTCCTAAGACACGCCCTTAAGCATATCCTGCTTTTATAATTTACTGAATGAACATCATGGTCTTTTGAAGAAAAACTAGCAATTAGACCATAAGCGCATCCGCATTTGAATAATAAATAAATCTAGTTGAAAGTAGAGTCATATTCTCATAGTCCTCTGTACATTCAGACTTTTTGGAAACCAGCGCTCCCTGTTGGCCATTTAAAGAATGCACGTTTAAGGAACTTCTGCATTGGTTTTAGTTTCCAGACGTATGCGTTGACACTTGGGGATAAACGCTCAGTGTTGTGTTAACAGCTTATTGCACCACCCCCAAGTGGTCAAAAAAGTAAGATAAGTTATAAATAAATAAATAAAATAAGTGGAAGGGTGAGGCCACAGTACTAAATAACCAGCATATTTATTTTACAGCTATAGCAGTCTAACTATAGAAAAGAGGATGTAGGACATGTTTTTATTATGACCAACTTTGCATGCCCACCTCAAAGTACCCAGTTTCCTTTGGCCTACCACTACACACTAGTTCATTGCGACAAGCAGGAAGTTTACTGGCACCAAAGTCAACCCAAAGCGTGCCTGTCAGTGTTCCAGAAACCAAACCGCCTTTTCTTCCACTGTAACAAATAAGAAACCCTAAACCAGAGAATGCCAGGACTGTTTGGTGCCAACATAGATCTGATAATCGTGCAGAAAACAGAATTCTTACAGAAATAGTTCTCCACAGCTCAGGCATGCTGACAATAATCAAGCCACACAAAAAACTATTGTGTTTAGAAATGTTTATTTTAAATGGACCTTTCATTATTTCTACTTTCTGCTACAGGCCAGTGGCGAGGTCAGAACGCAGATGTATATCTGATTTGTGTTTTTCTTGGCTGACTGCAGGCTTATTAGCATGCTGCGTGGATCTCCTTGCAATTCCCCCTGTGATGGAGGTCGACTGTGTGTGTGCGCCATGCCCTGCAAAAGCAATTCAGTTTGTGTTCATTAGATATGGTCATTGCTAAGTTAAATATGCCAAAGCCACACATTTAGACCGAATGAAACCAGTTCATTTCAACAACGGCCTGCTGACTCTGTATGTATAGCATAATGACCTCATTGTGAACAGAGCTCTTTTATAGAAGTGGGCTCCACACATCTTTGTTGTTCACTATAGCTTGTGCATATATGCTAAAGAATAGTAAGGACAGAGAAAATGCTGCTTAAAGAGGAAATAAGGGGAAAAGGGGCCATGAGAAAACACTTATCTTGTGTTTGCTCAGCATATTTCAGGCTGTTTTTCTGCTGATGGCTCAGAGCCCCTGCAGCGCGTCTTTAACTCCACCATGCCATAGATGAGTTGCTACTTTGATGTAATGATGCATAAAGGGCTATGCAAAAACACATCATGCAGTGGTCAGGCAATAACTCAACTTGAAAGAAAACCATGTGTTGTGTGAGTGCTTTTGTCAGAGAGGCAGCGGTGTATAGGGAGGGTGTGAGTCATGTATTAAACAGTGTATCGGCCTACGCAGTAAGGTCAGTGTCCTTGATGAAAGATTTTTCTTTATAATGCGCACTAAATCATGTCAATCTCACAGGCCTCTCAAAATCTTCAGGCGAATGTGTTTTTGAGACACACAGAGCTCCAAAAACACGAATGGAAAATGCGCTCAACTCCACTGACAAGAGTTATCAACTCCAGTGCAACAATCATTCAAAAGTTTAGTGCTTAATCAATATTTCAAGTTGCTGTATTTTTAAGTGTGGAGCCTTTTTCACAGATGGATGCACACTTTCTAGCCCCCGAAAAATGTGTTTTTAATGTTAATTTATTATTATTATGTAGATCTCTTGACCTATGTCATCAGAGCAACAGAGGGCGTTTTATCTCAACAGCACTGACCCTGAGCCAGCGTGCTGCTGCGTGACATCAGCTCTGTTAGACTCAATCAATACCCCAGACAAAAGAAGCATCAGACCACCATCTCCTCCCGACCCTGACTATAAACAACACACAAACATCCACACACAAATTCCTATGTTGACATATTGATCCGTCTCTCTTTGACAGAGTCCTTGGCCTCAGATGGTGAATGTGCGACGGCCTGGCAGGAACTCCCTGTTTTTTAATGGAGAATGGGGAGGGGGGGACATTATTTTAGAGCATCAGTCACACTGGAGCCTGTGAGTTACAGCTTGGGAGGTGACGGTGTGTCCGCTACAGGAAGTGGTCTGTTGACTCTGTGAGCTGTGTGTTCTCACAGCTTCAAGGCTGTGATGGTGTCCGGGAGGGAGGGTGTGAGGACTAAACTCACCACAAGATGACACTGTGGGACACCAACGGGTACTTTCATCAAGAGAGCTGCATTTACTATGAAGAGCATTGAAACTAATTGGCAATACATTGTACTTCATGAAGCCAAATACTTTATATTTAATGTCTGAGATATATAATTGTATTCTTAAAAAAAAAATCGAGTTTTTGGCATAGACTTCCTTCATGAATGTGAGTCATTAATTTATGACTGCATTCTTCCTTTTTATTTTTTGTTTGCAACAACTACAGCATTGAATTACATTAAAGGTGGGGTATTTAATTTACTTCAGAAACACTTTTTGTTATATTCCATGGAATGCTCTTAACATCCCGATAGCAATGAATATATTAAATACTTTGACAATAAATACATAAAAAAATGTCAAAAGCACGACCAATCATCTGAGCCGGCCCGGCTAAAATAACTGGATGGCCTACCTGCCTGTCAGCCTTCCATCTGTGCACAAACTTATCTCGTGCCCTCATTGGTCATGTGCGCGTTCGTGTGTGTTGGAGGAGGGGCTCTGTAAGGAAGTGGCAGATTTTTTCCGGTTGTGTACTTTCAAATTCTAGCGCACTCAAACTGGTTTCTCCAAAATTACCTACCCCACCTTTAACCAATCAGATGTCCAATTAAATCAATTTTCTTTCTGGAAAAACCTTAATCTGTATCATTAATGTTGTTTTATTCAAGTTCAAAAGACGTTTTAAATGGGGCACTCCAGCAATTTAATATCACATCTCTATAAAGTTGGAAAACACTAAGTGATATGGCAAACCATGGCAGCCATAAGGTATAAATAATGGCAACACAAGATTACTAACACCAAGTCACAACAGAAAAACTACTGAGGAAACTATCTTTAATCAGGTAATCTATTCAGATAATCAGTCAAGTTCTGATTGCCAGAATAAACAGTCGCGTAATGAGTCATTTAATAGTGACTCCTCATTAAAATAACATTCTAATTAAGACACATGTTCATGTTTGCATTTGACTCTTTACCCGACAATATCCATTTAATGTCATTTTAATGCTACTCCTGTTAAATACATGTATTTTACATGTTTGGTTACCTCACTTGTTTCCATTTCTTCCTGTGTAATAACAAGGATCTATGTATATATTTCTCAGAATTATTATTACAATTTACTGTATATTACATGTAATACATTTAGACTGTTATGTGGTATCTTTTCAATTGATATTCAACTGTGTCACAAACCTGCTTCTCTTCCCCGGCCCTTGTCTTTGAGATGTGACTGAAGTATTCTGGGAGCTCAGGGTCAAACCTCTCATGGAGAAAAAGGAAAAGCAGCTCTCATCCACTCAGCATGAAGAAGATGAACCCTCTTCAGCAGAGTCCTGTGCGTCAGCCAGGTCAAACCAGAGTTCTTTCACTCTCTTTAGTTCTTTGGCCAATCAGAGTTGCTTTTTAGAGTCAAGGCACCAATTACAGAAGCATGAGCCCACTCAGTGAGAGCTCTTCCACTGAAGGGCCTATAGCTCAAGGAGAAGCCTCTTTAAAACACCAACATCACACACCAACCATTTCCCAATTTTACCAATGACAAGTCAGCTGTCTGCCAATGACCATCCATCCGATAGGATTTAAAATAATACAATGATCAGAACAAAGAAGAGTTGAATCTCACTTAATTGTCCCTTTTGGCTCCCTGACAGACAAGATAGTGGCAAAAGTAACAAAAACAGGGATTTCTTCAGGGGATAATATAGTATTTTGTAAGAAACAAATCTGAAGATGCTGCACTTCAAAATTAGATACAAATGTCTCGTTTCTTAAGCACAACAAAAGCAAAAAACCGGACTGTAACAGTATAATGAAAGCTTGTTTTTTGACTGGCAGATTTCCGAAGATGCCTTTTCCTCCCATGCGTGTGTAAACACAACAGAGTGGGGAAAGAAATGTCCCTGTCAGGGATTAATAAAGTATGCTTCTTCTTCTTCCCTACCGAAGCAGATGTTGATCAATTGGCTGATTCTGACTGGTCAAGAGGAGTTAGGAATCAGCAGTCGATGGCATACTAAAGCCATTCCAATTGATTTTTTGTAAATTGTAAATCACCACAACTAGGACAGGTCCCTAAACATACAGTCATTAATGAGCTTAAAACATATTAGGCTGACACTAGCTAATGAGATTAACTTCTAACAAACACTTTCACACGCGTCAACGTACACACACAAACAATAACATTATCTCCCGCAGGCTTAGGATGGGCGCAGACAATAACAGTTGAATCATTTTGTGTTGAGTTACATGTTCAATACGTGCAATATAATGTGAACGACAGCGAGATTGAACATAGCTACTGTTAATGACTTCCTATGCACATTTGACTTCATACTCATATAATATTCATCACAACAAACCATCACTTCTGCATAATATCGTGATGCATCAAATGTGTATGGGGAGGTTCAATTTGCGCATTATATCAGACCGGAATGCTTACTCATACATTTCCCGCAAACATTAACATTTTGATGTCAATTTCTTCGCCCTTGTCAAGTATAAATATTTATGAGGTCGGTGTACATTCAGAGATGTGTCAAGAGGTTTTTTACGGAGGTTACACCGGAAGTCATCTATATAAACAGTGTTATTGATTTTCACAAATGTGTCTGAGCCCCGTTTGGTTTGTCTGACTACTAATGCAGTGCAGGGGGTTGTATCGGTGCAGGCATACAGAAATAATCTAACTTTGATACGTAACATCACGCAAATATTTGGAAGATGTCAATTCAAACCACATCATTTGAAATGCAAGTGCTGTCGCCAAGGCCCACAACTTACTGAGGCAATGTATTTATATATCACTCCAAACTATTCAATCTATGTTAAAGCTAACTTTACTTTGTACATGTTTTATATATTTGGGAATACAGTACATGTACACGTTTTACCATTTTAGCTGGGAGGATAAAATAATAATAAATTAGATCTCTTGTCTTTTTTTAATTCCTCATCCACCTAAAACACATCAATACTTACTTCTTTTGTATTTTTCCAAAGTAAAACTCTCCGCTCCTCCCTCCACGACTCCTTTGAAGCAACTTCTGAGCATCAATATTTAACCTGACATTGTCAAAATCTAAAAAAAGAAATGATGCTGAAAGGAAGGCACACCTTTGAAGCATGTTTTCCTGTAGACCTGCACTGAGCACAGGACTGATTTCCTGTCTTTTTGAGTACAACAAAGACACCAACAGTGTGGATTACTCACCCATTTCATTCGTGTGCTCTTACAGAGCCAATGGGCTAGGCAGAGCACTGAACAGGAGGGCAACTTGACATAGGTGACGGATCATTATTACATCGGACCCCATCCAAAATGAGATGATACATCTGAAGGAGTTTATCCTGAGATAATAAATGATCCACTCTATATCCTCATTTCATTTTCTGCTGACAGGGCAGCATTTATTCTCATGTCACATTTCATAAAGTGACAGAAAGCCACATGAAAAATGAAAAAAAGCCACTGACTATGTAGACACTTCAGTTAGTTCCTAAATTAAGTGTATTGGTTATTTTCAGGGGAGAGGTTGGGTTCAAATAAGTAATTAGGATGTAGGATTGGGGAGATTTATCCAAGGGAATACAACGTTCTGTCTCCATGTTGGCATTTGTGAACAGTCTCCTTAGACTAAAAACTGTTGTGTCAAATAGGGAGCTGGTCTTCTTTGTGGAGTGTGCCGTGTTGTTGTTTCTACAAGAAAGGACAAACATAACACTGGCTCTAGGGAGGGGACTTTAGTTTTTTTCTATACTTGTAGGCACCATAACTTTCTTTGACAAGCAGAACAATGACAGTGCCGTGAGTTTCACATTTTCTTTGAAAAAGATTCAAATATAAAGAAAATCAGAAATTGAAAGGTCAAGATCCTATCTTTACTTTGTAGTAACCATGACCAACACAGTTTGAAATTAATCATTTAACAATGCAATAGGCTAAGCAGACGTTTCCGCATGCAATTCGTATGACAGTGTAACTATTTCATCAGTTCAGTCTGAGGGCGTTTACGGAGTGCCATTTCTTTTCTAAGAGTCACTCTCTAAAACATCGTCTAATTCTTACCATGAGGTCTGCTGTAATTTGCCTTACCTTGATCAAGAGCACTGTATGCATGGAACGGGATGAGGGATTTAGTTCGGAGACCTGATGAGAAGTAAAACACTTGAATTTGCACGACACACTCAACACAAGCAGGGGATTTGCTTCCTGACTGTTTGGACGCGGATACATGAACACATTTCAACAGAGAGGAAAGCCAGGCACACGTTCAATGTCCTGACGTCTTTAAAGGTCACATGTCATGCTTTTCCGGTTATTACCCGTCCCCTTGTGTGTTATGAAGGTGTTTCTGCATGTAAACGGTGTGCTGAGTCAAAACCCTCAAAGTACACCCTGTAGCGAGTAAAACTCTAACACAGAAAATACCTCCCCAAAACGCCTCGTTGGTGAAACGTCATCATGACGTCATCATCCATTTGATTCTTCCGGGTACGTGCTTTCGTAAGCACGTACCCGGAACTAAATGGGTCAATGATATCCTAAACTGCCACCAAAGGACTCCTACTCAATAAGATTTGCCATCAGATGAATGCTTAAAATAAAATGGTCACCTCACCAGCCAGGCATTGTTACCTCCAGTGATCCACTAATAGGAAGAGTAACATGGCTGTCAAATTGGCAGTCAAATTGTCTGCTGTAAAAAAGCAGCAATAAGCGATACACACTCCTGATATAGCCAACGCTAGCAAAATTAGCACATTTAGCTATAGCCTACCGACATAGGGTAATATTAGCATTCATTTTGAGATGTGTTTCTGACCACCTTATGAATGTAAACCTAACTAGTCATTCTAATTGTAGCCTCCTATGAAATATGTATTTTTAGCTGCTAATGCTTGACTAAGTTAGCTAGTTGCTAACAGTGTCTGTACAATACATGGCCGGTTGTGTGAATCTCTTAATACTTAAAACCGCAAAACACAATTTGTTTGGAACCAAGGGGAACACAAGTTGGTTAATTATGTTCTAGTTTTGTCTATTTTAATAGGACTGAGAGTAAACAGCAATACTATAATCAACACAGTCTCACAGCATTTTGTCTTATAGTCACAAAATGTATGTATTGATTCGTGTTCCGATTTCCCCATTTTTTTTGTGTCACACAGAACGATTTTAAAAGCAATGTAAATAATAACAAATTAGAAGAAACAAATACAGATTTCAGTAGGGGAGAAGGGGGTAAGTTGAGCCAGTGGGTAAATTGAACCACCCGCTGTAACCATGCAACGCCTAATAGTTGTAATCAAGTGACCAGAAATTATGCAAGCTCCACCCATTTATCATTGCCTGTGAAAGAGAGATGCTCATTGTGGTCTGGTAAGTAAACATTTTTACAAAAAAAAGTTTTTTGCTTGTCAAATTACATTTTCTAGATGTCAGCTATATCGGCTGTCATGTAAAAAAAAAAGTATCCAGGTTTAAACATACATATTGTATATATTGATGTGTTGGCAGTGTATTAAACCATGTGATGACTCTGAATTTTAATGCTAGGCTATTTTTTCTAAAATGGTGGCCAGTTGAGACAGTTTTTCAATGGAGAAATGAATGAAAGTAGGCCAAGTTGATAATAAGAGATCATTGTAGGCTACATTTAAAGTTGAATTTACCCTGTGTTTGATTGGTAAGATGTATGAAGTTGTATCACCATTTGTATGATTGATTTTTTTTTAACATTGAAAAATCAATCAATTCAATCAAAAATGTATATCAAAAATATTTGAAAAACTAAGTTTGTATTTGTTTTGTTATTTATTGTTTATAGTTACCTTTAAGATTTGTTGTAGGTATGCCCAGGTTCGAACAGTGGTTCAATTTACCCCCTGACCTGGATCAACTTACCCCTACACTGGGGCAAGTTTTTTTTTAAGAAGTAATATTTTCACTGCCCTTGATCAGATATGAATTATTATCAATGCCATTGATAGGAGACATCCTGAATTATAGTGTGTTTTCATTTTTACTATGTGTCATTTCTCCTTGCTTAGAGGACAACATAACAAAAAAATGGCTCAATTGGTAAATGGTAAATGGTAAATGGACTGTACTTATATTGCGCTTTATCCAGTCTTTAAGACCCCTCAAAGCGCTTTACATACTACATGTTATTCACCCATTCACACCCATTCATACAGAGCAGTGTACCTTACTCTAGGACCTAACATTCACACACATTCACACACCGTTGGCCATGCCATCGGAAGCAACTCAGGGTTAAGTATCTTGCCCAAGGATACATCGACATGTTGACTGCATGGGCTGGGATCAAACCCACAACCTTCTGGTTGAAAGACGACCACACTCCCTCACAGCCACAGTCGCCCATCGAATTTACCCCACTCTCCCCTATGCATCTAAAATCGTTATGTGTCAGAATATATTCTGACACAGAACGATTTTAGAAACAATGTATTTCTATTGGTAGTATGTTTCGTGCCTGTGCCAAATAATAACAAATATAACAAAAATACAGACTTCAGTAATCTGAGGCTCTGAGTCCCATTTATTTCCCTCGCGGACGGCAAAAAAGTCTGGCATTATACAATTAAAAAAAAAAAAAAAAATCGTGGCTTGATATTGACTAAGAAAACGTTTTTATGAACCACACAGCTTCCGGTCGTGGTGCAGGCACGAAACCTACTACCAATAGAAATACAGTGCTTTTAAAATCGTTCTGTGTGACACAAAAAAAATGGGAAAATCGTGTTGGTGAACACGAATCAATAGATTACATTTATTTCGTGACTATTATACGAAATGCCGTGAGACTGGGTTGCCATGCTAGCAACTATGGGAATGTATTATGGGCACAGAACAGCTTTGAGCTTTATGCTATATGCTCGGTCACATTAACTCCATGTTAATATATTGATGTTTAGCAGGTAACCACGTTACATATGTGGTTGTGTCTAATGTCATGATAATCCATTCCGTTGGATCAGGTTGTTGAGATATTTAACTTTTAGCCAAGAAAGAATGACCTTATGGCAGCACACGAAGAAAAGTAATGGGATCATGAAGTAATTTAAAATTCATTCTCTAGCTCATTGAATATTTACACCAAATTGTACAGCAATCAATCACAATGGCTGTGAAGGTCAGGGATTCACCAACAGGCTGAATGACATCCACTGAGCCAGGCTGCTAGCATGACTAAAAATATTGAATAATGCGCTTAAAAAAAAAATCTCTTTACATATAGCTACCCTTCTTTTAGCTGCTGATTGATTCGTGTGACAGCTGCAGCCCAGTACCGCAATAGCCTCAAGCTTTTTAATGAATACACCATGAGTGCCATTGCTATAACCATGATAAGAAAAACACACATTTAAGCAGCCGCAACAAATTGCTCCACCACACCTCTCTACCTGAGAAGATTTCCATGCACAGCCGAGCATGAGACAGATGCAGTATTAGGACAAAGAAGAGTTACAGCATGACAGCAGTGGGAGACAGGCTTGTTATATAGAAATGTTGAGCTTCCTGAGAGTACTTCAACATTTAAAAAAAACGTTTACCCTCTCTTGAGTGAAAGCATCTTGAAATCTCGAGCAGCCAAAAATAACCCTGCCCTCTTGTTTTCTTTTCATTTACTTTCCTCCCTCAGCCCTGTTTACGCATCCACAACTCCTGTCTGCTTGAGGAGAGAGCCTGTTGCATGGATGTTTCCATGGCAACAGAGGATCATAGGGGATGCAAGGTCGGTGTTGGAGCACCTGGAGCCACTCTTGGCTGTATGTTGTCGTTGGACTTTTCATTAGTATCCTTTCCCTCCTGCCTGGCATTGACATGATGAATTGTCACCGGGCAGTTAATCATGTCTGGGGTCACACAGGCAATAAAACATGTGAGCTCTGCTCCCGCATTTGATGAAGAGAAGGGGTGGAGTGTGTCCTGATAAAGATGGAGGGAGAGATTTAAAGAGAGGGAGGAGAGGGTTTCTCTGCTGGAAAGTGGATTACATCCATTATTTAGAAGCTGCTTCCCATTCACTGAGAGAGGAGAGAGAGGAGAAATGTTTGCAGGGTACTCAAACGTCTCTTTTAGGTCTCTGTGGACAGTGCTACTGAATACGACCCTACTTACACAAGTAAATACTTTACCAAATACAAGTTGAAATCCACAATAAGGTATACATTTACCTTCTGTGCAACCAACATCTTCTATTCAACAGTCTCGAGCAGCTCTGCATGCATCCTGTTCTACGACAGGAAGCCAGATCCATAAATGTAGCCGTGTGAAAACAACTTTCAGATCGTTGCATCAAAAGAAGTCAAATTGAAAAGTGGGCCAAGAAAAGCTCTGATATGTTACTGTTTGATCGTGATGCTTCATCTCTGCTTTTCATTTCCTCTTATGAGCTGCACAGATTGTGTCCACAGGGTAATCTTGGATGCATACTTTTGAACATATGGTATCAAGTAACTTTGCATGTTGTAGCAACTGGAAGAAACGACATGATGAAAATGAAGTACATCTCCATAGTTCATCTTAAAGCAGACATATGTATAATGTAAATGTGACCCTTACAGTCATTATCAGACCATTAGAGACACGTGCCATGATGAATATGTAAATGGGAGTTTCTTAAAACTGCATTCCCATAAATAATAAAAAGATAAAAGAAAAAACAGCACCTCTCATGTACAGTATCTCGAAGTGGATTTAGCAGTGGTGAATACATGCTGTGTCTCATCTGTCTCTGCACCTCAGCATCAAGCACTGCCAGACAACACATTTCATTTCTCTGCAGAAGTAAATCCCTGCTGGCATTCACAGGTCACCAGGAGTGACCACTCTGTTCGGTTTTTCTCTTATCTCACACATTGTTGTTTCTAGGAGGGGAAGAAAAAAGCCTCCCTGGCCTCATCCACCACCTACTGCTGTCACCGTCCAGAATCAGGGATGCAGCTTCTGTGCCGTCTGTTTTCTATTGAATGAGAAATCTTTCGGCAAGCAGGGTGGATAGAAAGGAGGAGAAAAGAGTCTTGAGGACAACGGGAGAAATAGGGCATAGAAACCGCAACAAAATCAAAGTAAGCAGGGAGAGGAGGAACATTTTTCAAGACTGGTCTATCCAGGCTTTGATGTTGTGAAAAATGGGAGCTCTCAGCTTTACTTTTCTTCAAAGACTTTATTTCCACACACACTTTTGGGAGGTCTGAGATAATAATGTCAGCCTCGACTCTTTTGTCTTGTTTGCCAAAATGAGTAGAGCTCAGTACTCTACACTCTTATCTATGAGACTTACACTCCATGTTTGTGTTGCTTAAACCTGTTTAATGGCTTAAAATAAAATATGGCCGGGAAAACCAAAGAACCAAAACAACCACACATTTATTTTATTCGTTGAATATATTATTTTATTTTAACATCATCATCATCATAGTTTAACTTTTAATTTTCCCTTCATTCATTTAAAATGATCACCTCTGAATGTACACATACTGCAAACTGTCAAAAATATACAAACAAATGCAGGCTTGTGCTATAGTCTGGTCAAATGTCTAAAAAACAGTGGCACTGGGGAGAGAGAAAGACAGAAAGAGAGATTGACAGAGAGAGATAGAGGGAGAATAAAAGTAGGCAGGAGGGAGAGTAAAGAGAGAGAGAGTGAGAGAGAGAGACATTGAAACCGGTAAAGACATGCACAGCATCATTGTGAGCACCGGTTACAGGTATCCAGGTGCGCGGTACTTCCGTGGGATCCTCGTGGAAAAGTACATACATTTCATCATCTGACAGTGCGGCACAAAATGCCCGTCACATATCAAATCAAAATCAAAATGTTGCTCATTAATGGAACTGTTAGGCACATCATTGTTTTTTATGGTTTTACATTTTCTGGAAAAATCTGACTTACTGTAAATGTAGAATGCTTAAACCAAAAACAATAAAAAAAATAAGGGAAAAGTAACATACAATTAAAAAAAACAAAAAAAAACCTTCAAAAGTCATTTTGGAATCACTGTCTTGTTAGTAACTCAACATTATTTGTGTGTGGGTGTGTGGGTGTATCTAGGTTTGTTCACAATTGGGTGCATTTCTGTAGAACCAAGTGAGTATGTGAGTGAGTACTTGAGGTGTTCGTGGATAGTGGCTGTGATTGGCTGACAGCCGTCCAATCAGATGCTCAGGTCTTTGGGGTTGTCCTTGTAGGTCTTCTTGGGCTCGGGGAGGGCGGATGAGCGGCTGCTGTCGGTCTTCAGCGTGCTGTAGTACTCTCTCACCTTAGCCGCTACGAAATTGTCATCGTCCTCTTCGTCCTCCGAGTCGTCCCTCCTGAAGCTCCTGAGCGGGGAGATGTCCCGTCCCAGGCTGCGGGCTCGGTACTGCGGCTCGGGGGTGCTGTCGCGGCTGGCGAAACGCCCGTCGTCCCTCACCGTCCTCTCAGGTGAGCGGCCCCTCAGCAGCGAGCTGTACCTCTTGTAGGCCGAATCTGAGTCGGGGGTGCGCACTCTGGGCAGGGTGGCGTCTCTCTGGCTGCGCGATGCGGCCATGTCCCTCAGCAGGCTGTCCCCCTTGTAGATTCTCTCCATGGAGGAGGCGTTCCTCAGCAGACTGTCCTCCCCATACAGGCGCCCCTCCCTGCGCAGCGGGGCCTCCCTGTTCAGGCGGTCCATGGCTGGGGACTCACGGAGAAAGCTGTCCTCGAACGGCAGGCTGAGTTCAGAAGTCCTAGCAGGTTCCTTCAGTACGGCCTCTACTCCGTTGGGCTTCTCGTTGATGCGCCTCTGTCTCTCCGGGGAGGCTTTGCGGCGGTAAGGGTCTGAGGAATGGTATTGGCGTCTGGTGGGGGAGTGGTGCCGAGAGCGGTGGGGAGACCTGTGTCGGCGGGGTGAGCGGTGTGGAGAGCGACGAGGTGAGCGGTATGGAGAGCGGTAAGGAGAGCGGCGGGGCGATCGGTGATTGGAGGGCTGACCGGTGCGTCTGTCGGGGGAGCGGCCGCTGCGTTGTCCCCCACGACGGGTGTCCAGCGTGTTCTCTGCACTGCGTGACCGGTTGTGCACCTTGTCAGGCGAGCGGTGGCGGCTACGGTGTTTCCCGTTGGAATGGTGCCGGTGGCCGTCGCTTCCCTTGTCATCTTTCTTCTTTAACAACTTGATGCCCTTGGATTTTGTCCCCTTGGTCTTTCCTGTGCTGGTTTTCTTGTTGGGGGAGCGGTGGCGGTGGTTGGAGGGACGGGTCGGCTCCTTCTTTCTCCGGGATGGTGGAGGGGGTTCTGGTGGGTAGCTGGACTCTGATGGCGCGTTGGTCAGGGGCAGGGCGCTCACTTCCGCAGCGTTTTGTAACCCTGAGGATGGGTAGGCTGTGATGACGTCGTCGGGGCCGTTGACTGTAACACAATGTGACATACAAACGAGTGCAAGGGGATCAAACATGCATCTTTAAAATGTTCCGCTTTCACATAAACCATGCTGAACTACTCAGACATGAAGCTGAGAACATTTCCAATGGAAGCCATTCTGATGTTAATGCCCGCAAAGATGGCTCGTTGTTAGATGGCACAGCAACAGCCGATGGTAAACACATTAGTGTAGCTTACACATGAGAATAAAAGGCAGTGACACAAAGACAGCTAGTGACTTATTACCCAAAACAAACCTGTTCCCAGGTCTACCTGGGGTTGCCTCTCTGAGAATGGGACTTGGCAGGTTGGGCGGCCGGCCTGGAGGCAGCTTACATTCAGAGTCAATGTACTGTGTCGATGATGCTGCTGCTTGAAGACTGATTAGCCATGCTCTTTCATGCGCTGTCATGATGCCTTAGATACTATGTAAATGATTAAAGCAAATAAAACGCTCAAGACGAGATCTAAAACCTACTGCTGTACTGCAGCATGCAGTTTAAGTGGCATTTGCCTAAGACGAGAAGAATTTAATGTTCTGCACAAGTTTTTCTATTTGGCCTTTGAGGCAAGTTCATCCACTATAGTCTAACTAAAATATCTACATATGCAGCCACCACGATGCTTTGCTTTATCAGATTTAATATAGGTCTTCAGCTGCAGAAATACAACTAACAACTAAATGGCAGAGATTATGTTCTTTTGATGATCTATACAAATCGAAATAATAAAAGACTAACATGCATTTCACCTTTGGACGAGTTGCCCAAATGTTAAATGCCGCATATGCATGAAGAATCCATAACAGTGGCTACGGCAGCGGCGGTACTGGCAATGTGTTTTGGGTGGATGGATATGTATGTATGTATGGAGTAGAGCATGGGCATGGGTGAGTTGAGGCCACACCACACAGATATCGGGATGGCGAAGCAGCGCAACAGAGAGAAGGAAAGACAGGAAGTGGGAGGGAGAGCCGGACGACAGGCGAGGACAGTTACAAACCGTGGTCTGATTCTGGAGGACAGAGGCCTCCCCCATCTTGTCATTTCTCATACATGCAGTGAGATGGGGAACAGCCATCCCTGAAGGAAGACAAGAGCCCAGCGCAATATAGGAGGATACAAAAAAAACAGGAAGAAAAAGAAGAGCAGAGGATTTAGATTGCTTGGAACCAACATGAAGGAAGAAAAAGGAGAATTATAGTGTTGATTTTTCAATGGAAAAAAAAGTGTTTATTTGATCATTGAGTCATTCAGAATAAAGAGACAGTCCAGGAAACTTGCCCAAACCCTTCAGTGGAAACCATCAGTTACAGAGAAAAAGTCCTACACACACACACACACACACACACACACACACACACACACACACACACACACACACACACACACACACACACACACACACACACACACACACACACACACACACACACACACACACACACACACACACACACACACACACACACACACACACACACACACACACACACACACACACACACACACACACACACACACACACACACACACACACACACACACCCAGAACAAAAGCGTATGAAGCAGTTTTACATTGCTGACAGAAATCAAAATAAAATACTGGCAAGACTGTCAAAGGTTGTGGAAACTAAAAGTACAAACAATGATCCAAAAATATACAAGTTCACATGATGTCATATCGGTGCAGGTTAAGACAGCACATTCTTAGCGCAAATAAAATTACATTGACAAGCGTTTTAAGACAGGCAAACGTATCTCCACTCATAAAAAAGGTAAAAAAAAGAAAGCATTTATGATGACTCGTGACTATCAATCCAAAACTGGTCAGTACGATTTAAAAAAAAAGGAACATTCCATAAATATTATGGAAAATAGACAATAGAGGGGACAAAACCAAACAAATCCAATTTACACTTTTGACAAGTTCATGCAGCAATAGACTTTTTAACCATTAATATGTGGCTTCCATCATGGCTATGTACACGGAACAAAAATACTTGTAAAAATGCCTCTATTCTTTTCATCACTGTACAAAAGCGTTTATATAATTGGAGCGAGTCTTTTTAAATGGGGATGGGCGGGGTTCCTATCGTCACAGCTTCTCAATGACATTAACAGTGGGTGCAAATCAAATCCATGGATAAGTGAGTAATGTCAAGCACAGTATAGTGAGGTTGTCCTCTGTGAAAATGCATCAGAATCGCCTTTCTCTTCTCAATACAGTTCTTACTTAAAAACCCCTCAAAGAGTTCAGTAGCTTACATTCACCTTCAATAAATATCATAAATACGCTTGTGTCACGTCCTAACCAAAGCTGCGAGATGTCCCATTTTAGCACGGGACGCAATGGATCAAGTTTTCTTTTCCTGTTTAATGCTAATTCTTAAATGAGGAATTACAGCCCTCGATATCACTTCTTTCTCACAAAAACACTGATTTCTCATAACTCTGCTCGTTCAAACTCTGTAAACAGTTTCTGTCTTTGTGTAGCACTGACATCACACCCACCACCTTTCGGAAAAAAGTCCCAGCAGAGTGCTTTTGCTCCGTGGCCAGAAGGTGAAAAGTGACAGCGGGATGACATGGAAACAGAGCAGGCGACAGCAGGAGGGGGCGACAGCACCCAGAGGAACAACCTCCATCCCTGCTCCCCCCCCCCCCCCCTCCCTCCCTGAAAACAAATCCCAAAGCCCAGTAGAGACCTCCACCAAAGAGAGACCCAAGACCAAGCACCCCTCCCCCCCTCCCTAGTGGGTTTGTCCCAGGGATGGGTGAAGGGTCCTGGGAGAGTGATAAAGTCCTTTCCCCTTTCGACCCACCACCGTCCGCCGGGTGTCTTAGGGCGTGAAGATGGGGGAGAACGGAATGTTTTCGTAGATAGACCCACCATATTCGGGCACAGAGCCATCGCCCCTCTTGAGCACCAGATGGACGCGCCGGCCCCCGCTCTTGATGAGCTCGATGGCTCGCGCGTGCTTCATGCCCTTGGTGCTCTCGCCGTTGATCTCCAGGATTTCGTCGCCGACCTACGGAGGGAATAAAGGAGAGGGGAGAAGGAGAGGCAAAAGATGGGAGGCAGAGAAGAGTGACAGGTGAAGATGGAGGGGAGAAGAGGGACAGAGAAAGCCAGAAGAAGGAGAGGAGATAGCAGAGGGAGATAACAAGTGTCGGAGGGGAAGAAAGCACACGAGAGGGAAGATGAGAGGCAGGGAGGTTCAAAGGGAGTGAAGACAGCAGAAGGGAGGGAGAGGGAGGACAGATCGAGGAGAAGTTACATTTCAAATCCTAAATCGCACAACAGCAAAAACATTGTTCACTATATTGTCTCTATGTAGGGGGAAAGTCAGCAACTGTGACTCCCAGAGAGGAGAACAAGAGAGCCAGGAGAAACCCTTTCTGCTTCCCGCTCCTTTCCCTCCAGTTATCTGACAGTCTGCCCAGGGGACTCCTCTCTGGCAGAATATGGATCTCTCACTGACACCTCTCTGCCTCACAGAGCTGCAGCTAATCATACCTCTTCTAATAAGGTGCACGAACACACACGTATGTATTTATATACGAACGTGCTAATACATGCATGCCCACACACTTCCTAACTGTTGCTAATAACATACATCAAAAGCTATTTTATGATATGGCTCACATGAGTAACCGCCAACAGGCTCTCTGCAGTAAACACATAAGGGAGTATCAATTAACCCTGTGTTGTATATTAAATAAAGCAGCCCAGGGGAAATGCAATTAACCAATTCAAAGGTTAAATATCACCGCTTGGTGAAAGCTTCTGTAGTGTATCCATGCCACTTCAAGAGCCAGTAGACAAGTGTTTATTCATTTACATGTTTATACTCTGTACACAGGTAAGCTCCATGAGTCGGCCTTGTTTTGGTATTGCACACACAATGAACCTGAAGCCTGGAGGGACCGTGTTTATATTCAGTGGAGCATGGCTCGCACTAATTGAGAGGAACATTGTGCACAAGCAATTATATTGATAGACAATATTATTCTGATGGTTGTTTGAGTCTATGAGGCAGTGATTACCAGCCCTCTTGTTAATCAACACAGTCAACGGGCTTACGCAGCACCTGAGAGTGGTGACTCATCATATCAGTATGAACACATAGTCACAATCTAATCACTTTTGAGACAGCTCTGCCCAAACCCCACATCTCCAATTTGTTTTAGACAAACTGGAAGATTAAGTTTTCTTTTATGAGCAGAGAATACTCTTTTTAAGTTATATAAACTATTAAAAAGCGATTCCATTATCTGACAAATGAACTGTTACAAGGCAGTTTTTGATCTAGCAAGAGGCATGCAGCTCATACACATCATCCCCTTCTCACTGTTTCCAAACAATTACAGTGATGACTGGCACATACTGATTTTCTCACACATGATTACAACACATGGCAGGATATGGAAGTTAGAAGCTTCTCAAATAGAGTGCAATGAACTTCAAAAGTCAGGAGGACTTGATATTTCATTTGAATACGGTAAACTGTCGAAATGGACAATGTTGGATCGAAAGGAAGCAGCTTAATAAAGCAGCAAATTAGTATCGCACTTCAACAGAGCTGGAAGACTTGATTCGCATTAAAAAAAAGATCTATGCAGCTGAGGCCGAGAGATCCTGACTTTTACTCAATATTAAGTGTCAAGCTCCAAAATTGCTATACCCTACAACTCAACAGCTGTTCCAACTTTTCCATTCAGCAGCACTCATTTGTAAAGCAGACCTTTCTTCATTAATTCATAGTCTTCAAGCCTGTTTTCCTAAATGTTAAAACTCTTCTAAAGGCACAGACAACAACTGTTTCAGATTACAAGTAAAACATCCTGTGACTGAAGGATTCCCTTTTTTATATGAAGGAAAGCTTACGCAAAGTATGTGGCATCTTCTATGTGTTTAAAAGTGTTCCTATGTTGGAAGTGTTTGCTGCTTTGGTGTGTGAAAGCTGTTGTACAGTGTGTGTGTGTCCTTACCCTCATGTTTCCGTTGCGGACGGCCGCTCCTTCCTCAGCTAGCCTCAGCACGTACAGGTCCATGTTGTATTCTCTGCCCCCCCGCAGGCTGAAGCCAAAGCCTTTGTTGTCTCGGTCCAGGTCCACGGAGTAGAACTCAGAATCCTGATCAAGACACAGACCACACACGGAAAGAAAGGGAGGGAGAAAGATATATTTGCATCAGGGTTTGTGATTCAGATTTAAAGTGTGTGTGTGTGTGTGTGTCCTTGGAAGTGGACTTCTATTTCAGGAGCAGGGGACAAATGCCACCCTTCAGGAAAGTCACACCGATGTGGCAGACTGTGTGTGTGTGGCTGTGTGTGTACATGCATATGCTCATGTGTAAGGATGCTGAATTATTGATGCTCTGGGTGGACGGACAGAGAGAGAGAGCGAGCGAGAGAGAGCGAGCGAGAGCGAGAGAGGGGCCGGGCAGCGCGAGAACAGGCAGACAGCCCCAGCCGCTCCTGTCTTCCCGCCCTCCTAATCTCCTCTGCGGGGCGATCAATGCTATCTGAGCGCGCCATCTCCACACCGGCAGATTAATGCAGCAGCGAACACGCTGGACTGAGGGTAACTTTGAAAGCTAACAGGCTTTCCTTAATGCAGATAACGCAGGCAGGTGGAATAATAAATAAATAACAATGCACTCTGCTCGCCCTTGGGAAGATGGGTGGGTGAATGCATGACAGGAGGGGGGAGGTTTGGGTGCAGGAACAGCTGAATGGATGTTTGAAAAGATAAATGTGGAGGTGGGTATTGAGCTGTGTGTGGTATGAAATGGACAGATGCATGAATGGAGCGACAGGTGAATGGATGTCCCGGTGTCCTTCCTTACCTGAGCTGAGACTTGTGTGGGGGGCTGGGGAGGAGGACCCTGTGGTGCTTTGAATTCAAACGACTCCTGTTTTGGCTTGGTGTTGTTCCTGCGGGGCAGAAAGAAAAAGCACTCAGTGTCAAATATTACAGATATAATCGCTGATTGAAAGTTTCTCAGGCAGTTAATTGTGAATTGAATCAGCAGCTTTTTGACACTGAAAAACATTCTACTGGCTTTTTAAAAGAAATGGAATTGTTTTGTACAAATACTCTGTTTCCCAGTGTGCATCTTACCTGGCCTCAGGGGCAGCCTGTTGCTGAGGTGTGTGAGTGGTGGTAATAGTGGCGATCTTCTCCGCATTGGTCAACAAAGACGCATTTGATGACTCTGTGGAGGGTGAGAGAATCCACGTTATTGTGTTCAGTGTCAATCCCTTTTTACACAGTTCAAAAATCCTTTCTTCCTAATGAACATATATAACATCTTCTAAACTGAGCACATGTTATTGGATTCCCATACAGCTTCTTTTTGTCATTCATATCACTTTATATAACAAATACTCCAATGGAAGTGTCTGTAGAGCTCAGAGTGTGATTAAATCAATATTTCACATGGAGCATTTTCGTTTTCAATGTTTTTACACTGGTGTAGAAACATTAGCAGAACCTATGGGGACTAGCAGCAGCTCCAGCAGCCTCTGGGTTTCCTCCACCACTTAGCCAAGATTGGGACACGAGAACAAAACTTTTGTGCCATCAATCATTTTGACGTGATGCATGTAAAATTGTGTTTCTTTTCCAAAAGACATAAATCACACCGTGGACTCTTCCTGTCTGTCTGTGAATTGTCAATCAGCGCACACTCGCAGCCTCTGAGGACATTAAAGCCGCTATTCATTCCTCCTTTTATCTTAACGCTGTTATCAATGAATTACGCTGGGCTCTAACGACACAAACCTACTGCCATTACATTACGCTTGTCGAATAGAAAACCTCTCTTCTCATTCACATGCTTATCTTCTGCGACTATTAACAGATATCCTTCATCCGATAACAGCTCTCTCCTCACTCACTCACTCACTCACTATTCCTCTCACAGGCAGGTCTCCTTTCATCTTTTCATCTCGCCTTCACCTCCATCAGTCCCCTTAGAGCCTGCTGGCTTAACACTTTGATTGCCCGTTGACCACGTGGTACAAATCAAACAGCCGGGCTGCAGCGTGGGTTAGTGGGTGAGTGTAATTGAACACTGCCTACAGTAGAACCCTAGGTGTAGGCTACAGTGTGATGGTTGTCCACCCGTACGAGCTCCTGGCATCTTAGCACCTCACATACTTTCTGTTGCTCATTTTCCCATTTAAGCCTCAAACGTATCCCTGTAAACCCTGTTCGCCCCTCCATCTGCTCGTTTGCATAACCCACTCCTTCCATCCTGCTGCCTCTCTGCATTTATCTCCCCAACTGTTTTCCTGTCAGGCAAATTAGTCGAATTAGCTCCGTTTTACTCTCTCTTCCGCTACGCTGGCAACCCACTGCCTCTTTTCTCTCCTTCAAAACATCCACAGCGCAAAGAGTAAAGTACTAATCATTTCTCTCTGGCGCTGGCAATATGCCCCGTGCACTGAATGGTAGTAGAGCAGGTACAATCAAATAAGAAATGCAGAAGAGATAAGAGAAGTCAGACAGCATTTTCACACATCATATCACCTGAGGCACGTCTGTCTCTCTCTCTCCTACACAATAGGAAGCAACGAGGTGTGCCAGGCCTCAAGTCTACGCTGCAGAGACACACACGCTTTGATTGGGGCATTAGCTGTTTGTGCATTATTTACAGCGCACCAGCAGGAAGAGTTCCTGTTTTCCTTGTCATTGCAGACTTGAGCATCAGTCGCAACAAAACTCCATCTGTGTTCCTACACAGGGGAGCAGTGAGCTCAATGGAAACTTCACCTCGGAAGAACCTCTCGCGGTGTTATTTATTCATGTTGGAAAGTTTGGACAAGCTTGATCCACACAAAGATGAGGCTGCTCAGTCATGTGCGAAACTCAGAAACACAAGCCACTATCTTTCCCTGCCACTCTCTTTGACTCCGTGTCAGACGCCATCTGATTGTTTGACATATAAACACAAACCAGAACTTTCCGATAAAGCACATCCAGTTATTTCTCTCCGATGTCTTCTCTCTTGCTCTCGATCTCTTTTTTGGCAGAGCAATTTTGTCTCGGGGGGGAAAAAAACCAAGAAAAAAACTCCTCATCCATAAGATGTGAGCCGGAAAGCAACGAGCGTCGGACAAATAGCTCCAATTTCTTCCCGAGCGCAGGTTGACAGGGAGTATCGCCTTGTTCGCACACAAACACACACTTAATTAAACAGCATTTGTGAAGCATGCCAGGGTGATCTGTCAGCACAAAATTGCGAGAGCTCTCAGCTGCAGCGAACAACATACAATGAGCACAAACTTTTCCTTAAAACCACTTTAGACTTAAGATACACCCACAGAGGAAGTTCTGCCTCTCCCACTCAGACACACACTAAAACACACACCTATCCATCACTTCAAGTAGAGAAAGTTCCTTTAAGTCCCCAAAGAAGCCGTTCTGTCAACACTGCCGGGTCGTTCAAGGCACTGTGAATGAACTGTACGATTTATATAACCCTACAGGCATACATAATAACCACTCAGGAAATTGATGACTTTTCCTGCAGCTCAAAGAAACTCAGACTTCATAATAATACTTGTAGTTGATCGCGTTGTTGCAAAAGTCTGCGACCTTAGTTGAACCTTTATGAACTGGCTCTTGCTAAATATTGTGTCTATAGTCAGAATGTGCTGTTTGTCAAAATCCCTCACTGTTGCAAGGACTCTGAAGGCATCCCTCAGGTTGCTGGTTCCCAATCTTGGTATTTTATTTAAATAATTTACTAATAAACAAATGACTGATTCAAATGAGCTTTAAAGTGGACCTATCATGCTATATTGGAAAAATATATTATAGGGCCATACCTATACAGAAAACGTCTGTGAAGTTTTTTTTTCAAAATACCAAACAGTTCAACCATTGTAGCCATCCCTCATACTGCTCAAACCCCTCTTTTGAAGCCCTGTTAGAGAAACGCGGATCTTGGGTCCTTAGCTTGAAAAAAAGAAAAGAAGAGGAGGCGGAGCTAATGCCTGATCAGAATTTCTACCGGAGATAAAGTTAAATT
>NC_136903.1:82435495-82481543 GCF_949606895.1 Notothenia rossii
GTGCTGCTCCAATATGTGTGGACTGGTTTCACGCAGCCACTGGGTGTCCCCTGGATTTTTACATTTCAGGTCAAATCAAATGAAGCGTATCTGCTGGCCCATGCATTTGGCTCTGCCCTGTGAAAAAGAGGAGCTTTGCTACTCTGTAAGCTGACCTGGAAAGTTGAGCATTTTCAGACCTTTTCAGTCCACCCACACTGACAGAGATAAGAGCACAGAGGAGAGAGGAAAGCCATAGTGGTGCAGGCATGAAGGAAGTATAGAGCGCACTGCATAGAAAAGACACAACTAGTTTGTAAAAGCAATATCGCCAGCTTTATGGCTCGTTAACAGTGTCTTAATTGTTTCTGATTAAATAACCTAAAATATGTAGACGAGGTAATTTTGTAGGTCAGTCCATCTCTCTGATCCTACCTTGTTAAATAAATAAATATTACTCACACTGATCACTTCCCATATTTACCCTGCCTGCAGCACTCATTCTCATTAAGTTGCCATTAGGCTTTTAGTGCCAACCTGCTGGGCAGAAGCAATTTAAGTTGAGCTGAATAAAACAAATGCCTTATGTAAGACCCACTTCACTTGTGATCAATTATAAAAGCTTTGTGTGAGTGTAGCAGCAGCTGCAGGGCGGAGAAAGGGTTTCAGTGGCACGACTTGACGGGCTCAAGATGAAAATGAGAAAGAAGAACCTCTGCTTTGAGGTGGAGTGTTGGTATTGATCTGGTGGGATTGTAAATAGCCAGAATCGGTACTGGTTGTCAGGCTGTTTAGTGTTCAGAGGTTTCTATAGATGACACAAAGACAGCCCACAAAGAAGACAGGAAGATAAAAGGCTCCAGCGATGAGGGAAAGCTTTGAGGTGTGTTTTTTTGTTTTGCTGAGTGGATCAAATCTTTAAGAAATCTGCATGTTCCAGCAACAAATGTGTGTGGTATTTCAAACAAATAATGACATCTCTTACCAAAGGTGGTGCCAGCTTCGGGCCGCGACACAGAAGACACGATGACGAAACCGAATCCTTCGCTCTCTCCGCGGCGGATCTCCACGTCGTAGGGCTGCATGGTGGAGGGCGCGTTGGACATGACGACGGGGGGCTGAGAGGAGTTGGTGGGGGCTGCAGCCACGGCGATGACGGCGTTACCGCTGCCTCCCGCCCCTCCGCCGCCTCCCCCGCTGCCGATGCCAGAGGTGGAGCCGCTGCCGGAGCTCACGGTGTTCAGAGAGTTCTGGCTGCCCTGGGGGTCGCGCTTCCCCATCTCCTCCGTCAGGCTGGGGGCCTGGTTGCTGCTGTGGTGGGAGGACGCCGGCGAGGGTGGCACGTCTCCTTCTGCTTTAACTAGAGATGGCAGAGGAGGATAAGATCCATGATATTCAGTGACGGGTGGAAGAGGAAGTGGTATTTAGGAGAAGACACACATTGCAGACAGGGTGGTGAGAAAGTACAAACTGAGGTGGTGACGCGAGAACATCGACAAGAGAACAAATATTATGCCAGACAGTGTTGCATAAGAAGTTCAGGAGATAATTGAAGAGAAAAAAAGCTGAATAAGACACCGGTGCATATTACATCAAGATATGATGACAACACAGCTAAGTGTTACATCACCCGTGCAATCTGACAGCATAAGAGATTGTAAACAAACACAGACAGGTTTCTTTTCCCATCACAGCCAGTTTATGCTGATATGGTGAAAGACAAGCTGGCGAGGGAGCTTGAGAAGAAGAGCCCCTCCAACAATCTCTCCCCCGATCTGTTTCCGAACAAAAGATGAACTAAAGACACGGCCCCGCCTCTGGTATCCGGACATTTCATTCCACTTTTCATTTCCTGTACAGCTGCTCGCGAGAGGCGCCTCACATTCTCAACGCTCTGAGGCAGACGGGGAGCAGAAATGCGCTAATGTCTGTCCGCTGTCGCCGGGACGAAGGTTGACCACCCTCTTCATCATATTTATGGGCCTTTCTTTATCGCCTGCCAAGGAGCAGGGTGGAGCAGCGCAGGGAAATGTGCTGGCGGTAGCAAAGGAGCACTTTCAACAGACCATTACCTAGCAAGGCAACACCTGCACATAGCAAACATGGCCCTGCGCCTCTGGGGGAACAGCCATTGATACAAACGGGGCCCTTAGCGATTACATTTAAAAAGTGTTTTCCACATGTATCTATCTTTAGGTCTTTTACAGCTTAGGCCCCTCCCTCTTTCTTCTTACCGGTGTAGGTGGCTTTGCGTCGCACGGTGAGGTTGACGTGGCCCTGCTTTGCCGCCTGCTGCATCAGTTGCACCACCAGTTGGTGCGACTTGCCGACCACTGCGGTGCCGTCCACGCTTACCAGCTCATCTCCGGACCGCAGGCGCCCGTCTTCGTCTGCCGCGCCGTATTTCACTATGTGTCCGATGTAGATCTGAAACAAAAAAGCACATATATGAAAACGGAAAAATAATAATAAAGGCTGTTACGGCACAAAATCGAGGCTATCGTAAGGGATTCTGCGAATAAGGTTACTCATTGATCCTTTAATGAGGCAGGATTTATTTTGATTCACATATATACGCTTCAATTCAACGATTCATGTCCCAACTTCTGAAGCAGGACTATAGTTGGCATGCAGTACAGGTCTGCTCCAATTTAAATCACACTGTTAACTGTTCTCCCAAAGCCTACAACTGTTTTCACCACAGCTCAATAGTTAATCATTATTTTGCAATGCAGGCCAGTGAACAAGAACAAACAACTTTGCCTATTTAGGAAAGAGAATAAAGCAGTGGTGTGTGTGAGAGACGGGTGGTCTTCTGTTTACATTGGCCGGATCAAAGAGAATCTGTGTGGAAGAAATCACTGATTTGAAGCTGATAAGAAGCTCAGAACTCGACACCGGACGCAGATGAATAGAGAAAAACACAAGTCTCAGACTGATGCTGTATTTCATCTTTCTGTGGTTTATCCATTTCACACAAATATGCTGTGAAAATTGAAAAGCAAACCAGAGGGAAGGAGCTGTGAGATAGAAAGTGTGGGAGAAACTCACCGGCTCCCCGGGCTCGTTGCCTCCGAGGATCCTGAAGCCGAACCCTGTGTCCTTCCTCCACAGGAAAATGTCCTGCTCTTGGAAGTCTGGAACTGTGAAATCAAAAGAGCAACATTAACATTTCTGCATGAATACCAGCAGCCAGCCCAGAGGACTTCCTGCACCAAGGCAAGAAGAACTCAGCCATTAGCCTCAAGTAAAAGTCCCTCTTCACCACCCTATTCAGTCAAAGCCTCATGCTGGGCTGGAATCAAACCCCCCGCCTGCTTATTTCAACATACAAATATCCTTCCTTCCAACTGTTCCAAGCTTAGTCACTAAGACGGCACTTTGCACAAACAGTCTGTCTCGAGGCTTTGGGGAAGGTGTTTGTTCTTGCCGTCAAAAGATCAAACAGATCTATTTCGGGTAAAGAGCAGAGGTATGGAGCTTAAATAAACTCTCAGAAGCAAGACAGGCTGCCAGAATAATTCAGCGCACCCTCTTCATGGGTCCCATAATTAGAAACCAACAGGCTGAAATTCCAGTCTGAAGTTAGGAGAAATATTATCCTTTACTTTTTTTATTCTTAGCTTTTTACGACATTTTCAGCGATGCTTCTCACTAATAATGACTATTCTAATGCACAACACTGTTTCTTTTATGAGGCGAAGTGTGACATGCAACTCTGTTTCTACTCGCCCATAATGTAAGGAAGCACTTTCCAGAAAGAGGTGCTAATACATGCTGGAACATGCTATATATTATTTTGTGTAGTTAGCTGACAGTCCACTCCCATCCACAAGAGAAATAAGTGTGTGTGTGTGTGTGTGTGTGTGTGTGTGTGTGTGTGTGTGTGTGTGTGTGTGTGTGTGTGTGTGTGTGTGTGTGTGTGTGTGTGTGTGTGTGTGTGTGTGTGTGTGTGTGTGTGTGTGTGTGTGTGTGTGTGTGTGTGTGTGTGTGTGTGTGTGATTCGCTAGAGAGATGCTGTGCTCAGCATTGGAAATTATGGGAGGTAAGGGGCTCAAATTCCCCAAATAATCTTAGAAAAATTTCGCAAATAACTGCAATAAAAATTGCTTCTAAGAATAAAGACAAAAATATGTATTTACCAGTTAGTCAAATATCCTAATCCTGTTTATCCTCATCCAATTCCTTTTAGTTATATGCGTTTAAGGCACTGTTTTTTGCCCCACCAAATGTTGACAGTGGTGACAAACATTGCCTTCAAATATGTCTCCAACACTGGCTGTGCTATAAAAGAGGCATTGATCTGCAGGCTGACAGCTCGTGGTTCTTGTTGCAGTGAATGTGGGGGGGCTCAGGGGGACCAGGAGCCAGTGGAGAGACGGAGCGAGCGTGCATGTGTGTGGCCTCATCCCGGCGTAAACATGAGGTTCTTTGCTTTGGATGGGTGTATATACTTATTCATGTTATGTGCATGCATTTGTTTGTCCGCAGCTGTGTTGTGCGGACTGACAAACATGCACCTCTGAGCAAACTCCTAGGGAGATTTCCTCCTTGCTCCAACACGCTGCTGCCAAGGCCACTAAAGCTACTGAGAGGCGGGCAGGGTGGCAGAAGGCACAAACAGCCTGCTCCCAATCTGTTCCTTCAGTCAACAGTTGAAATCCCTGCGGAATAAAGCTATCCCTTCCCATCCATCACAGTGTAACAGTGGAGGAAGTGGGAGAGGAAGAGTCAAGAGGGTAACTGTTGCAATCTGCACCTGCACTCGCTGGGTTCAACTGTTACACCCTGCTGCTGTCGATTAATAGATCCATAAGTGATTCCCACAGTGAGGTAACGGGGCGTGACCGGATCAATATTTTACAAAGATGTACGGACCCGTGCTGAGCTATGTGTTCGGACTGCAGATACCAAGCCAGGTGGTTCAGAGAGCATGTTTACGCCAGACAACAGGCCTCAAGCAGCAACAGTCTCTTAAACTTATCTTTTATTTTCCCTTATTTTTGCCAGCAGCATCAAATGCATCTTAATCTGCTGTTACCCAGGTGTGCTGAATGATAAGACTCACTTGATCATAAAGTAGAGGCATGAGGCGGATTTTATTTAATTTTTTTAGCATAGAGAAAACATTATAAAGGCAGGTGTAGGGCCTTGTGCAAATACTTAGGTAAAAATGGCGATTACCTCTAAAAGAAAAAGATGGAAGAAGACATTGTGTTTACTTGCGTTGGACAAAAACATTTGTGGACGGTGAAAACAAGATGATTTTTCTTATCTCGGTAAGAGTTCTCACGACGATTTGTAAAATGCTCTAATTAAGAGCAGAGGAAAAATAAGAACACATTGGGAATGGGAATATGAAAAGTTGGGATTGTTCGCTTCTTGCGTGAGACCAAGTAATCAAAATGAAGGCCAAGCAGCATCCCTATCCTCTGGCCTAGTTTTAGAGCAAGTTCTTAGGGGGAATTTTTTTTTTCCTGCAAATGGAAAAATCACTCACCACATGGGGTGTTTAAAGACCTTGATCTCTGCAAAAACTTTTCATTATAGCGAATGTGGCGTAGAGAAATGTCTCTGCTGCAGCCGAGGCCTGGGCCCAATGGGGCGCGCAGCAGGATCTCAGGATGAGAGCTCAATGCAGCGTGAGGAAACGGGGGATTTAAACCTGCAGGTACAGGTCACTGTCCTCCCTGCCCTTCTCTCTGGACTCATTTCTTCTGCCCTTTACCTTCAAATCTCTTGATCCTAGAATGTTGGAGCTTTCTCTTTCATTTCCACATTTTTGTCATTTCCCTCTTTGCTATCCTTTGTGCTCTCTTTGCGGTCCCCCCCCCCATTTGCACTGAGCAAACTGGCTCAGGCAATTTAGAAAACCCCTGCTGAGACTCCATCACCTTAGGACAGGTAAATTAAGACTTAATCTCCCCCTTCGTCTTGGTTTCTTCCAGTCCTTCTGACTATTCTTTATTTCATTTATAAATCAAACACTATTGTCTTCTGTCTGCACTCTGAGCACACGTTCAGCCCTTCTCTTCACACTGTTTCTCTTAGGCATCTGAATAATGAAAATCCTTGACAAGTAGCGCATAATAAGTTATTAGATGTTTCTTGGCCCTTGCAGACTCCGGCTTTTTCCTCTTCCTCCTGGCTTTTTATTTTTTTTGTTACTTGACAGAGGATGTGAGGGTTATTCTTTTTAATTGGAGCTTTCCCTTTGCTTTGGCGAGGCTAGACAAAGAGGAGGGGGGTATGCAATCCGCTGACATCGACTCTACAACTGCAGCTAATTATACGCCTGTGTGTCTCTTTAGGGAAGTGTAGTGTAAAAGTGTGTCAATGGTGGCACTGTCGACGTTTGGACCACAGTGGCACCTACAGTAATGGCTTTTAAACGGCTGCACAACGAACATGCTGCTTTTAATGCCGCTTGGAAACAAATGCCAACTTTGTGGCTTTGAAGAACTGATTTGAAGATGAATAACTCATTTTTCCAGCTGTGCGTTAGATGTCTGCTTGTTAAATATTAAGCTGGAGCCAGTGGGCGATTAGCTTGGCAGAATATGTGATTATTAGTGAATATATGTGCGTATAAGTCAGTTACTTACATGCACAAGTGTTATCCCAGATTTCGCTCCAAAGCGTGCACACACACCAAGGGTCTCCCTGATCCAACAGCCCCATGCAGCCCTCAACCAACCGCCACCAAAAAGTATATACTTACGCCTACTTTCATACATGCTCCTGGACTGGGCCCAGATCTTAAAGGGGTCTGGTTTTCTTTGGATGGTCCCGTCTGCCGGGGAGTCCTGGGGCGGCAGGCCCGGCAGGGGCTGAGAGGGGGGCGGGGGGGCGATGCTCTCGTTGAGAGTGGCCGCCAGGGACGAGTGCACAGGCGAGTCTGTGTGGGCGCTCCGGTGGCTGGAAACGCTGTGCTGGGAGCTGTTCTGACTGTCTTTCCTCGACAATTGCTGTTGGAGAAGCAGATTCATATCATTTGCCAATTGTAAAAGAGAGACACAAAAAAAAGGTTATTGTTTGCTCAGCAGCGGAAAGACAATCTGGTGAGAGGAGAATCAGTGGGGTGAGAACTAGAAGACAGAAGAACTTCGGATTAGAGATCAAAAGGATGATAGATGGCTGCTCCGTGGGGTAGAACCTGAGTGTATATAATGTCAACCATTGTTGCGTTGCGACTGACACACACAACGATCAACCTGTTTGATCACACAAAGGGAAAATAAAGGACCACAATGGTTTCTCATGATTGAGCTGTGGGAGACAAACAACTGTATCTTAACTTACGAGAGCACATTGCTTAGTCCTTTTGTTAAACACAGAGGAACTGCATCCATTGCTGCACCTGGAGGGATATCCACAGCGAATAAAGCCCTTGTGTGGTGTTTGAAACGAAGCTGGGATCCAACTGGTGGAGCCAGAAAATGTAAAACCCCTCATAAATTGCCACTGGCCCCTCAATAACATGGGCACTTAAGCACCTGCTGAAGGATTTGAAGGGAGCGGTGCTTGAGCAGAGTTAAGCACATACAACCCTGAGCAGAAGTACAAGAAGAAATCCTTCCCATGACCCGCGTCACAATAAATCTTTCTTTACAGTCCCATCCTCACCATTACTCTGCAGATTTTCAAAACAATTGCACTAAAGGGAGAGGGTTACAAACGGAGCGTGAGAAACAAAGGGATATATTTTAAGATGACAAGAGAAAACCACTTCAGTTCAGTCTCTTTGCATCATGTGACCTCCCAGTTCTTTGGATGTGGTGGACAAAAATACACCAGTAAGAAGGACGGGGGCGGATGGCTCATCTGTTCTTAGATATCAAAGTGTTTGGTCTTCAAAGTGCAGTCTTCAATACATTCAAACTCATCACTTGCCAAATCAGCCTATACACCTCTGCAATTCATGTATATATTCATCATCCTTGTTAAACAGAGGCTTGAAGCTTGAGCTAGTATTAAGTTAAAAGCTGTGGATCCAGCTTTATTGCTACAAGTGTTATGAGTGTAACATCACTGGGTTTTTGTGGGGATGTAAAAATCAAATGATTTATATAATTAGTAACAACTGCAGGCTAGGTTTGCTGCTAAAGTCCGAGCTCAGGACTGATCCTTCCCTGACCTCATAATGATTTTTTTGGACGCTTTCATTCCATCAAACTAAATGGGGCTTCCATTAGCCAATGCGGCAGCTTTCGTTTTTGGTTTCTCTCACTTTGATGTACAAAAAGTCCAAATCCCTTCCCCCTACTAAATGAAAACAAATCTCTTGTTCTTGATGGATCCATTAAATGTGACCTTCTGCAGTCACTGTGTTCTCCCTCTCCCCCGGGACTGCCCTAATACATTGGTTTCTGCTGCTCCAATAACTTATTAAGGAGACAGAAGATGGGATGGATGGAGGGAGGGGGGGGGGGGGGGGGGGGGCCTCAGTCAATGAAAACAAATCCTCGCTGCTTCCTCAGACTCCTCTTGCCCACTAGCAGGCCATACTAAGGTTCAGAGGCTCAATGCCTGACAGCATTAGCAGTCCTCTTTAATGTGTTTTATTGCTCACAAACTACCCAACATTATCTTGAAACATCATGCATTATCGTCCTCAATGTACCACCGCTATTATCCGCTATAAAAATACCATACCATCACCATTATCATCTAACATACCCAGCACCAACACCACCACCACCCCCTCGTGTATCTACTTCACATACCATCCTAGTGTAATCTCTGTATGGAGGAGCCTGCTCCATATGATCCTGCAAAAACAAAATGGACAAGCACACGTTCAGTGAGTCAGACAGAGTCATCATGTCTCTGCGTTAATGCAGCGGATGTCACGGGATGAGGCCGACTCTCAGCTGTGATCCTACATTCCACTCTCACACTGCAAGCTTAGCACCCCGCGCGATGCGATCATCAGCGTGTTAGCAACCCAGCTCACGCTGTGCATCAAAGCCCCTCGTCCAAAGCCCCCGCCACAGAGAGGAGGGGAGGGAAGGGAGGGGGGGGGGGGTGCTGATGTGAAGCTACAGGGATCCACCCCCGCACAGCACAGCATCCCAAACAGACTACAAACAGACCCATAAGCGCAACACAAGTTACACCTTAGAGAGAGAGAGAGTCAGGGACGAGGTAAGAGAGGAGAGACCAACATCCCTCTGGCTGATACACCATGTAGATTGAGGACAGGAGAGTGAAGTATAGATGGGAGAGGAGAAACGTGTTGACAAAAAAAAAAAAAACTTACCAGTTTCGGGCTCTTCTTTGCAGGTGCCACCCCTGTGAAGCCAAACAGAAATGGGGAAGAAGAAGACAAAAGGGAAGGTTACCAATGTAGTTTGAGTTTATCGTCCACGTTCATAGAAAATACAAAAAGAAGAAAACAGATAACGCAGACTCCAAAACAATCTCAGCTCATCTATCCCTCGTCTCCTTCTCCCTCCTTCCCTCTCTTTCCCTGCTTGGTTCCTTTGCTCGCCCATCCGCGGCTGGTGTTAGAGGAGGGAAGGGAGGGGAGAGGAGGTGGTGGGGGGGCGGGGGGGGGGGCAGGCAGCGCGATCTATCTGCATCAGTGCCGCGGCCAGCGCTCGGCTTGACTGGTGCAGCCTCCAGGGCTACCCCGGCGCTCGCTACAGAGCCTGGCCACTCCACGCGTGTGAGCAAGTGTGTGTTTGAAGGAGGAAAGTGAGGAGAGTTTAAGAGGACAGAATCCTGGAGAGCAACTAAGACGGAGAAGACAGAGGAGAGGAGAGGAGGAGAGAGCGAGCGGGAGATCCTGGCCGTAGCATTACCCATGGAGAAGGAGTCCAAGATACTGAACATTAAATTATAGGCAACCGTCAGTTCCCCTCTTACTGAGACCATCTTCCTGTGTCCGCTGAGCGCCGCGCTCCGCTGTCGACGGCTCCAGCATCTATAGGCAGTTGCAGCGTCCTCCCAGTCTCTCCCTTTCCTGCTGCCTTTTCCTTTTTTTCCGCCTCTCTCTCTCTCTACCTCACCTCGCTGCACACTGTCCTCCCTCCCTTTTCTTCCCTCAGCATCATCACCTACCCTCCCTCCCTCTTCCCTTCGCTCCACCTCCCTCGCTGGTACACCCCCCCCCACCACACACACACACACACACACACACACACACACACACACACACACACACACACACACACACACACACACACACACACACACACACACACACACACACACACACACACACACACACACACACACACACACACACACACACACACACACACACACACACACACACACACACACACACACACACACACACACACACACACACACACACATTTCTGCTTGAGTGAGCGTTGACCAGAAATATCATCGCAGAAACATCATTATCCCGGAGAAGCACATGAACAAAGACTGACGGATGACTAAAACGCTAACACAGCCCCTGCACCTAACGGGGGGAAATGTGCTCCTTAAGCACATCGATGCCCTCTCCTCCTCCCTCAACACTCGCGCCCCCCCACCCCCACCCTCCCTCGACTCTGCATGAAATAAACAGTTGTATGAAGTTATGGAAATGAGAGCGGCGGGAGAAGGAATGCGTGAAACAAAGAGGAAAATGCGAGGCTTGTGGTGTGTATTTACCTCCATAATATTTCAAATACAGCAGTGAGACGAGAAGCAACCACACACACCTCAGCGTACAGGGGTGTGTAACACATGTAGAGCACGAGTAAAACTAGGCGGTGCCTGATCTAAAAATATGGGCCACTTTTGTGTGCCAATCCTTGAGGGAGAGTGAAAGGATAAGATCTCACACACACACACACACACACACACACACACACACGCTCTTGTCTTCTTTATCTCTCAGACATCTGGGTTCATTCACGAACGACAGCTCCAACTGTGTTGCGTCTGCAGATTTATTTCCTTCCTCTCCTCCCCCCGTCCTCCTTCCCATCATCTCCCTTTTCACCTCCATTTTTCAATCAATAAAAATCATTCATTCAGGAGCACATAGCAATCCCGTAAATCAGACGCAGATGCAAGCTGTCAATCCCGAGTGAATCTCTCCGGCCTGAGCATGCTGTCAGTCAAAGTGTCAGGCTGAAGTTGATTATCCTTCATCTGCTACTTAAAACGGACACACCCGTGGAAGCGATAAACGCTGTTTATGTCGACTGTGACATAAGGTCGATTCAGGTCTTCGCATCGCACCGACCTCCTTCGAATTTCACCTTGGAATTTAAATGTCTTACTGTAAAAACAAATGAAAGAATGACATTCATTCAAAGATATAGAGCACATTTAAACTGTTAAAGCTTCGATGCCTTTGACAAACAACGCAATAAAACAGTGCGCATGTTAGATGTGGGGTTTTGTGTGTGTGTGTGTGTGTGTGTGTGTGTGTGTGTGTGTGTGTGTGTGTGTGTGTGTGTGTGTGTGTGTGTGTGTGTGTGTGTGTGTGTGTGTGTGTGTGTGTGTGTGTGTGTGTGTGTGAGAGAAGCACCACAGTGTGTTTGAAGCTCCCAGATCAAAAGGTGTTATGGGTGCTGGGACCAACCTCCAGCACTAATGACATACAAGAGGGAGGAAAGAGTGGTTTTGGACAGGTGGGCGATCTCGACTGGCCTGTGCAGCAGTGAGAGAGCACCCAATACATGCTCAGCGCCTCCATCTCTCAAATAATAGACCAGGACCACTGTTCCTAACCCCCCCCCCCCTTCAGCTCATTTTGTTCTGCTTACTAAATCTTGAAATTTGTGGCAGAAAATCCATTCTTAACAGTGAGTAATTGAGGACTGCTCAACCTACAGGCCACTACATTTGATATGATATGTGGTTTGGTGATTAATGATATCAAAACGGATTATTGTGAATTCCAATGAAGCCAGAATAATAAAGTATCCAGTGTATTGAGGATAGCAGTAAATATATTGTATTGAGCTTGACAGAAAAACAGTCATCTTGTTTCGATGCCCGAGGAAAAACTCAGGCAGTGAAAATATGTTTTCAGCAGACACAAACTGGTTTTCTCTGTGTGACAGCCCTACAGCTGGTTTAGTTCCAATAGTGTGGGTGCATAACGACAATGCAAAGTTACATCTTTAAGAAAATGTGGTTTTGAAAAATGTATTGACACACAGAGCTTAATATCTGTGCACTTTAACAATGATTTCAGGGATTGAGCAGGGTACGTTTTCCATCAACAGATAGGAACTGTTGCAAAACCCTGGCAGCAAAGCACTCGCTAATCGGAAGCCATTATTAGGCGGATTATGTTGTCTGTCCACGATACGCCCGTGTGTGTTGCTAAATCTTGGCCAGGAGCGATGGCCTCCAACAGGCAGGTCCATCTGTCACCGTGGTGACAGTGGCTGGTGACCGTGGGGAACTGACAGACAGTCTCCAAGGAGTGAAAGGCTCGCATCAGCTGGGTACATCAGCAGCCAGGATGTGACAGCAGAGCACGGCTTTATTTAGCTTCATCCATGAGTGTGGGTTTGCGTGTAAAAGGTGAAATTGAATGTACCAGAGGAGCATACCAATGTGACCAAAGGCACACAGAAAAGCAATAAATATATGAGAATGAACAGATTTTTGCAAAAAAGATCATGATGTTTTATCATGATTTAAAAAAAGATGCTTACAGTTTTTCCCTCAATTTAGCCTTCCATGGCTTTTAGAAAGCTGAGGTGAATTCCCACAAATCCACACATTCACCCTGGAGGAGACCCCAGCGCAGATTATCTGCAGAGCATTGTCATAGAAACAAAGGGATGGTGCAATGGTGTAGAGTTATAACTCGCCCAATAGAAATGAAGGTGTGAAGGCATGGGAGATTGGTGGGGGTTGAGGGAGAGAGGGAGTCTCCCCATGTCCCCGTGCAACAAGCTGTGATTCACAGGCACCAGCCTCCAGCAAGCCAACAATGAATGGGTGGTGAATCGTGGGCACCTAGCGGGCGAGCCGCTCCCCCATCATTGCTTTTGAGGACTGCAATGCTGTTCATTATGGTGCCATTGGAGCATGCAGTCAGCAGAATTTTTAATGCGAAGTGGGCAAAAATACGACGCTTCGTGCCCATACAGTGAATTGATTTCCTGACTTTGGTCTGCGCAGGGACCCATCATCGACGTTTATCTCTTCCTAATGGGTGTGTACGAGACTGTCCATATTATATGGGCCTCATGGCTGTCCCTGCCGGTAACTGTGAGTTTGTTTATGTGGGTTATGTAAGTTCACGTAATGGTGAGCCTATCAGTGTTTGTCCTCCCAGAACACTGCTCCGTGGAGTGCTTTTTTGACAGGAGGCATTTATAAGCTGTCTGCTCAGTTGCCTAACATTATGCCAATAAAGACTATCTAGTGTGGCAGTGATCCACTTGTTGTTTTTACCCTCTTTAAGGCTCATCCATGAAAGACAGAGGAAAATACGCTTTTCAACCCGTCGTTTGTCTTCAAGGGCACAATAAATCTCTTTCAAACTGTACTTAGAAGGCAAAGCGAGGAAGGGCAAAGAAACATAAACAAGAGGAAATGCACCCTCTCGTGCTTTAACGTTATGGATGTTGTGTAGGTTAATGGCTCCAAAGAGTTATCCGAATAGCCATGCAGATAATCTGTGTGACATTTGTTTGGATAAATGGCAATCTAAATACCCAAAGGAGATGGATTGAAGGGGTTCATCAAATACATTGACATTTGGAAAAATAGTTGAACACCTCTTGCCTGTGTTATTTCCTCAACCTGCCATTTGTCCGTCCGCTGGCTACATGGGAGGGGAGGAAAGGTCCGTCTCTCATTTTGAAAGAAGAGGAGAGCGAGGCCTGACTGCCCAGCAGGGACTAATGTGTCACCGCTGATTGATGGGTCATGAAGTGGGGGGAGGGATAGGGAGGAAAGCAGAGCATGATGGGGCTTTCATCATCTCTCTGATGCTGTGACATTCTTCCGTCACCCCTTCTCTTCCTCTCCCTTCACCCGCTGCAGCCGTCTTTCCTGACATTTCCTGCACATGGCTACAAGCAGTGGCTGCAACAGAGCTAAATGTACCTTTGGAATTAATTGAAGCACGTGCCAAGCTGTACAAATAAAGAAAAGTACGGGGAAAAAAAGACTCTGCATCTCTGCTGAGGTAAAATGGCTTTCATTTTTCTGCAGCGGACTAATGACATGAGCTGCTGGGCTACTGGGAGGCTGGGTTTTAGGAGAAAGAAAAAAAGGATTTTGCTGAGAAAAAGATGTGCAGCAGCAGGTGTGCACATCCCTACAGATACTGTAACATTTAGACCTTTTTTAAAGGGAACAGGGAAATTAGTGTCTGTACTACGGCAAGACATTAGGGTCCAAAATGAATTATGCCAGCGCATCAGCGAGGGCAGGAGAAGACAGGCGGGGGAAAATGAGCCCATTAGAGCGTTGTAATTAGACAAATGAAAGAACAATGTATCACGAAACACGGACCTGATTGAAGTAATAAATCATGCCTGTGTGCAGTTTATCTGTGCACAACATGTCTTCAAAACCTCTGAGGCTTTTGTGGGTAAGCCGTGAAACCCTGCCAAAGTCTCATAACCTGACAATCTGTCCTGTGGGTGGATCTTTCGTCGTATGTACAAAAGCAAAAAAGGTCATTTACAGCTAGTGTTGCTTACTTAGGCGGAGAAAAGGAAAGCTAACACCCTCAAAAGAGTTTCACGTTGCCAAGTTTTCATAATGAGATCAATGATTTGCAGGTTTCCCCAGGCAGACGGTAACTGGTGTGGCAGAAATACACATGCTCACATTCTCACACCAACTTGTACACATGCTCATACACGGTGAATAGGACAGTGGGAGAGGAGGCCCACTGTTGTGCGAGGCGGCGTTAACAAGTGTGTATCTTTGAGCGCGTCCGTAGGGATCGGCTCCCATCAGAGCGTGGGCGAGCGGGTGAGAATCTAAACACTGACAGGAGGGGAATGGAAACAGAAAACGTGGGGATGGAGGTTTGGAGGAGGGGCGGCTCTCCACCAATTAAGACTGCGCCAGACTCATTCTGCCTCGAATTCTTAATTGGATGCACGGCTGTTCGTGTTTGAAACTGACACTGAATGTGTGTCTGTTTGTGTGCGTGCGTGCGCGCGTGCGTGCGTGCGTGCGTGCGTGCGTGCGTGTGTGTGTGTGTGTGTGTGTGCCTACATGCACAAGCAGGGTTGGATCATGGAAGAAGACTCTTGATAGATGGAAGGAAGGAGAGTGAGAATAAAACAGAGCACAGGAGAGAAAAAAAAGATGTATGTGTATGATAAGCAAAGCTGACATCAGGACCCCAATTAGAGGCCAGTGTGCCTCGATGCTACTGGTGGAGCGAGGCGAGAGAGAGAGAGAGAGAGAGAGAGAGAGAGAGAGAGAGAGAGAGAGAGAGAGAGAGAGAGAGCTGGAGAGTAATTAAGGCACAGTATCCAGAAGCTCAGTGGATGTGCTAATGAGTGCCACTGTGCGTGTATTTATGTCAGACACATGTGACATATGAATGATGGGTGGCACGTTGTCATATGAAAAATACATTTAAAGAGATTCATCATGTGCACATCCGGAGGTGTGGGAATTCAGTGGGAGGAAGAAAAGCAAAGAGATACGCTCAGGGCGATATGTCCATGAGGCTTTTATGGAGCAAAGCTATTTGATTTTTTTCTTTGACTCATTTGCAACAAATATAAATATAATTTATTTTCTATTTGTAATGCCACATATGGTCTATATATGATCTAGTGTAGTGGCAAATCAGATCTAGGTGAGAATGAATCTATTATAAAAGCTTTCCATTGTCAGAAGATACAGTTTCTGTCAATTTGATGATCAACTAGTCATTTATCAAGTACAAATATCAATAGTTCTCTAGTCCCAGCTTCCCCCGTGTGATTTCATTGCATTATATTATTGTAAACAGAATATTGATTTGCTTTGTTTCACTTTATTTCTGACGTTTATAGGCAAAGCAATCAATCAATTGAGAGAAAGAAATAGATGAATCAATACTAAAAAGGTATATATGCCTGACTGTAAAGTCATATTTCAAATATAATGTTGTTCATTCGGTATCTACAACAAATTGAGTTCTGATAAAAGCGTAAAATAAAGAAAATTTTTGTAGGATTTGCCAGCTTGTTATATTTAACGTGCTACAAACACATTTTCGGCTGGTTCCAAAAAAGACAGTTTGATACCAAACATAGTGTGGGAAAAAGAAGTGGTTGGCACACTGCACTACTCCAATCTGGCTCTCTAATTACTGACTGTTTCATTTTCAGAAAGGATCTTTGTAAAAACAGAAGCCTGTCTTTTGTACTTGTTATAAATGTTTAAATGGGAGAAGTGCAATGAGCAGACTTATGTTTTCTATTATTAATCTGCATTGTTGGCAGAAGGGCAGGTCCCTCTTTTATACGCTATATCTTGGATTAGCTTTCACATTTGTTTCTGTGTGTCTCTGCTAACTGGCATTCTTTGTTTTGAATCCCAAGTAGGACAAAACCATCCATAAAAGACATTTAGGAAGGCTAGTTCAACTAAAATGCCTCGTATGCATTATCATCATCATCCATACCTTTGTCTTTCAGCTCAGTGCCACTCCTTCTGTCACGTCATATCTGTCACTGCGCTTACTTAAACCCGGCTAAACTGCCTTCTGTTTTATTCAGTCCATTAAGCCCCTGCCGGAATGATGCTGTAACATTTGATGGGCTTGTGTACACTAGCAGGATGAAGAAATGCTTCTCATGAGCTAAATCCAGTGAGCTGGAGTGGAACAGTTTGGTCTGTGTGTGTTTGCACTGTAGGTGTGTGTAAAAGAGCGAGACAAAGAGAGAGTGACAACATGGAGAAAGGAACGGAGATACAAATTAAGACTAAGTCACATGTGTGGAGCGAAAGACAGGGACTCCATGTGAGACTACAATGAGACTTGGCTGCCATTCTTCTCACCAATTTGGCTCAAAAATGTCTGAGCACTTAACCCTACAGAGGAGATAGACTGCGTGTGTGAACACAGAAACACAAACACCTTTTAGTGACTTGAATTAATAAGCCCCATAGCAAGCTATGGACAGTCTGACAGAGAAAATAGACCAATTACTTGTCTGGAACCGTCCGCTTAGGGCTCTGGAGGTCTGCGAGTCTGAGGGGAATTGGAGGGAAAATACCAAAATTCAATCATTTCAGTTTTATCCTCCATTTACAGTTGCTTTGTTTCCATTCAGTGCTTCTGTGATTTATCAATCAGGGAGCGAGACAAAGATTGGGTGCCACGTGTTGAATAGAAGCCTGACATGACTGATTTTGCGGCATTGACCAACTAACGCTGGAAATGTTTGTTAACAGCACAATGACTTAATCTTAAACCAAGCCAGATAGCTCTATAACTTGGGAGTACTACAGAGAAGACGAAGTTCAGTAGATGTACTCGTGTTTGGAGTGACTATGGGAGAGGATTAAAAAAAGTAAGAATACTCAGACTCTGGCCAGAAAACACAATCTAAACCTCTCTCCAGTGTTTACCCTTCTTATCATCCTTCATTCATCTCCCCTTTTAACTTTCCATTTCAAGACAGCTATGATGTTCTGACTGTCAAGTGAAAACACCTCACTCTCTTTTCTTCTTCCCTTTCAGCCACGTCCTTAACGTTTTATTTCAACTTCCTCTGTGGCTCCTTTCCTCCTCCATATCGTAATAATTACCCTTCTATCTTGGCTTCTCTGCGATCTCTTCTTTGCTTCCAACCTCTATTTACATGAATAAATAAATATGTGTGTCAATAAAAGAGCTCTCTGTGAGCCGGGACAGCCTGTAAGGCAGAAGCCTATTATTTTTATTGTCAACAGCATTGAGCAGATTCATGGGAAACTTTTTTTTTTTTTTTGTTTGGCAATACCTCAACATATGGGTGCATAAATCAGAAACCGCCTTATCTCCCTCATCTCCATCTGCTCTCTTCAATTTCAATATTCCCAGAGACAATAAGCATGCAAAAAGTAGGGGACCACTCACCTCTCTGCACCAGCATGCTGACCTCGCTGCCTTTGGACACTTGCTGAGCATGTCCACCACCTGGTTGTGAGACATGGTCTGCACGTTTCTCTTGTTGACCTCCACGATGATGTCGCCCTCCTTGAGGCCACGGCAGCGCGGGTAATCCACGATCTGCTTCACCCTCTGCCCTCCGCCTCCCCCCCCCCCCCCCCCCCCCCCTGGACTGTCGGCGATGGTGAAGCCGAAGCCCTTGTCTCCTTCTCCATGTGTACAGTGATGAGCTCTGGTTGCGTGGCGATGGAGGAGGCCAGGGTGACCACGTCGTTGGGGTAGCCTTGATGGGAAGAGGTATCGGAGGCCACGTCCGCGGAGGGGCTGTAGGGTCGGGGGAGGCCGTTGTGGGGCGCCCCTCCGTTTGTCGAGCTGTTGTTGTTCTGACTGCCGTGGCTGGACGGCGAGTCGTAGCTGTTGAGGGCCTCCTGACCGTTGACGATGATGGGGTCTTTGTTGTCGAGAATGGCCACTGAGGTGACGAGGCTAGTGTTGGGGTCATCGGGTCAAAGGGCAGTGGGTAGCCACGGCACAGCTCCAAGTTCACCATGGAGCCGATAGGGATGGACTGGAAGATCTTCACAACTTGAGCGTGGGTGTAGCCGAGCACACAGATGTCGTTGACACTCACTATCACATCGCCTGGGAGGTGGAGAAGAGGGAGAAGTTATCATTTGTATGAAAGGAATTAATTTGGCAAAGCTTTTTTTTTGCTTGGAATATATGGTTGATATACATTAAACAGAATATATATATATTTATGTTTTGGACTTACAACGGTTTAATGGATCAAGCGATTCATCAAATAATTGGGAATCAACAATAAAACGAGCCCTATTCCAAAACCTAATATATAAAGTAAACCAACCTGTCTCCATTTTGCCATCCAGGGCGGCAGGTCCATCTAAAACTAGGCTCTTGATCTGCAGGAACTCGTCTGGCTCGTCGCCTCCGACCACGGTGAAGCCGAACCCCCGGCGACTCTTTTTCAGCTTGGTGTTGATGAAAGTCCCATTCAGCTCGGATCGGTTCCGAGTAAAGAAAGGCTTCCCTCCTGGACACACAGACAGATACATTTCAATCTTTCAGATGCACTGATGGAAAAGCCAAACCTGGTTTTTACATTGCCAACAATGTTATAACTATTCTCCATTAGGGGATACACTCATGCATCTGAGCTTCTGTATCTGGCAATTTGGCAAGTAAATGTTTCTCCTAGTTCCCTTGTAGGCAGTCCCTTTATCTGTTTTAAATTGTGGTTGTGTATAAAAAGGTGTAATTGAGAGGCACGACATTTTTGTACAGAAATCAAATGTCTTGTGACACTCTTAATGCATGAAGGTCACATGATAAAAGCATTTGTATGAGGCTGTGCTATAGTGAATGGCTCTTGCCAACAAGATATCTCCACCATTCAATTTGATTGGTTGTGAGCGTTTCATTAAAAAAAGCAATATCCATGGAAACCACATTTCCCAGCGCTCTTAAGTCATGAGTAAAGTCTGTAGCCAATTACTCAGTCATCCTCTTTCTTCTTGTACCTCATTATCTGGCATTAAGGGTATGAAAGAAAGATATGAGATGAAATCAGTCCAAATCAAAGTGAGATATTCATCCGCCGCTTTTACTGCGCAACGGGGAACAACAGTTAAAAAAGAGACCGTCAGAGTGCTAATCATTTATAAATGATCTGTTCTTGACAAGCTACATGAATATGGAGATGCAAGCACAGTGGAAGGAAAGCATGTAAGCGAGCAAACAGTGCAGAGAAGGGATCAACAGAGGAATGTTTGCTTGTTGACCAGAAGTGCCACATTTGGTTAGTGTGACTTAGTTTATGCATTCAATGAAAAATTAATTACCCTTGGAGTCAGTTTTTGTCCTTGAATTTGTGAGGATTTTGTGCTGCATGTGTTGTTATGTGTGCAGGGACTATGAATAAACCTTTTTTCAGGACAAGAAGGATGTAACAAAACAGTGAACATAGATGGCGACTTTATCCACGAGAGACACAGAGAGAAAGAGAGAGAAAGAGAGAGACTAGGAAGGAGGATAAAGGGAGTTTGATGAAGAGATTTCAAATGACGCCTGTTCTCAGGAGGAGTGTCAAGGCCTAGGTTGGCAAAGGGGGAGGGAGAGAAAGGGTGAGATAGAAAGACACAAAGATGAACTAAGCCAACAATTCAACCAAAGCAGAAAGGGGCGGGAGACAAAAAAGAAGATGCAGCTAGACTGAGAATTTCAGCTATAATGTAAAGAGATTGATGAGAAAAAAGACGTCCCACTGAGCAGCGAGGGAGAAAGAGGGATGCCTTGGCTGGGCTAATTAGACAAGCTGCTGGTGGGAGGCTGGTATAAAGGGAGCTGGCAACCAGGAGAAGGAAACACACGGTGACGGCTAGACACTGAAGGTGTGTGTAGCGCTAATGGGTGGGTGGATTCAGGCCTATTATTTGATGCAGGAAAAGCAACATAACAAAAGAGAGGTTCCATAAGAAGCAACGGGAGGCCACAGGGGGGGGGGGGGGGGGGGGAGGGGGGTGTGTATATACAATGAAACGGTGCTTCACAGAGTTTGGTTAAGAAAATACAAACACTGCCTCGTGTCTACTGTATAGATGAGTAGAATTGTGATCTACTCATTAAGAATATATGATGACATGTATACAAAGAGCAGCTTAATAGCCTATTCACAACTTTATAATAACTCAAATACAGCCTTAAGCGCTGGCTCAGGAAAAAAGAAAAACTATAATGTAAGAGTTACATTTTAATATAACAAATGGAAATAAGCTGGGTGTTAGGAAAAACTAGTCCCGTTTTATAGAATTTTCAAACTTGACATAAAAGGGGACTTACGCTTTTGTCCCACGGCGTTGGGCATTGGTGGTCCTGTTTGGGGTCCCTGTAGGTCTCCTGGTGGTTGGCAGCATAGTTGGCCAGCGGGGCCCCTGCCAACGCCGACTCCTCGATCCATTCTGCAAAAGCAAGGAGGCACATGTTCTCTAGATGGGGTCAAGACAGGTGCACAGCCGCCCTACTTATGAGAGGAACCGGGGCTGGACGACATGTCCTTCTGCGCTGCGTGTTTGAGGAAATAGCCATTTTTTGTCTTTCTATGATGCCAGAGGAAGAATAGTTCTCTGTGGGTTGGATACATTTCCTGGTTTGCGTCTAAAAAGAAACCTTCCCCACAGGACAACAGGGGAAGGGAAGTAGTAACAAAAATAAAAACTACCAAGATATGACGTCGGGTTCAACAGGTCGCTTCATAACTTCATGTAGCTTTTAAAACAAAATTAAAGATCCTATTGAAAAGAAATAAAGATCTGTGAAAATGGAGCGATCCATTCCCTCATAAGGGCTACCATCTTTCATTAATCACCTTGTTACGGCATCAAGGCACAGATCAGCCTGCAACCTTCATTAATATTCTTAACAGTGAGATAGAATCAATGCAGAAGCGGAAAAAAACTGGGTAAAAAAAACTCAGCTTGAAGGTATTGAGCTTTTTTGAAGAAAGCTTTAAGACTTGGGAAAAATCCACAGGTAATCGAGTGGAATCGAATGATTTCTGCTGACTGAGCTGAAGCTGGGGTTACGATGTGGATCAGCCCGCATTTACAATTAATCTCTCTACGGGGGGGTCCTGTGAATGCATAAGGTATACGTCTAGGAATAGGTGCAACCTGAGGTTACCTATTAGAAGTGTTTTGGCAGCTGTGCGAGCTAAATCCTCACCATTATTACTGGTAGCAATTAGGTGGCAGAAATCAGGTAAGAGGCTCTCCTTATCACTTTCAGTTGAAGAAAAACGTACCTGTCTTCACCCAAAAAGCTTTTAAGTTATTACCGACAACAAGTGTCCGATAGCAAAACTGACATTAACTACAAAAAGAGGCTGAGCGGTACAGCCGCAAATAATAGTTATGCCTTTATGGAAGGGCACTTAGCAAATCATAAGGCAGTAGCAGGCGACATTAACAAACACAGTAGCAGTAGTTGCAGTAAAGAACACAATCTCACACATATATAGAGAGACGTACGCAGACAAGTCAGTCACACACATGAATAGAAAGAAAGGAAATGACGCCCTTGGTGGGGGCACGTGAACGAACCTCGGATGTAGCGCTCACCTTCAGGTGGCTGCTGGCTTTGGGGCTGAGGCTGCTGAGGCTGCTGCTCCAGCTGCCTGCGCCTCTTAGCCTCCAACATGGGATTCTCATACTGGGTCTTCCTGTTGATATGACTTTGGGACGGCGGGAAAAAGGAAAGCGTAAATTGGGGGTTGAAAAATAAGAAATAAAGTTAGGGGAGAACAGAAAACAGGATGTAGGACACAAGGTAGGTTTCAGTAGGAAAGTGGAGGGAGAACAGACACAGAGGAGAGGATAAGGTAATAGAGGAGAGAGATGGATAAGCTTTGATTAATACACAGTGGCACAATACACATGCATCCATCAATACGCACACAGTAATCCTCTCTGACACAATCACGTTCGCAAATCACATCAAATAAATCCCATTTTCATGATGGCTTAATTTACAGGCGAAGCTACAAACATCTTGACATCACAAACTAGCCCCGAGAAATGACACCTGAATGCAGCTGCATTGTACAGCACATAAAGGGAACGGTGAGTAATTTATACTGGAAAATATATATTGCAGATAGAAAAAGGAAGGAAGGGAAGGGGGGGATATTGAAATGCTACAGCCTTGAGCCCCCAGGTGCTGCTTTGAAAAACATCGAAAAATGCATGAAACACATTCGTATTAATGCCGAGGCCACGGGGCATCACACGACATGAGATGCACACACACATATGCACACATTCACCGCATGTTTTCCAAAATGATAATGACACAAACAAAATGGCCTACATTTTCCAGTACACAAAAAGACCAAAATAGCTGCAGCGCAATCTGGCTGTGACAGCAGGACTGTACATACATTAGAGAAGCTCCTATTTACAACGAGATCTAGATTCTCTTTTGTTAATATAAAAAATGACGGGAAGACAAATGCTAAATGGTTGTTTCTTATTGTTTCTCTATGTGCAGCGTGTGTATTTGCATCCGAGTGTGCCTTTACATACTGTATGTCACTTACTCAACATAGTAGACCCCATACACTGGATCGTCGATTTTCTCCCATCCTGGTGGAAGTTCTAAAACAAGAAAAACAAACATAGAAAGAGTTGGAGACGGATTGAACAAGGAACACTGAAGATGCCACTGGAGATCTTTTGCCTCTCCATTGTGCCTGCCTGTCAGTCAGCCTCCAGGGCCGGAGTCACTCAACAGCTACACAGGCTGTCGGGCTGTCGTGCTGACGCCCCCCACCCCCCCCCACACCACTCCTCGTCCCCTCACAATGGTGACATTTCCACACATCAGATAAGAGCAGAGCAAGACCCTCTCGGGCAAAAGGAGGGATGGAGAGATGAGAGGAGGTGGGAGAAAGGAATGGTGATGGGGTCAGAGAGAGGACGGGAAGGAAAGAACAAAGAAGGAGAAACAGGTGGAAGGAGGAGGGGATACTGGGGGGGAGCAGGACTTGGAACAATCAAGGCTTTGAAACCATGGTATGATGTTTTATTTATCTTAAAATGTTCTTGTATGATAGTTTTCATCTTATATGTTTGTATAGTTTTGTAATATTTAGGTGTGGAGAGCTGAAGGTAAGAATGTCATAGCACGGTGCAACTGCCTGTTATATGTGTATATGACAAAAATATATCTTGAATCTACAAAATATATTTTTAAAAGGCTTGAGTCTGGTAATGTGCTGCTAAGGTGCGAAATCAATAGAATGTTTTTTAAGCATCAAAACATTCACTTTTCTTTTTGACAGTCTAACAAAGAAGCAAATATCCGATCAATTTGATGACTATATTAGTGAAAAGAAGACTGTCCTTGGCTGGACAAAGTGAAAGTGTGGCTGTGTTTTCTGTCTGATAAAGATTGTGAGAGTCACGCTTTGTGCTGCACCTTCAATCCTCTGAAAAACATCTTCATTTGAGGAGGTCGCATTGGACGCAGCTGCTTACTCACAGTGATACAAAATTCATGATAATCAGCGCTGATTAGGAAAAGAAATGGATCCGACTGGGCCCCACTTCAACAGCCTGTAATTGCCCGATGGTTCACTGTATTTCTACAGTAATGCCGTTATCTCCGGCAGAAACACAAGATTACAGCAGCGTTGATTATTGGCCGGCTTCCACACAGATAATGTCAGAGGCTTCTAATTGGCTACAAACACAGATTGTCCAATATCCCCCCTCCTGTGATCAGCTCAGTTTTACATATCGTTACCCCTAGCCAATTAAGCACTGCCCTGTGTGCGAGTAGTTGGTAATTACAATCATCCAACATGGAGAGCCTCCCTCTGCTCTCTAATGAGGAGGGCCCTTAGTTGGAGTGGAGTCAACAGCAGATGCAAAAAAAAAAAAAAAAGGAAATGTTTAAATCGTATGTGCATGACCCTAAAGATTGCAGCTTGTTACACCAGGCTTGTTACACCAGGCTTGTTAACCTTAACTTGAACTTGCTGGTTTTTATATGTTGATCTGTCTGTATAATTGTTAGTGTAATAGAGGTTAAGAAATGTGTTATGTGTATGTTAATGCCCAGGGACAGCAGATTGAAATAAATTGATAGCTAAATCTGGTTTAAATCATGTCTCTTCTTTTTGAGATTATATTTCATGCAGAGTTCTTGTTTATTAAAGAACATTATAGAACTTATAATAATAAAAATGAGACAAATCTGCAATCAAGAGTCGTCAATATGATGTTTGTAAGCTATTCGAGTCACTCTAATTTCATATTTTCTCAACCTGCTTCATTCCTTTTCTAACACAGAAAGCACATGCAGCTAAGAAATGAATGCAAGGTTAAAGCGTTGCTGTTGGTTACAGGGTGAGCCCCCAAAGAGAGCACGGTGAATCATCAATCTGATTTTTGAACTGGAACGTTGAATGCAATGCGGTCCTGCATGGCCTCGCGCAACATTTTAATCACCCACTTGATTTCACACTGCACTAGTTCCGCCCCTGGAGGAGCACCTGCGTTTGTGCGTGTGTGCGTGTGTGTGTGTGTGTGTGTGTGTGTGTGTGTGTGTGTGTGTGTGTGTGTGTGTGTGTGTGTGTGTGTGTGTGTGTGTGTGTGTGTGTGTGTGTGTGTGTGTGTGTGTGTGTGTGTCACAGAAAAAGCCTGGCGGAGTGAGGACATATGCAGCAACCATCATAACGACTTTGTACATTACAGTGAGTGTAAACACAAATGAGAAAGACCAGGAGAGAGAAATGTCTGTCAGTCATTATGCAGGGTTTTCCTCTCACACTGCCTCCCTCTTTCCTCATCCCACCTTCCAGAACATATTGTCAATTCAGCGGGTAGTCAAGCATGATGAATTACATGTTTAACTATTCGCATCTCATTCTCTTGATACTGTGCTGAGATTGATTTCTCTGGAGTAAGCATGTAGTACACGGGCACTGTGTGTGAGTATTTATTTATGTGTGTGTGTGTGCCCTTCATGTGTGTGTGCCCTTCCTTCATAAGATCTGCCCCTCCTCAGAGAACTGAGGTTAATTGCATTCCTTTGCCCACTCGTATTGGATTGTGCTGATCAATAATTATTGAACTAGTCATCCAGTGGAGCAGGGCTGATCTGATGGTTATAACATGGCAGCTGTTTAAGAGGCTTATCTACGGGATCTGCTAACAAGACGCTCTGCACACGGCCGCTTCACCATCACGCGCATCGTCAAAATGTTCTGTCCCTGACTTGTTTTTTTTGTTGTTTGCTGAAACACCTGCCATTCAGAAATAAGAGCTAGAAAAATACTGAAAGTATTTAGATAATATTGATTAAATTAGCTTTACTACTTCAATAAGTACACTTACCCACCCCCCATTTTCCTTCTGCTGGTCTATGGCCTTGTAGAGGGTAACGAGGTACAGAGTCACTTAGATAAGCGGGGGAGTGCATCTGACGAAGAGATAGGTTGTTGTGCTCCCTATCTCTGTTTCTTATCCTATATCTAATAGAACTGCTCGGGTCTTGATAGATTGAGTGGGGAAGTTCATGAGATCTTTCTAGATCAGGGGTCAGGGTCTGTGTCTGTGTATTCTCTTTTTCCGATTAACCCAGCCAAATGTTTTTTCTTCTTTTGTATCTATATCTACGCCGGGAGCCGGAGTCGAGGCTGATCCTCTTGCTGTAGTCCTGTGTCTTGGATCCTCTATCCTGAGTTCTGGATTAAGTCGTGGACTTCGGGTCGTGGCTGAACCTGTCTCTGCGGTCCTGCCTTGGGTCTCGTCATGCTGCTTCCCTGATGGCTTCCACAGGATTGTAGCTGACATCCTCGTGGATTCATCTTCTGATTACAGACACAGGCATTTCCTAACCTTCGGTCTATATGCTGTAAAATACATTATCTCTTCGATTTACACACGGCATCTACTGCACGTCTGTCCGTCCTGGGAGAGGGATCCCTCCTCTGTTGCTCTCCCTGAGGTTTCTCCCATGCTCCCCTTTAAACTTTGGGTTTTCTCTGGAAGTTTTTCCTTGTACGATGTGAGGGTCTAAGGACAGAGGATGTCGTTTTTCTCATACTGATATTCTGAACAATCTGTGCTGTTGTATTTGCTGTAAAGTGTCTCTACTGTAGGCTATTTTTATTATATGTACAGCACTTTGGCTCAACCAAAAATCGTTTATAAATGTGCTTTATAAATAAAACTTGATTTGATTTGAATAACAAATATACTACGATACTTAAACAGGGTTCCTTAATATGTCCCTGACCCTGGCAACAGATGGTAGATGGACTGCATTTATTTTGCTCTTTACCAGTCTTTGCAACCCCTCGAATACTACAAAAACACAAAAGAATAATATGAAAGATATTTATAGATTTGATCCCTGTATTTCAATGTTTCAACCACAAAGGTCTGCTACCACCATTACTGAGTTGCTCCTGATGGAATGATGTCTTCCATTACCTGTTCATAACGGAGCAGGCAGTTTGCAGACACCATTATCTGCACAAGAAGCCGCGCGGCCGTGTCTGATAGGTTAGTTAGTGTTCTGATGGGCTTCAGGGAAAAAAGGCCTGTTGCCGCCTGACTCGGACAGACACCCATTAGCAAATCATCATTACAACAATCTTCCTCGGATCAGCCCTTGTCTCTTTTGTGTGACATGACGAATCTGCAGAAGTGTAAGTGTGTCTGGATTGCTGCTGGCATGTGGGTACGTTGACAGTTGTGCTCAAGGCTGTTTATTTAATTAGATTTTTTAGACGTGAGTTTTTTTTTTATTGTATTAAGTCTGCTTTTCTAATGCATTTGCTAAAAATCAAAAGGTTAGCCTTTGGTAAAGGTCATCTCTCTCCAACTGTGGAGTAAGACTTCATGAGCCACTGGTGGTGATGTTGGGCATGTCATTATGTAGATGTGTGATCCATTTCTAAATTGAGATACAATTTGAATTGCAGATTGGGTGGTGTTAAGATGAGAGAAGTTCTTACCTAAGTCATTGTCCAGCTCTTCTGTGTGGACCCCTTCTGCTCGGAGGGACGGACAGACCAGCAGCACAGAAGGGTTGTTAAATGAAAAGAGAAGGGGGGGGGGGGGGAAAGGTGCACATCTGTGAGTCAGTCAAATACATCTGAGAGATAATCACAGCCAGAGCCTCAAAATGGATCTGTGTGTGAACGTTTGCATTTTGAGGGGAAAGAAACATGATCTCATTGTTAACAAATAGTTGTACTCTCTGTTTGCATGCATGTTTTTGTGGCTTAAAGCATCTGTGTTAAATATCTCTGAGCAAGGAGGGCATTACGGATTGGAGCTACATGATGTGGATGATGCATTTCGTTCCTATGAAGCTGTGGGGCATCTTGCTCTGACGAACAGCTGAAAGAAGGAGCAGAGCAGTGACACCCAATGACTGCTCGCCATCTTCTGTGACCCAACACTGACACCTAAAGGCTGCTGGGGGAACTACTGCGCTGCTGTAAACATCTGTCACAGCTTTGTGAAATAGGACAATAAGGTTGTTTTCTAACCCATGTTTATGTTAGAATCTACTAAAAAAACATCTAGTTGATTGGACATATGTGTAAATAGAAGTTTCCTTATTTAATCATAAATGTAAATGTATTTAGGTGTCTTTCTCGAAATGTCCCTTAATAATAAAACAACAGAAAGAGAGAAACCTATATATTTGACATCTGACAGAACTAAGTTAGAAGAAAAGTGTATAAATCAAGGAATGCCTTAAGGCCCGTTTAAGTGTAATGCATAAGCAGAGGATTTTACATACACATATCAAATGGTATAGGGAAATAAGGCTCAAACATGAACGTACCATCGTCTTCACATTCTTCCAGGGGTTTCTGAGGCTTGTCAATGCACCGAGGGTCTATCCAGGAGGTGGTCTTTGTATTGTGGCTAAACAGAGAAAACACACACAAATACAATTACCTTACGGGGATAGAAATAATGGAAAAACGCTATACTTTTACATTTGGTATGTAGCAAGGCAGATGTCTTAGAAGTTGACAAGATTGAATATTATAGTGAACTGAGGGGCAGGACTATTTAGTCAAGTTATACATATCAAGAGATGTTGAAATGAGGAATCAGATCTGTTATTGATCCATTGGTTCCTTCATAACTATTTGGTTCACAGCACAACAGATCTAGCATGGTCTGTTTGAGGAACAGCTCTTACACTCTAATGACAGACAGATGCTTTTTGAAGGACAGAAGCTGCTGAGCGAAAGGCACAAAATGATTCCATTATAAAAGACTCTCACAAGGTCACCCCACTTATTACAGAAGTAACTCATGTAGTGAGTATTTTTTAAAGCATTAGGATCTGGGTTGAATTCAATCCCTCAAAGTCTTAAATTGCAGACTTTATTTCCCATGCTCTTACTCCACTATATTCCTAGATTTAGTGGCTGCATATGCTGAAGAAATGAATAGCATGTTGATTTATGCTCCATTATGTTGTTTGTGATGGATCAAAAGCTTTCAAATAGTATCCAAAGCATCATCATTTAAAGACCGAGTTATTGCATGAAAGCCTGAGGAATGTGTTTAACGACTTGATGTTGGATAGCAAAGTGGAACTCTGGTAGTTTATGTCTGAACTTTCTGATCTGCAGAACCATTTGTTTTTTATTGAAAATGTTTACGTATTGGCTTTATATGTATAACCCGAAACAGACTATATTATGTATCCCAGTTTCCCCCATTTTAGAATGAAATAAGTCAAACGTTTTAGAACAATTGAATAAAATAAAATATACAATATGTATTCAAACATAAGAAAGCAAAGTTAGAGTGTGCAATAAAAAAGATAAGGTAATTCAAATAAGAGTTTTATTTAAACATAGGAAGTTGTAGTTAAAATGTGCAAATTGTACTATAAAATAGTGCATTTACACTACAACATATAAAGACATTAATGCTCAATTGCACAGTGTATGTACATATGCATGCAAAACTAAATGTTACGTTGTCTCTTTGGTACTTTCAGGAAGTGAAGCCGTGATCAGAGCCACGCTGCGTTACGAGTGTGAACTCACTCTATATAGTAGACCTCTCCGTTCTCGGTGTAGGCCATCTCCCAGTTGTCAGGCAGAGTCCCCAGAGGGTCCTCCGGGGGAGGATGGCTCAGGTTAGAGTTGGAATGCTGAGTGCTCTCCGTGGTGGCCGATGGTGAGGGGGTTCTCCCAACGTAGGGCGGGTCACTCCGGGGGGCGTAGGGGCGCACTGAGTGAGGAATCTCGTCTAATTCACTAGAATCTCCTAAAAGGCCAGGGAAGCACATGGATTGGTGTTAAGAGCAAAAAAAACACTTTCGGGATCAGAAAGTAGCAGTGGGAACAACTCAATGCAACAAGAGGAGTCTTAGAAACTAAATCTAACACATACTGTCTTTCTAAACTTTGCCCTGTGTGAGATAATTGATATTTCTAAAGAGCACAGGTTTTAGAAAGTTACGCTAACATGACAGACTGTAACACATTTTAAAACAACATGTTTGGAAAAGAAGGAAAGAAAAAGTTAGAACAAATGTTTACCTGTCATTGTTTTCTTTCATGTTCAATGAAATGACATATGTCCTATTTATCTAAGCAGTCCAAATGTATATGAGTATCCTTCTGAAGATTTGTTAGAAAAGCCATATCTTCCCACAAGTGTTGGCCCAAATAAATTCCAAAGCTTTCACTGCTAGTTTTTGACTGAAATCCCACTATTGTGTTACACTTCCCACAGCAATAGAGACATTAACTTCAGTTAAAGACTGCTGAGTGGGCAGTTAACACCTAAAAGCATGGCCTGTGAAGTGCTATCACCTAGTTTCCCGTTATCTCATTTTCACACTTGACTGGTTGGCACCCTCAGAGCTCGCACAATCACAGACGGTGAATAAACAACTTTAGGTCCCACCTTCTCAAAAACACATGGCAGAGACAGCTTTAGGGCTGAGTTACCCTCCTTAAAATGCCTACTGACCTACTAACACACAAGAGGAGATAATAAGATATCATTCAAATTCAATGCTAACAGAAAACAGCGTTGATTTCAGCATCATGCTTTCAAACATTTTGAATCATGGAATAACATCTCTTACTCTAACATACTACACTAAGAATAAATGCATCCATGGAGGCGGCTCAGCCTTCTGGCCTCCACTTCTTGCAGCCAGAGGGCACTATTCTACACTTTTGGATGCATGGATACAGGCAGATGTAGTCAAACCCAGAGACCACTTACTCACCAATGAAAGAAGCTCTTGTATGCTGTAGCCCCTCACCACTTTAAAGCTCTCTCTTTCTCTCTCGGCCGCTCCCTCTCCACTCTCGTTGTCCTCTTTCTCCTACTTCTTCATTTTTCTGAGCTTATCCTCCTCAACAAAACACAGTCCTGCCTTCCTTCCCTTCCCTTTCTGTGTCCAATCCTTTTTCAGACCTGCCCACATGTCCCCCTCCCCAGCCACTCCCTCCTTCCTTTTAATTTCCTGCTACCTTGTCTCTACTTACATCCCCTCCCACTTTATCCGTCGCAACTATACTGTTGTTTCTTCTTCCTAGCGGAGCTGCAGAGAGCAGGATCACATTCTAGTGTTATACTCCCAAATAAACAGAACACAGCATGTTCTCAGGGTGCTGCTGAAGACAGCTCTTCAAGCAGCCGCCTGTGTACTCTGACTGCAGGTCTGCTTGTTAAAAAGGTGTCCACACCGGCTACAGAAGCTTGTGAGTCATTATGTAAGTTCTGCAAAGCATGGAGTACTACAGCTAGTAGAAGAATATGATAATAAGCCCAGAATAAGCGGAAAGCAATTGATAGGTACAAGCAACATTTTTGAGAAGGTTGAAAAAACAGAGAAAGGGAATCCAGCTAGCCTGTGGTGTTTGCCAAACGTGGCACTTCATATTGGCTGTTGCCTTTGTGAGGATGCCAAATGTAATTTAGTTTGGAGAATAGCCTCAGCCTTGAGGCCTGTTCCGGTTTGGTGTTTTGTATTCAAATAAATGAAAATCATACATAATCCATTGGAGACTGACTACTATTGACACCTGGATCCAGAATGTGTTTCAAATGTTCCTTGAGTGACCGTTTGTTGTTGGACCTCAGCTTCTGTACTCACTGTGTGAAACTGCTCAACAGAGAAACAACACATCTGTGCTCAGCCAAGCAGCCAGAGAGAGGGAGTGTTCAGCCCAGAGTACAGACTTCAAATCAACTGTGTTTGTGAGGTTTAGCATTCACATTGCATTTCACTCCTGTGTGATCAATCTCTGTCTATCTTTTAGTTCGTTTTGGTAGTGAAGGCTTGCTCTGATTGTTGATTTACCTGTAAAAGATGTTCACAGTAATGAGTTGTTTAGTTTAAAGGTGACCTATCATGCAAAATACACTTTTGTACGTCTTTGATACATGAACATGTGTCCCCGGTGTTCCAGGAAACTCACCAAATGTCAGAAAACACAACCCTCTCTATTTTCCTCCATACCCAAATCTCTTCAAAAGGGGCTGCAACGGATCTGATACAGACTGATCCAGATTTGAACAATTCTATGACGTCACAGAAGTGGCACTACGGCTATTGGGCCAACTCCACCAATCAGGAGGAGACAGCCACGGACATTGCCGTTGGAAAGCACTGGAGACGCTGTAGTACATATGCCAGGCCTGTAGATGGTGCTGTTCTCACAGAATCAGCCCATGCAAAGACAGTGTTAAATTGAGCGAAAAGAGGAATGGCTAAAATGCATGATCTGTTTGGTATTTTGAAAAATAAAAAGTATAAATATGCCTTATAGGTATGGTCCTACACTATATCATTCAAATATAGCATGATAGGTCCACTTGAAATTGAGGACAAATGTCCATCTCAGTAGTCTCCCTTGTTTCGTCTTACCAACTTTATAAAATACCTAATGGTATTTATGTAAAGGGAGATTCAAGATATTCAGTATAGCACCTGTATAAAGTCTGGGAACTGAGAGAAATACATTTATAAAGAAAAAGGGGGCTGAGATTCTGACATGAGTCCCTACCACGGGTCAAGTTTGAAAACAGTGGATCCCACATTTCCCACAGTGCAACTTGATGATTCATATATTGGAATCATACCTGATGTGCCTCTTTAGTATTCAAAATAAAAAAAGAAACAACCAAGATTCCACTTTCTACTATCATGACTTTACATCATGTTGAACCACCATGCCTGGTCTCTTCATTTCACCTCTGACATTCTCAACTACACAATGTCTAAATGTAATGATTCTTGACACTCAAGCATTAGCTGGAACTGATAAGAAATGCAGTTCTGTGATCATCATCCCTTCTCCTTTTCTCCCCCGTCCTCCTGCCCCGGTACGTACCTGTAAAGCTGCTGTTCATGTCCGGGAGGTCCTCGTCTTCCTCCTGCTGCTGCTCTCCAGGCCCTATTCCAGCATTTTGCATGTCATTGTAGGACTTGGAGCGTCGGGGAGTGGAGTGCTCAGAGCCCGGCAGGCTACCGCTGAGCCCGTCTGGCAGTGGGGCATCACCGCCGCTACCGCTACTGCTAATCACTTTCCCACCGGGGGGCTGCACCGGTGGCTTGGGCGTCCCATAATAGTTACCTAGGCAACGAGAGAAGGAGGAATGGATTAAAAAAGACGGGGGTGGGGAGGGGTTTTTGAGGCCGATGGGTCAAAGAGTTGTGTGTGTTGGAGGGGGAGAGACCAGGTTTGTGTGAGGAACATTTGAATATCTGAAGCAAAGCTAAATATGTTTCTTGTTTGACCTAGGTCAAGTTTAAACTACTTTGTTTTAACTTATCACAAACTAATAATGTTTTAGGCAACAACACTTCCCACATGATCTTTCCTCCCTTATAACCAATGAAAGTGGATATTTTACGATTCAGAGTTGATTTATATTCGGTTACCAAGAACAGTAGTAGTTTTCCTGAAAGTATTTAAGTTGGCATTGAGTAAAGCAGTAGTCAGACAGATTGTCCTTCAGTGCCTGTACCACATTTCAAACTGACAGTTTCAAAGGCGAGAGAACAAAACATGCAGAACTGTTTTATTTTCTATTATTGAGTCATTCTCATCCAAAGTTAGAACAGAGAGGCCTCAGCAGACTGCACCATCTGAGAATCAGAATATAAAGACAAATATAAAGCCTTCATCTTAACAGCATTAGCATCCAAAAGATAAAGGCAGGAGAAAAAAATAACATACCTGGATGACGTACTGGGAAATAGACATTTTGGCATGTCATTACAGGAAAAGCACAGGGGTAATTGATAACAATAACAACAACAGCCATTTTAGCCATGAAAAAGGTTTATAAGCACATTTTAAAACAGGTTTGTAATGATGAAACCTGTTTAAATATTTAGCATGTGCCTAAAGTGCCATCGAAATGGTATTGGTGTAATTCTAGACCCAAAAATAAGTTATTTTTTTAATGTTGAAAACGTACATTTAGGCTTGTATATATTTATTTCATAGTTTAACGTTTATAGTCTATAAGTTAAAACAAGATCATGACAAAGGTTGTTGATCATTTCAGTCACAACCTAATATAAACCAAAGTGACATTTTGTGTCACCAAAACATATATTAATCTTACAAACTAAATTAAATGAGTAATAATTTAAATATCCCCAACGTTTTACCGGACAATACACAGCCAAAGATCTGGAGCCAAAGCTGCAGAAAAATTCCAGAATTGCGTCTTTTTAAAATACTTGAAAGTGACAGAAAGATAATGTGAAAGCTTCTGATTTTCTCCATATGGTCCTCAGTGGGAGTGAGTGAGCTAGCTGCCAGTCAGGAAGTCACTGGGCTTGTTTGCCTCTCTTGCCTTCAGAGGGAACTCCATTGTTATGGAACAGTGAGCAAGCAAAATGGACACAGCAGACACTTAATTAAACATTATCTGACTGAATGGCGGGGGGGACATGGTCGTGTTGTTGTTTACAGTCCTCTCAGTGATGACTTTGGTTTATCAGCAAAGTGTTGTTTGCTGAGTGTGACGCATGCTGTGTTTCCAATGTGTCATGATCACTGAACTTATTACTTTTCTTTACTTTATTGTCTACGGCAGGTTTTCAAAACTTCTTCACTTCCTCATCAAATTTGCTTTTGGTGTTTTTTTTCCCTACCTTTCATCCCACTTTGTGATAACCTGTAGCATCATTCTGAACAAATGCTTTATCGGTGTTAACTTGTTAGAAACTAAATCATAAGTTTGCTTTGATTTGAATGTCTAATTTTCAGAGAAAGTTTACAGTGGCATCAGGAACAAACTCCTTAAATCAATTAAAAATGTTTTTATTCCTGGAAAGTTCCTGGCTAGTAGAAAGGGTGAGCATTGCTCTAGGAAAATATTTTGAAACTAGACATCTAACACATGACAAATGTATCCACCAACACATGCACATTATTTTAGTTGTGGCAGCTAGAAAGGAGAACCTACTTGAAAAGTGTGTATATTTGTGATGTGCGTTCGATTAAAGTGTCGCAAGGCAACTGCAAATCACTCATTACGACCCCAAAGACCCTAGACCTGATGTATAAGGTGTGTCTATGCTGACCCAGAACAAATCAACCAAACACTAACACTGCCAAATGCCCAGCAGATCTATATCACACCCGCCATTTCAATATTTTGTTAATATACATCTGCTATTTTCCTTACGTGAAACGCAAAGTGTACCAAGATGTTGACGGCAACCCTTTCAACTTTCAAACCAACTTTTTCTCTTGTCTGCTTTAGTGTTTTCCAATATGTCTACGATTTGCTTTCAACAACCGCTCCAGATACTGTAGCAGGTTAAACATGTTGCTGAAAGCTCTCTGACCTACATATACACTGAATAGAGTGATAGCAATAGCGGCGCATACCAAACAAGCAGGATAATCTGAACTTTTCAATTTGAGAAAAGCATGTCCTCCTAAAGCATTGCCCTATGATGTAGTGTTTGTTCAGCAATGGATTTTATTCAATGTGATTGTTAAATGTCAACTCGAACAAAATCTAGTAAAAATGTGCTTTTTGACTCAAAGGGACTGACATCAAAACTTGACAGTAGCGGAAGCGGGGGCCATGATTTGAGCGCCGGCGCGAGGCAGAGGGAAGTCACTGTGCCTCCTGCTGTGCCTGTCCAGCAGCCGGACACAACAGGCACACGTTCTGACAATGTAACATGGAGAGGGTGAGTTTAAACCCTGGCTGAAAGTAAAGAGGGACGTGGTTATTTTCTGCCATGCAAGCTGGCTTACCCGTCTAACATCATGACATTAGATACTTTAATCATGTTCACTGATTGACGCACAAAGAACAGGAGTAATAGTTGCGTCATTGAACTCCTACTTGTGTTAAACACAGCGAGTGTTTAATGACGACGGTGCCAAGTCGTGAGCGTCTTGTCATTAGTCATGGCAAAAAAGGTCAGTGACCAGCATAACTAAGTCATAGTTTTTGTTAACAAAGTTAGCATTGACTCCTACGTTCAGCTACTAAAAGAGTGGATTTACGTCATTGACAGATTATGTTGGTTTGAATGGAATAACGTAACAGAGTGCTAAAACATTAATCCACTGATGTTTGCTGTTGACTTTCTAGATATTGGAAACCTATAAAAACGATTGACCCCCTACACGGTTGTCATACTCTGACATTGCATACAATACACCCAGGCAAGTGTGTGATATATTTTTAACTCACCATCATACGTTCCAATCTCCAAAAGGGTCCCACTCTTCTCCAACTCCAGGAAATCCTCTACTGAGAGGAAGTTGTAGTCCACGCCAGGAACTTCTGCGTCACGTGGGCCGCGGGTTGTACCTGGACAACAAATCAGAGACGGGGTCGAAGTTAGCCACATAGAATGAATATCCAGCAATACGGAGGAGGGTGACAGTTGGAGCGGGCGTGTACAAATTCACTGAAGCACAGCTTTTATCTTAGAAGCCACTCCCTTTTCCTGACACATACTTATTTGAATACATCATCGGAAAACTGGTTTAGCAGCAATTTATCCTTACACATACAACATTTCAGGGATATTGTATTTCAAATGCTATATAAATGAGCAATTGTAATAGTGATAAAAGTAACGTTATTGTTTGCTATGATTGTCCTTCACACTGGGGGAAGAGTGTGAGATATTGTAGTAGCAAGTGGGATCCTGCCATATGTGATGGGAAAAAGGGAGTGACTGTGTGTGTGTGTGTGTGTGTGTGTGTGTGTGTTGTGTGTGTGTGTGTGTGTGTGTGTGTGTGTGTGTGTCGTTTGGCATGTAGCCTGTGAGATCTAGCACCGTCTTAAATGACTGCTGACAGTTGGCCGGTGTTTCGTCAACGGTAAAAAGCTTGAGAGAGCTGAGACAATAGTGAGATTACACCACTGTTAAATTAATTGACAATAGAAGTCATGATGCCTTTTTCTCTACTTCCTTTCCTCTGTTCAATCATTTAATGTTTGCCTCACCAGTGCACATTTCCAAACTATTGTCTGACAGGGGCTGCACAATATATATATATATGTATTTGATTGCCAACTTGCACACATCGCAAATACAGAGAGGGCTTATTTTTAGTTAGTTGAAAGGAAGTCTCACTAGGAACTGTTGATTATGTTGCTTTCATTTCAGTGTTCAAATGTTTTTTTGTTTATTGATTACATTACATGCTTTTATCCAAAGCGATTTACATTCATTCAGTACTGTGGACAATCCCCACCGGAGCAATATGCTGACTGCAGTGGGACTCAAACTTCCTACCCCCTGATTTGAAGTCCAGCACACTATCCATTGAGCCACAACCTCCCATTGATGTTGGAATTTGTTGTTTTTTAATGAAAGCAACAGTAAGACAAAACTAATTGTACATACATAGCATATTTCATTGTTATAATAATAGGACTATCACGATGTTCAACAATGTTATAGCATATTTTCCTCATATTGTGCAGCCTTTTTGTGTCCGACTACAAAAAGAAAATAATTCAGTTGTTGGCTTGAAAAATGCAATAAATGCAAGCGTCAACGGCTCATGGCAAATAATCTTTCTCATCTTATTCTGACAGACATGTGTTTCCCGACATCAGAGGGCTTTCCCTTCTTTGCCTTCCCTCTCCTGATTTATCCGTCTTATCTTCCAATCACTCCGTCTCCTGTGGGTTGGTAGGCAATAAGCTGGTAAAAATAGATGTGTGGGGATAAGGGGGAGAGGCTCCTACTGCAGCCACGCTCAGTGACACCGGTAATAAATCACACATGTGTAGGTCCTTACTCTATGCAAGCAGAAAAGAACATGTAGAAACAAACACACAGAAACACAGAATCTCTCACACAAAATAGTCTCCAGTTCAATGGATCAGACCAATCCTCCAACCTTTACAATCACACACTTCTTTTATGGTATCTCTGCTAAAAAGCTACTGAACGCGGATAAAGAAAATGTCATTTCTTCCTGTTCATCACTAGCATTCAAACTTTACTTCCACTCTTTGTGAGCAGACACTCATTCAGTGGGAGGACATTGACCTATAGTCAATCAGATCCCACCCTGAAGTCTTTCAAACAAATGGTGCGCTCATTCCCAGGCACCGAGCCTTTTACAGAACGTCAACCTTGGAGAGTCCTCAGCCGACAGTCAGTTTGCTTCCCACACAAAAGTGGCCATTGATTGGACTCCAATTAGACACTGCTGCTCTTAGAAAGCCAAACAGGAAGTGGAATTGTGACCTGTGTTTCAAAAAGCGATGGAAAAGCATTGGCTCATACCCAGGTGTGAGAAACGGTCATCGCTATAGGCCTCATTAATTCAATACCAAGCCAAAACAAAAGCTCCATTGACCGAGCTGTGAGTTAGAAATAAAAGCAGGTCGGGACTTGTGCAAAGACACTTCTGCCTACAGTTGGGATTGCAGCAACACCACTACTAAAATGCAGAGGAAGACAGAGAAGGAGTGAGACTTCCAAAGCTAAGTGCTAGCATAATCCAGCTACCGGCACACACAATGAAAAGCCTTGAAGATTTGCTGTGAGGGTGTTCGTCTAAAGCTGGCTGGCTCACGGCTTAACGGCTTCAACATCTTCACCAGCTGAGATTGGTGGGTGGGCGTAGTGTGATAAAAAAAAAATCATCATTAGCAATTCAGGAGGATGATCATGGAAACGAGAGTTGCTAGTGGTACTGTGAGCAGGGAGCTTAGAGTCACTACTGCTGCAGCAAAATACATTCACACGCCCAAAAACAAACAGCACACGTACCACCAGCCTGTTACTGTATAAGACACAAGAATACATGCACCATGACTGTATGTTCTTTTAAAAAAAAAAGAGCAACAAAGGAAATAAATAATTTCTGTGTCTTCATGCATCGTGCCACTGGGTCTCTGCTGTTGCCAGGGACAACAGAGGAAGGATAGATAGAGCGAGAGGGATGTGGGGAAGCTATGAGGGGAAGTGTTTCCTCCAGTGATGATGCAGTCCTTTACATGGTCTCCTCTGGCTTCACAACACCCTTTTCAATTCCATGACAGAAATATGAAGCACCAGAGAGGCATGACTCGCAGGCCTGGTCCGTACGAGGAAGCATAAAGAATGCATGCACGGGAAAAATGAGAGTGGGAAAAGGCTTCAAGAGCGGAGGGGGTGAGAAAAACATGATCAGGATTTCACGGACTGCATTACTCTTGACAGTGGTCTAAATAAGTTAGTATTCTGATCAATCTGTTTATAAAGCTTGCTTTCAGGGCTGAGCATTAAAGCCATTGCTTATTAAGCAGTAACTTCATTGTTTACTGTGAGTTTACATTAAGAGTTCAACCTTAAATCACAACTTTCTTTTGTGTTGCCATAGTAGTATATTCTTTAGGCAAATCATCTACAAACTCTGTTAGACCCGATTTACACGCAAACGAAACGCAAACGAACCGAATACGATATCAAAAAAGTATTCTGTTGACACGAGGCCGCTCGGGAGCGCTGGAGACGCTGTAGTACATATGCCGGGCCTGTAAGTGGCGCTGTACTTCAGCCACAAAATACACCAAAAGCAGCGAAGAAGACCCCCGAGCATGGTTGGTTCTGTTTATGCCCGCAGTGGATTTAGCAACATGTTGTTCATGTAATTCTCCATGTCCACTTGTTGCTGATGGTTGTGGTAGAGGAGCTGTAGATTTTGCACTAACATCTGTAGCATGGTCAGTAGCAGACCATGCTACAGCAGTGAGCAGCAGAGCTGAGGCTCTGGTTTCATCGTTATCAGGACATGATCGTATAGGGTGTACACACGGAGCCGTTTGGAGTGTTCCGTTTGCAGATATATCCACCTTGCCTACCAGTTATCGTCTGCGGGGTCCGTTTCAGCGTTTCCATTACGCCCTTGTGTGAACGAACGGGCTATACGAAAAAGAAAAGTACAGGTATTTATTGTAAGGCTTAATGTTTTACTACATCGTAATATATTTTGCAGGTGTTCATGTTATTTCGTCCACCCCTTATGCGGCACAGAAACATATTCAAAGCTTAACTTTTCTGTGAATTTTAACCAGCCAGCCAATTAGTCTATAGCATTATTTGATTCTCTATAGATGTCTAACAGACAGTTGGGAGGCAGGGTGCACAACTCTACTGCCAAATTAAATTAAGCATATTGTAAAGATGTCAGGACTGTAGCATACTAATCAGGCATATTTTAACACTTAAGATTTAAATCTGCAGTGAAACAGCAGCCTTTAATTAAGAGTACAGGCTAAATGCCAGAATTCTGTTGGGCTGAGCCCTCGAAACAGCAGATACACATAACTGTTTGTGGGAAAAAGCAAGACCGAGACACAGTGATATGTAAAATATGAATTCTTATTGGGTGAGGGCTAGGTACAAGAATGTATAGCCTGTTAAAATGTCCAAAGATAAAGTTAAACTGCTTTTTAATGGGATTTCAGTATAGTTTTCTGTTTCTAGTTTTCTTAATGTAAATAATAATTGTCTGTCCCCCTGCCTATATTTATGTATATTCCTTTCCTTCACACAGATGAGGGCGCAGTGCGGAGCCACCTCTTCCCTCTGGCATTCAGCAGCGGGTTGACTCCGACACTATTAACAGTCCCAGAGGGGTGACATGGCTCGTGTGTTTGTGTGGATGGCAAACATGCTTTGGCTTGTAATGGTACAAAAAGGGTTAGGAAGGAAACACCTCATGTTATAATCAACAGCTGTTCCACCCACTGTCATGCAGCACACACACACTCAATGGAGAGGAGGTGCGTGGCCACCAAATGGCACGGTCTGGGGCTAAACAGGGGCTGTGGGTGGAGGGTAATCACTTAATGGAGCCACACACACACACACACACACACACACACACACACACACACACACACACACACACACACACACACACACACACACACACACACACACACACACACACACACACACACACACACACACACACACACACACACACACACACACACACACACACACACACACACACACACACACACACACACACACACACACACACACACACACACACACACACACACACACACACACACACACACACACACTCCTGTCTATGCTGTGAACCACCTATGGTGATCAGATTAGCAACCCACAATGAGATTTAGGGCTCAGCACCTCTGCACTGTATCTACAGTTACACAAGCCCTGATGACTATAAGAAGGGATACCAGTTTAGCCATACCACAAAAACAAAATCAGTGTTACCACTTCTACCTTTATAATAATTATTGTTTTACTTTTATTCTGAATGTCACCATCATTTATATTATTTCCGCTTTTTTCTCTTAATGTTCCTCATTGTTTGGTCAGACAGTTAGATAATCAATTATTAATGCGCTAACATAGACACACGGGGAGTAGGACATGTTTTGAATGGCTCTCCAGAAACACATTAAGTGTAAAGGCACTTTCAGACAAAGCACCTTAGAAAAACACAACGACTGCATTGTTGTGTTGCAACAGGGTAGGGCTGGGTGATATGGGGAAAATTAAGCATTTTTAACCAAATACCTCAATATTGAAATTGGGTCAAAAAAGGTATACCAATACTGCTTTCACAAATACTTACGCAATGAGATTTTTCATAAATAATAAACAGATATGTGGGTATTATGAAAGTGGATAACCCTAAGATTTTCTGATATTTTTACCGAAAATTACACAACACCACTGTGCAACCTTTAAAGCTATCAAGAGACAACACCATACTACGATTTCGATCTCACATTACAATATCGATATATTGGTCGTCGCCACCTCAGAGTAAGGACACCAGATAACATGAGGCACGAAGTTCAGTTTAAAGGCTCATTCAAATGTAAGACATGGTTCACTGCGATAAACTCTTTTCAGGCAGCAAAAGCTGGATTTGCCCAATTTAGAAAGATTATCAACAAGCATTTTTTCCTCTGGCTCAACGCTTGCAAAGCTAAATTAGCCCAATGATATAAGTATACCCTTTAAGGATGTTTGTAATATGTGGTGTTCCACAGGTGTTTTTTTCCGAACCTGAATACAACCATTTCAGGCCTAAAGACTCAACAGGAGTAGGGTCCAGAAAACGACTGCCTAACCCTAACCTATTCAAAATGAACTCCACAGTCAACATTTCCAATAACAACATGCCAATCCCATTGCTATTCATGGTGTTATTGGCCCTATCAGAAGTCGTGGAAGGGGTATCTACAGTAGAGGGCATTAATAATAACGTGTCTCGTAAGGGGATTCAAACGAAATAGATGACAGTTGACTTTAACAAGGGCCATCCTGATAAAGCCCCACTCCGGGGACCTTACTAAGGATTTGACCTGGATTTATTCATCCCATACTCCCTGGTTCAAGTTACAGCGGCTGATAAAGGCAAGAATCCCAAACCTAATCTCCGAGTACATTCAGAGGCACCATAAAAATGTCTCTTTCTCAATATCTGGCACAGGGCCAGCCACGCATCAGACCACAATATGAGCACAACAGAGAGCATACTTTAGTTCTCTGCATTGCATTCACAAAGCTTCCTGTATTTTCAAGGATTCCTCAAATCCTTCTTACAATGTATAGATTCCTCCTCCATGTAGTAGGGTCCATACTCCCCCAACACAAAGGCAGAATAACAGCATATATATTTCCAGGCTGCTAAGCTTCTGAACTCCCTGACCTCAGTCATCTGCTTTCCTGGCTGAAATGTCAGTAAATCAATGAGCATTGATCTATGAATTAATGCGGGGAATTCTTACAGTTTCTGCTTTCTACAGCCCTTTTAAGAGCATTTTCCCCTTCAGTTCATCCAATCCCTGCAGCATCCAAAGGCAGCAGGACACATGTTGAGGAATCCGAAGCCTCTGAGAACGTTCAGAGCGCAGTGCCATTTATCCACAACTGGTAGGCTTGTACCGTGTTAACCTTCATTAAATGCTATGAAATGACACTATGGGGATACAGTATAGCCAAACAGACATATGCACACACCAGATTGAACAATTATAACTCGATATTCTGCTTTTTTACACATAGCCTTTTTTCTTTTCACAGAATAATGTCATGGAGCACATCCACAAGCATTGGCATTGACTTGTGTAGCATCAGTTATGTAACCATGTTCAAGAGGAGTCTTAGAGGAGATATAGTCTCTCGAAGGCACTTCATTTGCTGTACAGAGACGCTCCAACAAAAGAAAAAAGGTCAACCAAGCAGACAACCTGTCCAGCAGTGAAACCATGCAATACCGTGAAAGCTTAATGGTGGTGTTTATATAAGAGACGCATTTAAAGCTGTGGTTGAAATACATTTCTCAATGGGATGCTCAAGTTGCTCCACGAAGGTGCCATAACCACCTGGCAAACATTATCTTTCGGATTATATTTCAGTGCTTTGAGTTTTTATGGTGTTTAGCGGTCATACATTTATTTATTCAACTTTAAACACACTAATTAAATGGATATATCAAAATAACTGTTAGACTGGTAACATGCGACCCTACATTGAGTTTCTCATTTTTATGAAACATTATTGCAGACATATTAAAAACATTTCAAAATTGTATAGCGACCCCTTTATAGAGCGTACCCGTACCCGTGACCTTGGTGCTGCAAATCAAAAATGCCACCCCCCAACACACAGTATCTCAGGATTGGGCTGATCCACCACAGAGAGCATCCGGTTACACCATGATGTCTTTCAAACCACGATCAATACATAACAGCTACTGGTCACAACCCTCGCTGTGACCTTGGCCTTCCCGGCTGGTCTACACCGTCACTCAGCTCACAGAGGATCAATACCCAATGTCTCCTTTCTGTTAGCTCTCCATCATCTGGAGGCGTTTAAGGTTCATATCTAGGTTCAAGGACAACAATGGGGATTGCCATATTGAATGACGCATGCCAACATTGATCGTAAATAGTTCGTTTTTCCAGTCAGTTAGTTATCAAGTAGACTAATTATAAATAATCTATGAAAACAATCTATATCTACAACTAGTTCTGCCAGAAAGCCTTCGCCTTAAATGCAAGCCGAGACATTCATTTCCTTCGTTCACTGTGTATTGTAACCATGGGTCACCTCTCGAGCCAGTGCTGAACAATAGTGCGCTTCTCAGTCTAACTTAATGGGAATACATTATAGGTAAGAGTGTGTGTATGTCTTGTACAGAACAAACCACCCACATTATGCAGAAATATGCCTCATGATTTAAACACCGTAAAACAATACAGACTGCTTTAGTGCACTTAATATATGGAAGATCCTCACCTCTTCAAACACAACGAATGCTCATTGGCAGACACATCCAAGCACCTCATCTATATTTAATTGCCAGACTATTTTAAGGGAGCATCTACCCTTCTTGTGGCATGATATACTCACACTTAGGTTTCAGACATTTGTGAGGGCAGAGGAACATAAGATTTGAACAATGATGTTTTATGAAAGAACCAAATTACTGCTTTATTCAATTATGCTTCCCTGAAACATCTTTGTCAATTTGATGAAAGAATGAGAGATCAAGATCACTTCAACTGCACTAAAGTTTTCAGGAGGACAGGCAGAAAAGCAAACATTTAATGAAATGTTGAGGAAGATCAACTGAGGTTAAATGACAGAAGGAAACACATGGTAACAAAATAAGCCATCTTTTTTTAACGGATGGCATCAAAACAAATGAAAGCTGTGAAAGGAGGCTGTACAGGCATGAAGGCAGTCACAACCCTACAGACCTTCTAAAAATAACCATGTGTGAAGAATCTGTGTATTTCCTACGCTTGCGTTCCCCCAGAGCAACAGAGCACCCTGGGCTCGCACATCCCTCAGGCCTGGCCTTGCATTTTAGTTGTGACCTACATTTAATTCCCTCCACAAGGACAACGTTAGTCTTGACTCCTTGGACGACTTTGGGTTTATAGCCGGCGGCCGGGGAGTTATCTTGCTTGACATCTTCATTGGATCCTGTTTTGTGGAGTAGTTTGGAATTCTTCCTAAGGTAGTCTTCGCCTCTCTTAAATCTCACCGCTTCTTTGAGTTTGAGAGGGAAGCAGACTGATGTACAACTTTAATATTGGTACTAGGTTTCATTCTTTTTTGGAGGGTTCCAAAACAGAAACAGAGCTTTAGAGAATAAATAGTGAACATCATGATATGCTGGTGCTACCAAATCAAATAAAGATCCATGTGAATGTAATGTGTCAAAACATTTGAACCTTGTTCCTCACCATAATTTAAGGGGACTATCACTGAAAGATCACTCCACCTAAAACCAAATTCTGCCAATATCCACGAGCTTTGAAAATGCAAACAACTAGATGTACCTATGGAGCCATTTGGGGTATGTTGAATTGACAAAGGGATACATTCTCAAACGTTAAAGTGGACCTATCATGCTATATTTGAAAAATATATTGTAGGGCCATACCTATACAAAACATGTCTGTGAAGTTTTTTTTTTTCAAAATACCAAACAGGTCACCCATTGTAGCCTTCCCTCATACTGCTCAAACCCCTCTTTTGAAGCCCTGTTAGAGAAACGCGGATCTTGGGTCCTTAGCTTGAAAAAAAAGAAAGAAGAAGAGGCGGAGCTAATGCCTGATCAGAATTCTTACGGAGATAAAGTTAAATTCGGTTGTGATAAAACGCCATCCTGTTCTAAACCACATCAAGGATTATTTCTGAAACAGTATGGAGCTCAAATGCTTTTTCTCTTGCAGGTTTATCACAAGGCGAGTTCTTTTTTTATTTCCTGCTTTTTAAAAACACATGTGCTCTTCAGTACAGGTTAGCTCTGAGTGTTAGCGAGGCTTGCTAATGTAAACAAAGACGAGATTACGTCCAAAACACGTCAGGCATTGTTTCTGATAGCAACTTTCTGTGGGTCCGCCGAAGTCAGTTCGGATGGAAATCTGTATCCGCTCGTTGTACACCCGTTTTTAAAAGATTTGGGTA
>NC_136903.1:82481743-82779367 GCF_949606895.1 Notothenia rossii
TTTTATGGATGGACTTATATTGAAATCAAAATGGATGCAGTAGAGCCAGAGATATCATCTTTCTTTTCCATGAATAAAAAAAAACAATGGAACTACGGCTAGATATCAGTACACGGTTTTAACCCGTATCAAGTAGTATCACATCTTCTACAGTCGAACCCTACCTGCATACAACCTTTTTGTAACCTAGACCTAAAGAAAAACACATTTTAGCATGGTTTTGCTGGCAGCCAATCACATCAAGTGTTATTCGATGTAATGCTAGGTTTAACTAGCCAGCTACCACAGCAGATATACACTTTACAGTATGTGGTGTTGTGTAGTCCGGCACAGTTTAAATACATACTTTTTACTTCATGCTTCTATTCACATAATAAGATGAAACAGGGAAACCAAGGTATTGAAAGATGTATTTGTATCAGTATGACTTCAGGAGCTCTGGTATTGGTACTGGTATTAATGATTTTGAAGCGAAGCCCCGCCCTAGAATCTTCCTGACAGTTTGTGTGTTATGCCAAGTTCAGCTAATATAGCTTATAGCTGCTAGCCACAACCAGGTAGAAGAAGAAGGTTACAAAGGGCAGATAAGGTCACTTCTCACTAAATCCACACTACTGTTAACAGACTTTGATATTGGTTCAATTCATTTTCATTGTTATGTCAATTCAACTGATCGGTTATATCACTAGTCAGTGAAAATAGTCAGGTCACACAGGTTTGACAGAATACAGTCTGGCTTATTCTGCTTCAGTATTCTCTGAGGCACCCCTCCTTTCTCTGTCCGTAGTCTGTGCACGTCTCACGTGAGAAAGAGGAGCGATGGGGTGAAGCAGCGGGCCAATGTGATATGCACGCTAACAGCTCTGGCTCCCTCTCTAATAAAGATGGGTGCCTTGACATATAGCAAGCAAATGCTCCCCCTTAGTCTTGCCTGGATTAAGTGAAAAAGAAATGGCCCCCTTGCACTGAATCATGCTGCTTTGAAATGAAATGTGATGACTGAGTTACATTAAAGGCAGACCTAGTAGTGGATTGAATTAGGCCGTATGTCCTTCAAAGGATTGTGTCATTTCACTTCCAAGTCAAATTCATTGCATGCCTGCTATCTACTATATTATCCTACGTAGAAAGCAAACCATATACTGAGCAGAATCACAACGTACCACATTTCTCAGTAAATCATACAGCGCAAAATGAAAACATTTGGCTTGTTTTGCTGGGTTTACTTTATCATCTGCCTTGGTAAAATAAGTGCCCATATAGAGAATACTGTATGTAGCTGGTGGATGATATCAGACACACAGTATGGGTGATGGTTCTGCCTTGAAAATCTGGCAACATTGACAGAGCCAACAGAAGCATTTCTCTAAATCTCCACAATAAACATGCTCTAATGTCAAGCTAGCCAGCTATAGTCCACATTTTCCAAGAAGATACTGAGGCATGTCTTCGTTCATGGATGATTTTCAAAACACACGTCTGGATGCACACAAACACACACAAGGGGAGGCATAGCAGACTGCCGTCATATTACCAAACCAAAACACATCCATCATGTTTGCCACAGCTTGCCTGCCAGTTATTCTCTTTTTGGGGGGTGACACACATGCTCTCACACACACACACACACACACACACACACACACACACACACACACACACACACACACACACACACACACACACACACACACACACACACACACACACACACACACACACACACACACACACACACACACACACACACACACACACACACACACACACACACACACACACACACACACACACACACACACACACACACACACACACACACACACACACACACACACACGAGGGGGGGGGGGTGACTGGGGTTTGTCAGCTCGGCAGGGGATAGCGCCATCTGTCCCAGTAAAGGGTTAATCCAACCAAAAGCACAGGCCGCAGATACCAGCATTTTCCAGTCCTCAAATGTCTAGCTACATTCTGGCTATTTTTTTTTCTCTTTTCATTTAATTTGTATGGGGTGATGGGGGTGGAGGGGTCACTGCTTATCGGATACCTTACCTCAATGACACCTCAACCATCCCATCTGATTTTCCAATCCCCACAGATCTCCCAATGTGGTGGTGACAGGGCATTTAACACTGGAGGGGGCAGTTTTAGCTTTGTTTTGCAATGATTGGAACGGATGCCTTTCATTTAGGATGGAGTGTTTTGTGTCGGGGGGGAGGGTGTTTTCACTGCTCCGACTGACAGAAAGAGGCTCGCAATGAGGAGACGATTCACACACATACACACACCACAATGAGATCAAAACAGGCCTTTCTCTGGACCAAGCTCAATATTTTCCCTTCATAAGCAATACAATCAGCTCTCAATGATTCCCATAGAAAATACTGGGGACAGGGGGAAGGGAGGACAGATTAGGATAAGAAACAGAAAAAACCTGAAGGGCTAGTCGTGCAGTGTGAAGCTAAATCAGCCAGAAACCTGCCTGAAAATGCCCCCTGTGTACACACACACACACACACACACACACACACACACACACACACACACACACACACACACACACACACACACACACACACACACACACACACACACACACACACACACACACACACACACACACACACACACACACACACACACACACACACACACACACACACACACACACACACACACACACACACACACACACACACACACACACACACACACACACACACACACACACACACAGCTGGCCTTTGTCTTTTTATTACACCCAGAAAAAAAGCACCATGGGCTAGATCCTACCTACAGCAACATGGAAATGGAAAAAGAAAAGCTTTAAAACGATACATTTAGAGGGGCGGGGAGGGAGAGGGGATGGAGATGAGGGAGGGGGGGGGGGGGTGGGGTCATCCAGCCACGAGATGGATGGAAAGGGAGAGAAAGAAAGAGGGAGGCTGAAGGAGAGGCAGAAGCTAATCTTAGCATCCTGGCAGCTCAAGACAGACAAACAGACAGCGGTTTGCTGCTGGAGGTTATGGCTTTCAATATGGTGAAGCATGTCAACAGATCAAACAGCCTTAATACAGACATTGCAAACACACATGGGAAGTGACACATTGCACACACACTCACACACACTCTCACGAGCAGGCATCCAGCCGAGGCACAGACAAACACACACCTGAGAGAGAGACAGACAGACGCAGCCAGACACACACAGCTTCCGTTTGACCACAACACATCAGCCTCCATTACTGCCAGCGATGTGCCTCCATCTCTCCCTCGCTCTGCTCTCCTGATGCCTTCCGCCTGATGCACAGCCATCCTCACCGCCTGCCTCTCCATCTCTCCCCATCCCAACCCCCAACCATTAAATTGAAGCAAACCCCCAGCCTTTTTTTCAATATCAAAACGCAAAATACCTCAGTTAGGGAACCTGCCAGAGGGGGTTCTTCTCCTTCCCCTTTACAGTCCACAGAACAACACCACGTCGACAGGAGACACAAAAAAAATCCAATCAGGTGTGGATGAATGGAAGAAAAAATACTGTGCACATTTCCTTCTCCTTTTCGCCCTCCCTCTTCCTCCTCCCGTGCGTCTGTCCTCTGTCCAGCTTTGGCTTTGTGATGCTAAGCTAATGGTAGCCAAGCTAAGCAGCATCCACACATTGGCTTATAATGTGCTCCGTCTCATACCCACACACACCAATGTTGGGCTGCTCTCAGTCTCTCGCTCGCTGACTGACTGAGCCCCGCTGTCTCCCGTCTCAGGCACCCACATGCAACCGCCCACCTCCCCCTTCTCCTTCTCTCCCTCTCTCACTCCCTCCCTCCTCTTAGCTGTTCACCCCATTCTTTCTTGTTCTCACAGATCCCATCAGTTTATTTTGTCTCCCTTGCCACACCTTTGTTTCATATTTTTGCCACATCCTAGTCCTTAAACTCGTACACATGCTCTGGGTGTTAAACAGGTTACAGACAACCCATCCTTGACCAACATGGGGAGAAGACAAGAGTCAGGGGGAAACATCCTGAAGGCAGGTGTGGAGTAGTTTAGATGTGGGAGAAGAGCCGGGCAGGGGGCAAGGACAAGAACATTTCGAGCTGTATGAATGTCCGACACAACAGTTGTGCACAAGTTCCACATCAGCAGTTTTTACAAGTGTTACATCCCTGACAGAAAAAGGGTATCAGTGGATAGTCACACAGAACCATTGTGATGCCACTGGGAATGAGTCAACTATGGAAGAATCCCAAAAGAAGGATGTCTTAAGATTTATACAAGATTCAACAAAGGATTCGCACTAACCGCAAAGAAACACAATATGCTAAGTCGAACTGACCAACTGGTACTCTTCTGTGCATGCACAAGTAAAAGAAAAAACTCTGTGTGTTGGATTCCTTTGTCATGCTCTTAAGTTAGAGGAGGGGGTTGGGGAACAGCAGTGGGAACATGGCAGAAGAGGAAGGTCAAAGGTCGTGTGATGTGTGATTCTCTGTCAGATGCCACTTAAATGGGTCACAGATATAAACTTTACTCTAATTCTTAGCAGGAATTATTCGAAGAAACTCAAAACATTCAAATGAATAAAAGATGTGAGTATGCAAACTGGATTTGTTGGACCTTTGAGCGTGGTGTTGATGGACATTTTTGTTCGACATGAATATGAAATGGAGGTGCAACACGCAGCTGGAAGAAATTAAACTAATGTGGGCGGTGGTGAGCCAGCTCCAAAACTGGAGTGTTGATTCTTTGGACCAAATTAAGCTTTTTTTCTCTCCAAATCTTACATTGGCAGCAAAGCTATTTCAAGTATGTGCCGGAGAGCAGCGCTATTTATTGTAACGGGATACCTATTGTACAATACTCATAGTATTTGTGTAGTAAAGTGGATGGTATACAATAGTTTGGCATCAGGACAGCTGTTGTCACTCTTATCTGCCATGTCAGCATTTATAGTCGCCAACAACAAAGTCTAGTTAAAAGGATCGAAGTCCAACACAACGTCCCTGCATTAAACAATTCAATAAATAAACTGAGGTTATAATGTTCCATCCGACATGAAATGAGAGGTTTTGAATCAACTTTTGATTATTTAAAATACTTTATTTTTCATACAGAGAAGTGTTTCGATTTGGGACGAAATATTAATAGCACATATCGTTAGTCTCGTTTTGATTTGTAATTTAAAGATAAGTGTCAAGGCTTTAATATTACCAAATGTTATATGAATTGACCTGTATTGACATCACATGCACTCAATTGTGTACATTTTCAGACTAAAAAGGCATCATTTTGTGCAAAGTCCTTGTAAAAGCTGCCATTTGTATTGATAGAATTAAACAATTTCCAGTGTGAGGCACAAATAGGCATCCACATGTGTAAATGCATCCCATGCTTACCATCCTGCATTTGTGTGCAACTGTGTCAGTATTCAAGTGTGTCTAAACAATGCATTGTGCTCAAGAGAGTGTAGGTGGGGCAGAGGGGGGGGGGGGGGGGGGGGCTTGGCGACTCCACCCATCATTCACTCTCCGTTTGACAGCATTCCTTTGACTTCTTTTAATGCTGTTAGCTATACAAAGACCTTCCCAACCAGCATGAATTCAGCTGCTTTTGTTTCATACAAAACCTCCCTTAGATCAACCTTTCATTTAACACGTATAGAACAGCTGTCAGTCCTCTCATCTAACTCGTGCAAAGACAGTAAATATACGTTTTTTGACTGTTGCTTTAATTCAAACATAAAAAAGACATATCTTTCGACAGCTGATAGCAACAAGGTAATAATGTATGCTTCACCGTTGATGTAGAGAACCAATCAAATATCAGCTAGTATCAGTAGCCTAGGCTAATAAAGCTGCATCACTGAGAGTCCCTCCTTACGTTTGCAGCGTCCACTCAGGTCAACAGCAAATCAGGTCCATGGATATTTATCAACTACTACTGCATCTTAAATCTAGATGATCTGTGGCTTGTGGCAGCAGGGTGAATCCAATGCGGGGCGAAGAGGAGTCAGCTTTGTGATAGAGTATTTCAACAGAGAACTGGAATAACAGGAAGGATCTGTCATTGGGAAGGCACGTGCTAATGAGCTCCCCTAGCCTCGACAAAAACAATATTGTACCTTGTGCAATGCATGTCAAACAGGGGACATACACAGAGCATTGCACTGACATACAACCTGCTTGTGCGTGAGAAAAGTCAACAAGGCCAAAAGAGTATCAAGTTCTGAATCTTTCTTCGATTTCCTTTCTCCATCTTGTTTTACCTCCTTCTGCTGTTTAGGAATGGCACAGTGAGTGAGAGTATTTCTTTTGTTCAGGTGAGACAATGCGATTGCATCTGTGGATGCAATAACCACTGATGCTGCTTTCATATAAACCGTAGACACACACTTGCAAAACCATGCCCATATCAGATCATACAGCACACGAGTCGTACATGTGTACAAATGTTTATGTTAGCTTGACAGGCTAGCTACAGCCAGTGTTGATTTGAGTGAGTGAGAGTGTATTCTGCATCTCTCCATTCCCTGTCTCTCCCTCTCTCTCCTCTCCACCCATCCCCCCTTCTTGCCCCCCTCCCACACCCAAACTCCACCCCACCCCCATCTCCATCTCCATCCCCGCGGCTTCAGCCCCCCCCCTCCCTTCGAGCCGTCCTCTTAGCCTATATACGGGTCGTCAAATTGTATGTGCTGCTCTCCCCACAATTCATCACACACACACGTGAACACCCCTCTGCAGACCACTGGCTCATTTGAGGGAGCGAGCGGCGTACCATCAGCACCACAAACAACCACAGCAGACAATACTGCTACTTGCCTAGATGCAGGAGAGACCAGAGCTCTCTTTCTCAAGGCTCGTAGACACAGAATGCCGAGCTTTAAAAATCAGGCACGAGTCCCTTCCTCTTCTCGCCACTGCTCCGATCAACTGGCAAGAGAAATGAGAGAGACAGAGATACAGAGGGAGAGAGGGAGCAGCAGTGGCGGCAGGCGAGAGGACGAGAGGCAGCGGTGTCATGAGTTGGGGGGGGGGGTGCAGGAATGAGAGCAGGATGGAGGGGGGAAGGAGGGTTGGTGGGGATAATGGGAGATTGGGAATGCTGAACGTGCGGACTGGGGTGACCACAAGAGAAGCCAGCGGTCGCCTCAGCAGAGGGGGAGGGGGAGGGTGCTGCGCTCATATTTGAACAGGGTTATGGGAAACAACTGACTTTTTGGAGATGTGAGTGAGGAGACTGGTTTAATATCACAACCATATTGATGAAATGTGTAGGCCTACATCATAATACAACTCCCCAAGGTGAACAGCTCTGGTAAACTTACTACAAACTGATTCTACACAGTAGCGTTACACTGTTTTAGTTTGCATTTAGTTTTTATTTAGCTGACACTTTTATCTAAAGCGACTTACAATACGTGCAATAAACCATGAAGATATAAACTCAGGTATATTTCTAATAAATAAGCCAATCATTTTAAGATTGGTGCATTTCTTTCAAATAAGCTCAACCTTTTACAACTTTTTTTTACAGTTGAAGAGATAACTGAGCTATGGGCAGTATACATATTTGAAATGTTTACAATACTAATGTTTTCACTAGCTGCTGCCTCATTCATTGATATGTTCACTTTTAGAATGCTGCTACATGGAAAATTGGCCATTCAAGAAGGTTAGAAAATAGTTATGGACTTTAATGTTTGCAATTTCTCCTCCTATTTTAAAATCTTTATTTCCATCATATAGTAAAACTCACCAATTAAACATGCGAGTTTGGTTGTAATTCATATGGTAAAAAAAGACAGATTGTTGTTCATAATATTGTGCACCAGCGCAACCACACACTTCTCCATCTGTTTCTCCACCTGCTTGCTGTGCATTAATCACACCTACACTACACATGCACATGGACGGTGCCTCGAACAACCTTTGGACATACGTCAACAGGACACACACTGACACACACTGACCTCTCACAATCGCAGGCCAAAACAGTCCCAGAGAGTCCATCTCATTTATGCATAAACACTGTATAAATGAACATATGCCTTCCTATACAATGGCTGTGTTGCTCTTGTTTTATTCTGTGAGTGTGAAGGACATGAGGGAGTACTTATTCATGGACTGTGCCAACTGTAATATGCGGCAAATTATGTGTAAATGTAATATTCCAGTGAGTCCCACACTACTCTACAAGTGCATGAAAACACAAACTTTACAATGCTATAAAACATATGGCCTGGGGAACACCTTCATGCTGTGTTTACTGCTAACAACACCAGGGTTTTACTAGTGTGCCATAGACCACTCGGTGATTAGAACGGCCATTATGGCCAGACCCCCACCCTCCACTGGTGTCTAGCTGACATATGGCGGTGGAGGTAATGCAGATAAACTCCCTCAAACAAGCCTCCCTGAATACAGATAGTCATTTGCGTTAGAGGGCCGGGAATAAATAAATTGAAAAGCCAGCGGATGAGAACCATTAAGGTGCTCTCTTTCAGGCTTGAATTTAACGGCTAAATCCAATGTGCTCAGGCTTTGGGAAATATGGGGATTGGACGGTGAAATTAATTACCAACAAAGAATATAATTTTCTGTATTTGTGTACTGTAAATATGTGATTGTATAAAGTAGTGTTGTGTACAGAAATGTAGGTACTTTTTCAATACTTTTGTTGAAATGGCTCTGTATTATTTCTTTACGTTAAGAATGTGTTAGGTCAAATGTGTGGTTGGTCCAGCTGTTTGGAGGTCATCTTTCTAAAAACGGGTAATAAGATAAATATAATATATCTACTAGCTTCATTTCACTCTGGCTCTATGTTTTCCGACCAAGAGGCCAGACAAGTTTTTGTCATCAAACGAATTATTTCAATACTATATAGTATTTTAAAATGCCTTGTCCTTTCATACAGAACGACCTAAAGAGTCAATCTCAGCGTTGGGGAGCCAATAAGCAAGCAGCATGTTTGCACGAAGATCTTTTTATGCTGGTGACTTGATTCCCTATCGTCGAGACATGCAGGAAAACTGAAGGAACTGAAAATTAAAAATAAAGATTTGTACTTAAAAATGTATGTTGTAATGTTTTTTTGTCAAACTGGACTTTGAAAAATCTGATAATGAAAAAAAGTATTATTCAGGGAGCAGTTTTAAAGTCAAGGTATCAATACTCATATCCAAAACTTTTGAACGACACCCATCCCTTATGACATTCAACTTAGTATTGGTTACAACGAGATGTTGGTATTTAGACAACACGAGTGCAAAGTATGATGTGATATCTAATGTGCATATAAGTACTTGTAAAGCTGCATATACATGTATGCAGTAAATATTTAAATGCTGCATAAGAAGTTGTTATATGTTGACTATATGCAAATCATGGATAACAGGATTGGCACCATGCAGCTTGGCCCTTAGAAGAGTTGCACAGTTATCCCATTTAACTGTGCATGCCACATCCTTAGCACCATCTTCAAGGGTTGTTTTTCCCAGCAGGGAAGAATAAAGAACTTCACACATCTACTCCGGCTTTTGAGCAGCAAGCAGCTACAAGAGAAATATGCAGCATCAAAAAACAAAAGTTCCTTTTAGATCTTTGCTTTATCGACAGTCAGGAGGAAAAAAGCCAAAGACACAAGCCTCTATTCCTGGATTACACAGAAAGCTCTGGCAGAGGGGATACTGGTTAGTGATGGAGGGTGGGGGGCTCGGATGAAGCCACAGCGCCTTTAATCACTGGGGCTATTGATCCTGTGGACATGAGATACTACCAACCTATTCACTGTGGAGTCCCAAGACTTTTTCCTCTAACTGATCAGACAATATTAGCAAACACAGTGCGGACAGAATGGATGGCAGCTGGCTTTGTATCAACTCACTGCTTGTTATCAGCCTGGGATGTAGAGGGTTGACGTACAATAAAACCGATTAATATGAGGTTTGTTCCGTGGAGGAGAAGAAGTTATCAGCCTGGCTAACTTGTTCAAAAGCCACGATGATCAGATTAAACTGAATTAACCAGGTGTAGGAAATGGAGAAGACAGTATGTAAAACATGACAAAGAAATGAATGATGGGTTTCATGGACTCACAAGGCACAGCGTGGCGGTAGAGGTTGTCTCGAATGGTCTGCTGCAGTTCGTGGTCAGCCGAGGATTTCTGGAAGCGCTGGCTCAGGTAATGCTTCAGGTCCTTGTTCAGCTTACTTCCTGTCATTGCAGACACAAACAGGTAAACATGGGGCGTCAAAACAACTTTGGAAAAAAAGAGGCTATAGCAGAGATAATGAGGCTGTTATCATTCATGGTGGAGTGTCAAACGGGCACACAGTTTGGCTCCCCGAATAAGAAATATGCAAGTCGATCCTGCAACCACAGCAAAGCTAGATGCTGAGTGCATAGCTGTGAATTGTAAATGTGCCATTGTCACTCAGAGGGGCGGCTGGCTGCAGACTCTCTTTCTTCTCCAGGGCTAGCCAGAGCCTTAGTCTGCTAGCACGTCTGCTAGCACTACGGCTAACACTACGGCTAACACTGTGAACCAGCCCTCCTGCCGCTACGCCATCTGGACCTCAGACACACATTAGGCTACTGAAGGGCAGCACGGCTGGAAAGTGTGTGTGTGTGTGTGTGTGTGTGTGTGTGTGTGTGTGTGTGTGTGTGTGTGTGTGTGTGTGTGTGTCCAATACAGTATCATGCGTGTGCAGCACAAACAGTATGACAACATTACAGAAAAAAGAGAGGAGAAGATGTATGATGTCACACAAATCAAGGAGGATTTACCTGATGAGTATGACAATGCCGTGATCTAAATTCTATAACAGCGCTGCCTGAGGCAACAACAAGCATCTTATTACTTTATGTTTTAGTGCATGTCCCATTATTTATTATCCAAATGATTTATATCCCATCTTTGCACGGCTGCTCAGACCATTTTTAGTTGTCTTGGGCAAACAACCAGTCATAATAGGCCCTGGATCCTGTTTCCATGGAAACTGTGTTTATGTGTGTGTGTCTGAATGTGCGTGTGTATGTGTTTAATAAGATGATTGAGATTGTTAGCATAGTACAGAAGAGCATCCTGCAATGGTTGGCAGCACGATTACAGGTTCATGTGATACAAATACAATTCAATCACAACATGCTCCTCCCACAGATATGATATGACTGCTTTTTATTTCGTGTGACCCAAGATGTTGTCTGTCATTCATATCAACATGAGTCACAAGAGAGGGTAGGAGGCAAACATGTACTTATGGTCACATTATACTTATAAGATTGTCAAAGTCTGGTTTACAAGCTTTCAGACTCAAAATGTAATTAAAACGTCATTACTTAACCTGAAACCCCGTCTTTACCATAGAGGTCTTTACACGTGTTATTGTAAAGAAACATGTACTGTTTGCGTTAAACAAATAGTATTTATCTTTTATTGATTGTATTTTATTGTTGTAAAGTAATTGTTGTTTTGTTTTTATTTCTTGTGATGTTCTTTCTTATGACTAATAAGATCTTTAGTGAATCCAGGCCGAAGCATAGAAACTTATTTCATTGAATTAATAAGAGACATTACATAACATAACACCATAATTATTCTCATATAATATGGCAGTTGGATTAAAAGTCTGATAGGAAAAAAACGAGATAGTGTGAGGCGTGTTTATGAAGCTAAATCAGGCCTCGTGTGTGGTTAGATGATCACTGGTGGTCAAGCAACATCACCTCAAGGAGAAATTACATAAACTTTAATCCAGTTCTGTAAATGCTCTTCTCCTCTCACTCTCTGTATTTGCTTATCTTGACGAGCTCAATGTTGAAAATGAACGATAATCTTTTTAAGGCCAAACACTGCGAGAGACCGGACCCTAGAGGAACTGCTGCGTTGAGGAATGAGGGGATGGTAATCACTTAGAGACGTGTCGATTCAGTAGATTGTGCTATCCGTCCAAATATCTTTGGCTCCTTTGCAGACACGAACAGCTGACATGGCATAACATGTTCATCACAGGTTTGAATGTGTTGTATTGAATAGTAGGATTATCTGACCGATCACAACCAATGTCCTATTCTGACATGGATCGTGATGGATCAATGCCTCGCAATAAAACGGTGAGTAATTTAGAAATAGTAGAATCTGTTCCGCCTGTGTGGCAGGTTGTCGATTATTTATACAATTCACTTCAGGCGATTGCGTTTTTGGACACAAGTGGTGTTAATATGTTGAGATTATCCTGCAGAAAAAAACAGGCGAGTATTGTAAATGTTTGTTAGAAAAACGGATTGCTTTCAATCGAGGGACCGCCTGCAATGCGTCTGGGTCAGCCTACAAACATACGTCATCACTGAACCACTCTTTTTATTATTTATAAAACTATCATCTTCTGATTTCTTGACCCTTTGTTTTAAATGCATACTGATTAAAACAGTGTCCTCAATGCATTCAAAGGAGTTGAAGATACCCGACTGCTAGCTCTTCATTGGTCTGTGCTGAAGTGCTGACTGGGAACAAAGAATGCACGAGAGCTGAGATTCAATTAAACTCATTTTGCTTCTATCTAACATGACATGTTGTTTCTTCTGGTCTGAGGTCAAACACATTTCTCACCACATGTATTATTCTCCTTCCTGTCCACTTCTTAAAACAACAGCAGAGTACTTTAAAACCACTCTTATTAAGTGCATCTGCAGTGTGTGGATTTCAGTCTTTTGGTTGGCTCTGAATGTGGTCTAGGTTGGGCCAACTGCAGTTCAAGAACAGTCGACGGTGTTATCTTAGAGATCAATATCCTGTGGGTGCATTACCAGCAATCTGTCACCCATCTCATGTGCGAGAAGATCGAGAAGGTCAGGACTCAACTGCATTCAAGACTTTAAAAGGCAGAAGTCAGCTCCTTCAAACCAATGTCACATATGTTAACAACATAAGCCCATTAACTGCTACTTTGGGGTCTGTTTAGGTATACATGACAAAGCATGCCGGCTCTGATGGCAAACAAACAACACTGTACTGATTATGAAGACTTAGTTATGGACTTACTTGATCAGACCAATTTAAAGACCAATATACACCTGAGATGTTAAGACACACAGTGCATTGATCTTATTATAGCTGGTATTGATTGGATCATAACGATTGTGTAGGCTCATCAAGTTACAATGTATTCCCTTTATTTGATAAACAATATTCAAATAGTACATTTTTAGACGCCAAACTCACAACCATTATTGTCCTTGAATATATTAATTAATATTGACCAGTCGGCCACATATAGCAGTGATATACTGTTACCAGAACATTTGGCCCAGTGGCCGCCCACCAAACCCCTCCGCAAACACATAATTAGAAAAGACGTATCCTTCAAACAAAGTCCACCTGGTATAGATTTTCCATAAACCCCCTAAAACAAGCAAGATTTTGAGAAGGAGACACGCAACCCCATGGCAGAAGGGAAGTGGGGGAGGAAGGGTTTGTGCGATGAAGCTAAGGGAGAGGGAGGCAGAGAGTGTGTCCAACATAAAGGCAACATCAGAATAAGCCACACAATGCATCAAAAGAGTTTTAGACACAGCTGAAATAAGAAAAACTTTCCAGGCATCCTCCACTAAGTGCACCCATGCGTCCCTCAGTTCTGATCAGCCAGCCAATGCCCTGCTCAGACATGCACAGCCAGACATGGCACCAGCCAAAACCTCAGCGAGCGGTTGACATCTGTATTCACAGCATGGAAAAACCAAACTACAATGAAACTCGATCCTCCTGCTCGTAGTGGGAAAGTAAAGGTTTGACCGATTTCTGCTGATTCGGAAATGGCAGGAGTCACGGAATAGTACGGGCCCTTCACGCTCCAGACCAGCGGTGTCATTACAGAGTGGAGAGCCCCGGTAACGTGTTTGATATTCAAAACCTACAGCTATTTTAATACTACATAGATGTCTTTGTGTCACCCAACTGCTGTTCCTGAAATTAATCTTACTTGTGTGTAGCGTAGAAAAGTAGCTGAGGTTGTAAATTCAAGACTTGGGGTTCAGGCCAAAATCCAAACTTACACTTCATTAGTTTCACTGGAAGAACCCAGGAAATGGAAGTTGTGCATGCTAGATGTGTGTGTAATTCCAGAAGAACGTTCACAAGTTAAAGCATATGCATTCCCCTCAAATTGTTGTTGAGGCCGTCCTTTATAATGTGCTTAGATTTATGTATAGTACAGAGACTTCAATCAAATCTAGGGTGTTCTTAGCCAGGCTAATGCCATGGCTCGAGGGATGACAATAGGCGCTTTCACACCGCAGTACTTTTCCCACAAAGGTTCATGAGAACTTAGTTCATCAGAACTCTTTAGTTCTGATTAACTAAGTACAGATCGCGTTCACACCGGAATAAGTCCCTGGGGGTGGATTAGGCAAATGAAGCCGCTGACGTCACTTCTTCTTCTTCTGCTTTGGGTTTACTGGCAGGCCGCAAACAACTTCACGGCGTATACTGCCACCCAAAATCCCCGGCCGGAGGTCCCCGGAGTTAGGGACTGGCTTCAGTAGAAGCTGCTGGGACTCCCAGCAGCTTCTACTGAAGCTTTCCGAGTAAATCGCCAGAACGCCGACACCTCCTCATCTCCATCGCTCCCATGTTTTATTTTGTGTTGCCATAAATTAGTCTCTCTGCGTTTCTGCGCTGGGCTAATGCTAATGCTAATTATGCTAATGCGAGGATAATAAAATGGTGGCTTCACAACACTTTTTTTGAGTTTTACGGGGCGTGGTTTGCAATCCGCCCAGCCAATCAGAAATATAGCTCTTTTCTCACAAGAGAGCCGCATGAGAGTCCCTGCTCTCTAGCACGGACGGAAAAGGGGGTAAAAAGGTTCTCATGAACTAATTTTAGTTCCGGCTCTTTTTGGTGTGAACGCGACATTTCGGAACTAAAGTGGGAAAAGTACTGCGGTGTGAACGCGGCTATTGCCTGTCAGTCCAATCCATCTGTTTACCCCTTTAGGTCCAGACGGAAATGTTTAAACAATGAATGGATGGATTGCCATGTGATTTGGTAGAAATGTGATCATGAGGTTGACATTTTTATTTTAGTAAGGTGACTCAACAACTACTTCTTCTGGAAATCTGGTAGAAGCTTAGTCTTGTTTAGCTTGATTTAAGAACTGGAATCTTATTACAGGTAGCATTGGTTAGTATTAGAATCATGGCATGCCCTGTAGTAAATAGCCTTACTTGAAAAGGAATTTATTCAGAGGCATGTAAGAAATGGTCTAACTTCAGTCAGCTCTCTGGGCAATGGTATACACACTGCCCCTCTGAACACAAAGCACCAGTCTAAGTGGCAAAGCAGAAAGCACAGTCATATGCCAGGGTGCCAGCCTGTTTTACACTTAGCCAAGTCAGATTTGGCAGCGCCACCATGTTTGGCTGGGCACTGAGTGTTGTATCGATGTAGAATACACAAACAGTCTAGCATACAAGGTAACAAAGGACTTTTTTGTGTTATTTCCTCTTTTCAATTGTCTTTTTAACATCAAGGGACATATTGCCAGGCAGAGGCTATGATTAGAATAAAGTCTTATATCAGTGGGCTCTTTATTGCTAAATTTAGCACCTCCAAAATGGAACGTAGTAAAGAAGTGGGCAACTGCCATTCAAACATGACCTACTATGAGTTAAATGTAACTGTGAGACATACACAGGCTGTCCAAGGCATGTCTTAAGTAATCAACTATTAAGTGAGCAGTCCCTCCATGGCTCTAGTTAATCAGATAATCAGGGCTAATCACCATTTAATTGATTTGACCATCAGCTATCTACAGTTAACATGTTCATAAGCACTGATCAGAGCTTAACCATATGTCATAATGATTAGGGATGTAGAGAAGACATCAGAGAGCTTAATCTGACTCTTGATCAGTAATTAGGGATCTTAATTTCTATCCAGCTTGTTAAGAGCGGGTCCAGGTGATGGTAGGGGACTAAACCACCATAGCTGGTAAAGTTTATGTATGATGACCGACCCACACTTCAGCTAAATGAAATAGTCAAAAATCCCTATGGCAAGGAAAGTATTTATTACAAGCTAAGGCAGTTGTTGAAACAGCTTAACAATCAAAAAGTATTTAAAAAAGGAGTCTATAAGTCCAAAACTGCAGTGTGTGTGTGTGTGTGTGTGTGTGTGTGTGTGTGTGTGTGTGTGTGTGTGTGTGTGTGTGTGTGTGTGTGTGTGTGTGTGTGTGTGTGTGTGTGTGTGTGTGTGAACATCCCTGTCTCTGAGCTCAACACCACCCCCTATGGTCCTCTGTTAGATGTGGCTTGCATCATCACGCAGCAATGGCCGGGCTCTGTATCCATAGCAACAGCTGCCAGATGAGTGCAGACTGTGGGGAAGATGGTGATGGTCGTCATAGTCTGCTGCCCCCATCTGGGCTAACAGGATATTACAAAAACAGAAGGAGAGGTCTTCCTAACAGAAATAGATAATGGGCCACACTGCTTGATGTAGCAGAGTTTTCAGATTGAATATGCATGTCAATGTTGGAGTTTTTTCCTATTCCCTGGTGACAGGGATAAGCATGATTGTATGAAGTGGTGAAGCTTCAAACTGAGGGGCGTGTGTCCCTTAATAGCAAATGAAAACATGAACCTGACCCCCTCCTGATCATATCAGGACCTGAATTTGAGCTTTTTTGGTGAGATTGTAAGAGAAAAAGCTTCAGAAATCATAACTCAGCCAAAGAGAGAGTGACAGCATAAAGATGTTATTGTCTTTTCCTTGATTGAATATCCGTGAGACTTAAATTAGGCACATGACCAATGGCTTTCATTGTGAAGCAACCAACAATCATTTTTATACCTGACATCTGTTTTCTGTAGATAAAGAAACACCTGACCCAAGATGGCCCGGGGTAAACCTCCGAACGCAGTCAATCCTGTCTATATGTGTGTGTGTGTCCTGGAGCCTGTTTACTATGTCCGAGATTGCTTTATTGATCCTAGTTCTCCACAAAGGGAAAGTAAATCCTCAGAGGATTCATATCTGCACGTAGAGCAGGAAAAAGGGCTTCAGTGAAGGCGTCTATCTCCCTGCAGTGAGCTGACAGTGGACTTAGAGGAGCACATGTGTGTGCGCAGTAGATTTTATGTTTCACATTAATCTCCCTTTGATTGTGGTAATTTGCGAAGTCTATTATTCACACAAAATGAAAGACTATCTAATTTAGCAAACATCCTCTGGCCAAGGACCCCCACACTATCAATAATTCACAAACACTAATACAGTGCCCATATTATGATTTGTGTGTGCTGAACAGAATACTATAATTTCTCTGTGTTATTAATATTCCTGTGATGATGTCTCCTGTGAGCCTCTACAATTGAAGCTGCGTCCCGAGAGGCTTGTGAATGAGAGGATCCATCATCCTCTGACACACCGGATAGTTTCGCATTTACTGTTGAGGAGTGTTGCACTAGATGAGATAGCCAACACTCATATTTAAAGTCCAGGAATATGATGTATAAAAAGTACAAACCGACCACTATGAAGTCATTTACATCCACTTACAACATCCGCAACAAACAAGAAAAAACAAAGTGGATTATGATTAACACAAACCACAGCATAAGAGGTTTACGCTCACCAAGGCTGAGATTTGCTCTGCTAATGACGTGATTATTGACGGACCGATGCATAAGCCAGTTAGACGCAAGTGTTTTGGAGGGAATTACCTCTCCGTCATGGCCAAGTCACATAGAGGCGCAATTCATGACACATGGGAGTATACGTCTCCTGTGACAGGCCAGCTGATTTGCTCCCCCCTGCTAAGAGAGCCGATCAGCACTTTTAAAAAGAAAAGGACAATGTACATGAGTGTGAGAGAATACAAGAGGGACATAAGGAGAATAGGAATGATCACAGAACCGTGGAGATGATGAAAATGAATGATGACGTTTTAAAAGGTTTACCAAAAACAATATGATTTTCGTCATTGAACAATGTGATAGTGAAGGCCTAAGCGTGCGTGTGTGTGTGTGTGTGTGTGTGTGTGTGTGTGTGTGTGTGTGTGTGTGTGTGACTGTGTGTGTGTGTGTGTGTGTGACTGTGTGTGTGTGTGTGTGTGTGTGTGTGTGTGTGTGTGTGTGTGTGTGTGTGTGTGTGTGTGTGTGTGTGTGTGTGTGTGTGTGTGTGTGTACAATAGAGACATCTCCACACTGATAAGGGGATCCTGGGACACTGTAAGATTGAACCTTCACACACTACAGCTGTTGTTTAGCAGATTGTTCTTCATATTGAAACACAAGCAAATAGGCATGCGTCAGCAAAAGGAAAAAAGCCAGTCATTTGAAGTCTACCATAAATAAAAGCAGCAAGGCAGTGTTCCTCTATGCATTTGATTAAAGCAATAAATCCATGATACAAATGTAGGAATTCTCTGCTTACATATTTTAGATTGTATATAAGCAGCAAAGAGGGCCTACAGTCTTCCTTGACATGTGATCATCTAGAACAGTCCGTCTGTTACAATATTAACCATTACAATATTGCTAAAGATTGTCAGCTATTTCTGCTGCAGTCAAAATCATGCAAACATATGAAACACACTCATAAAAGGGAATTATTACCCATTATGCAACAGAAAATGCCTAAACATACTGTTGTCTTAAATGGCTATTTCATCGATTCATCTTGCATTAAATCCGGGGACTTACTAGGACAAAAAAAAAGTCAAAACTAAAGCAGCAGAGACTTTAGTGATATGTTGCTATGACTTCGGCTCTAAAAATGCTGGATCTTACATTTCCCACAATGCAACTAAATGGCTGTTATAAGTTAATAACCAAGGCAACCTCAATGACCTCATCAGGTTTAGAAAGCTCCTCTGGAGACTCAGAAGACGATATGTTCCCAGGCTGAGTACAACTCATTGTGACAAGCAACCTGATCTCAATCATGTGTAATGTTGATCAAATCCTACTTATTCCACAGACGAGGTAGATCTATCAATCCAAACGTCATCTCCTAATCTAAAAAAAATGTCTATAATATAAAGCAGACGAAAGAACATGACTCTGCCTACAGAAACCATCCTAAAGCAGTAAAACAAAGCACTCAAAAATAGGCTAAAACTTACTACCCCAACTATGAATGACAATATAGACGTATGCCCAAGCTGAACATTTCCAAGTTTATTAGGCCTTTGTATTTGTGGGATATATTACCATAATATCTAATGGCCCCTCTCCACCCTCACCAGTCCCATTTCACGGCAGGATAAATTGGCGACTGCTGGGCTGCAATCAGAGGCGGGGTGCTAAGTCACCCCAGGCCCACAGTGGGTGACACCGCGCTGACAGACCAACCGCTGGTCGTGGGGGGGGAGGGCAGGGGGGGGAGGGGAGGGGCGAGGGACAGACAGAGAAATAACATAAACAACAGGAGTGGAGGAAGGTTAAACAAAAAAGGGGTGAATACAAATATGGAGGGTCATAAAGGATTAATGGAAGAGAGGGGAGACATCGGAGCTTCGGAGGTTTGTTGTATTGGAGACAGAAGCCTGTCCCTCCTGTCTGAGGTGCACGAGCAGCTGTTGGGACGCCGTGACTTCATCACAGATTTCCAGGATATTAATTGGCCACATGGGGAAGAGATGGTTATTCTCTATGATTAACCAGGGCAAGCTCATTAACTCTGCCACTAGGGGGCACATATCACTCAGGATCATTGAGTGTGAGGGACAGCATGCACTCTGTAAGTGTGTGTATGCTTCTTGTAATGACTGGGAGACTTTCCTGATGCTGGTGGGTGAGACCTGTAGTTGTAGGTGTGTTGCTTGAAGTGATCAAAGTGGAGCAAGAGGTCATTTGTTGAACGATAATGCATATCATAGTCATGTTCCAGCACTGGGTTAAAAGAGATCAATCAATACACGTGTTGATTATTATTATTATTTTTCCAACTGAGATATTAATGACTTTTCTACAACATTTCAGGAAAGGGAATAAAGGAAACTATTTCCCAGATCCACATTTTCTTTTTTTCAAATTGAGACATCTATTCCCCAAATATTCAATTTGAAATACAAACAATAAAAAAAGTAAATCCTCACATTTGAGAGGCTGAATCTACTGACTGTTTGGCCTTTTTCAATAGGGTTCGGGTAATAGTATTATTTATTACTAGTAATTATTATTTTTGTATTGTGGTTTTAAAAAATGGCATATAAAACACCTAAAATATAATGACATGATAAGTAATGTTTACATTAGAGCAAAATAAAAAATAAAAATCCAATTCAACGAGGTATCTTAAAAAGGTACGTCTAACAGGAATTGTTTCTATTGTCAGGTTAGGTTTTCCGGCTTTCAGTGCATTATCACCGATGATCTCAGCCATGAGCTGACTTTTTCTAATCACATATTTTCCAATAGTTCTGCTGTCCTCTGATTTGTGTCCCAAAGCCTGCAATCTCCCTCTCTTTGTCTCTTCCTCATCCTTTTCCTTTGCTTCTCTCCCTCTTATGTAATTCCTTCCTTAGCCCCCCTTCCATACTTATTTCCTCCCCTCATCCACACCCCTTGAGCTGCTGTCATTATTCTTCCATCAGTCCGTCTGTCTGTCCGTCTCCCTGATGCCTGGAGAGGGCATGACTGACCCACTTTCCTGCCCCCCTCACCCGGTCACACTGCTGACTCAAGTCGCGCTCAAGATGTTGTGTGAGCGCACAACTGCAGACGTAAAGCCTGGCTAATGCGGATGAATACATTTGGCAACACATGCATACAAAAGGGACACTCAAACGAATCCACATCTGCTCTATGATCTAATTTTAGAAACATGATGAGAAAACACAAACGTGCACTAACACTGGAAACAGGCATACAGTAAATAGAGGGCAGGAAAGGTATATCTATTCCAGACAAAATGTGATGAACAAGTATTATTTCCAAATTGTCCATCACCAGTTTTGTTGGTTAAATATAAAATCAGACAACTCTTGTCTCACCTAACACTTTAAAACCATCAGCAGCGACATTTACACACCAGGTGTTCTGCTCCTGACATAGAGTTAAATAAAAAAAATCTGATCTTTAATTCTGAAACATCCCCAAGCACACACACATGTATTCAAAGCTGTGTGTGGTTCAGGGTTGTGGACTAGTGGGGCAGCAGTCACTGCTGGTTACGTCTACACTCGTTTCTGGGTCAGCATCAGGCAACGCTCATCTAGCGCTGCGTCCCTTAACAGCTGACTCCAGGCCAGACATGGAGGCAGGCACAAAAACACACATCTATACAAACAGGGAAATATAGATGTAATGTTAATTTAAAACCAGCAGGGGCAGAAAAGTATAGCAGATGGTCTTGTTATTAACAAGAATAACACTCAAAGTAACAAACCCCCCCAAGTGAAAATATGCCAACAAAGAACTATTAGGAATTGCTCCTACATAAAGCTCCCACAACAAAGGGATGCCCTTGCCTGTAAATAGGTTGCATGCACAAGCCAATCTCTTCACACACACTTGGAGATTGTTGAAACACCTACAGTGGTTACAGGAAGTGGATTTCATGTCAATTACTCCCAAACTTCCTCCTGTCTTTGCATTTATGCCTAGCGAGTGCATATGCGAGGCTTTATGCGTGTATTGTGCTATGTGCTGTGTGTATGGGTTCACAGCCTGTGAACAAAAGCACACGCTATTTTAGATATGAGCCGTAGTTATGTGCGGTGTCCTAGCACGATGAGCAAGAAGAAGCGCAGTGAACCATGAGGAGAGCTTTGTGTGTGTTAGAGAAGCGATGATTGTGTGTAACTGGGTTGCTCAGCCATCACACCCATGTGCAAAATCCAACAGAATGTGCAGAGTCTGCTCACACAGGCACAGCACAGACACATGCCTTAGACACACTGCGGCCAGCGTATTAGGACGGAGGCTCAGGCTGGAGCGGGCCCAGGTCCGAGGACTATGGGCCGCCAGTTCACAGCCTTAATCCAGCGCAGAGGTTTACTTCCAAACTAACAGACAGACACACCCCTCCCTCTCTGCTCCTAGACAGTCACAGAATAGGAAAAGAAAAACGCTGTGAAATAAAAAAAATCATGACATAATTCAACTTCAAAATGTGAAATTCCTGTGAGACAGTGTCTCCAGTGAATAGGCATAGATAAAAATGAAACAAATCAGACCCTATGGGATCAATGATGAGCAAAATAAAGACATATTTATTTTGTATACGTGTGAAAGAGCTTTTTGTATTGACACTTCTTACTAGGCATTAGAGAAGAAGAATGACAAGCCATCATATCTGTAAACATACTACTACAGCTAGAAGCCAGTCACGTTAGCTTAGCATAAACATTATTGCTACTATCAAACTGTTACACAGTCTGACGTGAACATGAAAGTGTAAAATCATTTTACATTGATTTTCTTTTTTAAATATGGCAAGATGAATACGTATTTGCCAGTAGGGTTTCTACTGTGTTTCTTTCACAAGCCTTACTAAAAAAGAATTGAATGCATTTCCATGTGTATTTTTGGGGCTTTTTTTAGATTCCCTATTCTACATCAATGCTCTCCTCAATAGCAAAGAACCCAACTCCTGTAACTACTTCTGAGGAATCAGCAAAGAAAAGGTAAACTACCAAGGACACACGGTTGATGGATGATGTTTATGTTGTTATTAATTACATAGTAGAACCACAAGTTAGAAAAACATGCCTCTTTAATTTTCACAATTTCTCAAAATATATTTCACATATATTCAGGGCTCAATGCTTCTACTCAGCCTGGTTAGTAGCAGAGAGAAGCACAGAGCAGTGTGCCGCTGAGCCATGGGAAAATGTTGGCCAAACATGAAGACAGGATGGACAGACAGGCTGACTGGGGATCAGCTGGCTGGGAGCGCTCAGTCAGTAATCACTGTCAGCAGCTCACATAGTGCACAATCATGTGCCTGGACACAGCCATGCAAATGAATCCAAACTCACAAACATGCTGCTGAAACGCTAAGGGTCGGATGTAAAAGATAGGTGTATGCAGAACAAACGCAAGCACACCGTTTCCCACACATAATACTAGTACTAAAAAAACATGTGGATATCACGCAAAATTCAGACGATAGCTACACCGTTCCCTTGAGCAAGCCGAGTTTGATACGGTGAAATGGGAATAAAGAAATGATGTGTTAATAGAACACAGAACAGTTAGTTATACATATACAACTTTCATTTACCTATTTTCCCTACAGTGCACTCAGTTGAAGTTGCAAATACACAGATTATTTGAGGCATCTTAGCTTGGCCCCCTCATCTTTTGCTTTGCTTATCCTTAACCCACACACAGGATGACAAAGAGCAGACAACTCCATCTTTCACTGTGACAACTAACCCTCAATAGAACAAAGAAATAAGCACACAATGAATAAACGTTGCCCACTGTATGACAACGGCAACACTCCCGCATTCAGACGGACTATTGAAGCGCCCCTTTGTGCAGACAGTCTGTTACTTTTTTAGTAAGTGTGCGGCACTTGCAAGTGATAATGGATGTCAAGTCGGAAGTCTGTCTCTCACTCTACGAGCCTGTCCCACACTTCCTGACTCACATCACTGACATTTCAGTTTGCTGAGGCAAGATGCAGTGAGCTTTCTCCCATATAAAATTGCAAATTGCAACTAATCTATATCTACTGTCACTTTTCACATTGAACATGTGCTCATTTATTAAATAAACTAAACGCTGTCATTTTAAGTTGTGAGTTTAGGGTTTTTGACCCTAAGAAACACCGATGCATTAATCAATAACAATAATCCACAGCTCTTCTCTCTGCTCCAGAGGATTTAAAATATATATATCCCAATGCCAGCCGCCGCCCCCCCCCCCCTGCTCAGGCAGCACCCCCCCCAAAGCAGTCAACCTAGGGGAAACACTGCGGTGATTACATGCTTACGTCCTTACTTATAGAATGCCTGTACGATATTTGAAAATAATGGAAAAGTGATGTGGGCCAAGTGTTTCAAATTCCAGTTGAGACTTCTTCGTTAGAGAAGGAGTGAAAATAAATAATGATGCTGAACTATAATACGGCCATTGTGATCAAGAAGAAAAGACATTTGGTACATTTGTAATTTGGTGAATGTTAAGTCGAGGAAGGCACTGAGTTCAAATTCTCAGCTGGATCTTTTAAAACCACCAGACTCAGTTTTACGTTTTCCTTTGTGACTCGAAATGGGTATAATATCGCTGTTGGTGGATTTTTTACAATGGCAGGAGGGCTCAGTTGGAGTCAGATGGAGGCAGCTGAGGATAACAGGAGGAAGAGGAAAGTAGGGAAATATGTAGAGATAGAATCAGAGCTGTAGGGGCAAGGACGTAATACATGGGCCAAATTCTCTTTCAAAAGCCTTGATTTCTACCAAGAACAGTATTTAAGATTACGTTTTATTTTATTTATTTTTTTAAAAAGCTGGAAAAAATAACAGTATATTCTCAATGAATGGTGACTATAAAAAAAAAGATTTAATCTGAGGTAAAAAAGGGCTTTTGACTGTTCTTTACTTTAGACGCACTCTCCTGATATTTTTGGGTTTAAAGTTACTTACCTAAGGCTTTTCCCTCTCAGCCTGTGAAAACAGTTGTATAATGTATTTTGTGGCTCTGGCTTGAGCTTTCAAAAGCCTGGGAAAATAACCCTGATTATGTTATTCTACAGAAAGGCTGGATTACCGACTCAAGTTGGACCAATATCAGTAACTACAGGTGAGGATATCCAAGACTTGGCTGGTCTGATTCTTGATTAATCTGTCTGTTGTAAATTGAGTGTAACGTACGATAAAACTTCAAACCCATGTCCGGTAAAAGGAGGGGAGTAGGATAGAGCTAGAGATCATTTGGAAAGATGATGGCATAAGAGTAAGGGGGATAGACAGAAAAGATGGTGAGGAGAACATTGGAAAACTAGGCAGGAAGCACCACAAAGAGGGTCGGGGCAAGCAAGAAAAGAGGAGGTGAAATGTGAAGAGGAAGGCATGGAGGCCTGGCAGGGGGCCAGGGCAGGGAGTATGCCACAGATGTGCCCCCGCCAACACGGGGAGAATGTGCTGAGTGGGCCGGCACGCCCTCTCCACACACACACACACACACACACACACACACACACACACACACACACACACACACACACACACACACACACACACACACACACACACACACACACACACACACACACACACACACACACACACACACACACACACACACACACACACACACACACACACACACACACACACACACACACACACACACACACACACACACACACACACACACACACACACACACACACACACACACACACACACACACACACCCCTCACTAGCCAACGCCACTAAAGAGATGGGACCACCCACATAGGTTTATAGAGACTGTAGACGTCAATCACATTGTCAAGTGTTTCTCACTTTAATTGGCTGGATGGTTCGAATGAATTCTCTCTGAATAACGGAATTACTCCAAAACCATTTGTGTCAAAGGATGGGTTTTTGCATTTTTTTCTGACAAGTTGACATGTATCTGTGCTGTCACCTGTTGATGTCAGTTGTATCAGTATTTGTGTTTTCTCCTAGCCCCCATGAGTATAGACGACAGGTGGCTCACTGGGGTCTTGCCTGCTATAAATGTACGCTCTCTAAGTACTGTAAGAGTGTCCTCGAGTGGCGCATCCACAAGTTAAAATGGATGAAAATGGCATCTTTCCCTTAAGAAGACCTCCCCCTGTGAGCTTTATCTGGCTGCCGTTTCACGTCCTTCGGTGAGCTTTGAAGGCTGGATCCTCACCATGGCTGAGGATTTTTAGGAGATCAAGAGAAATGGAAAAAAGTACTAAACGTCAGAAACAGTGACAGAGCGAGCTCGGTTGCGGCGAGGGCTCGGTGCTCAAGGGATTGTGGGCCGTTTAATGGCGTGGGGGAAAAGAGATGTCGTCATTGCTAAATAGACTAAGAAAAAAATCTGGGTTAAACCACTGTGATTCTAAATGTGATACTGATGACTCTCCACCTGTCCAACAGCCCCACCATCAGCCCTCTGGTATGCAGACAGCTACAGTCATCCTCTGTTTAAATATTATTTTAAACCCCCGCCGAACAGACAGCAGTGCGGAAATGTCTGCCTCATTCCTCATCCTTATGACTTCCTCTGCTCTTTTGTCTACAATTTGTGGAATGATGGAAATTCTACATCTGTATTCCTGTTATGGCAGGTGGGCGAAGGAGGATGAGCTTTGAAGTGAAATAACAATCTGTATATGATGCAGGAGACAGGGGTTACACATTCATCATAATACAAGTGAACCAAAGACACAGTGAAGGCGGTATTTGTCTTACCTGATGGAGTGACGGAAGAAGAATCATCATCATTGTCAAGCAACATCGAGGTAACCAGGACGATGGAGGAGAGAGAGAAAGAAGGAAAAATGGAAAAACATTAGAAACTTTGTCGTCAAGATGAGCTCAGTTTAAATCAAGATAAATATAATAAAGAGACGAGGCATTGTATTCTATAGTTATGTAAACTCATTTGACATGTTGGCATAACAGTACATTTAGCTAAATGCTAATGTGAAAATCAAAGCAATGTTAACCATTTTTGTTTGATATCATGTTAGTTTCTATCATGTGTTCATTAGTAATCAGAACAAAGAACAGCTTAACATGATGGGGATATCATTCTTAGAGTATTTGGTCAGAAACAAACCAAAATCAAGATTGTACCCCTGATAATGGTGCTATATAAACAATTCCGAAATCACTTCAACTATTCATCTTGAGGAATACATGAATGTCTTTGAAAAAAAATAAGATTCAGCCATTTAAAATGTGATCACCTTAGTCAATGGGATTAATCCTGAGCACGAGTGTCAATCCATCAAATCAGAAAGGCCTCTAGTGTGGCTTTAAATGTAATATTTGCAGTGTTTCCAATCTACTGTAAGCGCTACTATAAAATATACAAAGCCCCATAAGAGAATATTAGCAGACCAAGAGCAAATCAAAAAGAAATGGACACATTGGACCTGAAACCAAAATTGACCTGAGATCAGCTGTAGATTGTTTTATGATCCTTAGATTTGGAATCAATACGCTGTGCAAACGACATGCATATCGCCTGATGTACTTACTCTGACACAACACATCGACTACTTGCATCTCCATAATCTTTTGTAAACTCAGCAGAAAAGGTTTCAGCGTAACTGCTAAAGTAATCAAAAGTTAAACAGAAAGCCATAAATTGAGACGAAGCACATGGGCACCACTATATTCTGCTCCAACAGCCTTTAGAGCACTATTTATTCACATAATATGAAAGGGAATAGGTGATTAGGATCCTATTACAAATCCTCTCGGTAAAAAACGTCTAGCCTTGGTAACCCAAAGTAAATACTGAACTGGTTCTACTCTAAACACCATCACATCATAACACGCCACAGGTCCTGGCAAGCCTGAGGAGTCGCAGATGAAAATGTTGGTCGGGGTGGAAATTGACTTTGTTTTAATTAGGTGCTCGGGGTTCGTGGTGTTGATGTTAGCGCTCATGCTAAGTCTGAGGCCTTAGCGTTAACTCAAGAAATGTGCAAGAGCGAGAACCAAAGCTAACGTTACACAGAGCTGGAGCTTCTGAGCTCAGCCCAGTGTTTGCCTTAGAGGCTGGCTGGGCAAAGGGAGAGGTGTAACTCTGCAATACTCTCAACTCATAAAAGCTAAAGAAAGACACCAAGACTCACCACCAGCACTAATAAAACACAGCAACACCGCCATTGGCAACACGTGTGCACACAAAGTCACGGTATGAACGAGGGGGGAAGTAGATGGGCTTGTACTGTAGATGTAATTCATGTGCACGGAAACGTTAAATGCTAAGAGCGTGCATCACACATGCAAATGCCAGCTGCCACATACTTAAGCAAATACAGCATGACAAAGCAGCCTTTCTCACACATCTCTGCTTTACAGAAATGAAGCACGTATTCTGAGCTTTACTAAGGTGCCTTGCTTTTCAAAGGTCACAGGTTAATATGTGATTATCCAAAATAAAAGGATGCATTTGTAATTAAGTATGTTTTGGCCTTACACTACAACCTGTTGTTTTTATCATATTGTGTTACTGTATGCCTATGTTACTAATGTTAGTTTTATATATATATATTTATACATCACTTTTAAAAGAACATTTAGTAACGAATGTTTGTGTTGTTATCATATTCCATATTTGTAAACCGTTCTCCATTTGCATATCCAGCAGGCTTATTGAGTTTTGCTTTGGCCACTTATTGAATGTAAATCAAAAATGCAATGTATTTAAGCTTTGTTTTGGTCTCAAGCGACTCCTGATTTAGCTTTAGTGTTGAAATCAATGTTTATGAGAGCTGCGAGACTCAACTACAACAGTTAAGTTGTGGGCCTTAAAAACAACACTAAGAGCTTAAAAGACGCTTAAACTCTCAATAAAGCTGAATTGAAGGTTCTCTTTGAGTTACAAGTGACATCTTTCACATGACACTTTTGCCCTTTGACCCATTGTTCACATACAAATATTGATAATTCCATCTTTAAACATTTACAGTAAACAGCGCATTATGTCATTTTGACAGCCGGGTGAGCAAGCCTTCTATAAATAACCATGGTGACAGGGAATAAGGGCAAGTCTGTCCCAATGTCTACCAGTGTATTTATACTCGACAGAAAGCATCCTCCACTGCTCTGAATGTAAGTGACGTTGGAGCAACAGTTGGGGAAAGTCAAGAGGCAGTAACACACAAGAGGTTTGCATGGTCCATAGGACATAGCTTGGTTTTAAGAGATCAGGACAGGAAGTGAACACAATTACCTGCACAGTATGCAGAATAACAAATGCTGGAAGCCACATGTTGTTTTAGGCAAGGTCGTTTTTATCTAAATGCTCAGTCTTGTTTACAAAAGTCTACAGAAAAAGCAGCTGACATCTCTCACACATCACATCCAGTGGAAAAGAGAGAGTAAAAAAGATCAAAATGATGAGAAGGGAGAAACATGTGAGAGGTAAGATCTTTGTGATGTGAGGAGGTAATGAGAGTTTGTTATTAAATGCTTGTTGAATGCAATTAATATTCTTCAAAAACTGGGGCTTGCTTTCCATTTCTCGTAGTAATCGTGCCACATTACTCATCTGTTTCAAATCAAATCAAATCAAGTTTTATTTAAAAGCTATTTTTGGTCGAGCCAAAGTGCTGTACATGTAATAAAAACACATTACTACAATCACAATAAAAGACAATAATTGAAAACAGAAATATAAAAAAACAGAGGGAATAGTCAGGTTTGGAAGGGAAAGCCGTTTCCTGCAGCAGGGAAACTAAATCCTTAGCCACTGTGGGCAGGTGAAGCCCCGATAATGATGCCGACTCGTAATGAGAGAGAGAAAAGACAGGGAAGAGATGGAAGAGCGATAAAGAGGAGAAGAAGTTAGGAGAGAGAAGGGGGCGGGAGACACTGATGAGCTAATCTAAAGGATTCATCAAATAAACCAGAGAGTCATGGAGGAGAGATGAGAGACAACCAGAAGAGAGGTGGGCTGTGAGACACAAAGCTTCTCCTTTCGCACTGGAAGTCAAGTCAAATCACTGCATTGAAATAAATGAAATGTAGGTCTAATTTCTTTATTTGCATCATTTGAAATACGCTAACATAATAATGATATGAAATGCAGGAGGAAACATACGATCTACTGGTCTTATTTAAAGCCTCCATTTCAATAACGTTCAAATGTCACTATGAACCAAGCAAAAGTTGTAAAATGAAAACATACAAATTGGAAAAAAGCCTCTTTATAAACACACACACACACACACACACACACACACACACACACACACACACACACACACACACACACACACACACACACACACACACACACACACACACACACACACACACACACACACACACACACACACACACACACACACACACACACACACACACACACACACACACACACACACACACACACACACACACACACACACACACACACACACACACACACACACACACACACACACACACACACACACACACACACACACACACCTTGTGACTACGTTTTTCAGTCTTGCTGATGCAGCTCAAAATATGGTAATGAGAAGTTGTGGGACAACTGTTGTGTTTAAAGTGTGTGTGTGAGGGAGAAAGGGGGAGGCTCTGTTGTTGGTACCAGTGTCGGCTCCAGCTGCTAGCTGACAGGAGGGAGCAAAGGCAACGGTCAGCCTTTTTATGTAACTCCTGTCATCCCCAGTGTTCCTCCCTCCATCCATCCCATCACCCCTCTCCCTCGCTGTTTGTCAGTGATGAAGTGGAGAAGTGGAGAACATCAGGAGCGCCGCGCACCATCTGTTCACATGTTCAAACTTGGCCTAGTTATAACCAAAGTTTTTGCAAAGTGGAGATTTTGGTCACAGATACTTTAAAAAAGGATTCTCATGTAGAGATCACTTATTATTAAAATGTGAATAAAGTTTAAAGCAAAGAGATGTCCTCACATATAAGGTTTAATTAGTGTGTCCTACTGTTTCGAAACTGCATGAAGACTTCCAACTTTGAATAATATACCCACATATATGCTGATATTATGAAAACAAAGTCCTTCACAAGTATTGGCAGTGGAGTTTGGTACATCTTTGACACCCTTAGACCTTTTTTTAATTGGATGTTATGTTGCAGTGTGTGATGCTAAAGGGACTCCTTATCTTTTAATGCTTTTCATTGGATAGCACCACACGTTTCTAATCAACGGATATTCCTAAAGGCTTTATTAGCCAAAGCAAGTCTTAATGGTTAGATATAACACTCACACATCCCTTTTGATGTTCTCTTAAGTGCATTATAACGATACTTGTGTTGAATGAATAACTGTATCTAATCTTGAAACCGTGTCTCCTACTTTTGGCCTGAAGAGCTATTCCATGATACAGCCTTATTTAATAAATCACAAGTTAGAAAGTAGCTAGTGTTAATTAAAAACGTAGAAAGGACGTAACACACAGAGGGATTTACAGAAAGCTGGTGCAATCCAGAGGCAGCGATGGGCAGCTCCTTTAAAATAGGCTTACAAGCTACCATTCTCAAAAGTTGTGTTATTTATAAAAGTAGTGCAGCTTACTGTGGCGATATGTGCTTACGTAAGCAATGTCATAAGACGTATTCGGACTGATCAAATATATTTGAATCAAAGTTCAAACAAAGTACTCGGGATGTACTGTAACGGCACGTCCACACAGCGGCTTTGGAAAAAGCTTGCCGGCGGGCGTGTCTGAAGCTCGACCGACAACCAATCACATGAATCTCCCGCCCCTGACACACAAGCAGCGGTTTGATTGGCTAGAGCTTGTTCTGGCATATGATTTGATTGGCTGACGCTTCCACAGAAAGCTTCAGAAGCTTCAAAAGTTGAACATTGCTCAACTTTTGCAGCCTGAAACACCAGGAAAGCACCGCTCTGCTTCCCACAATGCAGTTTGGCGAAAAGTGACGTCACCCCATTCAAAGTGAATGGGCAGAAGCAGTACATTGAGCAAAAGTGAAAGTGCTTTGCTGCTCTATGATGCGGAGAGTGTTGTTACCCAAAAAGGTGTAATAATTGCTGCCTTCAAGCCATGCCTCACATCCATACATTATTATAAAAAAACACGAAAATATTTGGACATTTAGTCAAATTACCATATCGCCAAATGGTGATAGACTGCTATTAGTATAACGGTAAAAGAAGGAGCTTCCAACACTGTTTACAAGAAATAAAAGACAAATAGTTTGGACAAAGACCCAGAGGATATTGGGTGAACAAGAGAAGGAAAGAAAAGAAGGAATGTAGGGAGGATATGAGTCAGATAGAGGAGGGGAGGAGAGGGAAATGTCAGGAAAAGGGGAGGGTATACAGGCAAGAGGAGAAGAGAGTTTCAATGTTTGCTAGGGTCCTGTGGTTATACTCCTGTATCAGCTTCCATTTACCCCTTGCCCCTCCTCCTGCCTTTAATGGGAGGATCAGAGATAACGGGACCAGAGTGGAAACTGTCCAGAGAGAGAAAAAGGGAGATCCATCTGTCCCTAAATGAGATCTTTGCCATGCACTCTGAGAAAGACAGAAATACCCAGGAAGAGAAAACACAAAGATGGCCTGCCCCGACTCCCCCCATCACCGCACTCACATTATCAGACGCAGACACGGGAACTTTTTAAAGTCTATATTGAAAAGACAAAAACTTCAATTTCAGGTCAAGCTTGTCAGCGTGCCTAAAACTTTGCAAAAGCTTTTCGTTGAAATCTTCCAACCAATTAAGAAGGAAATAATTAGTTGTCCATTTATATGCAAATGAGCTTCAATCAGTGACGGCTCATTGAAATGGGTGAATGCAGCGAGGTGTGTCCGACGCCTGAATCCACTCCAAGAAGTTGTGGAGGAGACGAATGTGTGAGTGATGGGAGGTGAAGCAGAGAGCACGGTGAGGGTGGGGGGGGGGGGGGTCCTGACTGGTTATTCTGCCTAGTGCATAACAGCATTGATGAGTAAACTATTCAATTCATAAGTCTGAGGATGCACTGACATGATATCAGGTGTGAGGACATCTGTTACGCGAGTAGCTTTCTTAATAACGTGGAGGAATAAATACAAGTTGTTTTTTCATATTAGCTGATGGTGCATTCATCTGCTTCTCCTACTTTATGCTCTTTACTAATACTCCTGTAATGTTAGGGTCTAATTGATGATGTTTGTTGTTATGTTACGGTCTAATTGCTGATGTGTTGTTGTTTGAATTATAGTAATCAACCTTTATCAAAAGGGTTGAATCAGTGGCAGTCATTTAATGCAGCTGAATCTGAAAATATAACCATTATAACAAATAAAATAAAAAATGTATACTGGCTTTTAATTATTGAATAGATATAAAAATGTGGACGCCCTAATGCATATCGTTTTTAAAATCTCACTACATTTAAAAAAAACACTTGCTAAAAGGAAAGTTGTTTAAATAAAAAGGGAGATTGCATTATAATTGTTTCAAGACAACAATAGAGATAAAATGTGTACAGCAGCGCTCCAATTAATCAGATTGCTCCTCTATTCCCAAAGACACAATTATTTGCATAAACCGGCATGAAAAGGTTTTTTGTTGAATGCTGATTTACTGATGACGTGGCATATATTTGAAAAATGAACATCTTCTAAAATACACAACTTCATTAGCTAAGTGTATTTCCATATAAAAGTGATCAGGGAGGTTTAAAAAAGGACTGGTGTGCTAAATATCAGGAGCCAATCTGACATCCTCCACTCCAACCCAAACATATGCTGACACCAAAATAATAAACATCCTCTGTGAGGCATCTGAAAAACCTCAAATACCACACTAAATAAATACAAGTCTTATAAACATGCGTGGTGTACACAAACAATTATTGTGTCCCATTAAAGTTTCAACATGGTAACATAATCACTGTAAAGATACGAATAGTTATGAACTATTAACCACCAACAACATTTCTTTTGGTGGTTTCCAGCTGGACAAAGCTTTTTGTCAATTAAAATTATATTACGCTCATTTTCAGGTTCATATTTGTATGAAAAAAGCTTTATAGGGCCCCTTTAAAGCAGTACCTTAAAGGGCATAGAGTATTATATATATATATATATATATATATTTATAAAATGGAAAAGTCAAATCAAGCAATCTGATTGGTTCTTAGCCGTGATATACTGAGCGTATACCACAGGTAGAATTGTAAGTTACTTTTCACAACAAATCAGTATCCCTCCGCGTCTCAGAAAAACAGTATACATAGATATACAGTATATAGAGTGTGTATTTTTCTTTCATATTGCCACACTTGGTAACCGTTTTATAAAAGCAATAGCTCACTTCAGTCCGTGATATATGCTCATTATATCACAGCTAAGGGGCGTGGTTCGGCCCGACGCGAAGCCACGCCCCTTAGCTGTGATATAATGAGCATATACCACGGCCTGTCGTGAGCTATTGCTTAAATATATTGAAAGGTAGCATTGTTCCGACAACCCAATAGATTGTCAAACATACATGGAAATACAAAACTCCAAGACCAGCACCTCGCTAATGCAGGGCAGAACATTGTGTTGTACTGTGGGTGGCTGAGAGAGAGTTAACCTCCCTAACCATTACAAAAAGTCTACCCAGTTCTTTTTAGTGAGCGTACAGGAGCAGCAGACACACAGGGGACTCCATCACAGCAGGTGATCCCTCAGCTAACCAGAGGTGAAGTCAACAGCAGCACTTTACAGGGAAGACTGCAGGGGAAATCGCGCCTGGTGACATACATGTTGGAAAAGCAAACACTGAGAGGGAGCGGATAAACTTAACGGTGTGTGTGTGTGTGTGTGTGTGTGTGTGTGTGTGTGTGTGTGTGTGTGTGTGTGTGTGTGTGTGTGTGTGTGTGTGTGTGTGTGTGTGTGTGTGTGTGTGTGTGTGTGTGTGTGTGTGTGTGTGTGTATCAGTCCGTCTGCAGCGCTCATTTGTGCAAGCGTGCATGACAAAGTGTGCATTCCAGATGACTGAGGAGAGAAGCACTCGGAGGCAAGTTGACGTAGAATGACGAGTGAGAGTCGTGCACCGACAATTAGTCAACTGCAGACCCCCACCCCGCCTTCACTGTTCTCACTCCCCCTGCAGGGGAGTCTGTACGCAAAGCTGCTGAACTAGAAGCAGCTCTCTAAACAACTGAATGAACGTCCAGCTTAACCCCTCGCACACAAACTCAGCTAACAATGATCGTCATCCAGAGCTACAATGTGCTTTCATATTCCAAATTCTCAAACAACGCTTATTGTGTTGTCAGAGGTTGGACATTTTGGGTCATATTTGATCAATTTGTTTATGAGGAACAGTGCATTGTTAATCGTCAGAAAACATATATATACATTTTTTTTAAAAGATAATAATTGACATGCATAAGCCCCTACGCAGGTTACACAAACAGAAACATAACAAGTCCCAAATACAAGTACCAACATACAAAACTAAATTAAACAGGATTTATGATTGTTAACTCAAAAAAGTCACTCAAATGTTTTACCTAAAAAAAATGTTATTGTGAAATACTGTAAAGTTGTAGTGCTGTTTCACATAGAGTCATGGTTTCACAGAAATGGGTCAAAAGGACTTGGGAGCATAGGCCTCACACCGGGAGGGACTTTCTTTTTTTATTTTAAGAAAAGAAGACATTTTGAGATGTACATAAATGACATTCAGATGTTTGGAGGAATTTCTAAGAGCCATTTCCCTAAACAGTTTGCTAACTTTTCAAGGACTATGTGGGAGCGTCTTCTGGCACATCATGTGAGGAATAGCTGAAACCACAATTACTTGAATTACTGAGTTTGGAAGAACATCTCAAAGCTGATCCCTGTGTGGTGAAATGAACATCTGAAGTGGGCTGGTCACACCTGTTTAACTGCTCACAGTGAATTCCCTTTATGGCATTCTTCAGAAGCAACTTACTGTCATTAAAAGCCCATTCGGCCCTCTGATGACCACTAAGCTATAACCTTGTAGATTTGATTATGATGTGAATGAATTCTTGAACTGGCAGCTTCTTGGTGTAGCAGTGTTTAATAGCCCGCAGCAGCAGCAGCAGCAGCCGCTCAGTAACTCAAAGATAAGAGTGATAAATGAATCAACAAGTCAGGGGTGGACACGGCATGGTTTGTGGGAGTGTGCCGGCATCTTGTGATAAATAAGCTTTGGTGAAACATCGGCACCGCAGCCTTTGTGCCCGCTGCCCACCTTCAGATTCCCACAAAACCTTTTGAGCTGGAAGAACTGAGGATGGATTTGTTTGGAGTAAGGGAGTGGAGGAATGGAAGTATTTTTGGGAGGAGGCGGGAGAAGAGAGGACAGCCTGCATGAGGGAAGGCAGGGGTCAACATGGATTACAAAAGTGAGAAACTAAGCAGGTAGAAGGAGAAGCTCACTGGACATCACCGAAAAACACTTTGAAAGTAATAATGAGTTACTCCATGAGAACATGAATCAGTGACCAACAGACCAGGGATCTAAAAGGTCGACACCAGACTGCAATTTCCTTCAAATGTTTAGCTCACGATCCGGGACTGAGGACATTTAAACATTTTAGAAAAACATGTTCAAACTCGCACAGTTTAGTGATCACTGAAATGGGCTATCAAAGGTCAAGGAATAAGGATATGAGAATGAAAGCAAACACCACAGTACGAACCGATGGAAGGTCATATATTTTCCATGAACTAGTGCCATTTATTTCCCATCTTATTATTATGAAAAATGACGTAAGAACTCCTACTATGAGTTTATTATCAGGATACAGTTGAAGTTCTGTGGCAATAACCTGTCACTATGTTTCACTTGAACCCAAAACAAAACTTCCCTTCCATCGCAACCCCTTTCCCATGCAGTGATGTTTTCAGGGTTAGATCCTGCTAATAAACGGAGACAACTTACAGTTAGTGGCTTAACCACTGTATTTTATGAACCACTCACAACTGTGGGTGTAATGCAGCTCCAAAAATGATATCATTTCCACATTTCGGGGAACTTTCATTACAAAAAAAGTCAATTCAAAGGCTGACGTTTTTATTCAAAACACATGCAGAGAAACTTGCATAGATTTTGGCTAAAGGACCCACTGTTAATTAACAGTACTGTAGACGTATCCCACCACGCTGCACAAGCTCACTTACACTGCTAAATGGCTCTACTTTAGCATAAGGGTTTATCATGAAAGTCTATTGTAATTGTAAAATGCCGCTCAAATGAATAGTGTTATATATTAGGCAGTAAAAAGTCAGAAATAAAAGAGGGTTTTTACTTCTCATACTAAGTTAAAGTCACTAAAGTTATTCACTACAGAGTATCATCAAGCACAGCCTCAAAACCAAGTTCAGAGTCTGTTAATAAAGATCTACATTGTGTGAGTGCTCTTCAAATAGTAGCATTAAAACAAAGTCATACTGTTGTAATTTAAGAGTTAAAGACAACTGCTTTTAATTAAAGATGTAGTTAAAGTAGATTCACATAATGTATACAAGGGAAGGAAGGAGCATGTGGTCATCATTTGCTTGTACAACAGCGTAACAATGCATACCACCAGGACTAGGTTATCCTCTCTTCCTGCCTTCCCCTCTTTGTCCAATCTAGATGACATCAACAAACGGCAATGGTTAACATCTTTTCCATTTGCTTGAATGTAAAGTTTAGGAAGAGTCGTTTTTTGTCTTTTCCTGGGCTATTAAATCTTGGTGGTGAACCAAAATAAACACTAACATATGTTTTATTCTGCTGCAAAACGTCACTCGTTTGCACAGGAAAGACTTTTCACACATTCACGTTTTGGTCAGTAAATACAAACGTTTTTATTATTTGGATGTAGACCAAATCATTACCGTTAGACATCAGGGACTCAAAGACAATTTAACAATTGATGAAACATTTTCAGGTAATTAATGTCAATTTACATTGACCCTAACCCTAAAAGGGGAAGCTTTACTTAAAAAAAGGCATTTTGTGTGTGTAGTGTCACCTTAATATTTTATTCAAACCACACTTTCCCCTGCAGTTGACCAGAAGATATGAAACACAACATTTAAAGTAAAATAAATGTAGTGCATCATAGTATCATCAGCATGGAGAAATGCTAATGTAGTCCTTTAAATTACAGCTGCACATCAGGCCATCTACCTCATTGGCTAGCAAATCCATGCTAACAATGTAGCTGCAGGGGCTTCACTGAGGTAAAAAGGTCATCAGAGAGCGCTGAATGGGAATAAAATCAATGACTAAGGCAGATGTATATGGAGAGTGGTAAGGATGGCATGTTGGGGGGGTTCGTCGGCAGGGAATAGAATGTTATGAAGAGAGAGGACAGACAAATGAGGGGTCTGACGGAGGATAAATGTTCACTGTGCACGAATGCACATAAGTGGACAACATATGAGGCCATTAAACATGATGCTTCACAAGAGATCAGGTCAAAGCAAGTGACACAATGGAAATATGTGGCCCTCGTAATAAAGACTATGAGAGTTGTCCTTCGCGAATTAGGGCATGTACATTTCTTTCACAGAGATTCACTATCATATGAATCCTAGCATCGTAAGGTGGCTACAATAAGCCTGCATACGGAAACATATTCTATATATATGAGCCTTTGAGGCCTGGTTGAGTTTTGACCAATGAGAAGCTGCCCTCGGAGCTGCAGGTTAAAGCCGAGTTGAGCCAATACAAACATGATTTGCCTTCTGCTTTAACTACAACTGGCTGACAGAGATATTTCGAAGAAACCAACACGTGGGGACCCATTGTATTTCTGTATTTGCATATAGTATCTCATTTTGGTCTGCTCCATATGAAATCCATTGCAGTTTGGTAAGAGAGGAGAAGACCTTTTTGGGTACCTTTTGGCCACTTGCTATCCTATCAAACCCAACGAGTGATAAACTAACTGTTCTACTTGATGATCTAATACTAAACTTGGAAGAATGTGGAAAGTCTTGGGAACCTGTGATATTTAATTAGCATTCTAAACCCGTTATCTGTGCTATCTCACACTATCATTTGGGCTGCTTAAAAGAGGTCTACTGAGGCGATCGTTTGCAATTAAGAGAACAATAATGACAAAGACAGCGATAAAGTTCTCCGTTACGGTCTGTGCCGGAGGAATCTATCTCCTGATAACCTCCATTTGATTGGACACTTTAATCAAAAAGGGCCAAATGTCTGTGCTCCAATCTTATTATGCGCCCGAGCAGGGGGGAACACACTATCGAATTCGCTTCAAAGTCAGCCTGGAGCCTCGGAGCCCTTGCGCAGTATTCTGCCCTGCAATGACTCCTGCTTGTTAGTGAGTAATATCTGGCGCAAAAGGGATTGCATCTGGGAAACTTTAGCTGAGGTGCATTTTTCTTCAGGTTCACTCACTGTTTTTTTTTTTGCTTCACGACCTCTTGCCTTCAATGTTGTTTAATTCACTTGCTTCTTACTTCCTCCTCTGATTTAGTTTTCGAGTGGTCACAACTGTAAACATGTGCATCTTCTCAGGAGCACAGATGAAAAAGAAAAGCCATAATTGCCAGCTTCTAGGTGCCGGTGTTACCATAAAAACACCTCCAGGCTCCTGGAACTCTGTATCCATAAACACACTGAACATATTGAAAGCTGAGGTAGAGGAAACGCTTTGAGGGCAAAGTTTAAGAGGTGGGCTGTAAATAAACTTAGCTTTGATTTCCCTCCACCATGCCAGCAGGCTGCATTGCAAACACTTTCATCAATAAAGAGTGAGTGCTAACCCAGGTGCCGCTAGAACAACATTTGTCACTCCGATGCTCTACATCTCAGAAGAAGAAAAAAAGTTCCATAAAAAGTTCCTAAAACAACATTTATCAGTATTAGAAGTATAAGGTACTGATAAAGCTGTCGTTTGTATTCCTGCTGGCTCAGTGCAGCCCTCTGCATGCTCTGCAACATTATCAATTTCCAGATGACGAGATTACACAACTTGTTTATTGTCTCCCTACTGCTTATTTGCATGAATCACAAAGGAAAGAGGCCGAGTTAAGGCGACTAAGAAAGGAATGTGGAGAGAATACAAAAATCAGTGATGCAAACACAGGTATGGTGAAAAAAGAGAGAACTATTAAAGGCAGAAAAAAACTGCGTAATATACCATCTGACAAAGGCTTGTGCTATAATGCTTCAATTAACTGGCTATTCTTTATAATATACTCAGATCAATAGGAGACAGAGATGTTAAGTTATAAATCAAGGGTTTTTATTATTATTTACAGCAGGGGTGGGGAACCTTTTTCCTTTCAATTTTTACAACATCCTCCGAGGGCCGTACAAATTATTGAACTCAACCTCTGCTTAAAAAAACTAAAATCACAGCCAATTAATTTCGCCTTTCTTTCATGCTGTGCAAAGAAAAAGCAACCTCTTAATCCAGATATCTTGCCATGACTCGCGCACGCATGCATACATACATACATACATACATGCATGTGCACAGTGTGGCATGACCACCAAAACAGAAAGATGGACACAAGATGTGTGCAAATGTATTTAGTATCCATGTGAAAATGATTTAAGTGGGGGGGACCTAACCTCCTCTAGGGGGGTCCGGGGGCATGCTCCCCCGGGAAGATATTTTTTTAAATATTGAAGTTAAAAGCATCAATCTGGTGCACATTGAGAGCAACATGAGGAGATCTATGGATACATCTCTCAACACCCATATGAAACAGAACTGTAAGCAGATTCTTCTTTTTGGATATTTTACAAATCACTCCCCTTTTAAACTCTATTCTTGTTATTTTTAACAACTTTTTTGTTACTGTCATATAGTATTTTATACCTGTTTTTCATTTAGTCTCTAATGTCTCATTAATAATTATAATGATCATATCAAGGTGTGCCTTAACCTCACTGAGCTGAGGTTATTTGAGCCTCTCAGGAGAGAGCTCTCTTCCACCTCCAAAAGCTCTTTAAATTCGTTAGCATAGCTAGCTAACCAGATGCTAATAACAAAAGATCGCCACTGTGGTTACAACTAAAGACACAGCCACGCAAACACTGCGGCATGTGCACGGCTCCTTATGGGTACTGCAATATTTGAAGAGCTGGAGCAGCGTTCCGGTGCTCTCCGTAAGCACTCTAGTCTACACTCCTTTCAGACGAGAAATAACCACGTGAAGACGAAGACACGTTACGCTCGTGTTGTGTTCAAGGAACCTGTCCTTGGCCAGGAAATTATTAATTAATTAATATTAATTATTTTGCGATCTAGATTTCTTCTTCTTTTTTTAAGTGAGGAGTTGTCCGTCAGTCGGACGGACGGACTGACGGACCCCCCCCCCCTCCCCCAAAACGAAAACTCTGCAGTTCTCCACGAATTACACAAGTCACCCAAAGCAGCGTTAAAAAAGCGGGAGGCGCCGAAAAGCGACTAATTTGCATCCCTGAAAAATGCAATTGCACACTGGTGAGGTCGGCTGGATACTGACTAACCACATCTCACAGCGCCAGTGCAACACAGAACCCTCTGCGACACATCCAACATGTGCCTGCATCATTGCTTTGTGACCTAGGTTAAAGCTCTAAAATCTGATACACATGTATTACTTTTGAAACCTACTGAATGCAGCCTTATTGCTCGGTCTAAAATAGTATTTTCTACTGCTCCAGCAGACACAGGGGTCCCCTGATATTGTAGGAAAAATACAGCAAAGAAAACGAAACATATCAAACGCAATATATTTCAACCTACTGCTATATCTCACAATGTTAACGAAAGTGAAAAGTCATTTATGCATCTGCTTCAAAATGTAATGAGTTCCTCCTTGGCCAAGGCTACGCCCTAACACATAGTGTCATGAACATTGGACTTGTTTTTCCGTAATACTGCTGACAAACAGACAGACAGACAAATTAAAACACAAACCAAAATAATAAGCTCCCCATTCCAGTAAATATCCAAACCCCTATACAGTTTGATTGTCTGAGCTGATATATTTTAGGGCCTAGAAATGAACACAATCAGATTTCATATGTGTTGGCTGAGCTATGTGAACAGATAACACCCTGTAAACAAGTCATTACACTAACGGTCCCTTAATGATGTGAGAAGCTGCTTCCCTGTCTGACAACGTGATGGACATCTCAGAAGGCACTTGAGGACAGCCGGCACGAGAAGTCACACGATTTAAACAAAACAGTAGTCTAAAAAGAGTGAGGGAGATGAAGATTGAGCACACCCATTCATGTAATTAAAGAAGAATAATTCATTTCACGATGAGAGATGACAGGTTTGGCTGATCTGATCCCTGCTTTAAGATAGTGTGAGAATTCGCAGCTCGCAATCATCAGCCTAAGTGGAAGCAAACTTGTCAACGGACAGAAATGAACTCAACAATATGTTCCTTTGCGTTTGTTGACTGCAAGTTAACCAGCTGCTGACCACAGAGTACTCCTTGCCAGCTGCTGACATGCTAATTCGCCTCTACGCAAATCCCTCACATTCCACAAATGAGTGGACGAGCTGCATCTCTGGCCCCCGGCCCCTGCCCTCCTAATGAGGCCCTTTAATTAGCCGTTAAACATGGAGACCGGCCAGTGCCTATTTGCCCACGCTCCCTTTCTGATCAATGGCCATGACATTTCTGACAATTACATGTTCGAGGGGAGGAGGGATGGAGTTTCCATACTGCTGCTGTTCCAATTTAGCTGTAGTGTAAATATCACAAACATGAACAAACAACCTAAAAACTCACTGACCTTAAAATGAATTATGTAAAGCATTATGTAGTGCATATAAGCTGTGAAATACATTTGTTGTGACATTTTCAAAGTTCAATTTTATTTATTTATCTGACTTAAGCCCCATGTTCTTGATGGCATTGTATTGAAGTGTACTGAAATGTGTTTCCAATATTTGTACGCATATAGAATGTTATAAAACACCTCCAAATACAAGGCAATCCATCCCAACACCACCAAATTTGAGTTTAGTCTATAAAACATTGTTGAAATGATGCCAACATATAAATATAGAGTAACAACCGTGGATAGAGATGCTGTTGGGAGCTGAAGAGTATTGATTCGTGTTTGTTTGTGCTTAGACAACCGCTCCTATGGAATTCCCCGTGTGTGTACATGTGTGTGTTGACAGCATGCGGTGGTGGCCCACGGCTGATGAGCACCCCGTGTCATCAGTTACCCATGGACCAGCCTCCATGATTGTTGACATCCATCTATGCCAAATCCCAGCCTCTCTTATGGAGTATCATAGCAACTATACCTCTAGGGGCACACTGCTTAGGGGTGTGCCTCCGGCCTCGAGGCATGATTACAACAGTATAGGAGTAGACGATCAATCTGCAGTGTGTTTTAGCACCGTGGACATACAGTCATGGACTCCAATTGACTACATTATAATGGGCTTCATTGGGAAGCATCAGCATTAACTTAATGGTAACTTTCAAACGTAATGCATCTGACAATCCACACCGCGGCACAATCAACCTCTGTAATGACCACATCTCTCTTTGCATTACATCACTCTAATCACATCTACATAAAGCAGGAGGAGTGCGATCAATGATGGTATCATCTTGAGGCGGGGGACACACCACCACAGCGCCTCAGAGTTTTATACACGGTGGTGGTAACCTACTCCTGACCTCAGCCTGACTAAATGCCCTGTGCTGCTGCCAGCACTGCAGCTAAAGCCCAGCTGGAATAATAAAGCCAAGACACAGTCGTCCAAAAGGAAGCATGGAAGCACTGCAGTGTATAGAAAACACGGTGATAAAAACATTATGTGAGGAGACTAAAGAGTTTATTGCCCTTTTCACTGAAGTTAAGAAGACTGGCCTATAGATCTTTCAAAATAAACAATGGAAATGTGCAGAAACGTCTTCTGACTCTTCCTCACAGTTATACCTCAATCATCGTCTCCTACACTGGTCTCTAGCTGCATGCTGCTGTCAAATACATTGATGTGCAAAATCCCTAATTGTATATACTGTCAACTCACATTCAACTTTAACAATGCACAATGTGATTTGGTTGCATGGAACTCACATCCAGTTTCACAATAAGGCAAGCTTTGGAAAGAAGGTGAAATAACAGCAAAAATAGAAGCACAGCAACAAGTGCACTTAGCAAGTCCACTTAGTGTATCGCTTTTACTTTAACTACAATTGAAATGGCCTTGGAGAGATTAGCATGATGTTAATGATCGGAAAAAGCAAGACCATCTGTGATAAGACCGCCTGATTATTTATCACTAGCCGTTGAACTGTATTTAATATTATGTGCTAAAAACCTGTGAGATGAAATATGCAAGAGAGGTTTCTTTATGCTACATACAGAACTGAGCCAGAAGCTAACTACAGTAGGGTGAAAAAGCAAATGGATTTATGGGGAGTTTGGTCAAAGTTTACAAAGCAACAAAATACCACTGTTGTGTGATTGACACTTGTTATCAGCCCAAAAAGAAGTTTCTTTATCTCTACTAGTTTTTTTTTCTCAAAGTAGGGTAGGACATACAAAAGAGGAAAAAAGTCAAATGAAGTTGGAAGAATTCGGTGCAAGGGGGGGAAATTACAAGACGAAGAAAAAATGTCAACAATGTAGCTATGGGAGAGGCAGGTTTTGTTGTAAATGCTGAACTCGCTTTTCCTGTGCATCTACATTTACCATGACAAACATAAAAACACACAGTTCCACAAGCTGCATTGAATGTAGAAAACCGTACAAATTGAATATAAGATCAACTGTCATTGTCGTCATAAATCTAGGCAGGTGAATTAATCGTTTTTCAACTTCAGCAATATGACTAGCAATAAAGCTCATAGTGCACCGAAACCTGTACAGCTGAAATGTTTCAACCTTTCTTTGATTTGTGTATTTCTCGCAAGATTGCTCTTTTGCCAAGTAGTGTGTCGCCATAAGCAGAAATTGAAGTGCTCTACCTGAGGCCAGCTATTCAAACTGGATGTTCATGCACGCCAAATGCAGCTTTCTATGAGTTCTGATTCAGCTAAAAAGAAGATTTTAAGGGAAAAGAGCCAAAGGAAGGATCTTACCGTAAGCCAATTTTATCCAAAAATGTTTCGTTTCTGTGCAGTGTGGAATATTGACAGAGATCAGGTGATGTATCTCGTATCTGTCACCTCAGCAAGTCTACTGTGAAAGAACCTGTATGGGACACTTGCTCAGGGTTGGGTGTGTGTGTACAAGTGTCCACACACACACACATAAACATGCATGTTCATTTGTCACAGTGTCACAGTGGGAAGGGCCGTAAGCATGATCCTATCGCTGCTGCTATAGGAACAAAAGTCAAAACACCAAAATCAGAGGGGTGATTTGGGATGGGAAGTCTCCATCAGCACTGCGACATATGAAGGAAGGCTGATAAGTCGTGGCTGAACAAAAGACCACTGATGATCTTTCAGGATATCTCCTTTGTTAGGTTGTGTCAAAGGGTTGGGAACATACCATTCCTTTCAAAATGGAAGTGGCAGCCTGGGATCAGAGCGCACATCTGTTGTTTGCACAGTTATTTTGAGTCCTAAGGAGTGGAAGGGAAAAGGGATCTTGAAATCACTCTGCTAGTGCCTTAACGGTAGATTCAAGAGAAGATCAAAGAATAAGCAGATCGGGAATTGAACACTGAAACTGAGGCTGGGTCGTACAGCATGACGGCAGAAACTGGCTGCATGTGTAAGAGATGACATCAGACCACCCAAAATGAAACTGAACAGGTCCGACCACATGTGTAACATTCAGTAAGTGTGTCTTTCTTCATAAACAAACTTTTCCCTTTCATCCCTTTTCTTTCACTCCAGTCCAAACTGGAACCGACTGGCCTCGTTTTACATCAAAGTTAATACAAATGTTTCTTTTTCTATTCCCAAGTGGTCATACATGAAATACAAAGTCTCGGGTCATGCTTGGCTTCTATAGAAATTAAAAACACACACGTTTATTCAGGTCATGACTACTCCTTATTCAGGTTCATATTTAGGTTACATGGTTGTCTGCAGCAAAACAAAACCTAGTTTATTGAAATAAATCATGTTTGTCAAATCAGCCAGCAGGTGTGATGAATGCAAAACCATAGTGCAGTAAAAACCATCCATCACACTGTCTCAGGACAAAGCAGGAGAACACTTTAAAGTGTCAGACAGACATGAGCAATTGAGCCCGAGTGAACCAACGACGGGATGAGAACAACAGGAAAACTAGGGTAGATAAAAAAAGAGAGAGTGATAATGCATAAGACACAGGTATTGTCAGATGAGAGAAACACACACCAAGTCGCCATCTGCCTGCCGCAGTGTGTGTTGTGTCCTCGGTTAACCTCCATCTTTAATTGAGCGTTGAGAAGGGGTCTGACGGAGCAGCAATTTATCAGCCACATATAAAACAATGCAATACAATGTTCCTGCTATCAATGAGCCACATTAAAGAGGGTGATGAGATGAGATGCATGATAGTGCTGAGTATGAAGAACTTTCAATCTTGTTTTACGTAATGGCCAAGGATACTCCCTTTTACTCAGGATGTGTGCAATATGTTATTTCACCACCATCATAGAAGCTCTCATTGGAAACTGTTTGGAAAAGGGCAGACACTTTAAATAGAAAGGTGATTAGATGAACCATATGTCAATCACACTTTGGCCTAAGCCAGTCAGCAGAAGAGCCAAAACATTGTTTCCTTTGAGCAAAAACATTGCAGCTGTTCTTTGCTCTTCTTTTAATGAAGAAGTATTCTCCAGTGCCATACTGTAGCTGATGCTATTTCAGCATTTACGCTAACCTCTTTAGGAACTGGCAGTTTTGTTCTGAACATCTGTTTTTACAACCGGATAGAAAGTAAGTCCCAACAACATCTTCCCATGCGTCTCCATCTTTTGGAGGAAATGTCGTGGTTAAATGTCTTGCTCAACGGTACCACGGCTGCAATATGAGGCAGCAGAGTGCATTTTTCATCCACTTTTAAGCTAGACCCTAAGCTTTTTTTTACAACAGCGAGTCTCCTGCCTCCTCAGGTGTGATATGAGCTCGACTGAAATATAATATTTAGAAGGCGGTGTGCTGATATGAGGTGTTACAGCCGAGCAGCTCAACAAGCTCGCTAACAGAGCGGCTGTCGTATTGCTGGCTGACTGTAGGCAGTACCGGGTCCAGGTTCCATGGGGAGGAATGGAGGGCATATGGTTGTGATTAAAACAGGGGCAGCAGAGCACAGCGTTTACATTAGCGTGCTGCCTAAGGGGCTGTGCAGCTTTATGAAGGCCGGTGCCAGTCACCGTGCTCAGTCTGCCATACTCACAGTTTATAGAGGCAGAACTGGAAGTTGATAAATTGAGCAGGAGAGTATTTTTCTACCTGTCTGCCGTATCGAGCTAATTATTCTTTCAGCAATGACTGCCATCAAGTCTGATGTCTCTTTACAGCCGTTTTCTCTTTACAGCGGCTGTGGTGTGATGAAGTGTAAGGACAGAAGAGTTGACAGGAGAACTTCGTGACAAGTTGTGAAAAAAAACATCATCTCTATGCTATGACTATGACCCTCTGTTAACATGCTCGTGTCTATCTGTCATTTAGCAGCAGATAACTGTGTCTTTTACAGATTTGGCAGTTCCTAAGTATGAAATAACGTTCTCTATTGGTAACAGTATCGCTTAGGGATACAGGTTTTTGATTCTAGTCCCGTGTTTTGTTTTTAGCGAACGTGTGTACTGCCTGTTTTAAGGGTTATTCATGTTGTAGATGTTGTTTTTATCTTTTGTTGTTATCTTTTGTAGGGCAAGATGACTTGAGGTGAGATTAGAGACAGGGAGAGAGAGATGAGGAGGGTTTGTTTGAGTGTATTTACACTCCTCCTTGAACAGTTGGAGGGAGTCATTTCCACAGACGAGCACTCGCATCGACACACTTGAGCATGCAGCACATCAATCACAAACATACACACAAACAAGATCACGCTCACAAACAAACGGATTAAAGCGAAAACCCCATCTCAGACACTTTCTTGCACTGTATATCAGCTGTCTGGGGTGTTCACAGCACTCAGTTTTTTCTATTTGTTGTTTTACCAAATGTCATTCAACCAGCCACATCTCTTTAGTTTTTGAGAATGTGCGTGTTGCATCCAGCCATGTGTTATAAATGTAAACAAAGAAAGAACATCGATAATGACATTGTATCAGAGCTTGTTAACGCTGAGTTGATGCAAGACTCAGGCCCCTTGGAGGAAATCCACCAATTTTACAGTTCAAAGTCTGACTTCACATGTTGAACCCCCTCCAAGTCATTTCATAGCAACAGCCTTCCCCGGGTCTCAACTTACTGTGAATCTTTCCACATAACAGCTTTAGAAGCAGGCCTTTGTTCAAATCAATGAAGCCAATCCAATTTAGATGTTTGACAGCTCTGCATTAAGAAGGAGCCGCCTGCATCACAGCTTTCTTTTCATGCTTTTCTATGGGGTCTAATATCCACACAGAGAGCAGCTTTAGTCTGTAACTCTCGTGGTGGAGTGATGAGCGATCAATCACGGAACACCGACAGTAGATTCATGTCAAAGCTGGGGCTCAGTCCTCGTTGTGGAGGACCAGGGTTCGAGTTAGAACCAGGGACAATTTACGTGTGACTCACCCCTTTCAAATATGTCTCTCAAATAAAGGCACTGGTGGCTCAAATGCATATTTAAAGAAAAAAGCGAGATGATATTAATTATGTTTTTTTTAAATCAAGTCTAAATGCTTTTTAGAAAATGGGGAGATCTACCTTTGTGTAAATAATATTTTGCCAGTAGACTCATTATTTTACAAGATATTTAGTATGACATTATTTGTGATCATATTCTCAAACCAGGCTTTCATGTGATATGCTACTTCAGTACATTATGGGAAAAAACTATAACTGGGAGCATTACAGAAAAATGCTAATTAACACCACATATTTATGGATGACAGTACAGACTCTACCTCTGACTATTCCTGTAACATTAATCATACTCGATCAGGAAGGTACCACTTCCACCCCATTTATATCCAGGACAAACATTGAAATTCCTATAATGTATTATTGATACAAGACTGGATGCAGTAACATATAAATTGCACACATGTACACATAATGTCTCACCCTCTGCATGTTGCCACGACCTAGGTAGCATGCTGCAGATTGAAAGACATGTTGGAATTTCAACAACAACAACACACCTCGCCCCCAAAACAGGAAATGAGAGTGATTTGTGGCTGCTGATTATTGGCACAGTCCACTTTAGGCTGATTAGACCGTGGGACTGGGGGGGCACGGCCATTCCTCCTGACATGAAATATGGAGGTAATATCTGAAGCCTTCTGTTGGAGGATCCCGACAGCTTAACGATGTCTTACAAACATTCACTCACAAAGACACAAAGATGGAGCATAAACCACCACACCACATTACTGATGTCAAATAGGAAACGTCACAAAGGAGTCAAGCTAAATTATTGTGCCATATAGGTCTTGAATACCTCCACTGTTCGTTTTTGTCCCACAGTTTAAAAACACACAAGTCAATGATTCCAACGACAAAAATCTAGGAAATACAACCAAGCTGTGAATTGTCTTCACTTCCTCCCCCCTTATCAGCGCTGCTATCAGCCACCCATCCATAGCCTTGCTTTGACCTTGTTCACATTCATGGTTCACCTGCTGTGTGTCAGAAAAAACATGATAGCAACACAAGAACAGTGTCAACACCGCCACTGTTGAGTGTGGGAACGCAAAGAGAGCCAGGCACCCAGGGGCGGGAGAGGAGGGGCCACGACTTGACACTGACCTAAGATAGGGGTCTTCCTTTACACACTGGGAGAAGAATTATGAAGACGAAATGAGAGAGAGAAAGGGTCTTGAGACAGATTGAATGGCAGTAGCATGAGACTGGATCTACTCTCATGTGATGTAATTGGATTCCTGGCAATATGGGCTTTCGGGGGGGGGGGGGGGGGAAGTATGGAGGACAGGAGGAGGGGACTGAACCGAGAGAGAATAAATGAGATGAGAGTAGAGGGAAGAGGTGTGCAGAGTGACATGGAAGAGGATTGATTTCAGTTTGAACGCTGGAATGAGTCTCATGGGAAAGGAGGGAAAGGGGCTTGGTTGGTGCAAAAAGCCCCGGCAGCTCCGTGAGGTCGCGTCAAGCTGTCCACCATCGATGGAAGAAACTATACACGCCCAGATTTTATGACCTAAGACGTTTTCTGTTTAATCAGTAAAGGGAGAAAGAGACATCCCCAGGGAGGGAAAACGAAACAAAGTGAAAGAAAGTTACGATGGGTGTGAGCTAAAATGCTAATGAGAGAAAAATGAGGTAATCTCTTCTTGTTCTTTCTGGTTCCCACGATTCAAGGCGGAGAACCTCGTAATCTCCACTCGTTATTTTGTTTTTCAGCATGATCAAAAGTTGCATTCAAAATACATTTGACCACAAAAAGGAGAGGCCACGTTACACTGATGAGTGCATCGCTCGTCAGTGGAGTTTGTTTGGTTGGTTTGCGCACTTGAAACCAAGACCATGAAAACTGAAGATAACTCACTAAAGCCTCCGTATTCATGAAAACCTAGTTTAAAACTGGTGTTTTCTATTACCTGTCATATCAACTCTAACAGATGTTGTCAGTTTGAAGTTGGAACAGCTAGGATAGACAACTTGGCCAGGTGGACAGATCATCAAATGATATCCGTGATACATTTCTCCATCTGTTGAAGATCAACCTGGAGTTTAGCAAGAGTTGTAAGATATACAAGAAAGTATGCAGAAGGAGTAGATCGACAAATGTTTGGAACCTGAATAATAATCTGTCAGCCAAGAATCGAAAGAATTTGGCTTACATTTCTAAATAAAACGTCTCTTACTTCAGGCGAAGAACCTCTGTTATACAAGAAAGTGTCATCACTGACGAACATAAGCATCCTATGCCTCGATCAGATCTACTTGTCCTCTGCCTCTCATTCAAATTACTGCAAAGTGAGTGATGGCGCTGTGGTTGACCGGGGCAGCGGTGTAGCGCGCGCTCTCCACTGTCAGGTAGACTGAAATACCTCCCTGTACAGCTGGCGCTTAGCAGGGCAGAAACAACAGAGAGAAACGGACCAGATGAGCGAGCAGGCAGGCAGGTACACACACACACACACACACACACACACACACACACACACACACACACACACACACACACACACACACACACACACACACACACACACACACACACACACACACACACACACACACACACACACACACACACACACACACACACACACACACACACACACACACACACACACACACACACACACACACACACACACACACACACACACACACACACAGATCTAGCCTGTCTTTCTGTGTCTGCTCTAATTCATCAGAGTGTCAGGCAGATGGGATAGCAGGGTCGAGTACACGTGTGAGTGGTTGTGTGCGGTTGTGTGTGTGTGTGTGTGTGTGTGTGTGTGTGTGTGTGTGTGTGTGTGTGTGTGTGTGTGTGTGTGTGTGTGTGTGTGTGTGTGTGTGTGTGTGTGTGTGTGTGTGTGTGTGTGTGTGCGAATGTGTGCCTTCTAGCTGCCAAAAAGAGAACGTGGAGTTAAAGCCAGGATAACAGTTTGGACGGGTGATTTCCCCCACATCTACTGGGCCACATTTGGTTGCATGGCAATAAATAGGGCTGCACAATTCAGGAAAAATAACTAATTGTGATTATTTTTGACTGATATTGCAACTAAGATATATTTGTTTAACCATAATCCTTGTTATCATGAAAAAAATAATTAACCCTTGTGTTGTGTTCGAAAGCTGTTACCGTTCATGGTGTTCAATTTTGACCCATGAGTCCAAAACACTCAAAAAAAATGGCTATCATCCAATATTGTTTTAACTACATCATAACTAACTTATAATGCATCCATAACGGTACAATCCTGTTGTAATTGAATGGCCCTAAAATACATTACACCACATATTGCACACGTGCATGTGTGTGTTCAAGTGTTAGTGTACATATTCTTTGAGAAAGGTGGAGTTCCTGTGGGGGGAGGGGGGGGGGGGGGCAGAGGGAGGGGAGACCAGGTACATGTTGCGAAAAGTGGGGGGTGGGGGGGGGGTGTCTAAAGTCAAAGATGAATCTTGATTGGGCAACATTTGACCTCGAGGCACCCAAAACCATTCTGCTGGGTCTCCCCAGACCCGAACACCAAATGATACACTTTTTTTTTTAGAGACCTTCAGACTTGGCTAAAATGGTCCAAATCAGTTTTGTAGTGTTTATATAGCTGTTGTGGAGGATCATCATGAAACCTTGTTCCGATCAAAAAAACTAGAGCGTAGTTATTATATAATTTTAACTTCAAACGGGTCACGGGAGACCAGAACACAAGATAAGGGTTACATTTCAATCAAAATATTTATTTTAAAACATCGTCAGCCTTGAACAAATATTGTGCTTCCTACGATTTGAACATTGCACAAGTCCAGTTTGCAACACTGACCTCATAGAGTTGGGTTAGACTTCTACTTTGCAAAGGTTGTTGAAACTGTAAACTATGAATGCCCAACATGGGAACACAATCTAAACTGATTACACCAACATGGCTCAATCTGTAGACATAAAACAACAATGTTCCATTGAGAACAATGACGTGTAGCCATGGCACATGTGTTAATGACAGAAAAACTGCCTAGGGTTGACATTTCATGAGCAAACAGTAGCTGAACAGATGTGTTGCTGACTCACATCCAGCAGACACACAATCGCCTGTGGAAAACATTATCAGAATATAGAGCCGGTCTATCTATAGAGCCACAATACAAAGTCACTTTTATGACCTTGTTTGTGCCTTTTGGCGCACGAGGATTTGGGCAACAGTAAAGAGCTGTATTTAGACCACACACACACAAGCGTGTACGCCAGCGTGCACGCACACACACAAACACACGTTCTTACACAGGGCCTGTGGTCAGGATTTTAGATAGTTAAAGAACAAAGCAACACGTTTTTCCTCTGCTCTTTTTTCACAATGTTGAGCAGAGCTACGACATAATTTGTTTAAAACTGGAGCAACCATTTTCCTAATTTTCATATGAAACATGAATGTTACTATCCCATACATCTCTGCCTTTGTTCACAAGGTAAATCTGAGACTTACTTACACACACAGTTTGCATCAAGTAGAGCCTGTGTTTGTTACATTTGCATTTCAATCTTTGTAACATCAGATACAACAGTAGCTTCAAGGATAATTACACCTCATTGCTTGATAAAATATTCCCACATGTATAATAATGATTGAAGTAAATAATCTTAAAACAGTTTGTCATGCTAATCCCTTGAACTTCTCTCTGCAGCGTACCATAGATTAGTAGAAGCTGGTACTGAAGAGCAGCCAGCTCATAGCTTATCTGTGAGGGCAGAGGGCTCTGATGAACTCACTTCTTAGTGCTCTCTAGAATATCTAATGAAGAAGTAGGAGGTTGTATACTACTATCAACCTCATTTGAATTTAGGGATGCAAGTAAAAATGAAGAAAACATAATTTTTTGGGTCCATTAAACATTGGAAAAGGGAAAAAGATCATTTACAATCACTGAGAGCCTCGTGTGCGGTCTACAACAGGCTGGTGTTGTTGACATGAAAACATCATAATGGCTAATTAGCATACAAATGCTAATGATTGGCATTTGTTTTGAAAATAAAGTTAAGGATGAATTGAAATAGTTGAATATTAATCAATTAATTAGTAAATAGTCACAGCATTGTGTGGATATATATTATAGGATACCAAGAAATAACCCTAAGTGGTTGATTCAATTTTTAACAATCAACCTAACTATGTATATGACAGTTGTGTGGCTTTAACTTTAACAATATCTTAACAGTTAGTTATTGTGTAATGAACCTACCAAGATCACTTAAATGATTCTGTATTTCATATACATCTTTTACAAAAGAAGTGTCCGGGGCACCAGTGAGGGGCTGGACTCCCACCAGATGTGCACAACAATGCTGACAATGAGAGACAGCAGGAATGTGGCCTGTCCTTACTCAGACAGCCAAACAAAGTTATCTGGCTGTAACATCACGAGACTAAAAGCTTCTCCTCTGCCCGCCGCTGTCAATGTGTGTGTGTGCGTGTGCGTGTGCGTGTGCGTGTGCGTGCGTCAGACCGGGGATATTTTGTTTAGTAATCAGCCAAGCCCCTTGGGATTTAGAACCCTGTTGCTGTGACAACCAAAAGGTTATGCGACACCAATCACCTCAGACATGAGGTTTACACTCTCCAGATGAACAGAAGGGTGAAGGACTATTTAAACAAGGTAGAGACACATCAGTCCTCACTGTCCAAAGATAATCAATCCCTTTTAGGTGCCAGCCACAGTGAATACGCAGTTCAGACTCTTTAAAATGGGCAAGACAATTCAAATATTGACTCGGCAGAGGGTTCAGTGGCTCTGGGGAATTTGCATTTTACCAGCAAGGAAACAAGGGTGTAGTTAAAACATGGATGGATGCCGGAAGCACAGCAGCTATCTGTCCCCCACCCTCGTGATGAGTTTTGACATCGAGCTCCACCCAGTTCACCGGCCGACAGGTGCAGTGGAGGTATGCTGCAGTTTCACCTCAGCCTGTCGGACTGGATCAGCAAGTGTCCACACACACACACACACACACACACACACACACACACACACACACACACACACACACACACACACACACACACACACACACACACACACACACACACACACACACACACACACACACACACACACACACACACACACACACACACACACACACACACACACACACACACACACACACACACACACACACACACACACACACACACACACACACACACACACACACACACACACACACACACACACACACACACACACACACACACACACACACACACACACACACACACACACACACACACACACACACACACACACACACACACACACACACACACACACACACATATTTAGTCATAATTAAAAGCCATACAACTGATTAAGGAAATAGCTTAGAAATGAAATCCCGCATTAATTAACAAACCATTGCGTCAATTGAAGTCCACACCTTACAATTAAGAAATGCTGTGTCGCGTTACAGAGTAAATCGAATCAAATCAGAATTTATTATAGCCCCAAATAACAAGAAATGCCTCAAAGGGCTGTACAAAGCAAACAAAAGCAAAGACAAAAACAAAATACCGTACAAACGTCCCAGCATAACAATTATAAAAACATTATACAACATTATACATCAACACATAAGTATTGCCATGTGATAAAAGCACGTGACTGAAGTGATGGTAATGTTGATGGAAACAAGGTGATGGAAATTAGTTTACAAGGAAGACAGATGCGAACATCTGCTCCTATGGCTTTAAGAATGCAGATGGTATTTTTCTAAATGTTCCACTTCTGTTGTAATAAGAACATAAATAGTGCCTGAAACTGACATGTCCCTGTTCTGTGAACTGACAGCAGACTAAAGACCTGATGATGAACAGACACAGCCCAGACTGGCTGTATAGGATTCCAACCATTCCTACCAAAAGGACAATGAACTGCTTGGGGCTGCATGGAGCTAATAAACACAGACTTACTGGCAGCATGGGTGGGGTCTTCAAACTACAGGTTGCTTTGTCTTACATACATGTGAGTGTAACAAGGACAATGTGGGAGCTCATATTCTTGTAGAAAGGTTAGGGTTAGTTTACAGTCCTACTTGGCGTTCACTATTTTAAGGCTACTGCGCCTTTAAATGTTCTGAGCAGTGAGGGCCTAAGATATTCTACAAAATAATATTTAAAAACATTACAAAAAAATATATATTTAGTTATATTTTTCATTAGTTTTACCAAAATAACTTGATTTAATTGTATTTAAAATAACATTTCCAAAGAAATAAATCCTTCGAATCTGCCTATTCAGTTTCTGTTCGAATGTGAAGGGTTAAATGAAAGAAGCTCGTCTCTGTGAGTTACTGTGAAGACAGGAGCTGTTGGACGTCCTGCTATGAATTCACAGAGGGCCCGCTATAGTAACTGAACGAGAGAGTAATGTAAAATGACAGTACAATTGACCAATCATATCTTCCCTATAATTGGGTGGGTTTTATTATCGCAGGCTTTATTACAAGTTCCGCCCGCTGTGAAGCTTTTGTTGTTTACCATGGCAACAACAACTTCCTGTCACACTCGCCTTCAAAATAAAAGCACACAACTGCAGAGAAAGTAATAAACACAATGCAATATCCTTTTCAATTTCAAAGAACACAAATTGGGTTATTTACAGGTGTTGTTTTGTGTGGTAGAGGGTTGCTTTCTTTGATGCGTTTTGTACCCCGGGCCGTTGTTTTGATATTCCGCTGAAGTATACGCTGTGACGTAATAACTCTTTTTTTTTTTTCGAGGGAAGGGGTGGGGGTCAGAGGGCCTAGGTATAAAAGTCCCGGCTCGCCACTGGTTCTGAGGATACAGTGGGGCAAAAAAGAATTTAGTCAGCCACCAATTGTGCAAGTTCTCCCACTTAAAAAGATGAGGCCTGTAATTTTCATCCTAGGTATACCTCAACTTTGAGAGACAGAATGGGGGGAAAGAATCCAGGAAATCACATTGTAGGATTTCTAATGAATGAATTGGTAAATTCCTCTGTAAAATAAGTATTTGGTCACCTACAAACAAACAAGATTTCTGGCTCTCACAGACCTGTAACTTCTTCTTTAAGAGCCTCCTCTGTCCTCCACTTGTTAACTGTATTAATGGCACCTGTTTGAACTCGTTATCAGTATAAAAGACACCTGTCCACAACCTCAAACAGTCACACTCCAGTCCAGTCACAGTCCAGGCCCTTCTGAAGTTTGCTAGAGAGCATTTAGATGATCCAGAAGAGGATTGGGAGAATGTCATATGGTCAGATGAAACCAAAATAGAACTTTTTGGTAAAAACTCAACTAGACGTGTTTGGAGGAGAAAGAATACTGAGTTGCATCCAAAGAACACCATACCTACTGTGAAACATGGGGGTGGAAACATCATGCTTTGGGGCTGTTTTTCTGCAAAGGGACCAGCACGACTGATCCGTGTAAAGGAAAGAATGAATGGGGCCATGTATCGTGAGATTTTGAGTGACAACCTCCTTCCATCAGCAAGGGCATTGAAGATGAAACGTGGCTGGGTCTTTCAGCATGACAATGATCCCAAACACACCGCCCGGGCAACGAAGGAGTGGCTTCGTAAGAAGCATTTCAAGGTGCTGGAGTGGCCTAGCCAGTCTCCAGATCTCAACCCCATAGAAAATCTTTGGAGGGAGTTGAAAGTCCGTGTTGCCCAGCGACAGCCCCAAAACATCACTGCTCTAGAGGAGATCTGCATGGAGGAATGGGCCAAAATACCAGCAAAAGTGTGTGAAAACCTTGTGAAGAATTACAGAAAACGTTTGACCTCTGTCATTGCCAACAAAGGGTATATAACAAAGTATTGAGATGAACTTTTGTTATTGACCAAATACTTATTTTCCACCATAATTTGCAGATAAATTCTTTAAAAATCAGACAATGTGATTTCCTGGATTTTTTTTTTCTCATGTTGTCTCTCATAGTTGAGGTATACCTAGGATGAAAATTACAGGCCTCTCATCTTTTTAAGTGGGAGAACTTGCACAATTGGTGGCTGACTAAATACTTTTTTGCCCCACTGTATATGGCAGCTGGTGTTGAACAATGATACTCATTATGGTTTAATGGCAGAGAGGGTGAGGTTGAGCATGAATCGTCAACCAAAATAATATATGACATCATTTTATTATCTTCAAACGGATGGCAGGAGTCAGGTTTCAGATGATGACTCTTTGATAAGAGTCACCAACACGAATCCTATTGGCTCGTTTGTACGTAAACACAGAGAGAAGCACAGCCCTAGCAAACCTTTCATAAAACTGAGACCTGTCAGACTGCTCTACATGTTCTCAAATTGAAAAGTGTCTCGACATTGTCCCAAACACCATCCTACTAAGCAGGAAATGCCAGAGTACCTCTGCATGTCAACCCGAACAAAGAGCACGGTGGACAAAAGCAACACAAAGGATTGAGGAAGTGACACACAGGAATTGAAGTGGGAGCAACGGAGAGTCAGAGATAGTGAAAATGAATCAAAAGGAAAGCTGAACAACAAAAAATCCAATTCAAAAAGGAGACAAGAACTCAACAGCAGAGCTCGGTAACATATGAGAATGCTGAAAATGACTCCTTATCAAGGTTCATTCCCACTCCGGCTGCTTTCTCTGATAACATTGTTTCAAAGTGCGGGTGGAGCTGTGTGTGGTGTTTTTGGGCCCAACACAAATCAACACTTGTATTAAACTCACATCAACAGTATCTGTAGCTTTGAGGAGTGGACTACAGACAGGCCTGCCATGTGCACTGCAGAGGAGAAACACAGTGAGTGTGACAGAAAGAGAGACTTCTTCTTGTCCACTGTGACTCAGCAAGCAACTAGGCCACAATCCAGTTCCAAATGTCCCCTTATCAGCCCATTTACATCAAGAAGAATAGAAATCAAGCGCCCCTGAAGAGAAACAGTGTGTCTGGGAGCACTCAGATCCTAAGAGCCCCACAGGGAAATTAGATTTCTTGTCTAATTTATGAGCTCTGGAGCCCGGCAGAGCTTGAGGTCACGGAGCGACGTCTGTGCTCGACAGCAATCTTTTGCCTGTTTGCATTAATGAGCTTTTAAGAAAATAGGTGATTCTCTATGTGTTAAACAGATTGATACGATACATCATTGTTACGTGAACTGTCATTTCATGATAAGATGCATCTAGCGCAGACATCAAAGACAGAGAACATGGGGAGGGGGTCATGTAAAATGACTTGCTGATGTTGCACATTGCATTTGCAATGATTCAGTTGGCTAGACTATGGAGATTCAATTGCAGGAGGTGGAGAAAGATGCCTTCTGTTCAAGTGTCTCTCATTTATATATATAGAGTCTGATGTGATAGGCTTTTGGCTGTTTTAAAAAGTGGCTTGCGGCTATGGTTTAGGGCAGGGGTTGGGAACCTTTTTCCTCTCAAGGGCCATTTACATGTTTTCAACTTCCCCAGAGGCCCGTACAAATTATTGACCTCTGCTTAAAAAAACTAAAATCACAGCCCATTCATTTCGCCTTTCTTTCATGCTGTGCAAAGAAAAAGGAACCTCTTAATCCAGAGATTTTACCATGACTCGCGCATGCATGCACGTGCACGGTTGTGGTATGACCACCAAAACAGAAAGATATGGACACAAGATGTGTGCAAATGTATTTAGTTTCCTATCCATGTGAACATGATTTGAGTGGTGGGGGACCTAACCTCCTCTAGGGGGGTCCGGGGGCATGCTCCCACGGGAAGATTTTTTTTTAAATGTTGAAGTTAAAAACATCAACCTGGTGCACTTTGAGAGCAACATGAAGAGATCTATGGATACATCTCTCAACACCCATATGAAACAGAACTGTAAGCAGATTTATTTTTTCTTTATGGTTATCTTACAAATCACTCCCCTTTCAAACTGTATTCTTGTTTATTAACCTCTTAAGCCTGAGGGTCCCCCCAGTGGACCCCTCCCACCGTTTTTTTTACGAGACTATGTCTCAGGGCTTCTTAACATTTATGAAACTATTAATGTTCCATACCCTTTTAACGATAAGAAACTCAGCTAACTGACAATATGATTTTTTTTTAGCTAAAAGAAACAAGAGTAATACCAAGCCTTTGAATTAGCATGGAGCGAAAAAATGTGCTAACTAATGCTAACGGACTTTTGCACAGCACTCATGGTAGCAATGCACTTATTACTTATCGTCACTGCACAAACAAGATATCCGATTAAAGCTGAGACTCCACAGATTCCACACCTGTAATGTCATCACTGTACGACCCCGAATTCGGGAGCTATCAGCCAGAAAAGAGAAAGTAAACATCCGGTTTCAAAAATATTACAATAATTACGTCTTACCTTTTCTGATTTGTGATCAAAAGTTGTGTTCAACGGAATAAAAATGCCGCTCAAGGTTAATCCAATGTCTTTGTGTCACGTAGACATTTTTACTGATAATCCACCATCATATTTATGGCATATGGCAATATACTGGGTATAACGTTTTGCCGTCCAGGCTTGTACTTTCAGATATGCTTCGTTTGGTTCTCTATTACGTCCGCAATGGTAATGTTTCCGCGGATTTGGGAACGTTTCATCGATTCTATTGGAAGTAATGGTTAAGAAAAAGGTGTAAATCACCCAAATCGACCAATGGGTTCCAGAGATATGCTCCTGCGTAAAGTATGAAGAATGCCAGCCGGCGTAATTACTGTACGCAGCAGACTTTACTTATTGTTTACTACGTAAGGAAGCAGGAATTGCAGGACCCAGAGCACACGGAGCACAGAGCGGACAGCAGATAACGGAATTGCAGTTTTATTGCGTATAGATTATCAGAACAGTTCAAAGCGGACGCAGCCACATTGGATATTAACCTATGGATTTACTACATCATCGTTGTTATCGTTTTAATGCCATTGAAGACCAGTTTAGACCAGACAAAGACGAAGGTAAGCCATTTTTAGCATTGTGGGCTACCTAGCGCCACTTGTTTTGATGTACATTTTTGTTGATAACGTCGCGAGTTTGTATCTTTCAGTGTAAAGGTGGGCACCGTTAGATTCTGTGTCTTTACGATCATAAACGATGTGTTGGATGTGCAGCTAGGATAAGTAATAAGGGAGCTATGAGTGATTTTTCGGTGCAGTAATATGTCAGCATTTTTGGCTCGGGGCTAATCCAGAGGCTCACTGTTAGCATTGTGGGAAAGATAACAGAGTATGTATTTGCAATGAATACCTATAGTGATAATTCAAAGTAATACAATAATTTTTACAGTGAAAAAGGTCAAATGGAACTGATGGTTCCCAAATTACCCAGAGGTGAGTCCGCCTGAACTTTATTTTTCTAAACCTCTCTAAAAAGGTCAAATTTCTCTTGTTTTGCATCAATCTTGATACAGGGTACTTATTATATTTTATGTTTTGGATTCCTAAAGCTTTTAGTCTACTAACCCATCATTCAAGGGTGGTTTTCACTATAAGTAATGGGTTTTTTTTAGGCGGACATTAGAATTTAAAAGTTTTTACTATGTTCCATCTGAATTTACTTTAAAATAAAAACGTCTATATTGATTCTGACACTTCTACATCCAACTCAAAGATGTAACCTTGCTTTGAGAGAAAAGATTATTAATTTACCCCTTTTAGAAGTGAAGATATAGTCTTTGCTGTGTTAGTGGCATTTTCGAGACTGAAACCTGAAAAACAGGCTCAGGGCTTAAGAGGTTGATAACAACTTTTTTTTACCGTCATATAATATAGTATTTTATACCCGTTTACTTTATTCTCTTATTTTTTTATAACTATAATGATCATATAAAGATGTGCCTCACTGCACATTTACGTCACTGATTGTAGAAAAAGCTTCTTATATTCGTTAGCATAGCTAGCTAACCAGATGCTAATACCAACAAAGTTATTGACTGTATGATCAGTATGACAGATGAACAGATCGCCACTGGGCTTTCAACTAAAGACGCAGCCACGCAAAAACTGCGGCACGTGTACGGCTCCTAATCTGAAGTGCCGGAGCCGCGTTCTGGTGCTCTCCATCAGAACTACACCCCAGTCAGACGAGACATACCACGTGATGACACGTTAGGCTCGTGTTGTGTTCAAGGACCCTGACCTTGGCCAGGAAAAACAGGAACTCGCTTGTTTAATTCTTTTGCGGCGTAGATTTCTTTAATTTTTTTCTTTTTTGCATGTGTTTAGAAATTACCTCGAGGGCCGTACCAAATGGTCTTGCGGTCCGTATACGGCACCAAGGCCGGAGGTTCCCCGCCCCTGGTTTAGGGGGTAGATTGTTGTCTACCGATAGTAAGGACCGTAGTTAGATTTTCTAGCCCCTGCAGTCAACATATTGAAGTGTACTTAGGCAAGATACTGCATCCAAAACTGCTTTGGTACTCTAGCTAGAATTATGGAGGTTTTTTGTCAATTGCTTTGGATAGAAGCATGATCCAAATGAAACATAACTTAATGCAAACTTGACCAATCTTATTTTTTGTTTAATGCCATATAGGTAAGTATAGAAGTCAGAATGTGTACGTTCAGGTGATGGGACCAGGTGAAATGTTATACTTCATTTGAACCACGTTTCCGCAAGGCTTCCAACAGACATAAATGTCATTAATACTGAAGTACATTTCAGAGATTGTGCTTAACTTTCCAAGATTCTCTGGGCCATTGTGTCCTCATATAAATCAGAAGAGTTTGGGCAAGGTGCAGCAGCATTAGCTTGACAATGAGCCATAACAGGGCCCATAAAATAACTGTCATTGACACACAGCAGACACCTGGGACACTGAAATAGAAATCTTGGCGAGTTCCAGGTATAAACAAAGCATTCCTGAACAGTACAGAGAGCAGAACAGAAAGTGGTGAGTGCATGTTTGTGTGTCCCTGCATGCAAACTTAGGGGAAAATATCAGCATTCAATAAGCTTATGTTTATCCTAAGGGCATGGATTATGGATTTAACTTTACAAGTTAAGTGTATGTCTGCCTGTGTGTGTGTTTGTGTGTAAAGCTGTGGTGGTAGTAGAGTTGCATTACCGTGGGACTAATGGAAATCAGGCGCAGTCCACACAATCCTGCACATTTGACCAAACACACAGCTAAAGATCACATGATGCCCTCATGAAAGCCTCGCAAATGGCATCAACAGTACGCTACGTGTGTAAACCTCAGCTTCACAAAGCCTCTGTCCAGACCGGCGACAGTCAGTCAGCGTGCTGCTGAGCAGTCATTAGATCAACTGAAAATACAGGCATGATGACAAAGCCTTGTGTCAAGTCATAATCCTGCTGTATGGCAATATTTCCATATGGGCATCCGATTAGTCTCGTCACACTGGCCACTTCCAGCCGTGATACGTGGTCTGCAAGCTCTGCCATGAACATGCACAGATTTAAAGCTGAAGTGGATATGTCATTTCAGTAGATTGAAGTTGTAGTTTGGTGACCAATAACAAACATAGCAGGTCCAGTTTAATAGTAGATTTCTTTAACAATGTAATTCAAATAATACGGTAATTGATGAATCTCAGACGTTATTTTAGGTATTGTTTTTTTTTTTATCTTTTCTGATCTGTTGCTTTTATTATTATGTCTTATTGTTGTAATTCAAACTGTAATTGTAATATAGTGAAACCACGACAAATTGGAATTTAGTCATTGAGCCCCATTAAGCCTCTTTGCTTTCAGCAGATTGTGAAATGGTTAAATCTGGTTTTGCATAATGCCTGTATGTCATGAACAGTAGTATTAATTATAAGGACTTCTTTCTTGTGGGGCTTGGCAGAATGTCAATATAATATGGATATTGTGACATTAGACAAGTAATGGACTTAGATGTTGGACAGCATAGGAATTGATTAAGTGTCTTTTCACGTGCAGTAAAGTAACAGTTGAAGCGGCTCCATTGTCTGCATTCAGTCATTATATCCACATTACTGATGATGATTTATTGAGAATCCCCTTCTGTAAATATTTTAAGAGCAGCGATAATCAACCCCGACATTATCATCACAATATCAATTGAGCTATTTTTTTTTTTTTTTAATATTGGGAGATTTAAATCCTTCATATTGCCCAGCCCTACTTTCTTGTAAGTTTCTCAGAATATTGCCCCATATTGACTTCACAGCACAGTGGATTTAACTAGATGTGAAGTTCATTAAGAAGGGGGATGTGTCAAAAAGAGTCAAGGTGAAGATGAACAATATCTTCTTCATAAAAGTGAGGAGGATTATCATAATCATGTAAAAAGGTGGTGAAATTTACATATAAAGTAAAGTGCTGCGGTAATACTAGATTATACTTCTGAGGTCAATCATCATGAACATTTAGAGACTTTGATAAAACAAAAGCAGGGCATTATTGTTTTAGATATGCCAGACTGACTAACCACTTTGCAAACTTATATTAAAACAAAAATAAAGAGCAGAGTGGATCAGCTATTGACATTGACGTAATGGATAAAGGGTGGAGTAGCTGTCACATGAACATACGTCACTTGAAGAGGCATCTGTGACCGATGCCAACAGTGGAGAGAGAAGGTGGACACCATGTGACCTCTTAATTAAGTCTCAATCCTTTCCCTGTCTTTGCCAATTAGTCTCGGCTTGTCTAATTAAGTTCTATCAGCGAGCCGTCACATTTCCCTCACTGCAGCAGCTTAATGAAGCGTGTACAGTCGATGATGAGTGCGTTTGGACTGGATTCTGCCAGGGCAAAATGAGGACAAAGTTTCCTCATTGTAGTTTTCATACCCGACCTTTAAGTGCTCATGTGAATACTGACCTTTACTATCGGACGCATAAACACACATTGAAACAACAGCAGTGCTTTTAAAAAGGCAGTTACAGATAACATTGCCAAGTTATTTGTCTAATTTCTGATTTAAAGAACATGATATTGTGTGCCCGAACCAAGATACGTTGGTCAAAGCATTTAAAGAATGTCTTAGCATTTAATCAAATCAAGCTGTTTTATCGGTCTTGAAACAGTTATAGCTAAGGTAACAGTTCTGCCAATAAGTCTTTTGCTCCTAAAAAGCTCTTCCAACCATCATTTAAACTTTGCCCAAAGGATGGTCCGTTTATAGACATAATTCCACTCTGCTTTGACTTTACCCTAAAATCAATATAAAAATTGCCGACAGCCAAAAAATTACATAATAAAATTGCAACCATACAGCATGAAAAGGAAAATGCTTCTCTTGACAATGATGCTAAATATGCAGCATGAGCATTAGGTGATGCACAAAACTGTCCACCTTACACTGTAGCCACTAGCTTACTTTTTATGTTCCCTTCTATCACAGATGACACACACTCTTCATGTTCAAGTTACATTTCAGCACAATCAGTTTAAAACTAACTGCATTTCTTTGTGATGTAAGAGTAAAGTTAATCATATTTTGTGTGTGGTCTACAGCGTGTATTGTAAAGTGTGTGTGCCACTAATGGCACATTTCCACTGCAGCGGGGTATCCCCGTTTAAGCGTCCCTAAGCGTCCTCGCTCAGGCCTCGGGCTGCCTCGCTGGCCGTCCGAAGCCGTGGTGCATTTCAATTACAGTTTAGGACCTGGGGTAGCAACGCAGTGTAGGCGGGGACATCGGCTTTTTTTTGGCCAATGAGATGCAGGAACGTCGTCACCTCCTCGGTCGACCACGGTGTGCTTTTCTTTGACGTTGCCATTTTTGTAGCTCCTCCGTTTACAAAAATGCTGTGTATAAAAATGCTGCAAGCTTGCTTCTAGATATATATGCGACACTAGGGATGATCTCGCGCGCGATCTTGTGGCGATTCTCTCTGACCAATCAGCAGTCGAGAGTGTTGACGTCACTAGTTCAGCCCTGGTCCTGGCCTGATAGAACCACAATTTGGTGGGGCCGGAAAAAGAGGGAAAAAGTACCTGCTAGCCGGTGCTACGCTATATGGAAAGGCCACCAAAAGCTGGCCTGGCCGCTTGAGGACGATTAAAGATGCTTAAACGGGGCTACCTGCTGCAGTGGAAATGCGCCATAAGTTGAAGAGGCATGAAACTGGAATACACCAATGTGAGTGGTGAGGATTCTGTGGTGATGGAGTCATGCAGTGAGTGCTAAGCTTCAGTGGACACACAAGCACAGCTGATGCAGTCATCAAGCCACGCGCACCGACACGGGGATATCAGATAGCTGCCACAGCGGTGAGACAAAGTGTCACTTGGCCCTTAGCTGCTTAGCACTGGGACCACCACTGGGGCCACCTGCAAGCTGATGACACAACCATATCTCTGCTGTCATCATAAGAGATTACCACAGCCATTCAGTGTCCTGAAGGCTCGCCGCTCACCGCACCCTACACATGCTTTTTCAATCAAGGATGCTTCAGTGCTGGTCACCATCATACAGATGATGTTTCCAGATGGGAAAACTGTAGGGCACCTCTTTAACAGTGCATTCAGCTTCTACCTACAAACAAAAATAAAAGGAAGGAGACAAGTCTTGCTTTTCTCAAAAGCCTCCCCTGTCATACTCCAATGTAACGGAAATACAACTAAAGAAAAACTAAATAGTAATGATAACAAAATGTCTCCACTGATCTATGATTTAAGTGTGATTTATGTATGATTCCAATCGCTTTTTAAAGTCAAAATCAGCCTCCGCTACAACTACAGGCAGCGATGAGAAGTGAGGCAGGGACGAGCTCTGCCTCTCGTAAGCCCACAGTAACTTGCTGGAGCACAGGCACTAATTTAGCGCGGGCACTTATTTTGTGCCCGCGCTCAAGCCAGTTACTGTGGGGTGAGGTGAGGCACAGATGAGCTCTGCCTCACCTCAGAATGTGTCACCCCCACAGAAACTGTCTGGAAAGCGGGCCCTAAGCGCATGCCTGTTACCATCTCACTGTAGGTCAGCAATGTAATGTTTGTAGATCCCTTTATTACATTTATCCTCGCCATCCATAGTCTCTAAATAACTTATTTAACGTATATGATATTTAAGCTCGCTGGTCTCATCATATAACGGCAATGAAAAAAGCAGCAGGAGAGGTAGCCATAACCTCTGACGCACTGAAGGGGGCGCACGTGAGCCCACAGGTTCTTGTTGCTGCTGTTATTCTACGAAGAGACGGATAGACACAAACAACAAACTAGACTTTTGAAACTACAGGAAGATAAGGAGGACTTTTACACAAAACTCATAGAGATTGTTGTCCAGAAGGAGAGCATGGACTTAATCTTCAAGTCAAGGTAAGACCACAATTGTAATGAACATGGGATCTTACTAAGAAAGAACAATCCAATATTTAGATTTTGGGTATCCTTTTGTTGAACGGTCTGTTTAAAATGAATTGAAGCATCAGACTAAAAAAGCTTTTGAAAATAACCGAATATTTTGATTAAGGTCAAAATATAATATTTGTAAATCTGACTCTGAAAGAGTCAGTGCCTCACCAGCCATGAACCTCACCGCACGTCACTGATCTTGTTCCATATGCAAACAAGGCAACCATCGGGACAGCTAGTAACTGCCCCCTGCCAAGAAACAGTCCAGCACAAAGTCCCATAATGTAGAGTATTGTTGTTTTCAAGTGCATTTTCCAAAATGTCAACGACTATTGTGCCAGACTCTTTTCTGTCCAGGAGCAGTAACTTTTTTTATGGGGGGAGGGTCAACAGAACAAAATATAGAATGTTAATTAACGAGCGTTGCTTTTGCTAGTATGTAATAAATGAGTTTTTACTGTTTGACAAAGTCAGTCCAGTTGTTTCACCCTGTTTTAAGTGTTTATGCTAAGCTATGGCTTGTAGCTTCAGCAATATAATGATCTTTTCTTACAGACCTGATATCAAGGCCAATCTGTGAGAGAGGGACTTAGTGTATTTCCAAAAATGAGCAAGAGCAATAATTCCATGCTGACTACCTTTCCATCAACTACTAGAATACATCTAATACTATCATACTGATGGTTCAAAGTGGGATCACGTCATTGGTCATTTCCTAACCACAAACGTTAATACATGTTACCAATATGTCTTCCTTACTTGAAATCTTTCTCAGCCAATTATTTTACTCATAATCCAACACGCTCTCCCTTCACAGTGACCACCACCCACATGAAGCCGTCTTCAATGCTTTGCCACACACCGTCATCCATAACTGCTGTGAAGTGACCTGTTGGAACGATTCCTTTCATTAGGGCTTAGGCAGTCATGGGCTGCCCCTTAATAACAATTCCTCTACTCAGCTGACAAAGAGTGTGGAGAGAATAGATGAGGGCTTGAGAGGGGGAAGATAAAGAGCAGGCCAGATGAATAGAGCGAGGAAAGATGAGGAGGAGGAATAAGGCAGTGTGGTTCAGCGAGGCATTGTTGTGTGCCGAATAATTACCGCTCTGGGAAGACCCCAGAATTTGTGCCTGTGTGTGTGCCTGTGTGTGTGCTTGTGTGTGTGCATGTGCATGCGTGTGTGCACTCACTGCCGCGGACAAACAGACAGACCCATGGCTAAATCCTCTTAATCAGGGCTAGACTGTTCTCTAAACCTGTAGATACTCTCGTGTTTTGTCGGCACATAATTGTGTGCGAGTAAGCTTCCCAATGACTTTACTTTAATGGGATTTGTGTAAACAGACCCCAAGGACCTTAATTAAAAAAGGGTAAAGACAAGAAGAAAGCAGATTGAAGAAAGGTCTTTATATCTCAAGGACCGTGAGAGAAAGTATAGATTGAAAGATGAAGATAACAGGCTGATCACAGCAAATACAATCATTATAAGTGTCTTTTTGATCATCTTGTGTCTCATGGGTTGATGACACTTAACTTAGTGTAGTTCTGTTTAAGCAGAAGTTGTCCCTGGTAAATAAAAAATAAAAAAGATAGAAGAAACTTTTCAAGAGACTAGGAGCATTTTTATTGGGTCAGCCATATTGATTATGCCCACGCATCCCATCACTCTGCCTCTATTCCCGCTGAAGGCATGACCACATCTCATTTGAGTTTAACAGCAGCCGAGCTGACAGAAAGCCTTGGCCATGTCGGCCTGTCTGGCACGCAAACTGGCATGCATACATGCACACTGAATATCTTTGATGTCCGACTTTTAAAACTAGACATCTAAAATACATTAATTTAGACTTTGAGAAACCTCCCAAAAAATGTATAAACCAACAATCTATCAATCACTATAGAAAGTAATGGTTGGTCGAATAAACTGCATATTTTAAGGATCTTAAGGCTTTATAAAATAAATCTGAAGAAGTTCACCTTTACGAAGATTTCAGGCTAATCTCATTGACATCATCATCCATCGCGGTTTATGTAAACTAAGCAGTGGGATTGACAGTGTGAGAGTAAGTGACGGCCTTTCGAGTAGATTTGTCAACTAATCCTACACGTTGGCTAGGTTAACAGTTACCTTTCACAGTGGGTACTGATGCAAAAGCAGCCTGATATTAAGCTCGGAGCTTTCATCTCCCTGTGTGTTCTGACACTCATAAGGAGCTCAGCATTTCATGGTAAGGGTTACAGCTGCCTTATACATCTATGCAGAGTCTTTGATTTCCAGTGTAGGCCACATTAAAGGTCATTCTGAAAATTGACAATGTCATGTGCTTAACCAAAGATCTAACAGATGGTTTCTCTTTGGTCCTAATGTTTCTCTAAATCCAGACGCATTCCTAAGAAATACACACTCCTTTAATGTGCTTGTATACAATTAAAAGGACAGTGGATAAGAGCAGTCTTCAAAGGAAAGGAAAGGAACAGGCCTTGCCGCCTACCCCCGCCCTACTAAGCCAACTATCATAAATTAGTTGGCTATTCTCTTCCTCTGACAGAGTGTGTAACCACAAGTGCCAAGTGTGACCAATTCTCATTCACACTCAATACAACAAACCTACACTTGAGCCAATTAGGAAAGAAAGGCTATTATTCAGCAAACAAGAGAAAAGGCATGCGCACATGTGCATATGTCCCTCTTTAGTGGGAATACAAAAAGTGCTGCATTAGTGAGACAGCATTTCACGGTCTATATACTTGCTAACCGAGTGTTCCTCCGCTGTATTAAATGGAGAGCTTAAGCCGAGCACGGACACACATAAACACAAATTCAGCTCAAAGTAGATGCTTATTCTGTACAAATATGACCACACACACACACACACACACACACACACACACACACACACACACACACACACACACACACACACACACACACACACACACACACACACACACACACACACACACACACACGAGATCTTTCCTAAAGTCTGCTATGAGGGAGGAAGTGCAAATTCCACCGCTGTCAGAGAATACAAAGGTGGGTTGGGGCAAGGAGCGGTGTCCAACTTCCTGCTGAGAGAAAGGAAATAAACACTTCCATATGCAACGCCTGCCAGAAACGCTCGCACATACACACACGAGCCTGGAGTTAAGGCAGTAACACGGTGTTGTACATTTGAACAGCCCTGGTTAGCGACTCGCACTATGGAAGAGGGAATATTTTCTGCTTAGGGAAATGTATAGCTGGGGAGATCTCGTACATCACGCCAGCTCCATAATACAATGCAGCATGGGAATAAATACTCTCTTACAAAGCTGTTTCTCAATTCCCGATTGGTCTGGGAAAGCGGCAGTTGGTTTTTAAGTGAAGAGGATTCAAATTGTGTGTGTGTGTGTGTGTGTGTGTGTGTGTGTGTGTGTGTGTGTGTGTGTGTGTGTGTGTGTGTGTGTGTGTGTGTGTGTGTGTGTGTGTGTGTGTGTGTGTGTGTGTGTGTGTGTGTGTGTGTGTGTGTGTGTGTGTGTGTGTGTGTGTGTGTGTGTGTGTGTGTGTGTGTGTGTGTGTGTGTGTGTGTGTGTGTGTGAACGTGGTCACATGCAGCATGCCTCCTGCCTGGGGAAACCCATGAACTCTGAGCCACTGTGCTATTTCTCATGTCCAGGAAAGCCACATATTCCAACACACAGATTGGTTAAAGTCCCTGTAAAGACATGTGTTGGTTACAATCACCGGATATGACCAACACACACCCTCAACCCACAGCAATTACAAAAAAGGTGATTGAATGCTTCATTTCTTATCTCCTTTAATACAGTGTACTCTGGACTGCCCTTTACGAAGGAAAGTAGATGGCGGTATCCCATAATTCCTTACGAGAGCAACATTTAAAACAACGGCCATTTGGCCATCAAAAACAGCCTGTCACTGTTGTGCTGAACTATGGATGAATACAACAACGTTCTTCTTAGGAGGTGTTATTGACTTTCAGACAGGACTCTTTGTGTGACAGCATTGAGTTAGTCACTGTACTCATGTTCTATGTGTTATAAATAAAGTTGTTTTAAAATAGCCCCAAAGTGGTTAATAAAAGACTTAGCAATTAGGCCTAATCTCAAACTTAGAGGTTACCATCTTCCTGTCCGCATGCAAAATACAGGGCAACAACAGGATTATAGAAACTTCCCCGATTGTCAACACAACATGCGTACTAAGCACCAGACCGAGCATGACACTAATCTGCTCTCAATCTGAAACCTCTCTGTGGTGATAGTGTTGTTTTCCACATTGATCTAAGTGGAGCATAAGTTCATCTTTTTAGGAAGATTATCCATAAAGAAGCTCCAGTGTTTATGAGATCGACAAATCTCATCAGTATGTGAATTTTTGTTTGCAAACACAGCACACTTACTTTGTCATTATAGCATTATTGAATTGCATAGTGGACAGAGAGTGCACGTTTGAAAGCAATATTACATAATTAAGTTATTTTTTTCCCACAGCTTCTGCTCAATCAATACTTTATGTTGACTTCTTGTGGCTTGGGCTCCCAGTGTGTGTTCTGCAGTGAATGTGTGTGTGTGTGCCAGGTATTTGTTCACTGATACCCAGAGCAAACAATACATCTCTGTGGCAAAACTGGTTAGAGCCTTTTATCAGCTCAGACTGGAATTACCCATGTGTGTGTGTGCTCACAGGTCTGAATAGACTTCTGAAGGCCCTGAGCTAACACTTTTAAACAAGTCTCTTTATACACTTGGCATTCAGAAGCAGTAACTGCTCAGTGCATATCAGAGAGCCGAGACACTACAACAGTAGCTCTCAGCACATCCCACTTGATTAAAGTGAGAAAATGGCACAAGCTCTGGGTAAAATTAGGTCACTTAGACTTTACAGATGGCCCTTGTTGCAAAGCATATTTTCCCAATTAAGGCTGATTAGAGAGGGAAATTCCCAGACAGCGTGAATTATTAAAAACTTGAAATGGATTCTGATCATGTGACATTGTAAGGCGGTGACACCAGACATCCCCAGATGGATCTGGAAAAAAGGGGGAGTTGGGAGACTTTTGATTGGTTTAAAGTGAGAAGTGAGTTTCCTCTCATTGTCTAAAGTAATTACAAAGTGCGGAAAGGATAGGGGGGAGTCGGTGAAATCAGCCCTGACTTTTGTTTGAACTGGTTATCCCTTTAAAGTATTTACATGAGCCATTGATAAAATTACTAGATACTACATTGATGTGCTTCACAATAAGAAAGCCTTTTTTTTTTTTAAATCTAACACAACGACAGACAAATAGGCCAACTTAACCTCACCTAACTTCTTCATTTGTTTACTGCGGTTTTTTTCTGCGGGAAGAGTTTGAATAGTAAACAACAAACCTCTGAACAAACTGAATGTGAGAAGGTGAGCTACCCGTAGCACCCGTCCCAATTGAGAATCGCCAGAAACAATACTTGACTCAAGCCTGAGAGAAGAAATAAACACATCTCCTTGAAATAAAAAAGTAGCCAACAATACGTTTTGTTGTCGATTATCTACTGAATCAATTCAAATAAAAAAACAGCACTTTCCTATAATTTACCTGCACATATGTTTTGACTTTTACCTGAGTAGACCTCCTTTCCATACTTTGAGGGATAACAGACTGAGATTGATTGCCATCCCTTTGCCTGTCCTGTTAGTTGTGCTTCACTTAAACAATGCAGACACTTTGATTATTAGTATAAAAAGGCACATTTATAAAGGCTCATTTCACAAATGGAAAAAAGGCCCTGGTAGGAAAAAGCACAGCTGTGAGCAATCTGAATGACGAGGGTCCTGCTGGCTCACTGTCACGCCTCACTGGGACACTTGAATGCAACAGAGCCATCGTTAATGTTATTGGTAACACCTGCGCCTGTCCTTCTATGACAAGTCAAAATGTGTGTAAATGGCCTTTTGGTGACATCACATGGTGACCAGGAAATCTAGGCGCATCTTTGACTTAAGTAGAGGCGTAATTAGATAATAAGTGAAAACACCTGTGTGCACGGCCTTTTTTTTTAATCTTCACCGTGCCCTATTTGTGCTCATAGTTACTGTGGTGCTAAGTTTAAAAAAGTACTTTGAACTGGTTGAATGACAAAGTTTGAAGCCTTTTCCTTTCAAACGAACAATACATCAGGTGATTTGAATGGTAAACAAATCCAAGATAAGAGAGCAAAAAGTAAATAGAGCTGGGTTTTCCATTAGCTCCAATGCTCCCCATCCTGAAGAGTATGCTCAGTTAGAGGTTTTCTCCTTCACTTTACATGCATGTTGTGTATTTTGTTTCCTTATTTTTATTCACTGGAAATAGTGTCCATGTTTTCTTCGTGATTTGTGTCAAAGTGATGACAAATGCAATATGTTAGCACAAAAGAAACAAAAGCAGCCCACATTTGTAGTCTAGTAATACTGCCCAAAAATTCAAAAGGTATGTTGAATTCCACACACAGTGCCTTTTAAAAAGCACGCTGTCACTTCTGAGCACACCCAAACAATATTGCTGCCAGCGTTCACAGGTTCTAAATATGTGAAATTGTCCTTGAACAGTTACTGCTCTTTTGTCTGCCTCTACAGGAAGTTGGTGTGGCCCAGGCTGGCTCGGGGCATCCCTTGAGCTGACTGCTTTGGCACGCTGGGAGCCTGTCGGAGCAGCTCAGTGTCAGACTGCACAGCCCTGCTGAGTCAAGCTGACCATGGAGCCGCCAGACCAGCTGCACTGCCTGATGTGGGCCTTTCTGTTCGGTGACTGATGATGCATTCCTGTTGGGTGCCAGAAGTGTGGCCAGTCTAGCCTGTTTGCGGACTCAACTGATACTGTAGCCTTGACATGGCCAAAAGAAAACCTGCCTGTTGAGTACATATCTCTGTTTGATTTAATCAGCAATGCTTTCTTTTTTTATAGTGTATCCTTAAGGTTAGCTCACCTCTCCTTAAATGATGGGAGTGTTTCAGGTGTTGAATACATTGTTTCCCTGTAAAATAGGATGTCTAATCATCTCAAATGTGTTATGTGTTCTTATATGCTAGTTTTTGTTTGTTTGTATAGTTTCTTAATATTTAGGTGTGGAGAGTTGAACATAAGAATCTCATTATGCAGTTCTGCCTGTTATATGACAATGAAATATCTTGCATCTTGTAATGCTGTTCACTGACACATCACTGGTATTCAATATGTGAGCCATTCCAAAGGTGTGTTAAAAAAAAATGAACCTGGATAAACAATGTGCTTGTCCCAACCACCTGGTCCAGACAGGTGCTATTTCTTTCAAATGTGAAAAAAGTTAAATATCTGTCAATTTAACAAGGCCATGTTCATCGACTGGGGTACAACGTCACGACTTCTTATGTTTTCTCAGGTGGATAAACCAATATCTCGCCTGGTATGATTTATTTTAAAATATTTCCAATTTCGGATTAACACACAGGACTACTTTCTAGAAGCAAAGCAAACTCGTACGTTCCTTTTGACAAACGTTTCAGGTTAATTGTACATTTAATGAACGCCGAACTAATGAGTGCTTGCTCCTGTTTCAATTCAATTCATAGCACAAACAAATTCAGCCCCTGTCAGTTTTCAGAAAGCTTTGTAACATTAAAGGTTAAAAGTTTGAATGGAGTTTGGCGCGTCCTTACCTTGTCTGACAGTTTTCAACCTGACGGCCCCTTTGCAGTTCTTTATCACTGTCTGTATGTCGTACAAGGGTAATCCCGAAATCGATAGGTTTTCCACCTCCAGCAGCAGTTCTCCTTCACTTAATTTTCCCATTTTGTAAAGCACGACATCCTCGTTAACTTGCCCAATGTAGGCAAACTCCCCGTTCTCCGCGCCGCCGCGCAGTGGCACATTTAAGTCACCGCGGGCATCTTTGGAGACGGAGCACTCGTTCACTCTGGAGGTCCAGTGATTTTTCTTTAGCACAGGCTTAGACATTTTAATCAGTTTATGAGCCGACACCAAAAAACTGGCGGGCTCTTCCACTGGTATAAGAAATAGTCACAGCAGTTGTAGTAATTCCTCTCAGAAAGTAGACTTGTATCCGAGTGAAGCGCAGCAAACTTTCCTTCTCTTCCACAGAAACATGAAGACAGTAATGTCCCACCGCTCTCCCGGGTGAGAAATCAAGCCATTCCTGTCTTGCTTTGAAGTCACTCCTTAGTGTGATACTGTTTTCATCATTACATTAACATCCCAGCTGTTCAATCAACATTTATCGATGTCATCTTACATCTGCCACGGTGCCACTCGCGTCTCGTGTCCACTTGGTAAATCCTCTTTGGTTGTTCTTATAAACTCACTTTTAATGTTGTTTCTTTATTTTCTCCGGTTACCAGCGACTGGACTCTTTTCTGTCCGTATCCGACCGGGACTTTATCGGGAGGTTGACACTGTCCTCGGCTCGTTTATCCAGGTACGGTGCTCTCGTGCAGTTCTCTGAATCTCATTACAGGCTGGGCTCTGCTGTGGCGCTGGGAATGTGTTGCTGTTCGTGATGCATTCAAGTGCTGTCGGAACATTCACTGTGGCTGCACTACATTTCGCAAGCCAATACTGTACTTTTCACTCTACATTCATTTGAGAAAATGAGTTGCTAGTTATTTCACAGATTCAGATAATTAACAAATGTAAAATATAAATAAACTACGAAATAAAAAATGCGCTATAGATATAGGTATCCATGACAATAAACACATTAGTGTAACAAAAGAAATAATGATCCAGTAATGTGATATATATTATTCTGAAATGGGACATTACGCACAATAAGTACTTTTACTTTTGATAGATTAAATATATATTTTGATGCCAATACTTTTTTTTTTAAGTGGGGTAGGTCATTTTTGGAGAAACCAGCTCGAGTGTGCTAGAATTTGAAAATACACAGCCGGAAGAAATCTGCTACTTCCTTACAGAGCCCCTCCTCCAACACACACCGAACGCGCACATGACCAATGAGGGCACAAGATAAGTTTGTGCACAGATGGAAGGTTGACAGGCAGGTAGGCCATCCGGTTATTTTAGCCGGGCCAGCTAAAATGATTGGTCGTGCTTCTTACAGTACTACGGCTTCCACAGATGACATTTTTTAATGGATTTTTTGTCAAAGCATTTTTTGTCTTAAGATATTCATTGCTATCGGGATGTTAAGAGCATTCCATGGAATATAACAAAAAGTGTATCTCGAGCCGGTTTCTTAAACTTACCTACCCCACCTTTAAGTAAGATTATGAATGAAGGAATTTAACTTGTAACACAGCATTTTTACATTGTATTATTTTTACTTTTACTTAGGTAAAATATCTGAGTACTTCTTCCACAATGTGGGTTGACATTTTCAATAAGTAGTATAGGCTACTTGATTTTCTTATAATATATATTTTTTTAATAATGTACTTTAGAAGCCCAATGCCAAATAGCTTGATGTGAAAGATGTTCAGATGTGTTGAACACTTACAGTGTTAATTGAATACGAATGACCTGCCTCATTCATTTTTAAAACACACATATTTTGACTTTCATGTTTGAGTATTGAAAATCGGATTCTACAAAGTGTTCATGAAGGCAGCTAAATTACAATTAGCGCATGCGTGCTGCTGATGGTAGAAAGGGCTAACTTGGCCGTCCTTTTTCATAAAATAGCTCCTGGCTTCCCTACATTGAATGCTGATGTTTTTATGTGTTTAGTTCATTGAGTTCAACTTTAAATGTAAAAGGTAATGTGATGTTTTTGTCAGACTTTCCAATGTATTGTGTGTCTCTGTGTTTTTATTTTTATTAAGGAATGTTCTTTATTTTAGCTGATATTTAAGGAAAATGAATGACTAAGACTTGAAATATGGGTTCTGATTGAAATGCTAATTAATAATGACATAGTCAGCCGAGGGTTACACCTGTCAACCTGTCTGACAAGATTCCTGCATTTCAGGCTAGACTGGTGGTTCACCATGTTTTGATGCGGGGGCGAAACCACTTCTCTTCTTTTCTCTACTCATCAACTGATGGATGAAAGTGATTATTAGTCAGAAATGGAGGACAGGAAGAAACCAATTTACACATTTGTAAAACATGTTTATAATCCAAGAAAAAAGGAAAGCATGACAATAAGATACAGACAGTGGGCTAAGACAGCAGGGGATGTACTGTATACACTGCTTGATGGGATCAGATGAGCAGGCCTCTCACCTAGGGAACAGCAGATGAGCTTTTCCCTCACTAAAAATAACTGAATACTCTTAATCTCATGGGAGGAAAAACCATTGGCCTGGATGAGAAGGGAAATAGTAAGTGCACTTTTAACATAGAAACCTACACTGCTCACACATGAAATGCATGTTTACTATTATGTTCACTTCATTGCAGCCCCCTTCGATGGGAAAACTCTTGATTAACAATAAACGTTTACAGAAGTACTTAAACTATTGGCCTCCAATTCTAAGTAATAGTAGTCATGATACAAAACACATACTGTATATCAAAAGTATGTGTAAGAACTTTTCGCAAACGACTCAAAGTTAATGACTCCATATCAAACCATTAAAAAGTATTTCCAATATCAACCTCACCTTAATTAAAAAACATTTAACATAATCAGAATGATGTGTTTGATTGTGTACAAACAAGTCCTTGGTGGTTTAGTGGTTAGGATTTGGCTCTCATCGTCAGCGAACATTTTAGGAAATTCATAATCCAACGTAAGTAGTTTGCTTTAGTGCACATGCTTATTTTAAGGGTTAAAACCAACATTATGCTAGTCTGAACTCCAGTTAGTTGTTTGAGGGTTTATAAGAAGTGAAAACTAGAAGAAGTTTCTGACTTCTCACTGAGATGTGAATGTTTGTTTGTGCATGAGTATGTGCCAGTAACTTCCAACGTGACCTCCAGTATCGAAGCTCCTCTGCCAGCTTCCTGTCACACAATGTCACCCAAATCAGATCGACAGAGCAGACACATTGCCACGGGCCCAACATTTCATATTCCCTCTCCACCCACCATTCAGTCTGTGTGTTTCAACATTTCTTTTTTTGCCAGTGTTTCCTGCCACTATGATTGTCCCTGTCATGTTCTGTCTGTCTTTCACTCTCTTGCACATATTAAAAAAACGCAAATCCCTGCATGCATCCCAAAAGAGTATGATACACACAATCTCATGTGCATGTTGTGTATCGATCACATGCTGTCTTTTTACAACCATACATTGTAGTTTATGATGTCACTGAGTAATACTATACAGCAATACAAGACCTACATGATAACCTCATCCGCGCAGCACATGTAGTGCATGTCCGTGTTGATCTTGAGTCGATATGTACAAAAAATGAGATGAGCTCTAATGAAAGCGGTTCTTTTACATTATTACTTGCTGTCATTGAGCTGTTTTGTTATGACAGCATATGTAATGAGGAATGAGAAGGACCTGGACATGAACGAGTAATTCACATAAACTATAATCAGCCACCATTTCTATATACACCTGGTGGAATCACTGACAAGTAGTGAAGTTGTGAACCTAATAGCCACCAGTAACTTTGGGTCTACATTACAACAAGAAAACACACAATAAATTAGCTTTTGTTATGTCAGGACTGGAGGCAGAGCAGTGTCGAACCAAATACAAGATTCAAACAACATATCTTTCATTGCACGTAAACAGGCAAGGAAAAATAAAAGCAACAAATCTCTCTAACACACATAAAATACAACAACCGCCTCAATGGGACAATGAACAGCTGACAATAATGAACAGAAAACCAGAATTTAAATACATGAAGAACTAATCACAAGGACAAGACACAGCTGGGGAGGGAAGTCAAAACACACCAGGTGAACAGAATCAGGTAATCAAACAGGAGGGAAAACACAGAGACAGGAAGTAAAAATCAGACATAACACAGGGGGTGAACTTTTTATTAACTTTTAATTATATAAATATTTAAATGTAGTTATCAAGCATTATTCATTATATTTAACACAACAAGAAACTGACGTACAGTTACATAATATTTTTGATGGACTGGATTCTTTGTGATGAAACTTCAACGGAAGTAATGTGTTTTTCAAAGTCATTAATGAAAATGAAAAAAGTCATAAATCAAAGTCACATGGAGGTTTGGCCTATCTTATAAATTACCAATATTGACTACGCCAGAAATACTATTTGCGATCCTATATATAAGTAACAATGTGTAATGAGCTGGCAAAGGACCGACCTTGCATTTTAAATCTAAACAAAGTGGCTTAGCGTTGTGAATAAGAAGAATTTCATTAACAGTAATCTACTTTTGTATTGACAAAGCATTTTAGCTTTAGTGGCCTGGCTCTAGGAAAAGCAATTTCAGATTGCTAATCAACAAACAGTATCCTGTATCAATTGTAAATAATTTGGGACTAATAATAAGCAAAGCATTTCTTATTTAGATATGTTTCAAAATCTGCATCAGGTGTGAGGAGCATAGGATGGAGCTTTTTGGAAAAAGTAAGATGGTGAGAGAAACATTGACAGATAGATAAAAGTAATGAAGAATAAAGAAGGAAGAAACAGAGGAAAAGGTGATCAGAATTAACCGTGCCTGTCATGAATGTAGAAACACAGAGGACTGCATAATGTGATGTTGTGTGAAACCTGACCTTTAAACACATCCATCCTGGCAGGAACCTCTCTCCTTTTTACTACAAGCCAAATCTCAAAGGTTCATTCCGTTTGGAAACTTCCACAGCTTTACCTCTTACATTTCACATTTCAAATGTTAATGTTTTGGCCATCAGCGTTTTTTCTATCAAATGACATGCAGGGAATTTCAATAAATGTTTAACCAAACAATTTCTTTTTTTAGTTTTAGCAACTCTAATGGTTCAATGTAGCCGCAAAACCTAAGGGCATGTCTATTTGAGCTCATGCTTTTATGAATGAGATCAAAGTGTGGTATCACCATCCTCTACAACAAGAGACACACCATGTGCTTTAATGGGTCACAACCTAACAGTTGGTGTATTGTATATGTGCGTGTGTAATCCTAAAACCTGCAGGCCACACATGACGCGTGAGATTGTATTAACGCCTCATTTTGCACATCTGAAAGGCAGCGTGTGCATTATTCACAAGTCATTAAAGCCATGTAAACTTTTCAGAAGCCTATCAGTGCATCATAGCATGACTCCGAAAGTGGCCCCTCGCACTGTAAAACAAAAGATGTTTCATCACGAGTCATGTTCGGTGACCCATGACTAAGCTCTGCTCTTCACTTAACACAAGCTCTGTCAATGAGCAGGGTCATTTTTTGCTTTAGATGTCACGTTAATCTACTTTACCTCTGTGCCCTGATAATGCCTCACTCATTATAATATCCACAAAGCGTGAGAGGGAGAGAGAGAGAGAGTGAGGGGGGGGGGGGGGGAAGAGCAAAAATCCTTCTTTTAACTAAAGCAGTGCTGCCGAGCTCAGTGTGGCCCCGGCAGATTAGGGATGAATGGCTCGGCACAAAAAGGCCATCAGATTATATGAGTGGGCTGCGGAGAGCTGTAGCAGCACAGGCGATGACAGAGGGCGTTTCATTACAGGGACTATTGAGGTATGGAGTTAGGACTCTACTTTACTGTAAGCTCTGAACAAAAATCCTTGCCATAGTTTTTAAAACTGCATCAGGAGTGAGCCAACATGTTCTTACTCCAAATCCTCACATATCGTCTCTTGGTCAGGACTCCTTAGCATGACTTGGGTACAACTTTGTAAACGTGTGTACACTAAACCACTTAAGGTGGTTTAGTTCACTTTTTTAAAAACATTTCTAACTTTATTGAAGTAAGTTAAGTATGTTATGCAAATCAGTTACGTTTCTACGAAGTAAGTCATCATGGAGTTTGGATTTTACTCGGGATACAAAAAGTGACTTCCTGCAAATATTGTTTAGCTCTTCATAACAGAACAATCTTTCTCCCATATTCCCATTAAAAATACGAGTGGCACTAGAGGCAGCCCTGTACATCCAAAACTAGAGAGGTACGTGGAGCATCATGAGGCGATGTTTGATTTTTTCCTTCGCAAGAATACGAAAAAAGGTACAGTTTTTTAACACTGAGCTCATATTTCAGAATAGATACTACCACCACACGAAGAAAACCCGAGCCAATGAAGCACCAGTATTTTTGTATTACAGTATTGTTTTGTATCAACACTAACCATATGAGCATATGCCCTGTGCCCTGCATTATAGCCTGTAGTAAAACATACAATCGTCGTAACAACAACAAAAAAAGAATACATGGTCAAACCAACAACAGTGAATCCATGCTTTACTTAGCCCATATGCAACGGCGGAAATATATTTCGATGGTTACTTGTCATTGTCCATATGGGCAGTGGGATCGCAGACCCTTAAAGGTAGGTAGTTCTCGGGGGGCTTACACATGAGCAGTTACCTTCATGGAGGCCCCAAAACGGCTGGGAAAGTCTAAAAACTGCTATTTTCAATCCAGTAGGGCCACTGAATAAGCTCCCATATTTGTTGGAGTTTGGAGAAAATGGGCTGAGTGAGCAGCAGAGGATGGAGCACTTTGACTAAGGGCCAAGACAGGAATGGGACATTGAGTGAATTATCCACATTATTCAGCATATTTAACTGCCTAAATTCACGTCAGCACATTCTTAAAGCTGGCTGTGTTCCCAGGCAATAAAGCATCAGCTGGGTCTGTATTCTGCGAATGTTTGGCTCCCCCATAACTATGATGTAGCACAGGGCAGCATGCGCCATCCTGATCTCTTAGTTTAGTTTATATATATCTTTATAGATTCCTACAGATATAAGGGGATATGTCATCTTTTAATCCACTGGGGGACATGGGCATTTATTATCATTCAGGATCCCTTCGGAATATGTGTCCTAACCTTGAGAAGTGTGGTTTCTCTGTTGCTATAACACATACTGTGCATACTCACTCATCTCTACACACTTAGAAACATCAACAAATGAGGCTCTTCCTCCACACTCTGAATAGGAAAAACCTCTCTTATGTTAGCCTGCAGCCCTCAACACATCTCACAACACTACCGTCGGATTTGATGATGCCTTCAGGCGCGAGACATATGGGTCAGGGTGTCAGGAGCGCTCCGAACTGCCCTCCAAAGCTCCTCCCGTCAGCGGGAAACCCAGAGAGGATCATCTCCTTTTTTGGACTGGCAGCCGAGCACAGTTAAGTATCATTTTGTATCTGCATTTCCACAGCCTTGGGGAAGGGATTGATTGCATTTCGATGAAGACTGGTAGAAGTCGTGTTTAAATAACAAGTGGGAAGTTTTGCATGTTGCCTGTTTTTCTTGTATCTACTTAGACTTAATCCTTAACAAGTCACATGCAGTTTGATTTCAGCCTCCGCTTAAACTACAATGTCATTATGGACATTACATTTTGATGAGCATTAATGTTGCATGCAGTTGTATTTGAACACAATAACATGGAATTACGTACTTTGCATACACAATAGCATCAGTAATTATCTTTTAAAATGTGTGGCTTTTAAGAATCTAGATCTTTTTGAAGGATCAAAATGCCACTCTTCAGAGCACTGTCAAAGCCTAAAATTAATGCTTTAAATGTAATTATTTAGAGCAGCTATGATGTAAACAATAATAACAAATGTGTCGCAAGCAATCACCTGAGTCTTTTTCCGACATAGCACTCCTCAACTGCAGTAGCAATGTTCAAAAGTGGCAGCCATGATAATCTGATCTAACTGACAAGGAAATGTGCTTCAATTGCTTCCTTTTTTATATCCTTTAGCATAAGGCACAACGGACCATCCTTTATTAAAAAAGAAATGAATGCAGTCCCTTGATTTCTTGCAGCAGCAACATTAAAAGCAACACGGCAGACACAAGTCAATAGCATACGGTTACATAATTGTGTATTGTAACCCAGCAGTTGTCTTTTCAAAGGTCCATGAATCCTGCTTCATATATTGTCCTTTGATTAGTTTGTGGAATATAATAATAAGTCCTCAGTGTTCATTAAAGTCCCCTATTATACTGTTTTTCATCAATATACCATAGGTCTCAGATATATACAAAACATGTCTCTGAAGTGTTTGGCTCGAAATTCCAAACAGATCATTGCAGCATCCCATAATCCCCTCTGTTTCAGCCCTGTTTCGGGGATAAGGTGTGTGGGGGGGAGGGGGGTGTTACCTTGGTTTGTTATTGGCTAATGGTTACACAAGCCAAAAAAGCATTGTTACATCACAAAGTGGCCAAATCTGATCAGCTCATTTTCGGACAGGTTTTTATAGAAATGGATCAGGACAAAAAGAGAAAGAATATATTTTCCTGAAACTTACTGAATCTCTTTTCACAGAGGGGACACATGTATGTATAAAAGCCATGGAAAATGTAATTTAGCATAAAAGGTGACCTTTAAAGTTTACAATTAAAAGTGATTGTTTTTTTGCATGTTGAACTTTGATAATAACATTAATATTCCAGATAAATCAGCAAAACGTAATTGATTGTAGTTGGTAATACACATTTAGTTCATTTCTATACAGTTAACACTGTGTCACATACAAATGAACCTTAATGTGCTATCATTTCAATATTCATAATTTCCAAAACCTTTTTCCTATTTCCTTGTATTTATTCCTTATTTTACAACTTGTGTTGCTTATTTCCTTCCTTCATTGCTTCCTTCCTTTATCCGTATTCTTCCAAATTGAAGTTGTTGAGATATTTTTTTAAATAGATTGGATATTGGACTTAATTGCAATGTGTCCAGAAACAAGACTCCAAATAAATGCTAATGTTGCGTCGGCTGTTTGTAATATTAAATATGTCAGTGATTAATTTGTTCCTGCTATATTCAAGGGAAAAAAATAAGTTGTAAACGGTTCAAGCAAAATACAAATATCAATCTGACTGAAAACTCATTTCCGTCCCTGTCTACAAGAGCCAAGACATAATTATCATTATGTCCAAACACCGAATTCAAAACACTTCACTTCACAGTGTCCCCTTAAATTGCTGCATAAGTCTAAATCACCTTATTTCTTTCTTTCACACACACCACCTATCACCTCAAGAAGTGCTTCACAGCTTTCATCTCTGAACCTTTGCATTTCAACATCTTAGTCAAGAAGATGCAGGAATGCAGTAAAAGGGATGAAAGAAAAGAGCAAAGGGAGGCAGAGATGGTGATGATGATACATCGTGATTAGCTGGGTATGACTGGGTTAGGTCACGTGTGCCACGGTAAAGCAAGACTGAATAATTCAAAGCAACACAACACAATGTCTGAGCAAACTGTTTCTCTCTCAGTGCTCTGCTTCCGACTCCCAGCTCCACAGACGCACTGCTTGAATAAAACAGAAGCTATAGTCAAGTGGACATTTTAGGGTTAGAGCCCAGCTGTACACGCTGATGATGTTCTCTGCCTGACATGTTCAACTTTCTTACATGTTTTAAGGATAAGTGGGCAAAAACATTAACCATATTATATTCTGTATTTAAAACTCTTATGTTGTGTTCGGGTCTCCCGTGACCCGTTTCAAGTTTTTTGTATCGGAACTAGGCTTCATGATATCCTCCACAACAGCTATACAAACAGTACAAAACTGATTTTGGCAATTTTAGCCAAGTCTGAAGGTCTCTAAAAAAAAAAGTGTATAATTTGGTGTTCGCGTCTGGGGAGACCCAGCAGAATGGTTTTGGGTGACTCGAGGTCAAATTTGGCCCAATCGAGATTCATCTTTGACTTTAGACACCCCCCCCCCCCCACCCCACCCCACCCCCTTCATCAACTGTAACAATAATTTTTCGCAACATGCACCTGGTCTCCCCTCCCTCTGCCCCCCTCCCCCCAGGGGAACTCGACCTTTCTCAAAGAATAATGTACACTAACACTTGAACCTGAACACACACATGCACGTGTGCAATATGTGGTGTAATGTGTTTTTGGGCCATACAATAACATTACAACAGGATTGTACGGTTATGAATGCATAATAAATTAGTTATGATGTAGTTAAAACAATATTGGATGATAGTAATTTTTTTGTTGTGTTTTGGACTTAAATAAATCATGGGTAAAAATTGATCCGCGACCACCATGAACGGTAACAGCTTTCGAACACAACACAAAGGTTAAAAGGACACATCATTTCTCAAACTTTCTGCTTTATCCATTGACTCTCTGAATGTCCGAGAACGACTCGTCTCTTCACAGGTTTTATCTAGATTAAAAGGGGGAGGGGGGGGGGGGGGGGGTGGGACTGCCCTCTCAGTATTAGATTATATTTTTGTTTTATACTTGTTTAAAACTGCATTACGAAATATTTCTAGCAAAGGAAGTGAATTAGTACCAGATGTAAGTTAACACCAGCTAAAAATCTTTACTCATGCGCTGTGGTTGACGTTCTCTACCTCCTGCAGTGATAAAGTGTATTCAGTGTGTGTTAGGCGTGGTTGCAGGTTCAGCGGAGACACACTTCCCCCCACACGCATCACCACCTTGGGTGTGGTCAACAGCCCGGAAAATATTTGAAACAAGAGGTCAAAGGTCGGAGAAACAATGCTCTTCATCTTGTTCCTGATGCAGCAGCAGTTGAACAGACCACTGAAAATCATGAAGCTTGTTTGATAGAAGATTGTAATTTGTTTACAGTTCTCACATGACAGACTGTTGAATAAAGTCAGTGATTTCAAAGCAGCTCTCCAGCGGCCCGTTCCCAGTGGCAGCCTTGAAATACCTGTCATGCTGTCACAGTTTCAAACAAGGCGACCATTGTGTCCAGGTGCTCCTTTGTTTGCTTGAACAAGCCAGATTGTTGGGATAACGGAAGTCCAATGCACACAAAGTGGAGGGAGGGTAAAAGTGGCCTTGGTGAATTCCTCACCACATCAGGCGTGAGACTCAATGATTTTCCACCAATGCTCTGTTTTGGATTTGGTGGGAATTGATTGATTGACACCTTCAAATGTGCTGTAAACTGCCTTTTTTATTTAAGAGGTAACAGAGATTACTTCTACTGCACATTGTGTGTGATATACATTGGTATCAGCTTTCTTGCAAAATGTAACACATATAAGATAAGATAAGATGGACTTTTATTAATCCCTGTGGGGAAATTTAGTAGTTTAACAGCAACAGGGTAAGATTGAAAGACAGGACAGCACAGATTCACACAGATTAATAAAAATAAGGATAAAATCAAAGATGAATGACTATAAAATAAGAAATTAATTCATATGAACATAGATGTGGGGGAAACTTCTGAAGCAATTGGAAACAGTACGCAGAGAGACGCGAGGAGAGCTGGAGCTTTCATTGCAAACACTGACGGTTTATTCAGAGTTTTGGCCGGAGAATTCACAAGACATGTCACGGGCCACGGTTTGACCACACGGTTGAGATCCCAAATCAATTCTGAAGAACCCTCCTGTAGCTCCAGGTTTTAATTACATTACATGTCACTTGTTAGACGCTTTTATCCAAAGCGACAATCCCCACAGGAGCAATTTGGGGTGAAGTGTCTAGCCAGGGACACAACGACATACTGACTGCAGTGGGGTTAGAACTATTAACTAACCACTAACTAACCACTGAACTCACAACCCACTGCACCACACGCCCCCTTTTTAACTAGTTCAGAGTGTAATAATAGACATTCTTAAATAGATAGACTAAACAGCTGAGGACAATGAATCACATTTGTTGTCGCTTATGGTTATGGATCATCTACACCCGGAGAAGGATGTGTTCCAGGTGTCCCACAACAATAACTATCTCTTACCGAGAGTTGCCTGGTCACAAACTGGTAACAACAACAACATGCTAGGGCAGCCCCTCCTTAAGGGAGATAGCGGCTGCCCAAGGTTGGGCATCTGTGTCAGAGTGCAAAAGGTAAACATGTATACAGAATGATTCCCTGACAATATACATATTTGGTCATGTGTACATGATACTCATTGGGATGATTTTTAAATGTTTTATGTGTAAATGTCTCACAGTTACCGTTGTCCCTTAACCTTCTCTATTTCACCCATACTTTTAAAAACACACACAAAGTTTTTTGCTGCGTCCTTGCAGATTTAACAGGGAAACAAGAATGGCAACTGGATGGGATCCAAAGCACACAAAACTAAACGGTCCCTATATTTTCTTTATAGAGTATGCCGCTAATGGCTATTTTCTGTAGCTGAAGCAGAAGGCTTTAAATCAGAGCTTTTAATGTGGTCTTTGTTTGAAACCTCACATCGATAAGACTCCTGTTGTTTAATCAAGCGGTGGTGAAAACATTTGGGTGATGAAAATAAAAGCAAAAATATGGAGGACTAAAGCCGCCAGTATGATAATAAAAACGACATGATTTGATGAATAATAAAATTAATTTAAAAAAGAAAAGAAAATGGGAAGTAAAAGTCACAATTATCAAATCGCAGGTTGATTTTTTCACAGATATATACAGAAAGTCAGTATTTATTTATTTACATTCGTATTCAATGAATTTCCAATTGACTTTTTTTATTATTTATTATCCTTTAATATTCTATTTACGTTTCAATTTTTCATGCATTTGTATTGATTGTAAAATTAACCTGAAAATCATTGGATAATTTAGTCATTTATTTAATACGTGTCCATTTATTATAACGGCAACTTCAGTCCTCCATACATGCCCCTTTTATTTTTCCAGAAAATTGAAGGTGACATGTGAAAACATTTGTTCTGGGTTGTGAGGATATTCTCAACTGGCACGGTTTCAGCCAGGGCACGGAGCAGGTTTTCCTGAGTGTGTAAACTAAAGTGCAGGAAGCACATGGGCCCTGGTGTCGGAGTGCAGGTGGTTCCCCTCTCTCTAACTCAAGCCGAATGGACCCGCTCCATCAAACACTCAACAAAGAGCTTTGTTCCTCAGCAGGGGAAACTGATACAGTACCGCTACATCTGGTCTGTGTTCTGTAAAACAGAAAAGGTGTCAGATTTATCAAGTGTTGAAGAGTTTGATCACAATATGAGTGACTCTGACACCTTGTGAGTGCTCGATGACTGTATGTAAAATCTATTTTTGAAGAAGCACACAAAAAGACTAAATAATCAATGGACAATAATACAAAAATTACAAGGAAATAAGGCAGAATACAAAGATTTAAACTGTGTGAACCTAAATGCACTCATGCACTTTTATACAACATATAGGCCTGCTTTATTTTATTCATTTAACATAGTAAGAAGAAGCTCAACTCTAATATTGGATTTGTTAATGAAGATTGAAATGCACCAGCAGTCGAGTCACATACTGGGCCCTACACAGGCCAAACACACACAAAAACCTTATTGGGCCTATCCAACAGGCAACAAAGAAAAAGGTGCAGCGCAACATTAACAGACGTACAAACAAAATTAAACATGGCCTTATTTATGGAACAGAAAGCATAAGCTGAATTGGACAGAAGAACAAATGCCTCAACAGCAGGGGTCCACGTTGCGAACAGGCAAGGCAGGCAACTCCCCAGAAGGGGTTCCCCAAAGAAGGTAGAATAAGAAGGTCCACAGCAACGACAACATGAAACACCCTTTAATTTACTGCAACTACATGTCGGTAGCCCCCTCAAGGGGTCCCCATGCATAGCGCGCCGTCAAAAGCTCATAATTTCAGTTGCGCTACTCCGCTCCGGGGGGGCTGGTTCGAGGGGCCCCCAGTGAATGTTTGCCTAGGGCCCCCACAGACTCTAGGATCGCCACTGCTCAACAGACCAATCAGACCGCGGCTCCACTCACAGGCCTGCAGCGGCGTGTGGCCCTTTGACCCTCCTCTGTCTGCAGTGAAGCACAGAGACTCGCTGCGTGCCTGAACCCAACGCTGATTAGGGGAAGAGGGAGTCATAAATAAAACTGTTGTATTCGTTGGTTCTTTCTCTGCAGTATGTGTTTGTTGTTGTTGATAAGATGTGTCTGTATGTGTGATGTAAACAGTCAAGTATAGGAGTCGTCTTATATTACTGTAATGTTTGTAAAGCATGGAGCTGAAGTGTTCTGTTGTGTTTAAGAAGGTCAGTCTCATATGTATTTTTTTAATTGTATAGTTTATTGATCCCACATTGTGACATTTTTCTTTTCTTTTTTTAAAGCAGTATGAACAGATTTGTTAGCCACTTGTTGGCGGCAGAACAAGCTGTAAACAAAGCACTGACATATAATCATCTTTAAACGTTCATAGGTTGAACTTTTAACAAACCAGTTGCATATTTACGCATCCAGGATGCAATGTCAGCACTATTTTTAATTTTTGTTTCTGGCAATCTGGTGAATAAGTCCAATTTTCACCTACATTTTAGATGTTGTATTTTTTTTATAGTATTCAATCCCTCCACCTCCATTTCAATTTAAATCATCATGTGTGTTTCAGTAGTTTTTGCTAACATCCTATATCTAGGTTGAAGTAATTCACTCAACAGGCCCTTCTACACCAGCAACAGTTTGCTTTTCTTTTATCCCCTTGTTGAATGAAGCCTTGGCAGAGGTCCAGGAGATGTAGGGAGAGATTGGATGAATTGTCCCCCTGAGAGGGCGGCTGTGGACCGGCAGGGCGAGAGCCTCAGGACCCCGGAGGGCCGTGTTGTTACTATGCTCCAGTTATGTGTGTCAGGCCTGTATAATGTTTCACATCGTGAGGCAGGGGGCTATAGCCCGGGAGAACATTCAACAGCAGGGAAGTGAGCAGTCAGGAAGTGAACAATAATTCAAAACAGAGCTCCCAACAATAGCGGGCCTTCAAATGTGTTGACTTTAAACCATATAAGAAATCCATGCATTCATAGCGTCCCTGTGGATAATATACAGGCACAGGTATAAATGTAGAAAGGTCATGCGTGAGGTATGACGTATTGTGGGGGGAAATATGACTCTTTGGAATATACAGACCATGTTCTGGGGGTATAAGAAGTCTCTACAGAATGTCACCAGTGGAATCCATTGTGACTGACATTAATACAAGCAGACAGTAGTTGCTGTGTTCAATAAATAACAAGAAAACATTTAAAAGCCTCTTTTCAACACTACATGAGGTGCGGAAATCATTTTGAAAAATAGATTACTGAATGAGATGAATCAGGCTCTCAGGTAACTATAATATAACAAGATGCGAGGACTCCTGAAGTGCGATGACTTAGTATAACAATAAACAAATGCAATTAAGGGCAGGTGGGAGGATAGGACAGATGGAACCAAACACAGGACTTTCACACAGGAGATTGCTGAAACCACATGCAACCTGGAGTTATGTCAAAACGTTTTTTTTAACCAAACCACAATCTTTTTCGAAGCCCAATCAAAAGTTTTTGTTTGAATTTATAATGTTAAGCACATTAGGAGCATTAGTTATACACATAAGGCCACCCGTTGCGATTAAAAGTTATGCAAAGGTGGCCTCACCAAGTTTGTCCTAGGCCACGTACATCTGGCCTAGCTCCTCCATTATCTTTGTTTACTTTTAAGGCAGTTGTCATCTGTAAATGTTGAATTAACACTATCTGCTGGGTTGTCCTTTGCCAAACCTTTTTCGGCATTTCCATTGCATGTGTGAAAAGGCAAACATCGCTGAAAATATATCCTAGTAATCCACATCCAACATGGTTGCTTACAATATAATTTTGGTATATGTGCAGTTTTTTATGATGGCATGTATGGCTCTCGCATTGCTACATTAAACATTATCCGTATCAGCATGGACCCTCGTATTTGAATAAATTAGCAAAGTACGTGGGGAATTGAAGTCTTTATATTCTTCTACTTTCCTAATGGCCCAGTTAAACACGACCACAAAGGGGCTGCAAATCCATTTATTTCCACTTTGACACAGCGGCGATTAAATATTTTATGTTATGCTATTTTAAAAAGCGTTAAAGTTTATTCAGCTTTGAAAAGCATCCCAACGGCCCTAAAAGCAACGCTTGCACACACACCCACGCTTCTCGTTATGCTTTTTGTCTAGCTGTGGAAACAAAGTGATCCGACTCAGTGAGCAGTCAGTAAAGTGTGAGCCTTGCTGTGTGTTAGCCAACCCAGTCTCATGGCATTTCGTGTTCACCAACACGATTTTTAATCTATTGATTTGTGTTCACCAACACGATTTCCCCCTTTTTTTCGTGTTGCACAGCACGATTTTAAAAGCAATGTATTTCTATTGGTAGTCTCACGAGTCACGACATTACGTGTTATAGGAAGACCGGAAGCTGTGTGGTTCATAAAAGCATGTTCTTACTCAATATCAAGCCACAATCATTGCTTTTATTTTAAATCGTATAATTTCGGACTTTTGTTGCCGTCTGTGAGGAAAATAAATGGGGCTGAGAGCCTCAGGATACTGAAATCTGTATATTTGTAAATCTTTTTTTCCTTCTAAGTTGTTATTCTTTTCAAAATAACACACTGTTATTTACTCACCAATAACACACAATTATCCTTGTTTTTATTTATTTGTTTAATTCCATAATCTCTGGCTTTTTTGGCGTCCGTCAGGAACTGAATTTCAAAATAAAAAGAACCGGAAACAGACGTAGGCATTTCGAGCGATTACCCAAGATCCTCAGCTAAACTCGCCGATTGGATGTTTTAGTCGCAATGCATGCTGGGATTTGGTGTTTATATGATATGAAATCCGGAATCTTTTTTAAAATAATAAAATAATACTTAATTGCGTGTGTTCTTGCTTTTCTCTTTAAAAGTCATCACATAACGGCATTGTAATACACGGTTCGGCTGCATTAAATATTACAGATCTGCCGTAGTTCTTTATTTATAGAGCCCTGATGAGAAGACCTTTGGAAAAACTGGAAGAAATGCCGCCGAAACTGAAGACTTGACGTGGATCATAAATATATCAACAATTAAACAACATCTTCAATTTTTCTTCACACAATTCGTCTCCTTGCAGTATCAATACTAATTCGGCTGACTTTTACATTTGATCCAATAGGTAACTAGGTTATATTTACACCATAACGGTGCACAGCTGATATAAAAGGACTTGTAGTTTTTAAAGATATTACTGATTTTCTTTGAATATAAGAATGTAAATACTGAGTCTGAAATAGTATAGTAATATGCTGTAAAATTATGTGAAAGCATGAATAAAACTACACATCTTCAGATGTTGTACATACATAAGTGTCCTACACTAATAATACAAAGTTATTATGGCTGTGTGCACCTTGTGTGCACCGCCTAGTGGTTAAAGCACGTTATTGAATTATAGTTTTTATGTGTTATATTTGATTAAAAAAATATTAAGAGTACATACTTTCATAGGGGGAAAGTAGAAGGTATGTGATAGAAATATAGAATATAAAAAATCAAGAAGATACTGTAAGTGATCTCTACAATAAAACAGTTTAGTGCTGGATGTACAAAGATATTAATATGAGGATGTGCAAAACAGAAAAATGAATTAACCTTTATTCAAACATTAAATAATACTTTAGATTAAGGTCTTCTTTTAAATAAGAAAAAAGCTTTGGGGGTATCTACAGATAAATATTAAGCCTGACAAAGTACTTAACGTCTAATATATTGCTTTCCTGCAATGTTGACTATGTTGAAGCACTTATTTTAACTGATATCATACATATGAATTATACTCTTATGTATGTAGATAGTATAAGAAATGTGCAGAATGACAGTTTAATGGTGGTGGTACCATGGTGGTACACACATATTGATAGATGTCTTGTAATGCGCTGTTGAGGAACCTGTGACCCAAGTTTTTCATTCATTGCATACACAGTTGTGTATTATGATATGTCAATAAACCTTTGAAAATCTTGAAATCTTGAAAGGGATAGCCATTATACAAAAAAAACGGACGCCAAAAAAAACAGAGATTATGGAATTAAACAAATAAATAAAAACAAGGATAATTGTGTGTTATTGGTGAGTAAATAACAGTGTGTTATTATAAAGAATAACAAATTAGAAGGAAAAAAAGATTTACATATATACAGATTTCAGTATCCTGAGGCTCTCAGCCCCATTTATTTTCCTCACAGACGGCAACAAAAGTCCGAAATTATACGATTTAAAATAAAAGCAATAATTGTGGCTTGATATTGAGTAAAAACATGTTTTTATGAACCACACAGCTTCCGGTCTTCCTATAACACGTAATGTCGTGAGAATACCAATAGAAATACATTGCTTTTAAAATCGTGCTGTGCAACACGAAAAAAAGGGGGAAATCGTGTTGGTGAACACGAAATGCCGTGAGACTGGGTTGGTGTTAGCAGACCTCAGTTGTTCTGTGTGCTGAGCAGGATCCTCTGCTGTGCTGCGCTGCGTTCACTGTCCTCAACAGGATCTGCCTCTCTCTCTGCCAGCGGCTCCAAAGCTGCAGGTCTTCATTGGCTTTTCTCAGTGATCCAATGTGGCACTGCTGCTGCACTGACTCAGGCATACAGTGTGTGTTTCTGTGCTTGTAAATCCATAAGAAGAGAGGATATTGTGGGGTTTTTTGGGGTTATGACTCGTATGTGTACTTGCTTGAATATAAATATGCACAGACAGGATGTGTGTGTGTCTGTGTGAGAGTTGTGTACTGATGTGTGTGTTGTTTAGGTCTAGACTTGTCACCGTGGCAATGTGAGAGAGTGCGTTATCGCTGGGAGACAAGTTGTCATGACTTGTCTTTTCTTAGAGGGACGGCATTCTCATTATCAGTTTTGGGATCCTTTGGGAAGAAATGTATGCAGACTGGAGACATGTCAGTCCCAATGGCACACTAAACCAGTGTTAACCATTATAATTATAAATAGATAGTTTGGATGTCTTTAAACTGTGGTTGTTTGAGGTATTTATCCATACTCAGTGTAGAGTAGATAAAGTGACACTATTTTTACAATATTTACCTTGCTTTTCCAACGATTAAACAACAAGTAAAACCAGCAATCGCATGTTCTGCAAGGTAAGAAAAAACTGTTTTTGTCAATGATATCTAGTGGCTTTCAGCAAGAGCATGGATATAACAGCTTCAGTTACTCGGACAGGCAGGGCTCCAAAGAACAGACAAGGGGTGCAATTTATTTCTTGTGGTATGCATGTGTGGATTTTTGCATCGAGGTGTGAGATTTAGACTGCTTGGGGTGAGAGCGAAGAAGTCCAGTTTTGGAAAAGTGAGTTACTTAATTAAGTAGGGATGTAACGATATACCGAATATCGCGGTATCGCGGTAAATAAAATTCCCAATACCGTCGTGAGACTGACAAAATCTACCGCGATTTAAAAAAAAATTATAATTAAAAAAAATCTTTTTTTTTTTTAAACACTTTTTTTTTTTTAAACCTTTTTTTAACCAGGTGGTCCCATTGAGATCATCGATCTCTTTTTCAAGAGAGACCTGTCCAACATGGCAGCAAGTGGGTTACAACATGAAAATAAAACAACAGATAACACAAAAGGACATCGTATTTACAGGGCTACATTTACACACCTAGAGACATTGACAAGTACCAACCATATATTTATATCTCGCCCTGTCAATAAGCCTGGCGTTAGACTTTTTCGCTGTCCGTCATTTTGACAGACAGGATCGTAAAATATCCGTCATAATCCCTTATTACCCATCGGATCTGAACAGTTCACGATAGAGCATGCTCGTGAACTGTCAATGGGGGGGGGGGGGGCGGTGTTATGCCGTGTGTGCATGCAGGGCCGCTGCTAAGCTTTTGGGGGCCCTAAGCATAAATAGTCAGGGAGGCCCCCCCCCCCCGCCAAACACACACAAAATCTACTAAGTTCCCACTCAAACATTCGCCTTTTATTTTAAAATTGACATGAAATATAAACATATAAACAAAATGTCAAATACAAAAATAAGTTACAGCTACAACAGCAGAACCATCAGTATAAATATATTGAATTCAGTTGTAGCAGTCTGGCCTGCACTCCTTGCCTCTTTCCCTTCATATTGGCTCCATTATCGTAGGACTGTCCTCTGCAATCATCGAAGGAAATGCCAAGTTCCCTCAACTTTTCCAGAACAACATTTGACAGATTGAGACCTGTCGTTTCGACCACATTCAAAAACCCAAGGAAGTACTCCTTGATGTCTGGCTTGGGTACCAATTCAACAATGCGGACCACCAGGGACATCTGTTCCTTGTGGCTGATGTCCGGGGTGCAGTCAAGGATGATGGCATAATATTTGACTTCCTGGATTTTTTTCACAATGGTTCGAACTGTTTGGGAGGAGACAATCTCTATTATTTCGTTTTGAGTCTGTTGTCCAAGATAGTGCGTTCTGGAAGCCTCATCTTTAATTTTGGCCACATGTCTTTCTGTAACTGAATCAAATTCAGCCAGCAGCTCCACCTCTTTCAAAAAATTCCCACTGTCTTTTTCATAAAGAGTTTGAGAAGAGCCCCTAAAAGCCAAATTTCTGGTGGCTAGAGACAGAGTTATTGAAAACAGCCGTTTCATGACATCTTGCCATCTTTTCTTCTCTGCCTCCATTAAGGCCAGCTCCTGCTGGTCTATGGCTAAATTCTTCCTCAGACGCATATCCAGTTCCTTCCATTTTAACATGCACTTGGTATGGTCTGGGCTACCTTCATGGCCCCTCAAGCGAATGTTGATGTTAGACCAGTCGCCATAGCCTGTTTGTGTCAGCTTTATGGTTTTTGACCCAAACAGCTTGCATGCAAAACAGAACACAGCATTGGTCTTTGGGGAGTAGACAAGCCAGCTTCTTTTCATTTTTTCTCTATTGGGAAGGGATTTAAATTGGAGGTTTGTGTGAAATGCCCTTCCATCTGGGCCCTTTGGAAAAGAGAAATCTGCTGGAACTTTGAATGGTCCTCTTCTTATTATCTCTACCCTGTCTGTGTCTGAAATATTTTTGGGCCAAAGGGCGGGGTCTGTTGGAGATGCCACATTCATCTCTTCGTCATCTGCTTGAAGATGGGTGATGGGTGTGGATAGAACACCTTCTGAGGTGACAGTTGTGTGTTGTGTACCTGAACTTGTGGATGGTACTGAGCTGGAGCTTTCAGACACGTTGGACAGTTGCTGAAGTTGTTCAGGGTGCTGGGGTTGTTGGCTGCTTGCACTGCTTGTGGATGGTTGCTCATCATCTGAATCTTCCTCCTGGCTACGCGTTGGTCCTTGAACATATTTTAGCATTGACCCTGTGAATATTTTTGAAATACAAAAAAAATGTGATTAGCAAAAGCTAAATAAAAATACCAAAACATTAGGGTTTTCTGATTACAAAAATATCATGTCACACTACTCATATTAGAATAAAAAGTCACTCAAAACATCATCATATGCACCATCTTAAGTCTGCTGTTAATCAGTGAACCACTTCATTATTTCATAGCTATCTAGTAGCCTGTGTATGTAAATTCTCAAATTATGGGCGGGATTCTATTTATAGCCTATCTGTTGAGTTATGCTACGTTGTCGAGATGGGCTACCATAGCACAAATCAATAGCATTTTTTATGAATATGGCACTGTTCTACAAGCTAAAATGCTTCTGCAAGTCACACACTATCAAATGTATGATAGAGGAATGCCAGGTGGTACATGACAGCACTTAAGAACACATATTTGAAAAAGGAGAGGTGAAATAAACAAACATGAATATGTCCGTTTTTTGCAATATATATATATTTAATTATTCTTAGCTTAGCGATTTTGCTTGACAGACTTGGAATATGAACCATTGTGCGTTGAGGTAGCACACTTTTTTTAATTTATTATTTATGATTATATACTCTTACTTGAGTAAAATTGTTAGCTACTCAGCCCACCTCTGAGTATTATATAGGCCTACACATATATGTATATATATATATATAATACTCAGAGTAGTATTATATATATACACACATACATACATGTATATGTATAGCATGATCGCTAGATTAGGTTGCTGACGTTAGCTAGCAGCAATATCACTGAAAGTCAGGTTAGCAAAACAATTTGACCAAAAACACGAACTTACCAGCAAGGGATGAACGAGCGTCATCTCTCTGTTTTTTTTTCTTTCTCTTCTCAGCGCCAGATTCATATGGCCTTTTACTTGCCATTCTTCTTCTCTTCACTGTTAAAATCCAGCAATTATCAGGTCTAACTTGGAAAACGTCAGGCAGGAGGGTGCTCCACCACCTGTGTCCACCACCCGTGATGGCGCTGGCGCATCACACCACACCACATATCTCCGATGAAGACTGTACCATTTCAGGAAGGGGGGGGTGTATAGATAAGGTAACACATCTAATTTGCCCAAATTGAGTAATAAAAGGCACACAATTAAGAAAAAAAACGGTGGGCCTGTTCATAACTAATTTATATAATTTATTTAATGTAATAATATAATAACTATCATGACATTTTTTTAACCTTAATTTTGGGGGCCCCCGCCAGGTACTTGAGGCCCTACGCGCTCTGCGTGCTCTGCGTATGCGGAGCGGCGGGCCTGTGTGCATGCACCTCGCGGGACGCGCACAGCGTGAAGCAAAACCTCCCAGACATGTATTGATCTGTATGGCAAATTACGGTTTGGGAACTATATCATTTCCTTTTGGAGGGCATGCATAACACGGCATAACACCAGAGCCTCACTGCGGGGAAACGTTGGCGCTGTTCCGAGTTTGTTCTAATCTGTCAAAATGACAGACTGCTTTCAGATTTTTCCGTCATTGTTAAATAAAATATTCGGTTAACGCGACCACTGGTGTCCCAGCAACATCAGTACCAAGCGAGAGAGTTGTTTCCAGAGCAGGGGATATTGTAAATGCCCAAACACCCCAGCTTATAAATACCTGGAAATGTGGACATTCTCATATTCCTAAAAACCTGTCTGATGATGCTGAGTGAGTGACTAGTGAGTTTGAGTTGAGTTACTTGAAAAACTAAAGTGAAACTTGATTTATTTTATTGCAGGGTCTGATTATTAAATGTCCTTGTTTATTTGTGAGATGCAGTGGCATAAAGAAAATGCTTACTTTGTTTGGTAGTACCAGTAGGTACAAAAACACTGGTTTTCTTGTTCCAGTCTGTTACTGTCACTTTGTTTTTGACACTTTAAAATACTGCTATCCTACAAAAAGGCTGTAAAAATCAGATTTATTATGTAATAAAGAAACATTTTCCGAGTAAAAAAATGTTTTATTGAAAAAAAAAAAAAAAAGATTTTTTTTCTTCTTCCCTTTATTATTCAATATCGCGATAAATACCGTACCGTGGACTTGTTATCGCGATATTATCGTACCGTGAGTTTTTGGTATCGTTACATCCCTATAATTAAGGCACTACAACTACTGTATCGTTCACACTACAGGCATCTTTCAGAGAAAACTGGTGTCTCATAACTTCTTCCTCAGTGGTTTTTCCCCATGGATGATTGTTGCTATTTCATCAGTGCAAAAATAATGAGGCCAGCAGAGACTACGGTTCCCTGACCCAGAGGGGAGATGTTATGCTGTTAAAGTAAATTTGGAGCTGTGCTGAAAATATTTCTGACATGACCCGGGGTCATCCATGTTCAGTCTGTTATGGGGATAAGTGCTTTTTTTGTATAGTAGTGCACGGTATGACGGGAATATAACTTCTCATGACTTGTGTAGTATGCAAAATATAAAGTTTTCATTATGCATGTAGACACATTTCTCTGAACAAAGTGACAAAAGTTCTTAATGGTGAAGATGTTTGTAAAAGCCAGTTTTTAGGTAAAGGCTATCTATCATAAAATCTAATATATTAATTACATTTTGTTATGTCTCAAGGCGATGAAAATGAAAAACATTTGGCAACTCAAGTACCATTAGTTAAACAGGGTAATAGGTCAAATCCACCATTCGGACTGTAACATTTGATTAAAATGTATCTCATGTTTGTATTTTCACAATTGTTATATGCTTATATCCACATCTAATGGCACACATTAGTTTATCCAAGTTTTTAGTTTTGCTACCTTGGCAAAAATATTTCCTTTTGTAACACAAATGGCACCACTTACACTTTGAAACTTGTTGGATGAACTGAAAAATAGTTTATTCTAAGCAGAACAAGCATAAGCAGCCATACGGTAAGGCTGCTGCTTTCAGACAAACAACAATCTCCCTGATGCCTTTGCACGACCCGCCACTGCAGCTTACACATATCGATCTCCATAAACATGCCCATAAACTACCTTTAACACCTCTTGGACCGGAGGCTTACATCGTGCCACCGGGGCCCGGGACTGCAGATTATGTGGTTTATCTAATAACCTCTTGGCAGCATCCGTCCCATCTCTCTCTTTCTCTTTCTATAGATGAGTGGACAGTACTCACATCCCCCATAGGGGCTCTCCTCTGATTTACTACCTCTGTTTGTGCCTCTTTTAGCCACATCCTCCAACCAATCAACCTTAAAGTGGCTGCTAAACATATGGGTGAATAAATGCTCTTTGTTGCCAACTGATATTAATCCTCCTGACACACACGCACACACACCCACATGCAATCTCAGGCACTCCACCCTTGAGTGACAAGGCAGGGCGGAGGCAGCGAAAGACAAGCAACAGACATGTAATGTTCGTGAGAAAGGCTGGCGTGTGTGAGCACTAAGTCGAGTATGTTGAGTATTCATGTTATGTCCTTCTATCAATGTATGCACTTGCTTTTATGTGTCTGCATGTGTAATGTATCTATGTGTATGCTTCCAATAAAAAATAAAGGAAAGATGTAAACAGAATGGTATGTGTTATGCGATGTTATTTATTACACATAATTATTCCTTATATACTGAGTAGCAGGTATGTGTAGGGAGAAGACTGAGAAGCAAGTAAGCAGTGTAAGATATTCCCAAGACTTGATGGAGGCAGAGTAAATGAGATCCCAGAGGACTGAGTTGACTGTGATCTTTGTGAATGCACACAGTGCAGAGAAATTACTCTGTGTCATGGAAACAAGTTTAATACAAGGGGTCATATTGTGTATTATTCAATTCACATGGTCAGATAACAGGAGTGGAAAATGTGAGGATGTTTGTAAGAGGTGCTTTCAAAATGTAGCTTGTATATGTACTACCGCTAGTTAGTTATAGGAAGAGGGAATAAATTGATGACTGAGTTGCACACTTCTGATTTAAATGTATTCAATGTTTTTTCAGTATTAATGTACTGTACACTGATGTGCTATGCGTGAACAGTATACAAATGTTTTATTAATATTCTCCTCCTGGCTATTTCTACTACATGCATATGTGTTCGATGGTTTTCCTGTATGGGTGTTTTCAGCACAAGATGCTAGCATAATCAAAACTAGCCACTGTTAAACAGGGTAGGCTAAGTGTTAAATCAGGATTTATGAATCCCTGAACTAATATGTCTTTCACCTCACATACTTTCATAGAGATTTGTTTCCAACTAAATATTTAAAAGCATTACATTGCAGGTTATGTTGCTAACTGACATGATGCACAAAGCTACATTAGCATTAGCATGCTAAAACACCAAGAGTAAAATAGCTAACGGGATATGGTTGACAAATCTAACATTAAACATGATCAAATTTCAGCTGAATTATGATAAACAACTGTTATGTCAAAACACCCAATACAGTTATGTTAGCTTAATGCTAATGTGATATTTCTTACTCATCTCTTCAACTCAGATGTAAAAATGCTCAATTTGCAGAGAGACTTTTCACAGGCTTCTCTTTATAAATTTGATTACTTTAGATTTTTGTGGATTTCCTAGCATGACAGTATATTACAAAACTAGCTTGTGGTAATTGAAAACGTAAGCGCTATAGTAATATCAATGTGTAAAGCAAATTTGTTCTAGTAGGCTACATAATGTTTCCAAAAAGTTATGATATTAACACAAACTTACAAAAGGATTTCATATAGCTGGTGGATTGCAATCATTGTTAAGTCTGCGAAAGAATGAGATGCAGAAAAACAAACCTTGTGATTTCTTGAAGTACAAAATGACAGTGCTGCCACAATGCACAACACTGGAGAGCAATCATATGCTAATATCCCGGAGAAACCAGTCTCTGGCTGGATAACTGTCCAATCAAGTCAGTAGAGTAGGCAGAAATACTTTAGGGCGGGCCTGTATAAAATAGGGTGGGCCAGCTTTTTCCAGGGGGGGAAATGGCTTTAAAGTAGGCCTGGCCTATAATAATAATAATAATAATAATATATAATAATGCCCATTGTCAAGCATCGTTGTTGCATTTCCCTACGAATAATGGTCGAAGACCTGACTGATTATAAGAATTAATTGAAATCTCCAATATCAACGTAAGAGCTATAAAGACACAAAAATAACAAATACATTTAGGCTCCATTCGTATTAGAATCACTTTGGCATACTACCAAAAGTGAACTGTAAACAGACAGCAAAGCTACAAAACAGCTTACAAACGAATTAGGACACAACCTACTTGTTTATATTATACTTAATAACTTTGTGCCTGGTGTGGTAAACTTAAACATAAACTTTATCCTTTACTTTCTCCGTCTTTATAATATGTAGATTAATCTCCGCTCCTTTTCTCAGTCACGTTGTTTCCATAGCAACAACAACTTCTTGTCAACAGCGTAAACTCGCCTTCAAAATAAAAGCATCTAAATAACACAGGAAGTTAACCGAAATTACATTACATTACAACTGCAACGAAAGTAACAAAAACAATGTAATATCCTTTTCAGTTTCACAGAACACAAATTGGGTTATTTACAATCGTTATGTAACTCTTGTATTGCACTAACAGCAACAATAGGTTGGAGCATTCAAACTTCATGGACTTGCAGTGGTCCTCGCTTTTTTTATGTCTCTCCAACGAGTTACGCAGGTGCTTCCAGTCTACATATCCATACCTCGTAAAAGCACCCCCAGCTCCTGGGCTGGGGAAATGTCTGCACAGTATAAAACACATACAACATTAATTCAACTCGATATTTGTTCACTTGAATTTTACTTTGAATGCTTGGATATTCTCAATGGGTGAATACAAAAATGTATAATAATAATAAAAAATAAATACAAATTACAGGGCGGGCCAGTTTACTCATTGGCCCGCCCTGTAATTTGTATTTATCTATTTATTTGTTATTATTATTATATACGCCACTGAATCAAGTGGCACTTATGTTTCCTCATTTTGAAGACAAGTTATCCTAAACCCCAACAGCACTCTCTCAAGTGGAAATACATTAGTTGATCTGCCTGGGACAATACAGCTTGACCGATTGTTGAAAGAGGACCACATTCTACTCTTTGTCCGCAGCTTTTGATAGGCTTACAATGTGAACCAGTCAAGGGAGGATCACTGCATATATTTACGATAGAAGTTGTTTAATAAGATTAGCTTTATTGTATCCCATCAGTCTCGGACGTAAAGCTTTACTGGCTCATTCTTTGTACAATCTGATAATCCACTGATGCAATCTTAACGAGCCACAAGCCCTTGAATTTAAAAGGAGTGAACCATACGGCAAGAGAGCCTGAGAAACTTTTTTACCAACACAATCTATGCTTTTGAATATTCAAATGAGCTGAAGGATTTAAAAAAAAAGAAAAAAGGATGACCTATGCAATGAGGTGCTTTCTTCTGTAAGGAATACCCCCAGATAAGTTTAAAAATCTACCATAGAGCTTTTAGATCAGGGTTAGTCTATCAAATGTTTAGGGATGGCAACGTCTTTCAGTTGGTCCAGAAGGAAATATCTCAACAGCTACTGGATGGATTGCGTTTTTGCAGACATTCATGGTTTCAAGATGATGTATCCCAATGGTGATCCTCTGCACCAACATTGAGTCAAATATCTACTTTCCAATACTTGGAGTAACACTGGAAAAGCTAATGTTTGCTCAGCCTGTATGACATCATGTGAAACCACAAGAAACAGGACTCAAAGGCACCACTGAAAGACAGGAGTTAGATCCAAAGACATATAGTCCTTAATGGCATAATGGTTTGGTACACAGGAAGTCCACAAAACCAGCAGACATAACCAAAACACCTGCCAAGAGCAGATAAAAAATAATGCAAAAAGCAATGTCTATTTACTACAGGTGGTACATGAAAGAAAAAGCTGCCAAGCAAAACACTGAGGATCAACTGGCACAAGAAGAGTGGGGCACAAATATATGACCAGAAGGAAAGGAGGGTAATAATGGGGAACAGGTGAAAGTAATCATGGCGGGGCAATCAAAAACTGGATGGAAAGAATTAAGGAGTATAAAGTGACCTGAAAGTGGGGAGGTGAGTAACAAAATAAAACAGAAACGCTAAACATGAATGATTATTTTTGATAAGATGAAATAAAAATCACCCTCCAAGTCATCTACGAATTCAAATGTAATAAGTAAGGAAAAACAGATAGAGTAATGATAGCCTACACATCTTCCGGCGCAGACTGAAAACTCATCTCTTTCGACTCCACTTCGAGCGATAGAATTACTAACAAATAATTATTAAAAAAGCACTTATATACTAATAAAGGACTGTCTTATCTAAAGCCAGTTGAGTAGCACTTGTAATGTTTTGGCTCTATGAAACCTGTTTTCTTCAAGTTTGTATCTTCTTGGTCGAATGCACTTATTGTAAATGGCTTTGGATAAAAGCGTCAGCTAAATGCAATGTAATGTAATGACAGAGGTTTAGCAAGGACATTGTTCGTTTTTTTGTATTTCCGGCTGTAGTTATTTACTTCACTGCTGAGGCAAAAAGAAAATGTGAGAGAATAGATGAATAAATGTAGATGCTGCATGTTTTTGGATATTGTGGGGATTATTGGAGGAAGTGGTTGAGTGAGGCTTTCAGGCAGCCTTGTTTGATACAGTTTTTGTAAGAGATTGGGATGAGGGGTGGTGAAATGGGAAAAAGAAAATGTGCTTAGAGAGGAGAATTTAGTCTAATATTCAATAAGACAAGATAAGATAAACCTTTATTAATCCCTGCAGGGGAATTCAGGTGGCACAGAAGCAACAGCAATAACAAAGGACACACAGGATAAGAAGTTTGAGGAAGAGAAAGAAAGAAAAAATCAATATCTGGATTTGAAAATGTAAGGTAATCCAGGAAATCTTACATTTTGTCAGTGTGCAACTCTACTGGTTGAGGAAAAAAAGTCAAATTATAGAAGTTTATGAGAAGTTTATGATTCATCAACTTTTAGCAGATTAGCTTTCATCTCAAATCACATGTCTTTATCCTCACAGAGCTGGTAGTGTTTTAGACTTGTGTTTAACAATGCAAAAGTACAATATTGATGAAACACATTTGTTGCTCTCATTGTGCTTGATGTTCATGCTTATAGCTAATTTTCTGATTCACAGGCTGCATTGCTTTGTCCTCATGACTGTTATTTGTGTGACAAGGTCCAGGGGTTGTTTTGGATGTACAGTGGGGCAAAAAAGTATTTAGTCAGCCACCAATTGTGCAAGTTCTCCCACTTAAAAAGATCAGAGAGGCCTGTAATTTTCATCCTAGGTATACCTCAACTATGAGAGACAAAATGAGAAAGGAAAAAAAATCCAGAAAATCACATTGTCTGATTTTTAAAGAATTTATTTGCAAATGATGGTGGAAAATAAGTATTTGGTCAATAACAAAAGTTCATCTCAATACTTTGTTATATACCCTTTGTTGGAAATGACAGAGGTCAAACGTTTTCTGTAAGTCAGTTTTCACACACTGTTGCTGGTATTTTGGCCCATTCCTCCATGCAGATCTCCTCTAGAGCAGTGATGTTTTGGGGCTGTCGCTGGGCAACACAGACTTTTAACTCCCTCCAAAGATTTTCTATGGGGTTGAGACCTGGAGACTGGCTAGGCCACTCCAGGACCTTGGAATGCTTCTTACGAAGCCACTCCTTCGTTGCCCGGGCGGTGTGTTTGGGATCATTGTCATGCTGAAAGACCCAGCCACGTTTCATCTTCAATGCCCTTGCTGATGGAAGGAGGTTGTCACTCAAAATCTCACGATACATGGCCCCATTCATTCTTTCCTTTACACGGATCAGTCGTCCTGGTCCCTTTGCATAAAAACAGCTCCAAAGCATGATGTTTCCACCCCCATGTTTCACAGTAGGTGTTCTTTGGATGCAACTCAGCATTCTTTCTCCTCCAAACACGTCTAGTTGAGTTTTTACCAAAAAGTTCTATTTTGGTTTCATCTGACCATATGAAATTCTCCCAATCCTCTTCTGGATCAGCTAAATGCTCTCTAGCAAACTTCAGACGGGCCTGGACATGTACTGGCTTAAGCAGGGGGACATGTCTGGCACTGCAGGATTTGAGTCCCTGGCGGCGTAGTGTGTTACTGATGGTAGCCTTTGTTACTTTGGTCCCAGCTCTCTGCAGGTCATCGACTAGGTCCCCCCGTGTGGTACTGGGATTTTTGCTCACCGTTCTTGTGATCATTTTGACCCCACGGGGTGAGATCTTGTGTGGAGCTCCAGATCGAGGGAGATTATCAGTGGTCTTGTATGTCTTCCATTTTCTAATAATTGCTCCCACAGTTGATTTCTTCACACCAAGCTACTTACCTATTGCAGATTCAGTCTTCCTAGCCTGGTGCAGGTCTACAATTTTGTTTCTGGTGTCCTTTGACAGCTCTTTGGTCTTGGCCATAGTGGAGTTTGGAGTGTGACTGTTTGAGGTTGTGGACAGGTGTCTTTTATACTGATAACGAGTTCAAACAGGTGCCATTAATACAGTTAACAAGTGGAGGACAGAGGAGGCTCTTAAAGAAGAAGTTACAGGTCTGTGAGAGCCAGAAATCTTGTTTGTTTGTTATTGACCAAATACTTATTTTCCAACATAATTTGCAAATAAATTCTTTAAAAATCAGACAATGTGATTTTCTGGATGTTTTTTCTTCTCATTTTGTCTCTCATAGTTGAGGTATACCTAGGGTGACAATTACAGGCCTCATCTTTTTAAGTGGGAGAACTTTCACAATTGGTGGCTGACTAAATACTTTTTTGCCCCACTGTACTTTAAAGATGTCTACCATTAGATTAGGCAGATCAGATTGCATGACATTCTTAGTATCAACGTGAGACATAAATGACAGCTCAGAAAAGTGAGAAGCTTTCCACACAAGGCCTCAGAAAAATGTGGATTACATTGGGAGGTGTGTGGTGCAGTGGGTTGTGCGTTGGTGTTCGGATCAGGTTCAAACCCCACTGCAGTCAGCATGTCGTTGTGTCACTGGGCAAGACACTTCACCCCAAATTGCTCCTGTGGGGATTATCCACAGTATTGAGCATGTAAGTCGCTTTGGATAAAAGTGTCTAACAAGTAACATTGAATAATCTCATCACATACTAAAATACTTAACTGAGTTTGAACTTCTTTATCAATAACTCAAGTCATTCCCTCTAGGAAACCTTATATGGTACAATATGTATCTGGGTGAAACATTAAAGCATCCTGGTTTTCAGACTTTATTTCAACATTTGAACGCTCAAACTGACTCTGAAGCTCAGGAGAAAGATGGTGACGACTGTCACACCATTAAAAAAAAGATCAGCTTTGGACATATCATTCATCTCCCCCTCTCTGTCTCTTTGTAACTGTGTCTCTGGGCAGGTAAAAAAATAATCCTCATATCCAGCCTATTAGTCACAGAGGATTAGACCCCTGGCAGAGATGGGGGGTGAGCAGAGAAAGAGAGCCAGATTAAATGCCTACAGTATTATGAGCTAATGTTCATAGGCCCCAAGGAAAAATGTCATCCACCAAAACTGCTGTGTGTAGATAAAGATACATTTGAATGAATGGAAATGTCAAAATGAAGAGTTTTACTCAACGTGCTAGATGCTCTTAGGTGCAGGCAATGCCTCAATTATTGTACATACTGCACATCTTCATTCATTATGCATTTGTATCTGTGTGTTCATGAGGCAGATGTTGTGTTTGTTATCAAATCCATCACAGTCTTGTACGGACTCCCTGATGAAATGCACACTCAGGCTTTAACTTTATTATCAGTGCCGATAGAAATCTCTCCACCTCCAACCCTTTGAGAAGCTCATTTGAAAGTCAAGACTCATTTATCAGTGTTTGATCTAATTAAACAACCTGTGATGAAAGCAGGGACCCAGCATTATCTACTCCCCATCCTTCACAACTTTAGGCCCACTTTCTTTGCTTCTGAAGCAGCTGTTAGGACAATTTATTTGGTTTTCATCTCACCTTTTTATTGTTTTGCTGCTTGCCAGATCTCCCTCGGTTTCCTTCCTCGAACTCTTTTTTAACACATTTCTCTTCTGAAACTCTTCACATCGTCACAGCCGACTCCTTCTGCTCCCTTTAACAATCAACATATGCAAGGTTTAAAGATCAGGAATTGACCAAAACTAGATGGAAATTATATGGCATCATTAATTATTTTCTATTTTGAAATTGATAACATTGCATGAGCGCCGTGTGAGACCTGAAGGAGCAGCATGCTTGGACCGTAATGTATTATGCATGGGTTTCAAGTTGATTGATATCAATATAGCCAGAGGAAGAACATGTGTTAGTCCACCCTTAGATCAAAGAACCCCTGCTTACTATTGGCTAAGAACTATTTCCAAACTCAGGTCACTTTCGTCCTGCCAAGATGTAGCTGAAAGAAAGTTAAATTATAATTCAATCCCTTGGTCACTTTAGATCTGACAACATATCTCTCTTCTCAAAATGAAAACTAAAAAGGTGACTGTCAGGACCTCGACACAAACTGATTAACCCAAATGCATGACCCAGAGACAAAGTTTTGAATGTAACAAAAACTATATTTATTGTCACAGGTCAGGTAATCCCTCTTTAACAGAGTAGGTAGTGGAAATAACAAAAAGCACTCGCAAAGGAGGAAAAAACTAATCATAACAAAAGGAGAACTTAAGGAAAAACTTAAGTCTCCATAAATCAACAAACATAACAAAACCTGATATGAGAGAAAGCAATCCTTTTGGAGTTGAGAATTGGCACGACCGTTCGAGGAAACAAACAAGACGAACTGACACAGGACAGGGGAGAGAGACAGGACTATTTAAACGTGAGGTGAGTGGGAACAGGTGGAAACAATCAGGGCCGGGGCAGACACTTATGATGGAGGGAAAAACACACAAGGGGAGGAAGAAAACAGGGCCTGAAATGAAAGACAAGAGGTAAATACAAAATAAAACAGGAAATGACAGACAAAATACATAAACATAACTAACACATTTGACGAGACACCACAGTGACAGAGCCTTTTGCCGTTGCTGCTCTAAAACTGTTGAATCAGTTACCGGTAGATATCAAGATGTCCTTCCCCCATTTCAGTTTTTGAATGTAGACTGAAGACAATATCATATTCTGTACTGTAAATATTCTTGTAGGCTACTTGTTATTTCAGAATCAACGAATGAAGTACAATTATTTTATTTTGTATTTATCCACGCCTGGAAAAACTTTTTTATGTGTGCAACATTTAGCATTTTCAGCAAACTATTTGGCAAACTATTACAGTGATTAATTCTGTATTTGTACATTGTTGATTATTGTTGTGATTAGTAACTCTCTCTCTCTTTGTGTTTCATTTCTTCTTTGTTTTTACGATGTAATGTTGCTTTATACAGCACTTTGTTCAGCGCAAGCTTTTTTAAAGTGTTCCAGAAATACTCACTTTGCTTTCACAAAGGGAAGTGTTCACATTGGAACAGAATGACACGTGCCCCCTCTGCTGGTTAACGTAGGTATTGCAACATAGAGCTTGAAAATAATGAAAAAAACGTCCTTTTTGTCAATTATAAAAACAAAAACAAATGGCACATCCATAATGTTTATTGTTGTTATTATTACCAAGCATAATTACACTGCCACCAGCTTTTTTACAAAAGCCCATTGTGTTGATTGCTCCTCCTATCTAACCGCAGAGTGCCTATCATATTTAGTAATCATTGAACTCATCACCAGTCATTTCCAGGAGGCCTGCAGGCATCTGGGAACATTACCACTGGGAGAATTAGGTGGTTTCCTAGGATGATAGATGATGAGGAGACCAATTAGGAGGAAAAGACATGTAGCCTTCCCTCAGCGGAAAAAAAGATTACACTGGAAGAAATGTACTGGTGGAGTGTAATTAGCCATGTTTACCATCCAAGCTATTAACGCTAATTTGTAATAGTGGAAAAACAAGGCGTTTAAGGAAATGAGTTCCTTGTTCAGTTGAGTTAATAATACAACTGTCATTTAATTATTGAAATATAGTAGAACAGAAAACAAGAAGAAAGTTTAAAGTAACATTAAAGGAAAAAACTCAATTAGGTTTAAGTACCCCTTAATTTAATGTAATGTAAGTGACCTTCAACCAATGGCAGGGTGACCCATATAAATGAGATAAGCTGGTTCTGATCCTTATATTAATTGCTGGCTTTTAAGGAAGGAGTTGATTATTAATAATCAAATGTTTTACGTGTTTGAGGCTTCATCCTTTACATTATATTCACTGAATTTGAGTAGCACACGCACGTTACTCAATTACTCACTGTAATACGAAAGCAATAATTGGTTTAGCAAAAAGAAAAGTAACTCCAGATAATTAGTGTAAATAATTTGCAAAAACAACTATTATTCTCATTTGAAGGGCACAGTGTTGTCTCATATTAATTATGCCTAAAAAGCTGATTTTTAATTATTGCAATGAGTTAGAGTTAGAGGAAGAAAAAAAGGGTTGAATCTTACTCAATAGTTTTTTTTTATCATATTGTGAGTCAGTGTGAATAAATTAAATAACTCAGTCAGATCTGGTGACAAAATGAAGTGATCTTTTACTAATGAGAATATTTATGCTTCTTTTTGGGATCTAAAAAAATAAAGTGTACTCAATTTATTTATGTAGTTAATACTAAAATTATGATTTTATATTACATTTTAATATATCATTTTCTCAAATGACCCATTATGACCCTATGTAGTCAGAGTCAATTATGTTTAGGAGTTTTTTCGAGTTATTTTGAGGGTGTTATCTCAGAAAACAAACACAGGATGAGCTCCTTGCTCTAGCCCAGCGGTTTTCAAAGTGTGAGGCGCGCCTCCCCTGGGGGGCGCCAGAGAGCTTCAGGGGAGGCGCAGCGTGAGACACAAAAGAACGAGAAAAACACGAGTAAAGTGACAGTTGCCCACTTGTGGCTGTCTGTGGAGACCGAGTTCCCCCACCTCGCCAAAAAGGCTGTAAAAGTGCTCATTCCCTTCACCTCCACCTACCTGTGTGAGTGCAGGTTTTCCGCATTGACTTTGATCAAAAGCAAGTACCGGTCAAGGCTGCAGCCAGAGGATGATCTGCGTTTATTCCTGTGTGCATCAAAGACGCAGACTCATTGTTCCCACTAAAGTAGGGGTGAGTGTAATAAGGAGGCAAAGTTGACGTTCAGTGTGTTACCGGGAGCATATAAGGATTTATCCACCATGTTGAAAATGTTAAAAAGATATGTCTTGAGAACACGGTGTGCGGAAATATACTGGTCGTGCTGCAGCTAGATGTGCCTGTCCTCTGTAAGAAGGTGTCGGCGACTGACATGCAAGGAAGAACGGCTGTCCACAGGCTGTTCCAACTTTAACAACTGTATTAACTTCCAGGGTAGTGAATTGAACATGCAATTTTAATTGGGTGTGTGGTATATTTTCATGCATGGACACGCATGTTCCACAACACACAAACTGAACAACACTCAATTTTCCGATCGCTACCAGCGTCCTTGCGATCTTGTTATAATAACAAGTGCACGTTACTGATGCAATATGGTTGAGACCATTCGGGCTTATTCTAGAGGGGTGCAAGGAATAGTCCAAGTAGTGGGGGAGTTTTATACAATATGTTTAAAACATAAAAATAAAAAGGTTTAAAAAAGTTATTGTTTAATGTTTTAAGGAGGTGACGCTACTCAGCCAATCAAATCGGTGCAGTCAGCACGATAGATTCAATCACACACACACAGAGACACGACAAGAGGAGAGAAACAGTCGGAGTAATTTCAAATGGCGGAAGGTAGACAGCGAAAACAGAGCATTTAATTACATTTTCTCTTACTGGACCTCTTTGAAATGCAATTGAATACCCCTGCATTATAGCAACAACAACAATAATAATAATAATAATAATAATAATAATAATAACAGCAATAATAATTGGGAGGGGGGGCGCGGCTGTTCTTATGTTCTCTGAGGGGAGGCTCACCTACCCACACTTTGAAAACCCCTGCTCTAGCCAATAGTTTTTAAGTAGATTGCCATGAATTTGTGATAGAGACCTTGTGTCTTTAAACCCAGAAGGAAGAAAAATCAAACAAACAAACAGCAAAAAAAAATCAAGTGAAGGTCAGCCAGGATTGCATCATAACAGGAGAAGTTGCAACATTTGGATCAGTCGTTTGAGATTACGTCTCATCTCAATAGCTGTTTGCTTTGACTTCTGACTAACTTGACTAGGAGAGGGGAAGCTGAATTACAGAAGATTAGCATGAATGTTGATGCAGCAATTTATGGGAAGTGATGTATAGAAGCTCACTTTATGATCAGGAGGGCAAAGATGATAGAAAGCCTTCATGATCGCTGATTCTTATGAGCATACACGAGGTGACTTGCCCTGCAGGCGGAGGTCAGGAAAACAGTCCCAGTGGGTTTCCAGTTGAGCTCCAGGATGAGTCAAAGAAGGTGGGTTAAAAAACGAACGTTGAAAACGAAAATCTTGCATGTTTAGCCACAATAACCATGTTTACATCCACAGGTTACAAGGAAACCAGAACGACATGAGTTTGATAAAAATAAATGTCCCCTGAAACATGACTGCTTACCTATCTTTTAACCAAAAAACGACATTGTGCTATTGCTTAAAGAGTGCAGGTACAATAATAGAAAATACTTTATTGTCTAGTTGTTGGTGCTAAAGGCAGAAATGCGTTTTTGGCTTGTGAAAAACTATGAAATATCTGCTATTAAACAAGGTATATTAAAACACATTTTCCATAAAAACAACATCACAGTAGAAGTCAGTATATAAATAGAAGCACCAGGTTATTAGTAAGGAGGTATAATAGCTTCAAAAAGTTGCTTTTCTTACCGATTAAGATGTGTTATTTCAACAGGGACATCACGTTCTCTATAAATGTTCTTCTTTGTACGGGGGACTACCTTTTGGCTAAGGTCATTAGATGAAAGTATTGATATAGGACCTTTTCCACATAAGCAGCGGTGATAGGACATAGAGGTTTGTTTGCAGTGTCTAATTGTGTAGCCAATTCAAAAGACTCTTTTTGCCTTACTTTTGACACATAGCTTGAACCATCACACAATATTCAAAGTGAGTATAATCTGTTAAGACTACATTGGGTGAATGACCTGGTTCACAAAGAGTCTTTGCCCTCCCACTTTACAAACTAAGGGATTTTAAGGTGAGCCAATTCACTTCAAACGGAGTATACCAGTCCCTGATAGAAAGTACCTCTATGCAGCCGTTATAAATCACAATACTGCAGCCATTTAGAAAGCCCCAAACGATGTCCTACAAATGAAGGCTGCTCCGTCTCAGTTATATTGATGGAGGCAATTATGGCAAAGACAAATTGCGAAAATTAGCATGTTAATTGGTTATTATCACACAATCAAGTACATTGGTCCCAAAAGACCTTCTTCGAACACTGGTAGCTTGATGGAAGCGTTCCCATGTGTTGAAGATGGAAAGGAACAATATGTAGTGTTTGACAACTGACAAATTGGAAGAATATGAATTATGAATGCAGGGTTAATGAAACCACATGAGGGTGGTTCAATCACAATAGAACAATTTACTGCAATATGTGAATTTCTTGCTGTGCAATTTTTATTTTTGCACTTTTAATTTTTCTATGAACAGAGAACTCGTGAGGCAAAGACAATCAGAGGTTCAGATAATAACAAAAAACTAACAATTGTCCTGATGATTACAACAATGCAATTTTTCCTAGCAATTTCCCTTTCCTCATTTGAAGTCAAGGAACAAAAGTAATTTCCTCCTAATTTGGATTTCTAGTTTGGGATAATTAAGAATCGGGTCGTATTTTTCGAGCAGAAATCCTCCAAAACAAGGATTTATGGGAAGTTGACTGGGTCTCCTATGAAGCCCATTTCCTCTAATTTTTGAACATTAGATTATTTTCCAGCACTGCCTTATGTACGGTAATTGATTATCAATTTTAAGACAATAAGGTGAAACTCCTCTATAGTTTACAGTACCTATGATGAACTGAAATGAAGGATATCATTGCTATAACTATGCTGTAGCTATTGTGCATATTTCCCAATATGTAAGAAGCAAAGTGTAAAAGTAATGCTAGTTGAATATGACAAACAAACCTCGTCCCTATGAAATGCACAGCACATTCTCAGTGTACCATAAAACCACTGGGTGGCACTCTGACACCGCAGTAAAGCATCCCTCGCCGTACAGATGTTATTCAAATCTAAAGGTTAGCTTGTCCCTCTGTGCTGACTCTTTGCTGTTCGAAAGGTCATCATTTGCAAGCAGAGGACAATCTGATGTAACATTTATGTTGCTGAATCACAATCATGGTCTGAGAAAAAGGGTGTGGAGTTGATCACTATCACAGTCGGGATGACACTCTCATTTGCAGACCCTCACAACGTTCTCGATGTAACCTTACCATGTGGCGAAAAGAGGGCCATATTAATGTGTACGGCTTCATCCCTCCTACTCAGATAACAGGTCTCCTTTATGAGTTTTCCAGCGGCGTGAAATTATTTTCCCACATGCACAGTTACAGTTTGTTCAGAGTTCTCCTGTGACTAAAAGCGTGAGCGTGTCACACTGATGCCAGATTGGGGCCAGTGTACCGGCTCATGGAGGAATGAATCAAATGTCAGTGTGACAGGGAGCGCACGAGAGCAGATCCATATTTCTATTAGGCTGCACAGATGGACCAGATAGAATGCATGTTTGTGCATATTTTACTGTTATGCAGCTCCTCCATCTTCATTGACCTACAGAGGACGTGATAGAGATGCCCCCGCGGAGTTAACACATATGGACAGGCATACACACTGTCCTCCTGTCCCGCATTTTATGTCCCGAATCGATCTGTACAGACCGAGATCTGTACACGCTACTGCCACAAGAGCCACTTCTCATTCTGGCTGAGGCGGGTATGGGGAACTGGTGATATTGATCCATCTGCAGCTGCCTAAAGGGAATGACTGTCTGTTGAAATGTACTTGTTCACATCTGGTCCCTGTGCTGCAGAGGCCTTTAGCACAGTGCGGGCCACATTGGCAGGCCTCACATCAACTGTGAGCTCTCAGACCCTCATGACACCGGCAGATATTGAATGAGCGGAGCACTCTGAGGTGTGGTAGTAAGAATTACACTTGGGTGCACCAGGGGAGAAGTTTCAGCACAGTAAGAGGATTTATAGAAGGATCATCAAGTCTATAGTTTTGATACAAGTTGTCCAAGCTGTTTCTAATTGCCTCAACTAACTTCCTCTTTATATTGTATACCTTTATTTTGTATGCATTATATTTCCATGATGTTTTATTTGAAATCACCTCTAATATGTGCATCTTATTTGTTGATATATGGCTAATTCCTTAATTAAAGCTTGGGTAGGTAACATTACAGACACCAGTTCGATTTTAAATAATATCCATTTCAAAAGCCAAGGCCAGTGCTGCCAAACATTTTTTACTGAAAAAAGCTAGCAACACTTTCTCCAAAAGTTGTGATGTTTTCTGCCCTTTTTGGCCACAGGGTGCAGTAGTAGTCCATTACAGTTCGATGCAATTGTATTGTAAGAAAATAATACTTCTGAGGGTGATGAGATAATGGGTTGTTTGGCTAATGCACATCTTGTTAACTTCTTAAAAAGAGCATGAACATGACAGCTCTACTGAACTTTAAAAAGTCTTTATTTCTGTACAAGCAATCATCACAAATTGCTTTAGTCCACCGAACATGGATCACGGTGTCATATTAGGCAAAAACAGGAAAGATAATGTGAGCAAATGTCACTTTCAAGTATGTGTGTGTGTGCGTGAGAAAGTCTTGCAAGAGGCTAAATAAAGCATGAGAAATCGGTACAGTGTTGCACGAGGCTCTGTGGAGCGTCAAAGCAGCGCCACTAGACGGCAATCAGGCTTGGCAGGGATATCCGTCACTGCAGACACAAAGACAGAACGGCATTAGCGGAACCAACGAGGTGTGTGTGACTCACATCACCAAAAAAAATGCCTCTAATGGGAAATGAGCATATTAGGCTACACAAAGAAATGGAACTTTAGATGTTAGTGCACAGACTTTATTGTCCTTTAAATGTTGTTGTTTCGTCAGTCATGCATGAGAAACATCCCCCATTCTTCTCCATCAGACCATTGCGTCTCGAATGTGTGTTTTCCATGCATGGGTAGAAAAGTGTCTTCTCAGTAGAAAATGCAAAAAGCTGCTATATGGTGAATTATAAAGGAGTGAGACTTGGTGAAGTGATTTATCAAAGGGTACAGCATACTGCAAACAAAGCTCCCCTGATTCATTTTGCAGCTCTTTTGTGTCTTTGTTGTTTGGGTGCTCTCACCTTCCTCCTCCTCAGCACTTAGGCCATGACAAATGCAAGTGTCATCTGTGACTAGGAACCAAAGCAGGGAAAGGCCAGTCAGTTAATACCAGCGGAGGGGGAAAGTCAGCCACACTAGTTGTGATGAATAGATAGCGTATCTCCTTTGAGATAATTTTGTGTAAGTTGCTTTCTGTGAGGAGACTGGCTCTTCATTTTCTCCTGCTTTTACACCAGCGCATTTCTTCACAGAGGATTCAACCTTTAGGCTTGATTGTGTCCACAATTACACTCTTTCAGAAACATTTTAAATATACATGAGGATTTTCAAACTAAATATTGTCCCAAATTGGATTTCTTAGTTTATCTCAAAATATAACATAGATAGTGTAGGCTATAGCTGTGCTTTTACTAATGCTAACATTAGCATGATACATGCTCACAATTACAATCCTTCATGTCGAGGCTACATGTTCACCATTTTAATTTTGAGGGTTAGCATGCTAACATCTGCTAGTTAGCCACATACTGTAGTACGGTTGAAGATAGGGACTATCATTAGTTGAAGTCTAAACAGTTCAATTATTGGACCCATTTTTTGCAATTTGACCTGATGGTTTAGGTCAATATCTGCAATTATCTGCAACCAATATGAGAAAAAACTCAGGCATGTGACCATGGCTTTTACACTGATCTTTAATACAAGCAAAAATAAATATCAGAATATAACTAAATTGTGTCGAATCCAAATTTCAACAAAAATATTCCACGCTTTATTGTCAGAGGGTGAAAGATGTCTTGAGAACTGATGCCTCATTGTGGCCCCTGCCAGTGGACACCTATATTACATGAGGGATTACACCCGTCTTGACAAATGGAAGCCATCACAGATCAACTTATGTGACAGCCCTTCGCTCAGCTCACCTGCTCTTAGCGAAACGACGACAACCGAGCGCACAGTGTGCATTGTGGTGAAATGGATCACTGCAATCAATACGAACCAGTGAAGCCATTGGCACCGCTGCAGCAAGAGGAGGCGGCATCAGGAGTGCTTTGCCTTGTCTGTGATCTATCTATCTTTAGGCGGGAGTTAGGCATGGGATCAATATGCTACAGGCAGCTCATATTTCACCAGCAGGGATGAGAGGGCATAGGACGGAGAGATAGAAGGGAAGGGGAAGACGGGATGATGGCAAGGCTTTGCAAGGCTCTCGGGGTCAATCCAGAGAGCAAAGAGCATGAAGCAGAAACAGTGATATGAATGCAGGCAAAGGTGAGAAAAGAAGGGAGAAGTTTTGGGTGTGACGTAGGAGTCAATAGTGCAGCAGAGGCTTATGCGCTACACGGACGGCAGCGCAGCCTGACGGCTTGTCGATTCAGTGAATTTATAATGAATGTTCTTTTATTCTTCTCTTTCTCTCTAACCTTTCTCTTCTCCTTTATCTCACCTCCCTCCTTCCTCTCCTCCTGTCACCTCCCTCCTACCTCTCTCCCTCCCTGTCACCGACTCATGTAGCCTATCATCCTGAGAGTAAAAACAAAGACTTATATGAAAGGCGCTTAGTCGCATTTCCCAGTACCCCTGCTGTTGCGGTGTCCTAATGATGCAAATGTTAGGTCGCCTAATGAGCAGGAGTTATGTTTCGGTTGAAGTTTGCAGCGCTGCTCGACCACCCTGTCTCATGAATAACATCACCGTGTCAGACTCAAGGTGTGTGTTCCTCTCATCTCACAAATAATGACCATTACAGATGGTGCCTTCTTCAAATTACACATGAGAGAGGAAAAAAAGGAACGTTGTTGGTGCACGGCGGTGTCTAAAATGAGCAACTCAGCCTTTAAAATTAAGGTAATAAAAAAATTCATTTATAGAAATGTAAGCAATCTGCCCTTTCTGAAATAACACTCATACACACACAGGCATAAAAGGTGTTTTAAAACTTCAGGTGGAAACATCTCTCCTGTGCAAGACGCAACCTTTTGCCTCCGAGTTCATTCTGGCTGTCATCACACACACATGCCTCTAAAAGAGAGTGAAGCCAATAGATGTTGGCTCTCTGTTATTACAATAACCCTTATGGCTGCTTACATTTCTCTCCCTCCCCAAATCGTTGCTTAATCCTCCGCGCTTTTGCCCTTCAGATTTTCAAAGACAGCCTGCGGGCTCGAATTGCCCTTTGCTGACTTGTGGCTGACAGTGAATAAGTTCCCCTCTCGTCTCCTTCCTTTTATCTCTGAGATCATACTCAGAATGGGTCAAGATCAATGGTGCTCCCTGCAAATCTACCCAAGCTCTGGGTGCTTCTCATTGACCTTACACAGGAGTAACTGAACACTCTGACTCTCATCCAGCCAGCTTTTACATTAACTTCCCTGGATATAATCACCCAATGCTGTGGGGATTTTATCCTAAAAGTCACAGAGCAGTTTCTGCTCAATTAAAGTTCAAACTGTAAGCTTTCAGCTGACATGTAACTGTGAAGTCACTCAGGATTAGATAAGGTAAAGCTAACAAACTTGTGTAAAAAAGTAAGAAATCATCACATGAAAATAAACACATATTTTAGAAGCAACAGTTAGCAAACCACTTTCTTATTGACTCCACAAATCTTCAAGAAGTAAACATACTTATTGAAAAACTGACCTTTGTCCAGCCTTGTTAAGGAACTTCTATGATTTGTACATTTTGAATGCCACCTAAGTCCATTGGGACTTACAGGTATAGAGCATTTGGAGCACAAATGACATAAGTCCCAATAAGCAAGGACGTACTGTGACAGGGTGATAAATGGCTTAACATGATGGAGCAGACAGGACTCTAGACACTGCAAACTTCTCAACAACAACCGAAAGAAAATCAATTTCAGGTATGGAGTAGAATTAATGCGATGTATTGACTAAACTGAGGGACAAAGTCTTCCTCTGGGATGGGCTGCAATGTAAAAGCAGCGGCAAACTGACATTGTCCCAATAAATAACAGTTTCATTTACTTAGGGGAGTAAAACATGAATAAATAACGTTAAAGCCTGATACACCAAAGCAACAAAAACAGTTTTCTTTTCAAGCAGTGTCATATTCTCTGAAGTCTATCTTATGAAGTGCTGCATCAAGGCAATAAAAGCATGAAAGGAAGTGATGCTACTGCTGTCCTCGGGCCTAACACATATCAAGACAGCAGCCCGGTCCAGATCCAGCTGCGGCTCACATCCAATGGGATCCCTGCGAGACCCGCTTCAACAAGATGGATGAGGGGCACCGAGCCTCAAACTGGGCGCACTCAGCCCAGACATCATCAGGTCCGGGCTGAATAAAGAGGTGGCGGCCCCTCGCCTGCTCTTCTCTAATAGGAGGCGCTGCCTGGCTGACAGCAGCCCATAAATAACCCAGTCGGCGTGTCACTGGAAAAGAACACACTCACCTGAGCACACTCACTCAACAGGATCACGGGGGAAAGGGGCGCAAAAATATAAGGGCTCGCAGTAATGGGATAGCTAAACCAGAGTGTGTGAAGGTGGGCACAGAAGCAGAGTAAAAATTGAACCAATAATCTTAGTTTGTTGAAGACTTCTATATCGATGTGGCTGTTAAATAATACAGTATTAGTTTAACAAGCACTTGTTTTTTCCCTTACTATCTTTGTCAGAAGTGGAAACCATTAGTTAGAGTTGAGGACATTATGGGAGTTCAAATCCAAGCCCCTAATTTCCTGCCATTTCACTTCAATCTGATGTCAATCAGATCAGTTTGATGATGATGAGTAAAGAAGGCAGCAAGTCTCTCTGTTACTCCGTTACTCGTGTCGCCCTTGACCGCCCTTCACCATTTCACCCACACACGCATGCCATCTTGCCTCCCACCTCACTTCACTTTGCCATGCCAGGAGGCTAACCCTCTGGTTGTTAGGCATCCATTTACCCCTTCAGCCAAAGACACCAGTACATATTCCAGTCACATTTTACGGGATTGGCTTCTATTTGTATTAGGGTTAAATGGCGACACAAATATATTGTTAAAGAACATTTGTTTGAACTCATCGCCAGAATTAACCATCAATTTTTCACATCTGTTCCAGAAAAACCCGAGGCCACCAGGACGTGTGGAGCAGGGTTTCCTGAATATGTCATTTAGAAAAAACTGCACTTAAGCCTCTGTTTCTTTCTAACTTTACAGAACTTCAGTTTTTCGTTTTTCTTTCTTTCTTCAATTACCACAGCCTCTTTATTTCCATAAGATATGCGATGGAGTTTGCCATTTTGACTCTCACATGTTGGGGATTTGAACCGCTGACCCCCACATTGGTATCCATTTACTCCTTGCGCCAAATACACCTAGATGTATTTTAGAATGGGACTTGAATACATGAATATTATGTCTTAAAAAAAAAATGAAATTAAGCCAAAACATATTTTTACCGTTTTTTACACCACAATTAAAAATGTGTTTACAATTTCTTGCATCTGTTCAGAAAACACAAGACTGCCTGCCAGGGCATCTGGAGTCAGGTTTCTTTAATATGTCCTTTAGAAACAATGGAATTACGCCTCGGTACCTTTCCAACTTTACCAAACTTCAGGTTTTTTTCCCATTTAAAAAAACACCTCCTTTCAAACAACAAAACGGTTATCTCGATTGGGACAGTCAGGCTATGAGTTCATCATTTCTAAACAACACCTTATAATTCGCCTGTGGCTGAGAGGAAGAGCTGTTGTCTTTGAGTCAGAAGGTGGTGGGTTCAATCCCGTCCGTGCAGTTATCATGTTGATTTATCCTAGTGTGCAGTTTGCTGCTTGTTAAATGTGTGCGTTATCTCACTGCTATCGTGGAGAAGAGCTTGAAAATCTAAAATCTCAAACCTGTTCAAAATCCCACCCCTTACACCTTTAATAGCAACACCATTTTTTACGCTAATAAACATTTATATCTGGCTCTTGAGGGCTCTGAAGTGAAGTGTACTTCTTGCGCCAAATACATCAATAAAACTAAGTCAGTTTATTTATAAAAAAATGTAGAAATACATTAAAGATATGTGTGTTCTGTTTTATTCTTAACTATTTTTTTATTAATACATTTATTTATTTTTTCTAGTGTTTATTTATTCCTGTATTTACTTCCACATCTATTTATTTATTTCCTAATTCATTTATTATTATTATTTTTATTTATTTATTCCTGTATTTATTTCCGTATTTATTTCTGTATTTATTCATACATATATTTATTTATTTATTTATATACACTTATGTCATGTTCCGTCCTCTATAGACTTAAACCCCCTCTGAATATTGTTTGTTTGTTTGTATCACTTGCTGATGTTTGTCCTGTTTAGGGCTGTGCGTGTGTAACGTAGCTGGGTCGAAGCGCAGCGGACTACATAGACACATCACTTAGTTTGGTTTCATAACCTGCTTATTTTTCCTGGTTTTAAATAAAGGTGTAGCACCAAATTGCACATAATATAATAATAATAAACTTTATTTGTATAGCGCCTTTCATGCACAAAGCAGCCCAAAGTGCTTTACAGAAAACATATAAAAGCAAGACAGAAAGAAAATACAGTAAAACATGGACAATGATACTAGGGGCAATTGAAAGTTAACTCAAATTAAAAGCCATATTAAAAGATATGTCCTTAATTTGGTTTTAAACATTTCAAGGGAGTTTGCTGTTCTAAGATCCACATGATCCGGGCCAAACACCTTTGGCTCAGGTAAAGCACCGGCTCCGGCATTGGTCGATGACAGCCACGGAAGAGTGGCAGCAGAGTCCGAGTCCTGTGACAGCCGAGAGGAGGGTGAGAGGGCAAGGGATGTCTGCATTTGACCCTGAATAGTATGTCTTAAAGTCACAATCACTATATGACCAGTGCACAACAAACATATATTGCAAACTTTGTGAGTGTATTTGTATTCTTCTTAGTAATTTCTTTGTATATTACTTTTCTATGCAATTTTAAAGCACAACCCCAACATACCTGTATGTTGATGCCGAAGTCTTGGTGTCTACTGAAACTAACCTTCCTTTTTCTGCAACACAAAAAGGTTGTTGTTTTTCCAGTTGAACATTTGGAACATATTACATTACAAACACTTCAATACCGTAGACATGCCTACGGGAGCGATTTGTGCTAAAGTGTCTTGCTCAAGGACACATCGGCATGTGACCCAGAGTCACATCCGCATAGGACTTTCTGTTTTCTTAATGACTTACCTGGTAGAGAATAGGTAAAGAAACAGAAGAAAACAAACCCTATTCTCCAATGTTTATCATACTGTGTGAACGTCCTTGTGAGAAGAGATGGTCATTTGTGAGTCTGCTGCGTGTTCATCCACATTACATGACATGTCATTTAACTGACGCTTTCATCCAAAGCAACTTACAAACACTTCAATACCGTAGACATGCCTACGGGAGCGATTTGTGCTAAAGTGTCTTGCTCAAGGACACATCGGCATGTGACCCAGAGTCACATCCGCAGAGGACTTTCTGTTTTCTTAATGTCTTACCTGGTAGAGAATAGGTAAAGAAACAGAAGAAAACAAACCCTATTCTCCGATACCTACTTTGTGCAAACGTCGGCACATGACAAATTCCCTGTCTCACATTTTACGAGTAGAGATGGTCACGTCTCAAGAATGCAACATCCACCAATAATTTCTCTTTTCTTAATGACCTACCTGGTAAAGAATAGGTAAAGAGAGGGTCATTTGTGAGTCTGCTGCGTGTTCATCCACATTACATGACATGTCATTTAACTGACGCTTTCATCCAAAGCAACTTACAAACACTTCAATACCGTAGACATGCCTACGGGAGCGATTTGTGCTAAAGTGTCTTGCTCAAGGACACATCGGCATGTGACCCAAAGTCACATCCGCATAAGACTTTCTGCTTTCTTAATTACCCTGAAGAGAATAGGTGAAGAAACAGAATCAAACAAATCCTATTCTCCAACCCCCCTCAATGTGCAAACAGCAGTACACTTGATGTGTCTACTGAAACTAACCTTCCTTTTTCCGCAATAAAAAAAGTTTGTTGTTCTTCCAGTTGAACATTTGGAACATATTACATTACAAACACTTCAATACCGTAGACATGCCTACGGGAGCAATTTGTGCTAAAGTGTCTTGCTCAAGGACACATCGGCATGTGACCCAAAGTCACATCCGCAGAGGACTTTCTGTTTTCTTAATGTCTTACCTGGTAGAGAATAGGTAAAGAAACAGAAGAAAACAAACCCTATTCTCCGATACCTAGTTTGTGCAAACGTCGGCACATGACAAATTCCCTGTCTCACATTTTACGAGTAGAGATGGTCAAGTCTCAAGAATGCAACATCCACCAATAATTTCTCTTTTCTTAATGACCTACCTGGTAGAGAATAGGTAAAGAGAGGGTCATTTGTGAGTCTGCTGCGTGTTCATCCACATTACATGACATGTCATTTAACTGACGCTTTCATCCAAAGCAACTTACAAACACTTCAATACCGTAGACATGCCTACGGGAGCGATTTGTGCTAAAGTGTCTTGCTCAAGGACACATCGGCATGTGACCCAAAGTCACATCCGCATAGGACTTTCTGTTTTCTTAATTACCCTGAAGAGAATAGGTAAAGAAACAGAATCAAACAAATCCTATTCTCCAACCCCCCTCAATGTGCAAACAGCAGTACACTTGATGTGTCTACTGAAACTAACCTTCCTTTTTCCGCAATAAAAAAAGTTTGTTGTTCTTCCAGTTGAACATTTGGAACATATTACATTACAAACACTTCAATACCGTAGACATGCCTACGGGAGCGATTTGTGCTAAAGTGTCTTGCTCAAGGACACATCGGCATGTGACCCAAAGTCACATCCGCAGAGGACTTTCTGTTTTCTTAATGTCTTACCTGGTAGAGAATAGGTAAAGAAACAGAAGAAAACAAACCCTATTCTCCGATACCTACTTTGTGCAAACGTCGGCACATGACAAATTCCCTGTCTCACATTTTACGAGTAGAGATGGTCACGTCTCAAGAATGCAACATCCACCAATCATTTCTCTTTTCTTAATGACCTACCTGGTAAAGAATAGGTAAAGAGATGGTCATTTGTGAGTCTGCTGCGTGTTCATCCACATTACATGACATGTCATTTAACTGACGCTTTCATCCAAAGCAACTTACAAACACTTCAATACCGTAGACATGCCTACGGGAGCAATTTGTGCTAAAGTGTCTTGCTCAAGGACACATCGGCATGTGACCCAAAGTCACATCCGCATAGGACTTTCTGTTTTCTTAATGTCTTACCTGGTAGAGAATAGGTAAAGAAACAGAAGAAAACAAACCCTATTCTCCAATACTTATCATACTGTGTGAACGTCCTTGTGAGAAGAGATGGTCATTTGTGAGTCTGCTGCGTGTTCATCCACATTACATTTCATTACATTTCATTTAACTGACGCTTTCATCCAAAGCAACTTACAAACACTTCAATACCGTAGACATGCCTACGGGAGCGATTTGTGCTAAAGTGTCTTGCTCAAGGACACATCGGCATGTGACCCAGAGTCACATCCGCATAGGACTTTCTGTTTTCTTAATTACCCTGAAGAGAATAGGTAAAGAAACAGAATCAAACAAACCCTATTCTCCAACCCCCCTCAATATGCAAACAGCAGTACACTTGATGTGTCTACTGAAACTAACCTTCCTTTTTCCGCAATAAAAAAAGGTTGTTCTTCCAGTTGAACACTTGGAACATATTACATTACAAACACTTCAATACCGTAGACATGCCTACGGGAGCGATTTGTACTAAAGTGTCTTGCTCAAGGACACATCGGCATGTGACCCAAAGTCACATCCGCATAGGACTTTCTGCTTTCTTAACGACCTACCTGGTAGAGAATAGGTAAAGAGATGGTCATTTGTGAGTCTGCTGCGTCTTCATCCACATTACATGACATGTCATTTAACTGACGCTTTCATCCAAAGCTACTTACAAACACTTCAATACCGTAGACATGCCTACGGGAGCGATTTGTGCTAAAGTGTCTTGCTCAAGGACACATCGGCATGTGACCCAAAGTCACATCCGCATAGGACTTTCTGTTTTCTTAATGTCTTACCTGGTAGAGAATAGGTAAAGAAACAGAAGAAAACAAACCCTATTCTCCGATACCTACTTTGTGCAAACGTCGGCACATGACAAATTCTCTGTCTCACATTTTACGAGTAGAGATGGTCACGTCTCAAGAATGCAACATCCACCAATAATTTCTCTTTTCTTAATGACCTACCTGGTAAAGAATAGGTAAAGAGAGGGTCATTTGTGAGTCTGCTGCGTGTTCATCCACATTACATGACATGTCATTTAACTGACGCTTTCATCCAAAGCAACTTACAAACACTTCAATACCGTAGACATGCCTACGGGAGCGATTTGTGCTAAAGTGTCTTGCTCAAGGACACATCGGCATGTGACCCAAAGTCACATCTGCATAGGACTTTCTGTTTTCTTAATGTCTTACCTGGTAGAGAATAGGTAAAGAAACAGAAGAAAACAAACCCTATTCTCCGATACCTACTTTGTGCAAACGTCGGCACATGACAATTTCTCTGTCTCACATTTTACGAGTAGAGATGGTCACGTCTCAAGAATGCAACATCCGCCAATAATTTCTGTTTTCTTAACGACCTACCTGGTAGAGAATAGGAAAATAAACATAAGAAAACAAATCCTATTCTCCCACCCCCTCAATGTGCAAACAGCAGTACACTTGATGTGTCTACTGAAACTAACCTTCCCACTTCCGCAATAAAAAAAGGTTGTTCTTCCAGTTGAACATTTGGAACACATTACATTACAAACACTTCAATACCGTAGACATGCCTACGGGAGCGATTTGTGCTAAAGTGTCTTGCTCAAGGACACATCGGCATGTGACCCAGAGTCACATCCGCATAGGACTTTCTGTTTTCTTAATGACTTACCTGGTAGAGAATAGGTAAAGAAACAGAAGAAAACAAACCCTATTCTCCAATACTTACCATACTGTGTGAACGTCCTTGTGAGAAGAGATGGTCATTTGTGAGTCTTCTGTGTCTTCTCATCCACATTACATTTCATTACATTTCATTTAACTGACGCTTTTATCCAGAGCGACTTACAAACACTTCAATACCGTAGACATGCCTACGGGAGCGATTTGTGCTAAAGTGTCTTGCTCAAGGACACATCGGCATGTGACCCAGAGTCACATCCGCATAAGACTTTCTGCTTTCTTAATTACCCTGAAGAGAATAGGTAAAGAAACAGAATCAAACAAACCCTATTCTCCAACCCCCCTCAATATGCAAACAGCAGTACACTTGATGTGTCTACTGAAACTAACCTTCCTTTTTCCGCAATAAAAAAAGGTTGTTCTTCCAGTTGAACACTTGGAACATATTACATTACAAACACTTCAATACCGTAGACATGCCTACGGGAGCGATTTGTGCTAAAGTGTCTTGCTCAAGGACACATCGGCATGTGACCCAAAGTCACATCCGCATAGGACTTTCTGTTTTCTTAATGACTTACCTGGTAGAGAATAGGTAAAGAAACAGAAGAAAACAAACCCTATTCTCCGATACTTATCATACTGTGTGAACGTCCTTGTGAGAAGAGATGGTCATTTGTGAGTCTGCTGCGTGTTCATCCACATTACATGACATGTCATTTAACTGACGCTTTCATCGAAAGCAACTTACAAACACTTCAATACCGTAGACATGCCTACGGGAGCGATTTGTGCTAAAGTGTCTTGCTCAAGGACACATCGGCATGTGACCCAAAGTCACATCCGCATAGGACTTTCTGTTTTCTTAATTACCCTGAAGAGAATAGGTAAAGAAACAGAAGAAAACAAACCATATTCTCCGATACCTACTTTGTGCAAACGTCGGCACATGACAAATTCCCTGTCTCACATTTTACGAGTAGAGATGGTCACGTCTCAAGAAGGCAACATCCACCAATCATTTCTCTTTTCTTAATGACCTACCTGGTAAAGAATAGGTAAAGTCAGGGTCATTTGTGAGTCTGCTGCGTGTTCATCCACATTACATTTCATTACATTTCATTTAACTGACGCTTTCATCCAAAGCAACTTACAAACACTTCAATACCGTAGACATGCCTACGGGAGCGATTTGTGGTAAAGTGTCTTGCTCAAGGACACATCGGCATGTGACCCAAAGTCACATCCGCATAGGACTTTCTGCTTTCTTAATGACTTACCTGGTAGAGAATAGGTAAAGAAACAGAAGAAAACAAACCCTATTCTCCAATACTTACCATACTGTGTGAACGTCCTTGTGAGAAGAGATGGTCATTTGTGAGTCTGCTGCGTGTTCATCCACATTACATGACATGTCATTTAACTGACGCTTTCATCCAAAGCAACTTACAAACACTTCAATACCGTAGACATGCCTACGGGAGCGATTTGTGCTAAAGTGTCTTGCTCAAGGACACATCGGCATGTGACCCAAAGTCACATCCGCATAAGACTTTCTGCTTTCTTAATTACCCTGAAGAGAATAGGTAAAGAAACAGAATCAAACAAATCCTATTCTCCAACCCCCCTCAATGTGCAAACAGCAGTACACTTGATGTGTCTACTGAAACTAACCTTCCTTTTTCCGCAATAAAAAAAGTTTGTTGTTTTTCCAGTTGAACATTTGGAACATATTGCATTACAAACACTTCAATACCGTAGACATGCCTACGGGAGCGATTTGTGCTAAAGTGTCTTGCTCAAGGACACATCGGCATGTGACCCAGAGTCACATCCGCAGAGGACTTTCTGTTTTCTTAATGTCTTACCTGGTAGAGAATAGGTAAAGAAACAGAAGAAAACAAACCCTATTCTCCAATACTTATCATACTGTGTGAACGTCCTTGTGAGAAGAGATGGTCATTTGTGAGTCTTCTGTGTCTTCTCACCCATTACATGACATGTCATTTAACTGACGCTTTTATCCAGAGCGACTTACAAACACTTCAATACCGTAGACATGCCTACGGGAGCCATTTGTGCTAAAGTGTCTTGCTCAAGGACACATCGGCATGTGACCCAAAGTCACATCCGCATAGGACTTTCTGTTTTCTTAATGACTTACCTGGTAGAGAATAGGTAAAGAAACAGAAGAAAACAAACCCTATTCTCCGATACCTACTTTGTGCAAACGTCGGCACATGACAAATTCCCTGTCTCACATTTTACGAGTAGAGATGGTCAAGTCTCAAGAATGCAACATCCACCAATAATTTCTCTTTTCTTAATGACCTACCTGGTAAAGAATAGGTAAAGAGGGGTCATTTGTGAGTCTGCTGCGTGTTCATCCACATTACATTACATGTCATTTAACTGACGCTTTCATCCAAAGCAACTTACAAACACTTCAATACCGTAGACATACCTACGGGAGCGATTTGTGGTAAAGTGTCTTGCTCAAGGACACATCGGCATGTGACCCAAAGTCACATCCGCATAGGACTTTCTGTTTTCTTAATGTCTTACCTGGTAGAGAATAGGTAAAGAAACAGAAGAAAACAAACCCTATTCTCCAATACTTATCATACTGTGTGAACGTCCTTGTGAGAAGAGATGGTCATTTGTGAGTCTGCTGCGTGTTCATCCACATTACATGACATGTCATTTAACTGACGCTTTCATCCAAAGCAACTTACAAACACTTCAATACCGTAGACATGCCTACGGGAGCGATTTGTGCTAAAGTGTCTTGCTCAAGGACACATCGGCATGTGACCCAGAGTCACATCCGCATAAGACTTTCTGCTTTCTTAATTACCCTGAAGAGAATAGGTAAAGAAACAGAATCAAACAAACCCTATTCTCCGACCCCCTCAATATGCAAACAGCAGTACACTTGATGTGTCTACTGAAACTAACCTTCCTTTTTCCGCAATAAAAAAAGGTTGTTCTTCCAGTTGAACACTTGGAACATATTACATTACAAACACTTCAATACCGTAGACATGCCTACGGGAGCGATTTGTGCTAAAGTGTCTTGCTCAAGGACACATCGGCATGTGACCCAGAGTCACATCCGCATAGGACTTTCTGCTTTCTTAATGTCTTACCTGGTAGAGAATAGGTAAAGAAACAGAAGAAAACAAACCCTATTCTCCGATACCTACTTTGTGTAAACGTCGGCACATGACAAATTCCCTGTCTCACATTTTACGAGTAGAGATGGTCACGTCTCAAGAATGCAACATCCGCCAATAATTTCTGTTTTCTTAATGACCTACCTGGTAGAGAATAGGTAAAGAGAGGGTCATTTGTGAGTCTGCTGCGTGTTCATCCACATTACATTACATGTCATTTAACTGACGCTTTCATCCAAAGCAACTTACAAACACTTCAATACCGTAGACATGCCTACGGGAGCGATTTGTGCTAAAGTGTCTTGCTCAAGGACACATCGGCATGTGACCCAAAGTCACATCCGCATAAGACTTTCTGCTTTCTTAATTACCCTGAAGAGAATAGGTAAAGAAACAGAATCAAACAAACCCTATTCTCCAACCCCCCTCAATGTGCAAACAGCAGTACACTTGATGTGTCTACTGAAACTAACCTTCCTTTTTCCGCAATAAAAAAAGGTTGTTGTTCTTCCAGTTGAACATTTGGAACATATTACATTACAATCCCTTCAATACCGTAGACATGCCTACGGGAGCGATTTGTACTAAAGTGTCTTGCTCAAGGACACATCGGCATGTGACACAGAGTCACATCCGCATAGGACTTTCTGTTTTCTTAATGACTTACCTGGTAGAGAATAGGTAAAGAAACAGAAGAAAACAAACCCTATTCTCCAATACTTATAATACTGTGTGAACGTCCTTGTGAGAAGAGATGGTCATTTGTGAGTCTTCTGTGTCTTCTCACCCATTACATGACATGTCATTTAACTGATGCTTTTATCCAGAGCAACTTACAAACACTTCGATTTGTGCTAAAGTGTCTTGCTCAAGGACACATCGGCATGTGACCCAAAGTCACATCCGCATAGGACTTTCTGTTTTCTTAATGTCTTACCTGGTGGAGAATAGGTAAAGAAACAGAAGAAAACAAACCCTATTCTCCGATACCTACTTTGTGCAAACGTCGGCACATGACAAATTCCCTGTGATACATTTTATGAGTAGAGAATGGTCACGTCTCAAGAATGCAACATCCGCCAATAATTTATGTTTTCTTAATGACCTACCTGGTAAAGAATAGGAAAATAAACAGTAGAAAACCAACACTATTCTCCCACCCCCTCAATGTGCAAAGAAAAAGAAAAAAATACCTCACATTTCCAATTTGCTTAACAGCTGTTGTGAATGAAAACAGTATAGAAAGAAAAAACAAGAATAAAACAAACTTTGTTTTCTACCGAGAAAATGAAATGGAATTCTTCCTTGACTTATGCTACAACCTTTCAACAAGTTACATACAAAACCTGATATATGCAAGAGTAGTACAAAAACCGAAATCTAAGACTTTGCTCCAGAATCAAAAGTTGTCTTTCGTAATCCTGCGTAAACAACTAAACAACATACAGAGCCAAAAACATAACCTCTTTGGCAGAGGGAATAAAGCGCACACTTTCAAAAGGTAGTTCTCTAATATAGGCTTAGAAAATTAAATGTAGGTAGACACCTTAAGTATTTCAGCTTCAAAACACTCACACTTAAGGTGTGTATATGCACATTTGCAGGCTTAATGTTCACAATCTATCGTCTTCTAATAACCGAAGATGCCTATTTCACAGTGTTAACAAAAGGAAGAAAATCATCAACCTCCCCATTTAATTTAAATATCCCTCTCAAATGTAGCACTATTTTGCAAATAGTCCACCGTGGTGTCATACCAAACTCGTTAGCTTTCCTTCATAATTAAAAATCCCCATCTTACCTAAAAAAACTCTCAAAATGATCACACTCCTTCGCTCCTTGGCCTCCCCTGTCCAAATGAAGGAGGGACTGATCCACCTGGAACTTATAGTCTGTCCCAACATTCCAGCATTCCAGAATGCCAACACTCCAAAGCACATTCTAAATGACCATGGCCAACAGCCTAAATGACCATATATGGGCAACATCCTAAATGACCATGTATGGACATCCTTTTCTGGCTTCCTTCACAGCTTCATCATATAATTGACCGCAATAAGGAACATTACAGTTTTTTCTCACTCTCAACCCTTTTCCATCAAACCGGTTCCGATTCAAGATCCGGTCTTGTGCTTTTCTGGAGCTTAACTGGTTCTTCTCTGTGGCACCACTTGTGTTTCCACCTTTATATATACAGTCTATGGTTTCCACCTATGATTTCCACTGCAAAGAGCCCGACTGGTGCTGCCGCTGCTGCGTCATGACGTCACCGTTTACGTCGGTTTACGCATGCGGCTCCGGAGCCGCGGGTTGCAGACCCCCAGTTAGAGGGAGGATAAGAGGGAAAGGGAGGATGAAATGAAGTCAGTTGAAGAGTTATTTGCAGCAAAATGGTTGGAGCTGTATGACAGTCAGGCCTACAGGTACATGCTTCTTCTGCAGGTTGATGAGGAGCATGTGGTCAGTGAGGTAGTCAAATGCTGCCCAAGTATTTTTCTCTCTGTTTTTTTCTAAAATTATTATTTTTTATTTATTTTTCCTCAAAATTTTCCTTCCACTACTGTATTTGACAAAGGCATCGTTTGTGTTTACACAACTGTAACTATGTGTTGTGCAGGATAGTTTTACCAATTTGTTTTGGAGAAAAACAAAAGTAGGCTATAACAACTATATTTGTGTTTCTGCCCATATCGACTTGAACTATCTTTTTATGCAGAATTCTCTACAGAGCACCATAAAAGAGGAATGTGCTTTAGATAATGCACCACAGTGTGTAGTTGGTTGGACAAAGTGTATTGTAGGCTATACTATCAGTGAAGTGTGTGCCATTTGCTGCAAACGTTTGGTTTTGGTAAGTCATTATGTAGTTTTGGTTGCAGTGCTTCATTTTGCAAGAGATATGATGTGCTTTGCACTTTGGGTGTGTGGTTTTGTGAATTGTGTTAAGTGTTTAGACAAAATTAGCCCTGTTGTCAAAAAATATGTTTTAGCAATTGAAAAAAACTGTAATACGTAAATGATTTAAATAATAAAATAAAAATAAAATGGGAAAACATTATGCTTTAAACAAACTAAATAAGAAAAATAAAATACATAATACAATCATAAAAACGTTAAGGAAATGTAATATGATAAATATATCATATAATAAAACTAAATGGTCCAAACATATTATAATAAAATAATACACATAATAAACATAGAAAACTCAGGTAGAGTACAGTACTTGAGTGAATGTAGGTTGTTACTACCCACCACTGGATATCACCGATGCAAAATCTTGCATATTCTTGGTAGAGTTAAAGCAGAAAGCACAGATTTAACCTGATGTATTTATTTTTGCTTTCCCTGTCACGTGATAAGCTTTCGTCATGACGTAATACGGAAGAGATCCAACCAAGATGGCAGCGTCCTTGACAGGCATGTTTTGATTATAGCCGGGTGTCAAACATGCTTAACAGTTGCATATTTACGGGCAAAGCAACACAAAAGAGAGGGTTTTGAAAGCGGAGCATGGAGAGACGAGAGTTCGTCGCGTACATGGTGGTAAGTTTGCACATTTTAACAGATATTAGTGCTATTTGTTAATATTTCTACAAACACAACCTGTAATTCCAACATGTTTAATGTCATGTTAAATCTCCTTTGCTCAGCGACTGACATTAATGTAACACATCCTCGAAAATACTAAATTATAGTCGGCCATTACGGGACATGGTCATACATATAACTAACAATGCTGTACAAAATGAGCTACAAAGACTTTTGCTTAAGGTTGAACCAGCTGCTTTTGTTACGTTTTAAACATAGACTGTGGGTTTTAAACAGCTATTGTGGATAAGTAGAGCATCTCTTTGTGCTCGAGCCAGGGGGCGGGGCCACTATAAATTACAATGACTTCTACTTTCACTGTTCAAGTGTTTGGGAAAATTGCAACCTTTTGTGTTCCTTCCTTGAAAATGAACCATGTTAAACAAGGAGTAGCAAAGGTCTATCGCCAGTTAATCATTTAATTGTGTTTGCTACACTGATGTTTTTCTACTGGTTCTTATACGAGGTGAATGGCCAGTAATGGCAATTAGAAGTAATGTAATGGCATTACTTGGAGGGAAAACATGTTTGTGAGTGTAGTGACCTCCTTTACTTTCTTTGATATTGGAGAACATTTTTGTACTTTTACATTTAACAAAAGTATTGTACTGGAGTATCTTTTCATTTTTATATTTAAGTTACTTTATTCTCCCCCCGTGTTACTTATCCGCTCAGAAATAGTGACATTAGAACACTTTATTTACTGAAGACATAATCAGTGATGAAGAACATAATAGGACATCTATATCTTACACCACCTTCTTACTCCTACATTTCTTTGGCATTCCTTTTTTTCCCCTTTTTTCCCAAACAATAACTTTAAATAACGTATGATCTTGTTGTAAACTATGACGCATTGTTGTTTGTATATAAAGTAGGTAAAATTAGCTCCATTATCACCCGCTGCAACATTAAAATGGTGCTTATTCTTGAATGCCATAATAATGTAATAATGCTGCATATCAAAAGAAATAATTCGATACTTAAGTGCAGGGGTTTTCAAAATGTGGGAAGGTGAGCCTCCACTCAGAGAACGTATGAACAGCAGCGCCCCCCCCCCTCCCAATTATAATTGTTGTTATTATTATTATTATTGTTGTTGTTGCTATAATGCAGGGGTATTCAATTGCATTTCAAAGAGGTCCAGTAAGAGAACATGTCATTAAATGCTCTGTTTTTGCTGTCTACCTTTCTCTTTTTTGAGCACGCCATTTGAAATGACTCACTGCTGTTTCTCTCTTCTTGTCTCGTCTCTGTGTTTGAATCCATCGTGCTGACTCACTGACTGCACCGATTTGATTGGCTTTGTAGCGTCACCTCCTTAAAACATTAAACAATAACCTTTTCAAACCTTTTTATCTTTATGTTTTAAATAGTGCTAGTGAGCCGTCAAAGAGGGGAGCCTCGCTGCGGGGAAACGGTGGACCTCTGTCGCCTGTCAGCGCAACTTCAATGATGCCGTTTAAAAACTTAAAAAATGGGGCGCGCCTCACACTTTGAAAACCGCTGCTTTAGTGCATTCAACTTAAAATATTTGTCTTGTCACTATTGTGCTTCTACTGTGACTGTACCAAACTCAGAAAGAGCGACCAAGTTAGAGGATTTAGCCGCTAAAAGGGTGGGAGAGTTTCTACTATTTCACACAAATCTCAGGTGGCCAAGAACATGACTCATGTGGCCCTGTGTCTGCAACAGCTCACATGTTTGCCATATCAAGATTCAAGGCTTTTATTGTCATTTGTACATAGTGTAGTTATGACAATGAACATCTTAGGTCACAGGCTCCTCCAACAGTGCAACACAATAAAACAAATACAATAGTGCAAGTAAATACAATTAAATATAATAGTGCAGAGTTGTCTATATACAAGTAATTGGAATATTAATTTGACTTGACTTGAAGAAGTCAAGGCCAAGGTAACATCAAGGGTCGCGCTGATCCGCCGCCTCGCTGGAACAACCTGGGGAGCCTGCGCTAAGATGCTGCGAATATCAACCCAAGCCCTGGTCTTCTCTGCAGCGGAATACTGCGCCCCAGCCTGGAGCAGAAGCCCTCACGCAAGTAAGGTTGATGTGGTCATCAACAACGCCCTCAGGATTATAACTGGATGCTTGAAGCCTACCCCTGTGTCCCTCTTGCCAGTCCTCGCGGGAATAGCTCCGGCCGGCCTCCGACGGGAGGCTGCCAGCCTGCCACCCTCGCCCTGGCCAGGAAAGCCCAAAAGCATGACTGGCACATCCTGCATAACACGACAACGAGAGCAGCGCCCCTAAGTAGGCTCAAGTCCCGCTTCCCCTTCAACAAGGCAGCACAAGAGATTCTCAATTCCACCTCTGAGGACCTCTCCAGAGATGCATGGTTGGCGGCTGCTTGGAAGCAGGAGCGGGAGCTAGCCGGGCCCTCCCGCATCCATCGCTACATCTGGGACCCAGGAGATGGCGCCATAAGAGGAGACGACCTACCACGCCGGCAATGGACCACACTAAACCGCCTACGAACTGGGGTCGGTCGCTTCAAAACATCAATGAAGAAGTGGGGCCTGGCAGACAGTTCTGCATGCGAGTGCGGTGACCCTGAACAGACTGCCAAACATATAATAACCACCTGCCCTTTATATAGACCGCCCTCGGAAGCCAGCCTCTTCGATTTAGGACCAGAGATGCGGGCATGGCTACACGACACCGAGTTGGACCTCTGACGTTACACGAAAGAAGAAGAAGGAATATTAATATATATGAGTTGCAAACAGATGACTGTTATGGATGTTCTTTCAAAAGTTCAGGTGTTTAAAAGTCTTATGGCCTGTGGGATGAAACTGCCCCTTAGTCTGGTGGTTATCCACTCAATAAGATGATTCAATGTCAGCGTTGCATTTACAGCTTGCCCCCAAAAAACAAGTAATTCTACTTTAAGTAAAATATCTGTATCTCCCACCACTGGTGTGATTGAGTGTGTAAAGCAGCATTATATCTCACAAAGTGGTTGTTTCCCCAGGCGGGGGGCTGCGCGGGGATGTGTGTGGATCTGACCCTCTTCCCCTTGGACACCATTAAGACACGACTGCAGAGTCCGCAGGGCTTCCAAAAGGCAGGAGGCTTCAGGGGCGTCTACGCTGGAGTCCCATCTGCTGCTGTCGGGTCCTTCCCTAATGGTACCACGCTCTGTGATAGCTAGATATATGATATGAAGCTCCATTTTTCATTGTTGTTGGTAATTGATATTCATACCACACAATTAAAGTTATTTTTCGTTGTGTGTGGGCGGGGGTGATTCCCAGAGATAACCTTGCACTGTGCTGATCATAATCTCCATTGTTTGTGTTGAGAGCTTAGAGCTTCTTTTAACTGTTGCACATGAATTACCTTGTTACCTTGTCTAAAGTAAAAGCACAGTGAGAATTATTCAGAGGGCCACTAGTGCATGGGTTAGTTCTTCAGTTAAAAGTAGTTTGATTTCCTCTCTGCTTCATGAAATCATTTCAAGTGGTGGCAAACTCCTCTTCTTTATTTTCTGGAGGAGATCACCCTTAAGGACTCTTTTGTTCCTTGCTTTTGAGGATGCTTTGGTCACGTGATAGTTATGTACACTAGGGGCCTCTTTGCAGAAACCCAGTTTAGGATGACATTACAGAAGCATTTTTCCTTACTGTATTTAGGAAAAAAACATTTAAGGATAGGAATTAATAGGGTGTCCGCGGGGTCTTAAAAAGTATTAAAAGTTGATCAATCAATTTAGCTAAAATGAAAGCTATTAAAAAGTATTAAACAGCATTTTCCAAGGTATTACATTTTGTAGCTTGTTTTCAATAAGTATATAAATTGTCCAAAGAGGCTGTATTCTACAGTCTGCCTGAATGTAATCATTGCATAGGTGTGTAGTGTGATTCTGTGTAGTTTATTTATGGCATCCTGTTGGATTTGACGTCATCTGAACAGGACATCGCACGCTCACTGCTTGATAGCGCACGAAGGTCCGTTTACGCCGGTTGTTAAACAACATCGTTATGGGGAAATGCAAGTTTGCATCCAAATGGTTGGAAGATAAGGAGGAAGGACAATCAATACTGTATATATTCAATGGGAGGTAAAGTGTGTCGCCAACGTAACCGGTTAAAACTCCAAGTGGCGATGAGGTCTTCAAATGTATGGAAAGGGTCTTAAAAAAGGTCTTTAAAAGGTATTACATTTGATTTCAGGATTCCTGCATATACCCTGATTAAGCTATTACAGAACTGTACTAACTATGGGATTTACACACGTGAGTACTGAATTAGGATGTCATACAAGTTCTAAGTCCAAATAACTTCCAAAAATGGCAGCAGCCCTGTTGTTAGGTCCCTATGACAATGAAGATTTGGAATTACATTAACACTGACATATAATCATTGAAAGCTTGCTTGTACTGTAAGATGAAACTTATATATAAACTACCCAGTCAAATCATTTAAAACTTGAACGCTCTATTTGTTGTCACCTAGTTAATACATGCACTATAACCAAAGATGCGTGAAGTCTATATTCTGAACATAAATACAGGCATGACAGGATGAGTGATGATTGAAGAACTAACCAAGAAACCAAGATTTCTCGTTTCACATATTTGTATTGAGAAGAAACATACAAGTGTAAGCAGTAGTACAGACTTCTTTGGGGTGGAAATCGTGCTTCTCTTTTTCAACATAGAAGACGAACAGAACAGCCAACAAGAAATAATAAAGAAAAGAACATCGCATGACAGGAATACTCTACTTAATGACATACATAATCATAGTGGGAAAGAACATACAAAATAGTATACATACAAAGAAACTTAAAGGGCGCAAATGAGCCCAGACTACCCCCCGGCCAACCTCCCCTCCCCGAACAGTGCCACCCAAGCCATTAAAAAACGATTGTTTGTGCAATGCATCTCAGCCGACCGTCCCCCTTATGAATGAAACCATTGGACCCCACATCCTTTCCAATTTCCCCCAGTCTATCTTTTAGGATATATCAAATTGTTTCCAAGCGCAGAGTATCAGTCAATGTTGTTATCCAGGCTTTGCTCATCAAGATTTCTGAAGTCAAACATATTGATAATCCCGTTGGTGGGAAGCAGATCATCTGCATTTTAGAAGCTTCAACACATCCCCCTCTCTAATTTAAATTTCTTCACAGCATAAACAAACTTTTACATGTTTGTGATTGAAAATGCACCAAGTTCATTTCTTATTTTAAAGAAAAATATTCGATTGAAAGAAGTCATAATCAATGATACTATTCAATCAAACAGCTGAAAAATCAGTATGACTGCCCTTTTTTGAAGTGCATACCAGAGAACGACTGGTAAAGATAAGACGTTAAAGTCATATCGTGTCGGTTTGAATATAATAAAATCTATTTGCTGCAGTTTATAAATTAACACTCTTGCCGTGTGAATTTACATGACTAATGGGAGTATAAAAGAACCGAACTCTATCCGCATGACACACACTTAACTTTCTTAGCTTTTACCCTAATTGTACAAGCAGACACACACACACACACACACATACACACACTCACACCGCAGTTTCTCCCCTGTCAGTGGTAGTGAGGGATATTAATTGCTGTATGCTGGTTGACTAATGGGCCTTAAATGGCTGTGGTTCTGCTTGGTTTCAGCCGCTGCTTTCTTTGTCACCTACGAATTCACAAAGTCCCTTCTCGGCGCTGGGGGGGGGCTAGCAGCTCCACAAGCGGCACCTGTCACTCACATGATGGCCGCCTCCCTCGGAGAAGTAGTAAGTGTCCTTCATTCTTCCAACTTTTGCCTCCTCTACTTTGGATTTAGTTGAAATCATGTTTGTTTGACCCCCTTTTAGTCGTTCCAGAAGGCCAGCTGCCTTTTTGTATTGTTGTTGTTCTTCCACGCACTCTTTTCCCCTCTTTGCTTCTTTCCCACAACCACAAGTCCCCTATGAACACCATTGGCATGTCTGTTGACGTAATTGCCTTTAAAATTTCACAGACCACTAGACAGGGGGGGCAGCAGGGAGCAGGGTGAGTATGCGGTTTTGGCTTTAGGCCGCGTAGTCCAGCTGGGCGAGTTAAGGGGGCTTCCTCAAGACTGTCGTCCCATCATTTCCCCCACTTGCTGGGTAAATAAGAACTCATTACTGCCTATTTACTCATACTTTCCCAGCTCAGACCCCCAGACTCCGCCAATTTGATCTGGGGAATTCAGTCTTGAAACCAAACGAGGAGCAGCGCAATTTCCTCAGTCCATCCGGTCCCAATCACTCGCAGTGAACCTCAGGATCTGAGCCATATGGGGGCCACGCGTATTCACATTGGCATGAAGGGGGGTAGAGGGATGGGGAAGGAATGGAAAGAGGAATGCCCCCCTGCTACACCACCATGGCTTTCCTCAAAATCCTGGCCTTTTAGTATTCATGGCTTTTGGATGGATGTAATTTAGCCAAGTTTTTGCATGTTTATGAAATGGATTATTCCATATGGGATTGTGTTGACTCAGCTTGAGTTTAGCCGTGTCTTGGTGTCTCACAGAGGACACGTTACTCTAAAGAGTGGTGCAGGGCTGACGTATTTCTGAAGGCTGAATGGAAGTAAGCATTGCAAGTGCTCTCTCAAAAAGGATATTTCCATTACATCAAAGAAAAAGCTTTGTGGCAAACAAACGTTTTAATACCTCTAAGTTCAGCAAGATAGTCTCTCTTAACACCACTTTTATCATAATTGAGGCGTAAATGCAATTGGCAGAAAATAAATAAAGTTAGGCAAACTATCTTGGTTGCACCAACGCAATGCTAAATGGGGATTCGTGTTTGCCGTTTAGCCACTCGTTAGCAATCTCTGTTTTTAAAATGCGTAAAAGTTTCAGATCTTCACAAGTATTTTTTGAAGTATTTGAATGTGTTTGAACGAAATATAGAAATCTAGTAAGCTTGTATTAACCACCACCGCCCTTTTTTGATGACAACTAACCAACAAACTATGTACTACAGTATGAGACGAGCAAACCCAGAAGTGCTAAACTAAAATGCTGACTCATTACCGGTTTTAGGACTCATTCCTGCACCACTCTTTTGCAGTATCTTTTAACATTTTGGGCACTTTTTGTCTGTGGAACTTGAGTGTGAAAGGTGAGGCTGAGGTTGCGGCTACCTTTAACCCCTTCCCCGCTGTTTTGGATTTGAGCACATCAAAGGCACCAATCCTCGGAGTGGGGCTCAGCAGAGCAGGGGCGGTATCCCACTGCATTCTGAAGAAAACTGGATACGTCTTGTTCAAAGAGAGTAATCTTCAGGCTTAGCCATGAAAGGCCTACCCCGGTGTTGCCCTCGACTCGTATGAAAGGCCTAAACGCCCGCACTATGATGCAATCGCTGCCATATGACTGAGATTTTTGATTAAAAGTTATTTCACCGAGGGTCTTACATAAGTTTGCTGAGTCTTGGGCAAGTGGGTGTGATGCATTTGTTTCGTCTCGTGATGAAACAACTGTAGTCATTTACTTATTTATCGAAATGAATTGAATTAGCAGTGTTGTCCACTTGTCTTTGTTAGTTGTAATTGTAAATTGAATAACTTTTGGCTTTGGATAATACAGAGAATTTATAAAAGTCTCTTTGGCCTCTGAAAAATTGTAGCAGCTATTTTTTTAAGCTATATTGAGAATGAACAGAAAAAAGTATTGCTTTTCCTTTGTTTTTTTTCATCGTACATTGTTTTGCATAATATATTCCATTATTTTGCTTTATCATTATGAGTTCTGTTGAGGTTGCATAATCTCTGCAAGACCATTCAAGCCATACCTTATGATTAATAGATTCTCAAAACATGCACATGAATAAAGTGCTGGAAAAAGCCTTTTCCAATGATTCCTGATCCTTTTAAGGCTCTGCTTATGTGCTGCCTATTTATCCTCTACTTTCTGGCTTTATTTTGTTTAATTTCAGTGTGAAATGTAATTAAATGGCAGCTCCATTTGGAAGTTCCCTTATGTGGGTCTATTTAAAGCCCACAGGCACAAAGACAATAGTTAAACACAAACTGCATTGTCAACATGAATGCAAACTCAAGCCTATTTTCATCAACATTTCGTTTTATATTCCACTCTGCATTACATGTTCCGTCAGGCCAGTAAAAGACAAGGGTCACCGTTGTGTTTCCCTGGTGCCCCTCCACCTGCTGGTCTTTCTTTTGCGTGGGTGGGGGCAGGCTTTGACACACAGAAACTTAAAGCAGCAGGAGAAGCTACTTGATTTTTGGTTTATGTCCTCACTTCCCCATTCCGCCCCTTCATCAGCCCATCAACCTTTCCCCCAGGAGTCCATTTAGTTATGTTTTACCAACTGTTTCCACTCAACAACATTCACAACAGGGGTTTTATGGGACTTTTTCCTTTAATAATCCAAACCCTCCAAGCCCCCCTCTATCTATGATGCACTCCACTTGGCACACACTTACTACAGTAGATGTGTACTTCAGTCTGTTATGATCATACCAGAGGGAGATATAACTTGTTGGAAGTATGAGATAACTCTTGGACACACTTGCATCCAAGCACTCTTTTCTTTATTGTCGAGCCTTTAGGTTAACAGATATTCATCCAGCATAAACGGTAAGAAAAAGCCTCATCAGAGTAATATGGGAAATGGATGATCAAGAACTTCCATTTTTTACAATAGATTTAAAGTTCACGAACTAAATACGTTCATCAGCTAAATTCGGTTTTGAAGGTGGTTGAATTGTGTAGTTTAGATGGCTTTCTGATTCGTAACAAATAACGAAATGCGATTGTGTTGACTGACATTTCAATAGTAATATGATTCACCAAACTAAAGAGAATGACGATTTTTGGAACTTCATTTAGATAACCATTTACAAATAGGGTTATTTTATAAAATCCGAGCCGAGCACGTATGAACTGCGCATGCGTGAGTGGCAATAACTCTCCTTACCAGCAGGCGGCAGTAGTGTGTATTCATCATTCAAAAGAGGCAACAACTGGAACACAGAGAAGAAGAACAGACTCCGTGATATAAACAAACAACAAATAGCGTTTTTCTTTCCATGTTCACTCTCGTCCATTGAAAACATGAACGAACAGGAGCTCTATAAACCGATGAGGTGAAATAGCCGTCCGTGTGTGTTCCATCTTCCATTTTAAATCATTTGTTTACTTCCGTTAACGCTTCTCATGCACTGATTCGCTAGCTGAACAGCCAATCAGTGTTATCCCTTTGTCCGACTTCTGGTGGTGTTTCCGACGCCGGCAGAAAAGACCCGACGGTGCGGCGCACACCACTCCGAATAGGGCGTGCCCACGCTCATGTTCGGCCCGACCGACATTTACTGCCGATTTCGGGCCGGTGTATCTGGGCCTTAATTCCCTTTCAATGTGACCCTACTCCACGCCCTGTTTAGCTTGCAGACAGAAGCAGGACAGACAGAAACGGTGAGGACAGAGAGGAGGAAAGCCATAAAAGAATGAGAGAGGGTCAAGACAATGAGAGAAATCTCCCCTCGCTCAAGCGTCCTGGTGTTTGTGTGAGTGCGACGCTCCTATAAAGAATGTGTAAGCTGATGGCGTCTGTCAGGCTCTAGCAGGCTGTTATTCAGCCATTAGATCAGATTTATCTTCATTCCCATTCGCTCGACGTCTGCCCTGAAAGCTCATTTGTCAAGGCCAGGCGGCGGGTTTCTCTCGCATCTATAAATCCCCCCACCACCACCACAACCTCCACCAACACCTCACCAGCACATGTCTGTGCGAGGATGTACTGGAAAATACAGTGTGACATGACAAGATGGGGGGACAGTGAGAAGGAGGGAGGAGTTTTGGGGGTAGAAACTGGCAGCCACTTAACTTGGCACTGAGAAATAATCCATGCATCGCCTTCGAGCAGCGCCACACTCTGTGATTTATTGGCTGTTGTTTCAAAGTTGGAGACACTCGGCGTCCTCATCTCTTCCCCTTTTCTTCAAGACCTTTTTTTTCTTCCATCTCGTCCTTCCTTTCTTTGTCAACCCGTATTTCAGTCTACCTTGGTATTATCATGCATATCTAGTTGTGGGCGTGTGAGCAAACATCCTGAAAAAAGTCATGGGAATATGGTTCATGTGATGGGACATACTGTAATGTGTTTCAGGGGCAAAGATGGAGATATTGAGTTTTTGTATGAGCTTTATTGGAATTGGTATTGGTATGCCATCGAGTTGGAGAGACACTTTTTCTACCATTCAACTTTAGTCCAACGTATTGTCTCCTGATCAATAGAGAAGTGAGAGTCTTTCAGCTGGATTTATTGTGTTTATTCAAAGTAAGCTAAGGCCAGGACCATTTTTCTGTTCACATGTGGGACTGCAGTATTTCCTGTTTGGTAAATGGTCTGTTTTGTGAATGCAGTATATTTTAATGACAAATAAATCCAAATAATTGAGGCCCATAACAGTTGTTGCTGCCAATATGTTTTTCCAACCTGTTGTTGTGTCTTTATGGCGCCACACGATAATTCTGTTCCTGATTGACTGACCACTGTGACCTCCATGAGCGGTAAAAGAGGGATGGAGCGAGGGGGGTGGGGGTCTGCGGGATGTAACGACTCAATCTGCGCATTGATTCGCCGCCTATGCCCATAATGTGCTGTGAGTCTCTGCTAATTTCCCATTCCTCACTTTGGTTCGCCTGTGATTGAGCGCCGTCTTCTCACCTTGTTCTTTGGCGGCCAGGGCTGGAAATTGAAAACGCGCTCTGTCATTTGGATTAACAACAACAACAACAACAACAACAACAAGCCATGTGAAACTGAGAGGCTCCGATCACAGGCAGGCAGCCTCCTAATTAACGCTGCCTGACAAACCTAACAGCTTGTAAATAAAGATGAATGGCTTCAGGAATTTAAAAGACTGCCAACGGATTTATAATAACTCTACACTCCAGAGGAAAGCATCGAGAATGAAGGGCAGTCAAATTAGGTGAAGAAACGTGCGTCTGTTTTCCTGACAGCTTTCTCCACGTACAGCCCTCTCCTAAACATGAGGGACACATATCTAAATCTTTCATTTTTTACTTTGGTGGGCTTTTAAAAATATGATGACATACACCGATAAGACTCTTATCCTTTTAAAGCCCCAGCCTTATCTTATCCTGCCTGGATTTATCAGCATTGTTCCCTATTTGCTGCTGCTTTCTTCTGAAAGGGTCTCAAAGGCTTCGAGGTTTATCTTCTATCCACTCAACATCATTCTCTCCACCCCTAGACGCACAAATGACTCCCAAATAAACAATGTCCCTAATTTATTTAGTATAATCTCTGGCTCATTTTGCCTTCCCTTCTGCAGTGACAGCGGCGGAAAGGCGGTCTCAACTCCAGGCCCCCGATCCAATTACATCAGTAATTACTTGTCATAGGCACTTTCTTTCTATTTAGCTGCCTTATTCCGGTCCTTTGGAGAATTTGTTAGGGGGGGGGGGGGAAATTATGTACAATGTATTATAAATGGTTACTTAACCAAAGGGAGGGCAAATGAGATCTTTGAAATAGATGCAGCCAGCTAGTTATCTCTACAAGGCAATGCAGATAAACGTCAGGCCACTTGGTGGTACTGTTGCACCATGGGTATGCTGCAGCTAGACTATGCTCACCTGAAATACCAAACAGGATAGCTCTTTTGTTTTTGCTCTCATGTACACAGAATGAGGGTTTATGTTCTCATTTTGTATTGAAAAGTGAAAGGACCAACAATGAAAGTGTTGCAGCGAAGGTCAAACTAAAGTAATGCAGCATATAGTAATCGACAGTCAATAATATTTTAAGAGACGCATGATCTTTTTCCATGTCATGTCTGCAAGGTCTCCTTCAGCCTAGTCTGTGATTTCATTTGACTTCCAGGACTGCTGAGTTCATCTTTTTTGCTCCACAAACATTCACGTTCCTGCTCATAAGGTGTCCTTGGTGAGTGTAGAGTGGTTGACAGACGGGAGCCCTCTAACAGCTGTCGGAGTAGCCTTCCCCCCCCCCCCCCCCCCGCACAGTATGGCAATAGAGTATGGCAATAGAGTCTTATCCTCCAGGGTCCATCACCTCCAGAACTACCTAAGGCACCCAAACGCTAAATCAGTATGGATAGCTGAATGGAGATGGAGCAGAACAGGATTGGGTAGCATTTGTATCTTTATTGCAATGCCTACATCACTCTTTTTGCTGCTGTGGTGAGGGTGGCACTAGCAGACTGGCATCTTTATAACGTGGGGGAGTCGCAGCGAGGGGGCTGTCTCACCAATCGCTCTGTGAGATTGCTCTCCGTTAGCCGGTGTTTCCGCTCCGGTGCAGGATAAATGGAAAATCAAGTCGCCAGGTGGGCAGCTGTGCCCGCCCGCCTGCCTGCCTGCCTGCCTGCCTGCCTGCCTGCCTGCCTGCCTGCCTTTAGGGCGATGGGAGTTTGAAGCATAAATATTCATGTCTGTCTTCACTAGCTGTTGGCAGTCCATATTTTTGTTGACACATGGGTTGGAACTTGTAGCGGGGAGTGTGGTTACTGAGGTGAGCCTGAAACGATGAGTTTTGATGGCAGCGCATGCATGTTTTTCAAACACAGATACACAGGTGAACTTTTAACCTGTTGCTCAGGTGTCATGTCTTCTGTGTGTACTAGTTTGTTAATTGGCCTGACTCTAACTACAGAACTCGTTAGCCCGCCGGCTTGATGTAATTGCTCTCCTCAGGCTGTGCCACATCCCGGCCACCTGCCATGTAGAAAGAAACACAGGCTAGCACTCTGTACCTGGGCGACACCTGGGACATCATGTGTGTGGCTCCTGACACACCCACTTGCAATAAGAACAATATGGATATCGAAAAAAACTTTTTAAGGAAATACCGGGTGTAAATTAAGATTGTATTTATTCTGGCAAAAACTTTTGTGTCCTTTTGTAGTCAATTTCCTGTTGTTTGTCTTGTCTTACCCCGGCTGATACTTCACAAAATCCACTGTTTTAATTGTTCTCTATATTGCCCCTATGCCCTGTAAGGTGTCCTTGGGTGTTATGAAAGGCGCCCCCGTAAATAAATGTATTATTATTATTATTAAAACCACTGGACATTATCTGCTACCACCCATGGATGTATGAAGGAAAGATGATGTTGTCTTCGCTTTACTGTAAAAGATGAGCATGAGCTAACTGGATACAGTGTAAGAGGCAGCGCCCCGTTCATTTTAATAAAAGCTGCTCAGTGGCACATCAAGACAAAATGGCTCAACTTTTGAATGTAAACATTTTTTCAGGTGATCTTCCCCATCGATGGTGCCCATAAAACTTGTGTTTTCCTTAAAGCCTGCTTCCATTCGCTGCGTCCTGGCTGTTCAATTATCATTAATATGGACAGAAAATAACTTGCAACCTAATAATTTAGGTGCTGAGAGTTATTAGCGTATAAATAGTCAAATTATATTCAATCTCTGACATATGTGATTGGAATAAAACGAAAGCAAATTTGACAAAAGACTCTTAAGAGAATAGCTTTCCCCAACTTCACACGTAAATAAATACTTTCATCACACTTTTAGTAGCTGCAACTCCTTTTCTTTGTCATAGCTTCCATCATATTACGTTGAAAACAGGTTTGTGAACCCTTGACCCCACCCTTTCTTGTGTTGATTGATCTGACACAGGCGATGGTGATGATAGCCCTATCTTGCTTTCTGAATTAGCCATTGGATAAAAGGCAAGTTTTAAAATGGCGACTGTCAATCAAATGTGGGATATCGGCTCAATTTGCAGGATTGAAAATGCTGAGCGTGGCATCACGTGACTGGCACAGAAGTTGTAATTCTCTGGTTTCACCCAAATCTTCTTCAATGCCTGGCGCTCTTCCTTATTCGTGGCTTATCTGTGTTCTTTCCATCCTGTAGGTGGCGTGTCTGATCCGGGTGCCCACAGAGGTGGTCAAACAGAGGACCCAGGCCTCTCCATCTTCCTCCACCTACAACATGCTGCTGGCTACACTCAGAGAGGAGGTATGCAGCAGTCAAAGGCACTTTTAAATCATAACTCCAGTTTATTATTGCTCTGATACTTATTTCTTATTTGGATTTAGTCATCATTCCTATCATTAATACCATCCGGCAACGTCTCTGGTTGACGCAAAGCAATAACTAAATCCCAACCCAGTAACTTTAATGAGTCAAATATGTTCTGCCGTTTATGATGACATTTTAAAATGTCACCAAAGATGGTAGAAATTAAAGGCCATATTGAGAGAAATAAGTTATAAAAAGGTGTACTGTAACTATTATACCATTTGTTTTACAGAATCTTAAACTAAAACATTTCATTGGGTGTGTATTGAACTCTGCTGCTTGTACATATCTTTTGTTATAGTGTCTTGTGCTGTTGAGTTACAATTTGAGATTTCATTATCCATTTTTCTGTATTTCTGTTATTGTAATTTTGTTGTGTCCTGTTATTTTTGCACAGGGTTTCCGAGGCTTGTACAGAGGATACAGCAGCACGGTCCTCAGAGAGGTAGGTTTCTCTGTGTTTGCTTTTCTCTCTCACATATTCATCATTCATAGTAATCACAACCAAAGTGACCACCAATGAGATCGCACACTCGCCTTTCTCCGTTAAAAATTCAGGCGCGTGCGAAGCACTTCTTACAGATTCTATTGAAATCAATTTCAAGAGTTTGCACTAAAGACAATTACTCCTTCAAGGCGGTGTAGTGAATTCTTTCTGATAGGCTGAACGAATATTGAGGCTTTCCACTCTTCTGACTAAAGACGTTTTAATTTCCTCTGGGCTTTATTGAGGTTGGAAATATTGATTTACAGTTTTTTTTCATCTCATTCAATTACTTGAGCAAGATGCTCTCCCTCCTATTAGGGCTACATCTGATTAATTAATGCAATTAGTTGCGTTATAAATGCAAAACAAAACACAGATAAATGAGCATTGGGCTGCACTCCCTTGATGGCCGCTCACCTTTTTGTAATGAAAAAGCCGCTTCTTTGATTCATGATCTTCTGTTTAATTGAAACTGCATACAAAATAATTGTTGCAAAAAGCTGCACGGATCTCTCAACCCGCCTGATTAGTTTGAATAGACCCGGAGAAGAAAATGAGAAAGGGAGGAAGAGACGGAGAGAGAAGTGTATGAAGGTGACACTTGTCTTTCCATCCTATTTTTTGGGGAGGTGGGTGTAATCTAGTCCCCTCTGCTGTGCTAGCCTGTACTTATTTTCTGCCTCACTAAACTGATGTTATTCACGCAAATTCCATCTGGACAGATGGGGAAGGGGGAAAAAAGGACAACAAGACACTGTGATTTCTCCGAGGGGCTCTGAATAAATGAATACATTTGGAGGCTGGCGCACGGCCTGTGTGCATACTAACACTAGCAGATGAAACACAACGGTGGCGGCGGGGATTTTGAGGCGCGGGAATGGCGAGGGATGCTCCGCGGTGATTGGCTTTGACGTGTGTCAGGAAGGTAATTCATTTTCTCTCGGCCTCCTTCGCTATCCGCCTATCTCCCCCCTTTTTGTACAAGCGACCCTGTCAGGGTAAGTTTGTTTACGTGGTTAGGCGTGGCGCCTCCCCCCTCTCGCTGGTCCACTAATTGGGGTCCTCTCTGTGCTATATATTCATTAAGCTTCAGAAGGCATTTGTGATGGGCATGATATCACATTAGTGCAGGATGTGTGAGGCTGGCCTGGACATGGAAGGTGCGACCGATCCGTTTCACATTGTAACATCAGCCGACATTCAGATAATCATCCCTACCGGAACAAGTTTTAAAGAGTTATGGGGGATTTCACACAGCGCAAACCCCCATATCTGGATTATTGACTGAAAGTAATTATTTTCTCTTTAGGCCACATTGATCTCCACTGTGGTCTGCACTCTCCTTCAGAATAAACTGTCAAATTGTCTGCTGTGTCTGCAACTGTTGGGTTCCAGCTGAATAGAGCATGAAATCGTGAGATTCAGATTCTAGTGGAAATATTGGTTGCTGAAAAAACACTTTATTCAAGTAAGACGGCTGACTTCATTCAGTGGAAAAACAAAGTCTTATCATGAAGCTCCCAAGACTTTGTTCCCTAGTAAGAGTCTACTTCTGCTGTTCATGCTGCCTGGGTCTTTATTCATTGGTATTCATTTTATGGAAATACAATCATACTTTGACTTTTTCTGCATGTTATCATCTTGTGATGCCTGGCAACTTCACAAAATCATGTATTCCAAGCTCTTTCAGGAAAAAAAATACCTTTCACCACTAGATGGCATGCTAACATTATCATTGCTTTAGATTTGTGTCTCTTACTTTCTCTCATTTCACTCCAATCCCCTCTCTCCTGTACTCCCCCCTTCGCCTTCTTCCCTGCTTCTGCTCCCCCATCACACCAATCCAGCTTTATGACATTTATGAGCAGCAGTCACTGCACTGAAAATGATGACTTTTTTTTTTAATGGCCAGCCCTGTATATTTCTGATCTAAGCGCTGTGAAGGGATCTTGGATTGGATCTAAACTGCTCCAATTTGAGTTTGAGTAATGAGTCTGGGATGGGTTATTAGATAGTCATTTAGTAATGTGGTGCTATGGGGGCTGTGCAGGGATAGGTGTAAGTGAAGCTGACAGTGTCTGACACAGTCGACTTAAGAGCCCGGAACATCGTCTGATTGGCTCCAGCTTACTGCCACACTACATATATCTCTCAGACTTGTACTCTTTCACCCACTCAGTATGATAGCCACTTTATCTGAATCCATTTTCACACATTTAAGTGGGTAAGCACACAGACAAGGAAGGTAATTGGCCTGGCTAAATGAGACTTACCGAGGAAAAATGTGTTCCCGGTTTCCATTTACCGGTGTTATGTACACTTTTCCTGTGAATCAGCCTTAAACTTTCTCCACCCTAACAGCTGGGACCTGGCAAACCGAGGTTCAAGATTTGGCGATGGGTGCTTATGAAACACCTCTCCATCCAGGCTCCTCCCTACACATCTCTGCTTCCTCTTTATTCTCCTCCTCTTCAATTCCCTGGTTGATTCAATCGCTGCTTCCTCCATCAGAGGCTTTGGTTGTAATGCAAGACTTGCCAAAATTAGATTGAAATGATTACCTACAGGCCAAATTACATTGCTCCAACTTTTTGCTGTTATATTTAGTTTTAGAGCTGGTGTGAAGGTGTTAAGCAATCAGTTTCCCTTGAGTTGCCTTCCATCTACAGATCAGTCGGTGACCAAATAACCCAAACAATGTTTTACCTAAGTGTTGGGCCACTACAAGCTTCAAGATCAGTTTCAGAGCTCCCTCCCCGATTCTTGGAATTTATTTTGCTGGCTTTCTACCTTGTTATTGGATAGAATAGTTAAACGGGAATTCTCGGAAAAAGGAAAGAGTGCACAACATGCAGCAAAGGGCAGAGAGTTCAATTGAAACTGCTGTCGTTAGGTCTAATCGGTAGATTGTTTTCTTGATTAATTTTTTCATTGTTTGGTCCACTAAAACTCTTATAATCCCAAATGGAAATACTGTACACATTACATTTCATTTAGCTAATGTTTTTATCCAAAGCAACTTACAATTACCAATTACAGGGACATTCTCCCTGGAGTAACTAAGGACTAAGTGCCTTACTCAACTGCTTATTGTGCGAAACCAAGTGTCCAAAACCCAAAGATATTGTGTTTGAAATCATGGAAGATACAACAAAGAGCACACATACTGTAGAGTACTGATTAGCTGGAACCATTTATGTCTAAACAAGTTACATAATGCTGATTGTTATCCTGTCATTGGACTACTGTTGCAACTATTTGCTTAGTTTCTTATCATTTGGACTTTAAAACATTAGAAACAAGATTAAAGGGCAAACAACATCCAATAAAACCCAAGGAGATTTTCTGTCGGAGTGACAATGCAAAACCTACAGATATTCATTTTATGTTTGAAGAAAAGCTCTGAATATTTGCTTATATTCACATTTCAAAAAGCTGGAAGCAATAAAATACTTGGCATTTCTGCTTAAAAATGACTTTACCTATTATCAAAATATTTGCCTAATAATTTCTCTAGACACAGCACTCACCTGACCCCCGTCCCCTTATGTTCTCAATCTAATTCTTATAATCCTGTCTGGGCCCTTTTGCCACTCCAGGGTCCTAGTTGAACCTCCACCTCCTTCAGTGTGTTTGATTTCCCTTGTTACATCTCAGTTGTTGAAGTGTGTACATTGAGATATGATTGAGTTGTGAAGGGTCCATACTGAGCAGTGAGGGGGTTTCTGTTTCCTCTGCTGGGATCCTGAGGTTGAAACTGTATTAACAGACACGCAGCAGAGCAGATCTGACCCCCGCGTGGCCCTTTTTGTAAAAGAGCCTCCTTTCACTGTCTGACGCATGTTCAAAAGGGAGAGGTGAGGGGAATCACTCTCATATCCTGTCTCTGTGCTCGCTGAACCACAGAGGCTCGTGTTTATACACCCTCATATGACTAAGGCAGAGGAGAGACAGAGCAGAAAGAGGGAAGACAGACAGGCCAGGGGAGGCAAAATGTGTTTATTTTTTTGCTACATACTGTACAGTATGTAAAGGCAAGATTTGTGGGACAAGTGTGAAGGCAAGGAGGCTTCCTCCTGTGCTGTGTTTAGAGTTGGACATCGTCAGAGCTGCTGCCGTTTGTCTCTGAGTCTGACGGCAAACCAACTCCTCTAAAAGGCTTCAACACCTCAAAGACTGGATTACATTTCATGGAAAATGTCATAAGGTCACTCTGAAGTAATAAAATACTAAACCATGGAAATAATTAATATAAAAGTGGGATGTAATGCTTACAAGTGAGATAACTTTGTTTCAATGTGTTGCTCTTTGCAAACAGATTATTACAAAGTAATATAACAATATTTGAACAGCCTTTGCAAGTCAGTTGAACAATGAGTATGGCTCTATTGGTTTCAAAGATGGATCTGAATGTTTGAAAGACTTTGAGCTACTGGTGCTACCTTATCTGTTTACTCTGTGATCAATAAGAAGCTCAAGAGACCTGAGGAAACCTGTTGACCTCTGTAGATCTGACCCTTGACATGACTTGACCTATAGACGGGTGTTTTACCTCTTATGTGATAAGGACAAACAATAGAACAGTGTGTGAGGGCTGCATGATTTTGGGAAAAAATCTAATTGCGATTTTTCTGACAAATATTGCGATATTTGTTTTTAAGCGACCCAACGTAAGTTTATTGTAAAATGCGGCCATAACTCCGGCTAGGAAGGTCGTATCAGCACCCCCGCAGCCCGAGCTACGAGTGAAAGAACTAAACTTACATGAAACTTCCGTTGGGTTGCTTTAAAGTCAAGCTTCAGTTTAAGACTCACCCTGTAATAGATGTAAAACATGTGATGGAGCATTACTAACCTGACTCAGACGGTTTGTTTCACCAAACCATCTAGGAGAGCTCCATTGGAAGCCATTTGGAAAGGGCAGGCACTTTCAAAAATACTTGGCAGGTGATTGGATCAATCTGTCTATCATCTTCTATCATGGGCCACTTCTGATTGGTTAACAATGGCTGGTACATGTGGAGCACAGCATTTCTGATTGGTGTGGATGACTGACACACAAGAAGAAAAAAAAAAAATTGTAAAAAAAAGATTTAAAAAAAAAAAAAAAAAAGTTAAAAAAGATCGCAGGCTTTGCGATTTGATAATCACATCATTTAAAATCGCGATTTCGGTTTAAAATCGATTAATCGTTCAGCCCTACTATCTAGGTGTTTTGACAGTATTGTGGACACAGTTAGATATGCAATGCCAATTAGCACATCATTAAATGATTCTCAACTTCAACATTTTTGTATAAATGTTTGTATAAAAGGATTTTACATGAATGTAAAGGTAGCAAGATGAAATGCTAAAGAAAGGCCTCAACCTGAAGTTTATATTCACATTTTGAATTTCCCAGCATTCATTTCTTTGATGGATCATTATCTGTCTTCCTGCTGGAGGTATGGAATATCATTTTGGTACGCCTCCCTCTTGTTGAGTTGTTTGCAGGTTGATCTGACCCTTGTTCGAAGACTGATGGCCTTCTTAAGCTTCAGAGAACGACTCCTCTTCGTCACTGCGTGATCTCTATCACTTTACCACACATGTCCCCCTGGGGATTAATGCTTTACTCCCTACGCCAATCTGGATGACGGATGGATGGGCTTCTGTTCACAGTGCACATGTCATTCACATTAGTGTTGTTTTTGGTATCCAATTTTGTGTTTTCACTTTCTTTTGTGCGTTTTCCTACATCCAAGCTGGCCTATGTGCCTCTTTTTTACATCCCCTTAAAACATCTGGCCTTCCTTGGGGTGGACTTTGGTGGCTTTTCCTGCTACAGTAATCCAACTAAACCTCAGTACCTTCCTAAGATCAACACGTGTTGTTATTAATGACCTCTACAGTCGGATGTATTTAAGGAGTTAGCTGCCATGCTGTCAGAGCCACATGTGTGCTTCCTGCTCGGTGCAGACTTGGCCGAAGGGACAGTGGCTCTCTGCGGTTCTCCGTTGAGGATGATGCATTGGAAGTCTGTGCCACTGTGAGCCATGCATCACACGCATCACACGCTTATGTTAAGTACGTTTGTCCCCATTGAGCTTTTCAATCCACTCTCAAATCCATCATTAAACTGTAATATGTAAAGAAAGGAATTCTCTGTGCATTTCTGCGTCTCCCTGTGGAGATGTATTACCAGATCCTAATGCCAGAAATGTTTTTTCCAGGAAGAAGACAATGTTTCTTTTTACCCAGATAAAGTTGTTATCATGTGTCTCCCCTCTTCTGTGTGTGTGAGTGCTGTGAACATGACCACAGCAGCCAATGTTAGTCAGTGTGTCTCTCCGGGCCTCGGGGCTATGTTTGCTTCCCACAACTTAAAGCATGTTTGCCTCAATCCGAGCAGAAAACCTTTGGTACTCCACATGTGTTTCTAATAATGCACAGCCTCAACCGCCAGGCGGGGGGGTGGGGGGGGGGGGTGGGGAAGTGAGTATGTAACGGAGGGGGGTAGTAGGTCTGGATTGGAGGGGAAAGGGACAGCAGGGGTTTTAAATGTCATGTGGAAGGAAACTCGTGTCAAGAGTCTGCTCCCTTACGCTGGAATCTGGTGCCAGTACACACGATTGAGTGTGATGCAGTATTCCCCTGATGGCAATTCTTGCAATGTAGATTTTGTTTGAATTGGACACCTGTTCCACTTGAGTTCCACAGGCATTGAAGTGACATAATACCCTAACTGTCTAAATACGGTAATCCCATCTCAATCAGCCAGCCTATTATACAGTCACTGTAGGAAACCTTTACACGAGGTAAACCTTCAATCAGAGCCACTTTAAATAACCCTAACATCTTATTTTCACTTGGAGTGACAGAAGAAAGTGAGAGTTAAGGGAGTGGAAGCAGGATAAATCAGTGCTGTGCTATAACCAGACATGGGGAAGCAACCAGTAATTACACTGAAGGATTACAATGATGCATATCCTATCTCATTTCTCATTTCACAGTAACTTTGGATTCAATAAAACCTATGATCCACTGTGACTTGCAGATACTTTCCACAGCGTTTTGTGTTTTGCTAAGTTTTCCGTTGCCCATTTTCCAAGACAGTCTTATGAGTCTCTCCAGAAGCAGCACCTGCCCCCCCCCCCCACACAGCCAGTCATATGCCTGCCCCCTTTTTCCTCAGTCACAACCATCATCATGCTAGCAGCAGCGCTTACGACCTACAAGCATCTGGAACAGACCACCTGAATGTCAGGGGTCACGCTGTGATGTCACTGCTTAATGTCTAATGGGAAGAGAGAAATATAAAGTGTCACTAGCACCACGAGCGTTCACCTCACTCAACCCCTGCAGAGGTTAGGAGTTCAAAACAATTCATAATTCAACACTCATCTACATTCAAGGCAGTGAAACCTGGAGCGGCTGTTTATGTGAGCCGAGGGGCTTACATGGTTTAATACTTGGAGCTTAGTGTACCACAGTAGTCATTCAAACCATGTCAGATTAATAAAATGTACATGTTTGGTTCCAGCAATGAGTAAATCTTTACCAGACAAAGGAGCAGTGTTCTTGTAAAACACATCTATACAAGATTATTTGCCGAATCGGCTGGGATCATCTACCACTTTGGTCCAGAAGACAAATATCTCAACCATGGGATGAAACTGAGGTATACAGACATGCATGCTCCCCAGAGGATGAATCCCACTGACTTGATCCTCTGAATGGCATCTTATCTTTGCTAGGGTCAATCCATAATGAGGCAAATATTGGAAGTATTACGTATACATTTGGTTTAGATATTCAAGGTCCCCAGAGGATGGATTTCTCTTTAACAAAAGCTTTCTGACTGTGATCGCTTCTAACCAAAAGATTGGCACTGCCCATAGAACATTTAAATTCCATCAACAAAGATCTGAGGGTTTTATCCCCGAGTTTCCAACTAAAGATGATTTCTGTGTTTCAGTCACCAGAAAGCGATGGACTTACTCAATGAAGTGGAAATGACTGAAATGACCCTGAATATCATGTTGGCTTAGCACCTTCGTTTTATTAATGTATTTTATTTTGGCTGTATTGCCTAAAAAGAGAAAGTTAGTGACTGGATGAGAAGTTAGATAATATTTAAAAACAGCTCGGGTGTCTTATCCATAACAGGTTGGTGTTTTCATATCCACAGATAGTGCAGCTCAGCTCTATGTTGAGCAGCCTTTGCCGAGGCCGTGAAACACATTGATCAGGTCCATGCAAGGTTTTGTTTGAATAACTCATCTATCTGCGTGTGCTTTTTCAAAGCAGCTGCGTCACTGCCAGTATACACTTCTCTCAGTATGGAGATTCTGTTATTTCCAGCTGTGCTGCTGCTGTTATTATCTGATTCCCAGCTGATAAGATGTTTCTGTTAGTGAGAAACAGAGAGAGAAGCATTTCAGTTGACCGTCAGGCAGCGGTCGGTTTGCTGGAAGTACTGTGGTCTGTGTTTTATTGCTGTGGGCAATGCTCCCAGAAAACATAGTGTGTGTGTGTGTGCGTCTGCGTGTGTGTGTGTGCGTCTGCGTGTGTGTGTGTGTGCCATGCTGGAGATATCAAAGCGGGAAGCATTATTCTGGACCTACCTGCACGCTTCACTCTAGTTTGTCAGGTTATCGTGCAGACTTGAATTTACCTGTGTTCATGTTCAAAAATAATACTGGAAAATCCATGTAATGCTTTCTGCCTGTAGCCAACTTGTGGCTCATTAGAAATGTTTATAAAATAACCAGCATGCTTTGCATTGCTGCTTCTGCGCAGTCCCGCCCTATTCCAGTAAACCACAATTAGCATGCAAATGTCTTGCCTGACAAAACCACCCCTATTTTTGCATAGAGTTGAAATACAAATAACTGTTCAATATTGACATTTTTCTGTAAAACGAAAAAGCAAATCTTCATCACTTCATTTATGGTTGCCCTGTAAAAAAATCTGACTGTTTGTGCTGCCGTCCCCAATAGAATCCGACAGAAGTAATCAGCCTGTGGTAAATGTAACTACACAATACACCAGGGCTATTCAATTGGCGGCCCGCGGGCCAAATCCGGCCCCAGGGTGATATTTACTGGCCCTATGAGTATAATGTTAAAAAGTAATCACATTTTATTTTTTTGGGCCAGAGTGGCTTTATTCCAGAGAGGGTGTTAAATTGAGAGATAGAGGGGAAGTCATTGCCTGAAAACTTTGGCGGGCTCGGTTTTCGAACCCACCTACTACTGTAGCTACTGTAGTGACAACTCTGCGAGAATGATTAGATCATTTCCCCTAAATTAAATCTAATGAAATGATGTTGATGGTTAAATTAGCTTCACATGGAGGCCTACTGAGTTCTGAACTTGCCATTTAGACCTATAAAGGCCTTGGGGCTATGTTGTTTGATTGAATTAAACACAATATATGCACTCCACTATGCTGTTGTAGTATTTACTGTATCTGAAGCTCATATTTCAAGCCATCTTTTTCCCGGCCCCTTGCTTTGGATAATTTTCATCAACCGGCCCCCATTCCAAACTAATTGAATAGCCCTGCTATACACCCACTACACCTGGGTTATTGATGTTCTTCAATAAAAGACAAAAGAAGACTCATTATGGGATTACACCAGCCAAAACGCCAAATCAGGACAGGGGAAAACAATTGGGGGCTACAAATTACAGTGTTTACATAGTTAGGTCAAAAGCTATGAGATATTTAATCATCCATCTTTGCTCAGTACACCTTATGCCCTGATACACCAAGCTAGGGCCTGCGGTTGGCTAATGTCGGTAAGTCAGTGAGTATCAGAGATCCCTTTCTTGCGTTGTGTCCCTCAGAGTTGCCTAAGGTCGTCCCATGTTAGCAGATTTTAGGCCAATTCAACATTTCAAGTCAAATGAACATGTTGAATTAGCAGCTAGAACCGTGGGAGAAATAACTCTGTGAATGACTTCAAATGTGAGATAATGACAGAGCACATTTCCCTTTTTAAGCTCCAGCCTTTCCCAACTGAGACATATGCTGCTCAATAGCCTCTTTGCTTCTCCACCAGCTGTGTAGCTAGGGTAATGTTGCACCTTCAACCTCTCCCATGCCTTGCACCAACACATTTTCTCTCCGTCCACTCTCCCACGTCTTACTCCTCGCCTCAGCCAGACCCTCGGGCAGCCACACATCTCTCTTCCTGTCAGCAGCTAATTGGTCGACCCTCAGGGCATCCTGTGTCACACCACACCACCATTCATTGGCTGATATGCACTCTGCCATTGATGTCATCAGTCAGCGGCTGTGACAGATCCAAACTGTCATGTTTTAACCCAACTAAATCTTTCACCTGGTCAATATTTAACCAATACATTATATGGTAAAACTGCATATTTTTTCTTATACGCTAATTGTGAATATGTTTTTACAGAGTGAGTCCCATTAATCTTGTTAAGCATTTAAAATGTAACGTCACATGGGAATTTTAATAAAAATGTTACATAAGCAGCAGGCTATACTTTATCCACGGACTAAAAGCTTTGGAGAAAAACAAGTCGTCTGTCAAGGAGAACGTTTCTGTTTTTCCCTTTCGTGCCTTTGCCTGTTCTGCTGTATCAGGCTCCCATTCGAAGGCAACAAGCTGCACACAGGTGGGAGGAAGAAAAAAATCACCAGCACAACATAAATATTATTCGGAGTTTCTGGGAAGCATTTCTCTCATGTCGATGGAATTGCTCACTTGAATCCTTGCCAGCACACTGTTTCCCCCTCCACCTCCCCCTCTCTCCCCCCTCTCTCCCCCTCCACATCGGAACAAGTCTTAATTTGTCGGAAATATTACTGCCCTGTGCCGACATTCGCCTGGACTGCGGCGGCTTACGGGAGCGAGGACCAGGTGTGATTAGTTTTGCGCACGGGAGATATGCCGATACCTAAACCTCTCCCTAGTTTGGCTTGTTTAAACAAACACACACACACACACACACACACACACACACACACACACACACACACACACATCATGCTGCCTTTGGCATTCAAAACTGTCAGATGGAATTCTTCAGCAAGTGCATTCACTCTCATTCTAGTTTTTACAGCACTGGGGAGCTGGGAACGTTGGGATGAGTGATTGCTAGCCGCTTAAGGCAGAACACTCCTCATAGTTGCACAGTTTAGGCCTTTAAGGGACGCGTGCTCCTGCTGCTGGATGCACGGCCTCATACGCTTTAATCGGTGACAAATTTAGGTTTTAAGGAACCACGCTGAGCACAGGGGGAGTTATGCTTTGTATGTGTTACAGGTTTAAGTTTAGATAAGCATATGATTTGTGTGAAGTGTGCCTCAGGGAAGTGTAAAGACAGGTGTGTGTTTGCATTTGTGTGTTTAAGACGGTGGGGGGTTCTGTTTTCTGTTATAGGGAGAGCAGGCCTTGGCTTTTACTAACCAGCACTATACAACCACCAAGAGAGAAGTAATCCAACCTCTTTCTCTCTTTCTCTTTCTCTCCCTGGCACTCTCAGTTTCTCCCCCTGTCCCCTCCCTTCTCCCCCCTCTCTCTCCCCCAGGCCTCTTATGAAGTGAGAGGCCAAACACAGGCCCGGAGTGCCGGATCAGGCTCCCTCTATCGATTGACTTTATTTATGTGTTTGTTTATTTATTTAAAAGGCCCTGAACCCCTCTGTCCCTGAGGTGTACTTAGGTGCCACACACACACACACACACACACACACACACACACACACACACACACACACACACACACACACACACACACACACACACACACACACACACACACACACACACACACACATATATATATCTTACTGGACTGTACAAATTGCTGTGCTCCTATGTTTAGCCAGGGTTTTTGAAGCGTCACTGCTGGGTGTAATGTGCGTCGTCACGGCAGTAACTAGGTGTGACATTAGCCCATGTGCGCACGCCAGCTAGTGTCCTGTGTTTTAGAAGCATAACATAGTTCTGACCTTAATAGGAAAATAATTAACAGTTGAACATGAATAGGGACAATGTTGAATTTTGACAAATTCGTTTTTTTATATTTTCTGTCAGAACTATTGATTGATGAAAATCAAATTATAGTTTTCAATCATTGGGAAGATGGAACGTGCAAACAAAGCATATCAGTGAATATGTAATACATTGAGAAGGACAACAAAAAATAAAGTAGAGAAATATATAAATAAATACAAAACAATAACATAAAATGTTATGTAAATGAATATGGTTTAAGATATATTATTTTCCCCATATCATTATATATTTTCAACATTAAACAATATTATTAGGTGTTTGTGAGTTATTTTAAGGAAATAATGATTGCCTTCCAGCATTTACTCAAAGCTTATTTGTTATATTGCTGCATGGATCCTGATCGCATATCTGTCGTACTTTATTTCTATGTAATCGTGCTTTCTCTGGCATGTACTCATCTTTTCATTAGTGCCTGCTGTTTTATTTTTCCTACATGTGCGTGTCACCATATATGCATCAGAGTGTCCATCAACCTTCTAAACAGGTCTGTCTTCCTCATGCTTCCTCTGTCTTAATGTTGGCACAGTCTAACACCACCTGCCTCCCTCTCATTCATGATTTATGACTTTTATCAGCCTTCAACATATTAAAATCTGATCTTGTTGCTATCGGCGTGTCACCGCAGTCAGTTTCTCTTCATACTTCAGTGACACACAGCAGCAGGAATGTGGGTGTGTCTGAATGTTTCTGTGTATGAATTTGGCGATGAATCCAGCGTACAGCCCTGTTGCATTAGCAGGTAATAAATGTGGACTTAGACGCTCAGCTTTGCTCCGCCCGGTTAGTTTATATGAGGTTTTTTTATGTGTTTCTATGGTCTTCACGTGGCCTATGGTGATTCCTCATTTTGAATAAGGCTGCTGTTGATCGCTTCACCATCTGACTTCCATCTGCTTTCTGTTAAAAGCTCCTCTCCTCTCTCGTCTCCTCTCCTCTCTCGTCTCCTCTCCTCTCTAGTCTCAACCTGAACTCAGTACTGACTCACTATTTCTTAAAATGACTACCTTAACATTTGAAAGGAGATCTTGTTTATTTTATTTCACTTATAAATTCAATTTGAGAGAGTATGCATGGTCTCATTCCAATGGTACATTTGGTACATTCCAAATCTGTGGGTGTAGGAGGTTTTTCTAAATGGATTTGGACGAGTCACTCAGTATCAAATACTAACAGCAGCCCTTTTTGGCTCATGAATCATTTGCTGCACATCTGGTGGCCACAGCGGAGCAGAATGAGCTGCAAGTGCGCACATTGTGGGGTTCAGGATTGCACCACAGTGTCTTGACTGAGTTAGAGCTCGAGTAGTGGTTTTCTGAATACTGTCATTTGTGTCTTGGATTTCATAATAAAGCAGCACAATCTGGGAGGGTATGCCTTTAGTCATTGTAATGATGACAGTAAACATGTCATTAATCATAAACTATTGTTGTCACAGGCTTTTCGGTACCAGATAAAGACATACAAAGTAATTTATTCAAATTGTTGGAGCAGCTTTTTGCTATTTAAAGGTCCCATGACATGGCCATTTCTACTGATCTTAATTTCAATTTTTGAGGTCTACTAGAATAGATTTACATCGTTCAATGTTCCAAAATCACATTGGTTTCTCATACAGCATCTCTGTATGGTATGTGTATTCAATCTGTCCTAAACGGCTTGTTGGAGCTCCTGCCCCCCCTCCCTATGAGCCCACTGTGCTCTGATTGGTCAGCTCGCCCACTCTGTTCTGATGAGTCCACCACCGTTACAGCGGAACATCAGTGATTATGTGTTACAATGGCGTTAGCAACCAGGAAATGACGCCAGTAAACACAAACAGATGAGAATGCTGCGTGGGGTCTGGGTGCCGTGTTGGCGGGACGTTGCGGGGCTCGCTGCTGTGAGGAGCGGACAGTGTGAGCTGGGTTACTGCTGGTGTCATTTCCTGGTTGCGTGGGGTCTGCGAGACAGTGAGACATCGCGAATGGACGCGGGGGGTGCTGCAACACCCCCATCTGCGAGGCTCCACTAGCACCCGCACCCCCAAACGCGACGAACCTACAGTGTAACGGTACGTCCACACGGCAGAGTGCGTTGAAGCTAGCCGGTGGGCGTGTCTGGAGCGCGACCAACAACCAATCATATTCATCTCCCGCCCTGGACACACAAGCACGCAGTTTGATTGGCTAGAGCTTGTATGAGCATATGATTTGATTGGCTGACGCTTCCGTCGAAGCTTGAAAAGTTCAACTTTTCTCAAGTTTCGAAGCGAGCAACGGAGGCAAAGCGATGCAACGGAACAACAATGCAGTTCGGCAAAGCCTGACGTCACCCCATTCAAAGTGAATGGGAAGCTGCCGTGTGGACGGACCGTAAGCGCGCCACAGTTTCACTAGCCCCGCCCCCCCCAGCGCGTCACTGTTTCGCCGCTGAGTGTGTATGTGTGTGAGGAACTCCACGGATTGGTCCATTTGGACCAATAGGTCCATTTGAGTATGTTCACGTCACTGTACCTAGCAAGAAAAAAATGGAAAAAGAAAAATCTCCAAAGAGGTGTTCTGGGGCAGCATAGACAGGTATTTTCTGTGTTAGAGTTTTACTACAGGGGTGTACATGCAGAAAAAGCTACATAACACACAAGGGGATGGGTAATAACCGGAAAAGCATGTCATGGGACCTTTAACTATTTTCATTGATGTGCCACGGTTAATCATTTAGATTTTTAGCTTGGTCCAATCTCCAGACTGAGATATCTTAACAACTATTGGATGGATTGTCATGAAATATGTTACAGATGGTGCGCAGATGATAGATGTTCATGACTACGATGATCCAAGGACTTTTCCTCTATAGCACCACAAACAGGTTTCATACTGGTTTGTGGTTTAATATGAAATGTCTCAATAACTTTTTTGACGCTTTGTCACTAAGTCTGGCACAGAAACTCATGCTCCTCTGAGAGTGATTTGTAAAAACGTTGATATCTCTTTATTTTTTCCATATTGTGTTTTAAACGTGTACATATTGTTTTGTCAAAAATATGTCATCAGCCTCAGCATGCTAAAATCTAAGATGGTGTCCACTTAAACATTTAGCTCATTGGCTTCAGAGGCACTAGCATGTCGTTACACTCTTTAGCTGCGTTCAGATCAGCTTGAGCCCTGCCTGAATAAAAGCAACCCAATCTCATTCATTTCAATGAGGTCAACCCATCACACAGCGGGGGTGCCAATGCAGAAGGTGCCAGCAAAAAGTTGAACTACAGAACGAAAGATAATTTCATCTCCAAATCATTGAGATGAAATGGAAGGTTTTTTCCGCCAACTTTAAACAGACCAAAAACTACCTTGGGCACACAAACCGGCTCTATATCACCTCAGTGGCTCTATTTCATGCTAACTATAAGACATGCTGAGATACATTCTTACTTTTGGTTGGAAAGCATCAGATATTTTGTTTCCAGTAAGGTTGTTCTTGGGCAGCGATGCCACACTACCAGCAGGTAGATGTTTTAAAGTAGAAGAACTGTGAACATTAAGGCATGAGGTACTTTATTTTGGAAAGGGATCTGTTGGAAAATATGAATGATATCCCATCTGTTGATTTGTCTGCTTGTCTCTCAATCTTCACATCCATCTTCCTCACTCTTTCTCTCCCTTTCTAAGCACTCATCAGTATGCAGAGTGTGCAGTATGACCTATTAAATGTCATTTGTCAAATTGCAGCCAACTGGCTTGCCTGCAATCAGGCTCAATGTGAATATATTTTGACATGTGTTTTTCCTGCCCTCCGCTGAGTGCCTAAGGACCTGTGACAGCCCTGAGCCGCTCTGAATGCTAATACAGTTAGCGCTAATACAGTTGGCAAGGACGCATACAAACACACACAAACTGGAGCACTGTCAGCAAAATGACACAGCCGACGCAATCTCCATATTCCTATATAGTACCTGACAGTCACAGCAAGTGGCGCTGTCACCTTTGATCAGTGACAAAATGTGTCAGCCAGCTCACACTAAATCCCGCTCTTCAGTACACATGCAAGGCTGAAATATGATTTAAGCGTGCCGACATATTCATACCAAAATGCAGACACACACACGCAGGATAGCTGGTCATGTGTTTCCCAGCAGTGGAATCCGCTCCCTGGAGGCCAGCTGGATGACACAGATGTTTGTGGGTTTTGGGAGCAGATGCTGCTAAGTTCCTGGAGCACTGTCTTCACTTCGTGGCCAAGATGCACACTCGTACTTGGGGATGATTTGATCTAAAGGAGGTATATAGTGAATATATGAATTCAGCTCTTTCCAGAAAAGTGACAAATTGTGATTTATTGACTTTGGGGTACAGCAAAATGCATCAAAAGAAGATAGTGGTCAGGAGAATGGAGAGGGTAGATGGAGAAGGAAGAATTTGATGGAGGTTTGAAGCAGACGGTGAACAGGAAGATGTAAGGAAAGCATGAAAGCGTGACGTTGACATGGCGCCTGGTCATGCACCTCCACATGTTTGTAACTATAGGCAGGGTATTTCAAACAGGACTCTCCAGAATAATGATAAAAACAAATACAATAACTTTAATTTGATAAATGTTTAAGTGAAGTAATGATTCAATTTGACAGATTATTATGTGTAAGAATGTTCTTAAAAATCTAGTTTTGAGTAAATATATCTATACAAGAGAATCTAATTGGTAACAGACGGTATATGCAACCTTTAATCCATTATTATACATATTTGTTCCAGGTATATTCATAGGGATTGTAATAAGACAAAGAATTCCATAAATATTTGATATGCATTTATAGTTAATCCTCCAAGGCCTTGAGGACTGTCATGTTTGGTTTATGGAGTTTTCCAAGTAAGACTTGTTGACTTCTTGAGAGTATAATGTAATCTTCGCAGTGTATTTTGTTTGTGCTTCCCCTGGCAATTTGGAATCACAGGCAATAGAGCTGCAGCTAATGATTATATCCCACAATCTGTTTTAAATATACAAATAAGCTATGGTCCAAAACCATGAAAATTGCAATTCACTGTGAAAAAAATCACAGTCAGTAAGAATGAATCTTCTGGGGAACATGTGTACAACTTATCAAATTATCCAATACTCATTGCTTGCATGTCTGAATAATCCACTACAGTTTGTGTACATTTTTTTTTACAATTGCAACCCCTCTTATTCCATAGCTCTAGAAAAATGCCTGCTTATGCCTCTGTTTCTTGAAAGTGGGTTTTCTATGTCAACATGTTTATGTTAAGTGAAAGGTCATGTTTGCAAACCTCAACTACGTGTAAAACGCACTGGGTGTGTTCGTCGCCATGGTTATCGTTACGATTCGCTTGCTGCTCACATGGCCATGCAAGTCCACTGATTGGCTCAAGCTGGAGTTTAGTGCGCTAGTAAAGTTTTGGCAGGCAGAGGAAAACCTCAGTCGTTTTCAATGGACATAAACATCACTGCTGCCCTGCCTGCAGAGTGGTGATTTCCTCTGCTAACTGATCATTTTTATGACTTTATACACATGCATGGAAATGACACACTAAAACCAAATATGTTTTCCCATCTTTGCAAGGAAAGATTTTGACAGTGGGGTCCAGAAATCCTTTTCTGTCGTTTTTTTACTTGCATTCTTGGAGTTTAGCTTTCTTTTTGGGATAACAGTACAGATCTGGATTGAGGGTTAGTGAATTTGGCTTGGCTTCATGGCTCTGAACAGGCCATGGTAGCTGAGACATTATACTACGCAGGGGTGTGAGACAGAGTCAGCAGTTAGCACCATGGAGCAGTGTGGATTTTATGCTGGCTGGCTGCCTTTATGCTAGCCTAGCGTAGCACGACCCTGGCCGTCTGCGTGGCTGTGTGCTAGTGTACCATGACTTAGCTCAGGTCTAAATGTGCCCTCAACACTTGGAGCAGACCTCTGTGTAACTCTAGAATATCAAAACCATGCGTTTCTGCCACTGGTCCACTGGTTAGAGAAAATGCCCCCTTTTGACTTCAAGTTCAGCACCTGCAACCATTTACAACCAGGTGGTCCCTCACACTGTCCTTAAGCAATATGCTGAGCCCCTAAATCGTTTAGTCACAAGCTACAAAGGGTAACAGTGTAACTATGAGGCGTGTGGAATGAAAGCTTAGTGATGGTTGGGATAATATTTGCTTTTTGATATTGATTTAAAAATACATAATCAACTTTTTATTTATTTTTTATTCACAAACGGTTCAAATACATTACAAAAATAGGTAGAAACCTAAGACATAATGTAAATACTGTATGTGAAATGGGACATCCCGATAAGCTGTCCAAAACATAGGAATAGGGGCCCAGACACTAAAACAGAAAGCATTGGCACTATATTTTACCAACACGTCTAAAAGTGAAAGGAGTTCATGTATTATACAGAAATATTATAAGGTAAGAAACACTAACTGCAAGCACACTAACCAAATACTTTCAAAACATTGATTTAATCAGTCTAAACATTGGTTTCAAATAGGTAAGGTATAATAAATACAGACACTCCACAAGGGAAGATAATGGTACAAATAACATTTATTTCAAAGTAAAGTAACTTATTTAGAGGTCCCTAGCCATTTAGTGTGAAGCTTTGACATATTTGATTAGCAACTACTGCCGTATGCACTAACATTTAAAAGCATTCCAATCTCTAAAAACGACTAAATCTATAAATGTTCGGACTATGGCGCACCTGAATATAAGCCGCAGCAGCTAAATTGAATGATGTGTACATATATAAGCCGCACTGGACTATAAGCCGCAGGTGTTTTAATGTTTAATTACCATATGTAAGGGTTCGTGCACAGAGGGGATTGTCGGGAAAGAGATGGCTGTTTGAGGAAGCTCCCATTTATTAACATTTCAACAAACAAGTTGCATATTTGCATAACGTATTAAAGTGTTACCATTTAGTGCAATAGTAGCTACAGAACATGTACTGTGCTGTGTAAACTGTACTGTATCACATAGCGTTTCAGACACACAAACCTTTCAACTTTCAAACTTAAACGGTGCGCTCCCAGCGCACGTACCGGCAGTGATCTACAGCAGTGGTTTTCAATCAGTGGTACGGGGAGAAACTTTCTCGCTCTCGTAATGTCTGTCTGTCTTGCTCTCGTTCTGTCTCTCGTACCACTCTCGGTTCCACTTTTACTTTTGCGCGCTACCTGTCTCACTCTTTTCCGGCCTCCAGCTTTTCCTGCTGGAGCCCGCTGCTTAAAGGTGGGGGGCGCTGACCGGCCATAGAGCCCATAGAGTTAAAGGTGGTGAACTGTAACCTGTAAAATCCATAGATTTAGGAGGTCCCCTCGTGGCCGTTAGCTGTAAAAATCCATAGATTAGCCGCACCGTTATATAAGCCGCAGCGTTGAAAAATGGGAAAAAAGGCGCGGTTTATAGTCCGAAAATTACGGTATATAGTATTATAACTAGTATATGCTTTTGAGTCAACAAAGCAAACATGCTTGCACATCTTCCGGCGCAGACTGAAAAGTCATCTCTTTCGACTCCACTTCGAGCGATAGAATTACTAACAAAGAACTGCTAACAGAGCGCTTATAGACTAATAAAGGACTGGCTTATCTAAAGCCAGTTGAGTAGCGCTTGAAATGTTTGGCTCTATGAAACCTGATGTACTTATATGATTCTGTTTTCTTCAAGGTTGTATCTTCCTGGTCGAATGTACTTACTGTAAGTCGCTTTGGATAAAAGCTTCAGCTAAATGCAATTTAATGTAACGTACAAAATCAATCTTACAATTTTCAAATCTAGAGAAACTTGATTTGATCTATGCCGGAAACATATCCTCATGCATTTGAATGGTGCTTGTTTGCCAGAATCTGTCATAATTTGACATTTTATACGATTTTCAGCCACATTTTAAGAATATACTTTTTTTGACATTTTTCTGTTTTAACTTGATATTTTCAAAATAACATACAGTCCATTTAAACGTGTTTCAAACGGTTTCAAAGCACAATAATGAATGTCCATTGTGGTGAAATACTTTTAGTTTGACTTGTTTCTGATGGAGTGATATGCAGTCCCTGGTTCCCCGTGTGTCTTCTGAGAGGCTACACTTAAAGTGAAAACTTCATTAAAGTTTCATTAAATGTTAGATAAGTAAACTTGGAACTGATACAGATGTTTTTTTTTGTTATTTATTTGTACTGATTATTATCTGTCCCTCGGTTGAGAAACACAGTGATTATTTTGAATCTTCTCTCAGCGGCAGAGTTTGTGGTGTGTCTTATTCCTTAAGGCATTTGCACAACGATCTAATTGAATAGTAACCGTCACACATTAATCTTAAAGAGCTTATTATCTAATCTCTGATATTGCGCAGATATGATCTGTTTTGCCTGAGGAGTTGAACACAGATTTAACATCTCAGTTCCAACAATGTCTAACTCTGATTCTGGATCAGACACTGTGATGATAATTGCTGTATGCACTTCTTGTATGATGTGTGAGGGTTTGTCTTTCTACCTTTTTAAAGGTTTATTATACAACCTGTAGATTGCCTAAAATGCATTATCAGGCAAATTCTTTAAAGGCTGCATTATGCTTTCTGGGATGTCCCCTTGCCTGTAGTGTGTTCTCTAGGTTTGTGTGCATGTAAATGGTCTGCAAAGGCTAAAATCTCAAAGTTCCCTCCAGACTGAGTTTCTCTCCCACACACTCGCCCTCTGCCTGAAACGCCTCCATTGGACTCCTTTGTTTACTTTTGTAACATAGTGACATCACTATCTAACACTTATCAACACCAATCAGAGCAGACTGGGCTCTGGTTTCAGACTGAGGGTGAAAAGAGGTGCTGTTGAGAAAAATAACACACTTTTTGAACATTAAAGCACTGACTCGGCAACATATCTCTGAGTTTAAATAATCCCCCCTCCCCTAAAAACTGCAGTAGTAGTATGGTTATGAGCAATGTTCGGTCTATCAGGTGCTGTGGTGATGCACAAGTCTATCTCCATGGTTACCCCACCTCAAAAACAATAGCAGAAGCAAACAACAAAAAAAGCTTGCTCCCTTCGGCTGTTTTCAGAAAGCGAGTTAACTGGCAGGCCTCAAACAACTTCACGACGAATACTGCCACCCGAAGTCCCCTGAGTTGGGGACTGGCTTCAGTAAAAGCTGCTGGGACTCCCAGCAGCTTTTTTTTGTTGTGTTGCCATAAGTTAGTCTCTCTCCGTTGGTGCGCTGGGCTAATGCTAATAATGCTAATGCCAGCAAATACAATGGCGGCTTCACAAAACATTTCAGAGTTTTACGGGGCGTGATTTGCAATTCGCCCAGGCAATCAGAAATTGGAACTTTTTTCTCTCCAGGAAAGTACCACCTTTCTAGTTCTCATGAACTAAGTTCTTTTTTTGGTGTGACCGCAAAATCCCAGGAACTATCGGAACTAAATTGGAAAAGTACTCCGGTGTGAAAGCGGCTATTGCACACATGTCTCACCTCGACAGAAAATAAAAATGCTTCAGGTTCGTTTTTGACTGGGATGATACTTTGGTTCAAGACGATACAAAGAAATAAAGAGAGATGTAATACTAGTCCATTTCCATTTCTTCACCACTTCTCTGTCTGTCTCTCATTGCTCACTCAGCTTAGAGATGTATTACATCTGTCATCTCCTTCCATCACTTCCAACATCAGGTGAAAGCATTGCATTGGTAGGTCGGAGCGTGTTGATGTGAGACGAGCAGAAAGCGTTTCAGCACTGGAAAAAAATAACACTGCAGTGATTAGCTAACAGTGATTTGTCCTCCACCCTGTATATTAAATCTCACAACTCAGATAAACAAACAGAAAGTTACGATCTGCTTTACGCTTCAGGTTCAAACACGTTTAAAGTGTTTGTGTGCCTCCAGCCTGCCCTGAACTACAAATTGCTCATCGATTTAATCAGACTGCACCTCTGCAAGGTTACACAGGCAATGTTTCAATGATTTTGAAAACGTTATATTCTCTCGAAGCGCAGATGCAGCACATTCCTTCAGGTTACTTCAGAGTGTTTATATGAGCCGCTTATTAAGCTCGTTAAGAGTCATAAACACAGCTCATGTATTGTTTTCTTTCTTCGGCTGACTGAGTTGTATCAGTTCAGTTTGCACCGACGCGCTGACGTAGTCTGATGGAACATGTTGGAGGAGGCGGAGCAGATGGATGAATGATCCTCTTGTTACTGTGATCAAAGCCTGATGACACAACTCAGTGTCACTTTTATTTATTTCTCTCTTTGGTTTTTGTTTTTCTTCCCCTCTCTTCCTTCCTGTTCCGCTCTGCCCCATTCCTGCAGTGCAAGATGACGGGGTGTGTGTGTGTGTGTGTGTGTGTGTGTGTGTGTGTGTGTGTGTGTGTGTGTGTGTGTGTGTGTGTGTGTGTGTGTGTGTGTGTGTGTGTGTGTGTGTGTGTGTGTGTGTGTGTGTGTGTGTGTGTGTGTGTGTGTGTGTGTGTGTGTGTGTGTGTGTGTGTGTGTGTGTGTGTGTGTGTGTGAGAATCCGTTTTCTATATGTTCTATAAAATGTGCCCATTCCTTTTCATGTGTCTAAATATATGTTTGATCCTTGCCATGGTAATGCTGGCACATTTCCCCCGCTGTATCTTCATGCCTGACCTGATTTTGTGTTTTCAATGGCCAAACTCTGGCTCCAACCATCACTTTAGTTTCCTCCCTCCATGCCTCTATTCCTACAACTTTGCTCCATCTATCTGGCGATCCATCCATCCATCCGTCTCTCCATTGAGAACTGCCAGACCACAGCCCGTCTCATTCATTAATCATCAGCAGTGAGAAAGGAACAAGGGAGCAGTCAGACGAGAAAGAGAGAAAACAGAGAAAGGTGTCAGGAATGACAAGTGCAGGAGATTGGAGGTTAAAGATGAAACGTGATCCTTTAACGGGCCTTAAGTTAGAATGCTCTCTTTCAGGTTCATGTGTATTTTGTGTCTCTACTGTGACATGTCTCCATGCTTTAATGTTCAAAAAGCTCTTTCTTTTTCTCATACTGCCTGTTTTGCAGCACCGCTTTTCACCCTCTGTCTGAAACCAGAGCCCAGTCTGCTCTGATTGGTTAGCTGAGCAGCTCCGTTGTGATTGGTCAACCACTTAGAGATGTCCCTCCCCTTACCCTTATCACATACATTGTGTTGGAGCGCTAGCCAATAATAGCTTGAATGTTACATGGTGTTGACGTTATGTTACGGAACAACAGACTACAGGGTTACAACTCCAATTAAAACTCTTCTTTCTTTGTTTTTCAGATCCCGTTCTCGCTGGTGCAGTTTCCACTTTGGGAATATCTAAAGGTATGCATTAGATCTTTGCCTAACTGGCTTCATCCCCTCTCTTTCTTTATTATCCATCTGTTTGTATCCCCTCCCCTCCCCACCATTCCTCAGCACAGTCGTTTACAGTAATTATTCTGTGTGATTAATCCGCAGTAAAGTTATAGTGTGCTAACACTCTGACACATTTACAGCAGGCTCACCCTCTGTACTCCCCTCTTTCATTGTGGCAGGGGGAAATGGGACATTTACACATGGCTTTAATGGGTTGTCACGACTGCCATCAAACCGGATTTCAATTTATCAAGAGAATATCCGGCCCTTCATTTATGTCTCCTCCTAACGTTGTCCCCCCTCGGCCTTTCTCTCTTTTCATTGTTTGGCCCTAACCACATAAAAAGCTGTCCCTCTTTGATAAAGATGGCGTTTTGTCGGAGTGACATCATGTCTCAAGGGCGCGAGAGGCGGACAGTCGAGCATTCCTCCGACGTTAGGAGCTAACGGCCGAGCTAAGACGAACAATACACTTCACAGCTGTGTGCGTCCATACATTTGTGAGAGTCCGATTTTGTCGTTCACAAGTGTCTCTTTGTGCCTCAGTCAAAGGCCCTCTCTCTCCAGGCCATCTGGACACGTCCGTTGGCGGAGAGCTGAGCTGCTGGAATCTGGACTTCTCCTCTCTTTCTCCTTGTCCTCTTCTCCATCCAATTGGCTTCAGTACTCCCAGTCCTCCCATATGTATCCTCTGCTCTGAATAGCTAATGAGCCGTTTCCTCAGTTACAATGGCACAGCCTGGCTGACTAGTCAAGGAAGGAGAGGAAAAAAACAACCAAAGAAGATTTCGTTTTGCTGCCAATCCTTTTAGAGTGACCACCAAGAGGTTCCGAGGCTCTCATTATCACGAATAATGTGATTTAATATGAGAAATCTCAGAGTGAAGGAATTTTAGAGCGAGTACATGTGTGTGGCAAGATCTCACATCTGTTTCGTGGGATGGTAATGTGCTGCGTTTTCCCTCTTTATTTCACACCAAGCCAGCACAGCTGTCAGTGAGAGCGTCAGAAAGGGAGAAAGACCAACCAATTAAAGGCCTGTTAGAAAAGGAGCGAGCAGACAAATCCTTTCGTAGAGAGCATTGAGTTCAACATGTCCGTACATTTCTTAAATATCAAAGGTGCCCTATTACGCTTATTTCCAGGTTCATATTTGTATTTTGTTCCTCTACTGTGACATGTTTACATGCTTTCATGTTTAAAAAGTGATTTTTTTGTCTCATACTGCCTCTTTTTTACATCCGTCTGAAATCAGATCCCAGTCTGCTCTGATTGGTTAGCTGCTCTGTTGTGATTGGTCAACTGCTTAGAGATGTCCTGCCCTTTAGCCTATCATATTAAATGTGTTGGAGCGCTAGCCAATAGAAGCGCAAGTTTAACATAGTGATGTCACTATTTTGTGAAAGTAAACAAAGAACTCAAATAGAGGCAAACCTAAAGAACACGTTAAAGGGAAGGGAAAAGGCCAAAAAGCATTATAGGGCCTTTTTTTTAAAAATTGATAAATTCACACAATATGAAATAATGTTATTCCTTATCCATGTGAATAATTCTCACTGTTCCTCCACACATTCATTTCACAATATTGCGGTGTTTACTCTGTTGTTTTCCAACAGCAGCTGTAGAATAACACTTATAGTTAACACCATCTGTTGAGACCTCAAAAACAACATTAGCAAAACAGGAGGGTGTAACACTTTTAGGACTGCACACCAAGAAGAGGCCGCAGAAAATTCAAGGAATCTGCATCCAAAGGCATGCTGGGAACTCAAAATGAACCAATGATGATGCTCACAAACATGATGCACTGAAACCCTCCCATGCACACAGACAACTGCTTTCCTGTGGGAAGTCGTCCAGGTGCAAACTCCGACCCTGACACAAGGGTTCAAAGGTCAAACAGTTTGTTTTCCCAGGTTTACCCCTTATTATTTATTCATGAAACAGAGAGGAAGGGAGGGAGGGACTCGCAGAAGGAGAGAGACGGAGAGGAATCCCTCAGCGTGAAGCCTTTGATGTGGGAAAAAAAAAAATCGCCTTTTTTTAATCTGCCCTCTAATGGAACACACATGACACATCCTGAGCCAGCGCGCACTCTGCCAGCTCTACTCCTCTCCCAGTGTTTACTTGTTTGTGTCTGCATGTGTTGCGCACACACACATGGGTTCTGTGATGTCCACGTGTGTGTGTGAGAGAGAGAGGAGGAGAATGAGATAACGTGCTGCCGATTAAACTCACAGGGGGGGAATGGACAAAGAAAATATTAGTAATCGCTCCATGCTGCTGCTCAATTGCTCTTCCTGAGAAGTAATCATACCTTAAAGAGCCCGAGGCACCACAGCTGTCCACATGCATTTCAGACAAAGGCTAACCCCGCGTAGTCGCTCTCCTCTGAAACTAGTTAAGGGAGAGAAAAAACAAAGTGTTTATTCTCGGAATATTCAAAGGTTTCACTCCAAGCTGCCCCGTGGTTTCAGACACACAAAGTGCTCTTTAAATGCATTCAACTTTATTTAATGTCCTTTTCATTGACAAAATCCTAATAAAACCACCCTTTGTAAAGAAGGGCTGCCCCACTACCAGACCACATCCGACTACGGGTCAGTTTCACAACACCCCCTCCCCCCCCAATCTCTTATTACCTCCACCAAGGGGGGAATGTGTTCTGCTTGGTATGTCTGTTTGTCTCTCAACAGGATTACGGAATAACTACTGGCTTGATTTTCATCAAACTTCTTTTCTATTCTCACGACCCCATCATGAATTACAATTTGTTTACTCTACCCTGTGATTGGCTCTCCAAATGCCATTAAAGTTTAGCACAAAAATTGGATGTTTAACGTCATTTACCGCTGTCAACATAAAGACTTTTAAGAAAGGTTGAACTGGAGCACAGACAGTTTTAAGAGGTTTGGACAAATGAGTATTATAGAATGTTGTGCTACTTCACACTACAGCTCTCCAGGAGTATAACATATCTATTAATACAATAATAGAAATTGCACAAGAGTATATTATGTAGGAGGGAAACGTGAAGAAAAAGGTCTCCTAGTGTATATAGTTGCATATTTTTAATTTTTTTCTTGTTGGATGTTTAAGTGGCCCCACTTGGACCGTACAATCTAGACAGTGGCCAGTATTTGTTTAGCCCCTGTTATATAGCCTATATTTATATCACTCTACTTTTTTAATGATATTTTCCTAAATGTTAAATGTAAAGATTGTGTTGATATGTTAACACTGTAAGCGTTGACATACTGTGTAGATGATCGAGTGAGAGCGCTGCAGCACATTCTCATGTTTTCTCCCTCTTGTCCCGTCCCAGTTCTTGGGAAACAAGTAGCATGACATCACTGGGGAGAAAAGAAACACAAAAATAGCCCGACAGCCCGGTTCCCAGCCGCGCGCTGGACCCCCGACCAAACCAGGGTTCACAATGTGTTTTCAATGTGTCTGATATCTCCGCTAACTACAATCTTCTCTCTCTTTGTTTCCCTCCCTTTCTCTTGCCCTTTCATCCTCCTCCTCTATCGACAAACTCTCCCTTTCTCTCTCGACATGTTCCTTCTCTTTCTTCCCAGACTCTGTGGTCACGGAGGCAAGGTCACACGCTCTACTCTTGGCAGTCTGCAGTGTGCGGAGCTTTTGCAGGTGCAGGGGATTATTTGCTGCTTTGGGAAAGAGGCGGAGAGGGACGAGGGAGGGGGGGTGAGGGGTGGGAGAAGGAAGGGGAAGAATGGATGGTGAAATCAATGGAAGGATGGATGGAGGGATGGTAGGTGAAGAGATGGCCACAGGGTCAAAACAAGTTTACCCAAAGCCACATTCTTGTAAGATTTCTCAAAGGTGAGCTCAGCTTGCAAATCCCGTTCTGACGTGCACAGCAGATTAAAGCAAAAAAAAAAGAGAAGTAGATAAGAATGGATAAAGGTAATGAAAACAGGCTATTCGAGCTATTTCCTTTAACATTGCTTTTTACAGCGCTAATCTACCATCTCCTCAACTCAGTGATTCTGCAGTGCTGTCTCAAAAAAACATCTCATTATCACATTTCCCAAGTCCTGCAGCCAATGAAAAGCATAGCATAGCCAGCTTTCATGATTCTGTCCTAGCCCGCATGTGTATCAGGGGAGAGACGGAAAACAGAGGGAGGAGAGAGCAGGGATGAGAGGGGCCGGTTCCTGGGTATGGGCCCCTGCAGCTGTGCGACCTCCTGAGCACTGGGGCCTGAAGTGGTTTAAGAGAGAGGGAGAGGCGTAGGAAGGGAGTGAAAGAGGGGAGTGGACTAAAACAAGAAGAACAGGGGAAAGGAAAAGACAACAGCTAGAGAGGATTAGATCAGACTGTAAAATGAGACAGAAAAAAAGTTAGTTTGTTAAATTGTTAGCGTTTAAAATGTGCAATTTGTCAAGTTAAAGGTCTCACAAACAAATGAGATAAGTCCCAGTCCATTGTTACCCTGACACTGGGTCGACACATTGTTTTATGATTATACATTTGAATGTATATATTGCACTTTTATTGATGATGAATTTAGTTAGGAGACACACTTTTAAAGTATTCACAAGAAGGTGTACAAGTGCTTGTTCCCTTACTCACCGTGCTGCGGTTGCTTTTGTCTTATAAACAAAGATGGTAGTGATTGTCGAGCTTATGTTCAGGACATTTAGTATGTACATATGACCAAAAGGTAATGCTCCCTGCCCCGCTCATCCACTCCAAAAAGTTCAGCCTTTATCTAAACTCCAACTTTAGATGCATAGAAATAAAACAACGGGACTCCTGAGTCTGCTTTATACCAGTTGTTATTGAAAGGCTTTTAATAAGCATGTAGGAATGTGCAATTCTATAAAAGCACTTTATTCTGCATTGCACAGTCCCAAACTTTATTGATTTTAAAGCCTCTGCATAGCCCCGGTTAAACCCACACAGGTGTTTTCACTTAATACGCTTGATTACACTCTGGAGGTGATTGGCATCTCCCCGATGCATCTGTCGGGGCGGGACAAGTTACAGCGTCTCGTACAACAATCATTCTTATTGGCTCGTAGAGTCTAGACATCATAGCTCCTCCCTCTTTGAGGCAGAGGTCTAATCAGTCCCTCAAGTGAAAACACCTGTGTGGATGTGAGGTGCACTTCATTCAGGTGATTGTTTGAACTTATTTAGCTGGGTTGATGGACATGTTTTACTTATATGTGTATATTATAAGTGTTCTTTTGGACCTTTTTTACTGCTTTTAGGAAGTTAGATTTTCCTCCATAAAGTTTTAAGTCGATGGAGAGGCATTGGCAGGGGAAATAAATCATTATTTAGAAATACAAAAACACTCTGCATTCAGTGTAGTGTACATTATCTCCAGAGACAATACTATAAACCCACAGGGTGCATGTAGCAACCTAGCGTGTAGCGTTCATATGATAGACCTGGGTAAAAAATGTTACACATCATCTATCTTTCCACTCAGTCTTCAGCTTTTTTCCCGATGAAAAGCTAGAACCACGACCAAAATACATATTTTCAGAAGAACAGTTTTGCAGAAGTGGAGAATTTGTTGGACAATTTAAATCCATAACTCTTGCGACGCCACAAACGCGCCAGACAGGACAGGAAGACTGAGGTTAGCTTCTCCAGGGGCGATGGAGACACGGAGATGGAAGTTAAGGAGAGGAGAGGGGATAAGGAAACAGCACCCTAAGGAGCTGAGACGTGGCCATGCGGCACCCAGCCTAGAAACAGAGGAGCCAGGAGATGTGGATGAGTGGGCGTCAGGCTCAGACTAAAGAATTATGAGTGAAGATTAAACTCTTAATGATAATACAGTAGTTGTAAATATTTATGGACGTTTTAAGATGTGCGCTATTAGAAGGACAGTTTTAGTATTCCCTCTTACCTGTAGTGCTATTTTCAATGGAGATGGTTTCAGTGTGAGTTGCACTGTTGGAGATACCGAATTGTGATGTCTTCCTCCTCTGAAACATAATGGATCTACAAGGCACTTGACTTGTTGTACTCAAAGTGAAGAAACTCAACAGCAATTTCTCTTTCAAGAAATCATGACCCATTTCCTAAAGATACCAGACTAGAGTTTTCTGTAGGAACTGTTTTATTTCTACTGGGTCACTGAGCGGACAGAAGTGTGTACCTTCTTTGAACAAGGTTCTTTCTGAACTAGGTAACATTATGTTTAATAGTTACATCTCTCACCCTCATGAGCATGGAGCTCTCCTCCATGAGTAGAGACACGTTTATGGTTTGCTGAGTCTGGTCAAAATAAAACAGTCCCTTCTTGAAACCGTTCCCTTTTAGGTCTGTAGGTTTTCTTGACTGAAATGGTCATGAATTCAGATTTGAACATGTATTTGTTGGTGCTTTGAGTACACGAGCCAAGTGCCATCTAGTTCCATACACTTTTGATAAAAAAGCAAACATTTCTAGTCCGATATTCACAACACTTGGCAAATTGTATCAAAACAATTTAGATAAATAAATAGCTAAGAGGACAAAGATGTACTTTGGATTTCTTAGTGAATTTTGCTTTTCAAGTAACCGCTCAAAACAAGCAGGGTCTATTCCAGTTGAATGGCAGAGTTTTCAATTGGGATATGAAGGCAAAATGATTGAGAAATATGTATTGGAAGATAACAATCTGAAACACAAGGAGGAGAGAAGGGGGGGGTAGTGGGGGGTGTTGGTCCATGGTGGGAATCGAGTTCCCGTCCCTCTGCGATGGAGCTGCTGTCCAAGAGGGATCCTCGAGTTTCAGTCACTTCCTCTTACATCGCGCTTCACACTCTCGTCCCCTCACACATAATCTGGCCAACACTGGAAATGCTCACTCCTTTAATCAGCCCAAATATCTCCAGTTGAACCCTGCATTGACTTACGACGGACTTGACCCGGTCTGAACCGCCTACAAAAAAAATCTCCCCAGCCCGAGACGGGATGACATCACCGTCTGATTCATCCTAACCTTCGTCACATCACATGTTTCTTCCAGACACATTTAGATCCTCCAAATTCAGCGCTCGGCATGTAGATTTGTTTCTCGAATGCATCCTTTTTACTGCGATCCAAGAATAATAAAACACAGGCTGTACACTTAATGCTTGATGAAGTTTCCTCTGCCAAAGTAGGGGGAAAACATCATATAAATCTTATAACGATATTAACTAATAAAATGTAACGGTGTGTTACTTCACAATAATCCCAGCGCTTTCCTCAGCTCACTTACAGTCACATTGCTCCTGTGTGGCCCATATGGATATGTTTACTGAGAGCAATTGCTATGTTTGTGGCGGAGTGACACACACACACACACACACACACACACACACACACACACACACAAATAAATAAACTCCATTCAATGAATTTTATAGAGCAGTTACACCCCAACTTCCTTCCATCCCTCCAACTTGGAAGCTGCATGGGCGGCAGAGGTGTCCACACTGAGCTGCAGTGTGTATCTAAAGTGAGAAACTGTGTGTGTGTGTGTGTGTGTGTGTGTGTGTGTGTGTGTGTGTGTGTGTGTGTGTGTGTGTGTGTGTGTGTGTGTGTGTGTGTGTGTGTGTGTGTGTGTGTGTGTGTGTGTGTGTGTGTGTGTGTGTGTGTGTGTGTGTGTGTGTGTGTGTGTGTGTGTGTGTGTGTGTGTGTGTTGGTAGGCCTGTATATGTCCGTATGTGTGTGTGTGTGACTTTGTGTTTGTATGCATTTCATGTATCAGAATTTATCATTTTTTCACACGTCTTATTTTTGTTTTAATCCTTTAATTTGTTTACCTTTTTTTGTCTGAAAGGAAAATTATGTAACATGTTGAAATATAGAATTTAGGGAATTTAAACCCTCACTCAGTTCATAAACCTATGTTATATTATAAAAAAAGAAAGAAATAAACCTCTTAAAGGTGTGGCTTGGATGAGGCAGGGGGGGGGTGGGGGGGGGGGGGGTTGGGAATAAAAGTGTGACTGTCCAGTGTTAGTGGTCTAAAAACAGTGAAGGTCTCAAATGGGGAATATTTTCATTTTTATGAAGTTAATGTAGCGTTAGGGGCAGAGAGTTCCACTTTTTATTGCTGAAATAATACGTTTCTGTAACTGTGGTTAAGTAATTGGACGTTTTTATGGTTTTATTTTCAGTATTTAAACTAAAGACTCTTCGGAGAGCGGAGAGAGGGCCTTTTATGTTTGCACTTCGCTTAATGTGTGTGTATGTGTCTCTTTAAGGTGCGGTAGCGGCATTTGTTACCACTCCTCTTGACGTGGCGAAGACCAGGATCATGCTCGCGAAGGTATACACACACACACACACACACACACACACACACACACACACACACCACCTTCTCTGGCAGCGACTTTTAAACACTGCTGTCAGGTGATGCCTCGCAGGCAGAGAGCCTGAGCAAATTTCAACAGTGTCCGCTCACTGGACGGAGCTAAGGTAGCACCGGGAACAGGAGTGAGGCGCACACACACACACACACACACACACACACACACACACACACACACACACACTCATCCATCATCCGATCCCGACTATGCTCAGTGTTCGGGAAGACATGTTTGGGTGCATGGTTATTGTAAGAACGAGAACTTGTTGCTGCTCCAGAGGAATTTCCATCTCAAGGCTGCTTGTCACTGAGAGGTGAAGCAGAAGGCCACTGTCCCTCCTGTTAACTCTTCTACTCTCCGTCTTCTCAAACAGCCCCCCCCCCTTCTCTTTCTCTCTCTCTATTTCCATGTAGTGGTGTCCCTACTTTTTCTCCCTCTCTCCCCCTCCTCTTCCACTCTTGGCTCGCCGCAACTGTACGTCTGGCTTCCCTCACGATGTGTGTGTGAAAAGGGTAGTGAGTTCAGATTTACCCCCCCAATCAGCCCCCCGCAATCAAACACACACACACAACAGACCGTCCTAGGAGAAGACACAGTGTTCCATTCCTCAGCAACCCCCCCCATCCTAACTAATGAGATACAGGAATTAACAAAACACTCAGACGGTCTTGATCTGTGGTGAGAAGCCGTTGGCTGAAGGTGGAACAGCGCGTTTACAAAGCTTCCTGTAAACATGATTTGAAATGCAGCTGCTGTAATTCACCACCAGCAGAGGACCTGGCCTGTGCTGCCTCCACGGGGTTCAGTTATAACTTTATAAGGCCAAGATGTTGATGCACTTGAAGGCACCACAGGTAAGCTGGGAAATAAACTTGAGTGAGAGTCAACACTCCTTAAGGCTTTGCTAGTAGAAAGTTAGCTGATAGCACCCCGCTATGTATTTACTTTGTATTCTACAAAATAAAAGCCAGGATGATAAAGCCAGGTATATTTCAATCCATTCAAGGTGCATTTTCCTACATTCTTTGAAAAAAAATGTGTAGCCTGGAATTGCCTAAGTAACCGGGAATAGTATTTGTTTGCTTTTGGTAAAGTCTATATACATTCCTTTGTGTAATATTTTACGTTTTGTTATGAACACAAGTAGCATGCTGGATTTGGTGGTTGTTAATCTTTTACAGGAAGTAATAATAGGAATCTGCTGCTCAATATTAGCCATAACACATTATTTGTCTGTCCTTATTTGAACTAGCTGGTGCATACAGTACATTGTCACTTACTGCATATTGAGCTGTTGATTAGTTATTCATTTAAAAAATCATCGTTAAGTACCATTAATGTAAAGAAATGTCTTATTTGAGCCAACCAACACTATAAAATGTGATTTAAGAAAAACAACAAAACCTCACAATGGAAGAAGTTGGATCTAGCAAATGATGATCATTGACGGTAGTTTGGAGCATGACTGTAATGATTACATTAAATCTATATAACTTTAGCACCTAAAGTGCTTCGCTTAAAAAGGTAACATGTCATTAAAAGGGTGTCAGACCTAAGCTTGGATTAGTTGTATAAACTCTCGCAGCAGCAGAGGCTGACAGGTCCAGGCAGGAGGGAAACAGGCAGAGAGCGGGCTGGTGTTGATGGGTACGGATGCTTTGGATTGGACGAAAGGAGGAAGTATGGGTGCTGGAACGTGTCACATTAGCTTCTGTCACCGCAGTAGTCTTCTTTTTCTACGGCCTGCAGAATGAAAGAGGGGTGTTGTACAGCAGGCGGATGTCCAGGGCGTAGCTGGACGTGTAAATCCCCTCCAGGGCTCCACGGCTGCTACTGTACAACACGGCTCTTCTCCTCGGGGCTGGCCTGTTTCCTGCCGGTTCACCACACTGCTGCCATCAGTGCCATGTCCTCCACCCTCCAATGCACCCAAACATAGGAGCCAACATCCGGCTGGTGCGCTCCAACACCTTGTTTATCAGTCACCTCGTTTTATTGGAGAACATGGAAAGGTTTTTACTACTCACACATAACTGTAAGGAACTCAGATAACAAAGCAGCAAGCCAATATAAGCAGGAAGAAACTTCAAGATTTAAATATTTGTGTGTGTGTGTGTGTGTGTGTGTGTGTGTGTGTGTGTGTGTGTGTGTGTGTGTGTGTGTGTGTGTGTGTGTGTGTGTGTGTGTGTGTGTGTGTGTGTGTGTGTGTGTGTGTGTGTGTGTGTGTGTGTGTGTGTGTGTGTGTGTGTGTGTGTGTGTGTGTGTGTGTGTGTGTGTGTGTGTGTGTGTGTGTGTGTGTGTGTGTGTGTGTGTGTGTGTGTGTGTTTTGGACACCCGTCTCCTCCATTCCCTCCTCCCTCCAGCGGTAAAGGAAAAGAAAACTTGTCAGACGAGAAGAGAGTCATTCCTCAGCCACCTGTCTCCAACAGAAACAAAAGACATAGGGGTGTTTTTTTCCCCCTGCTCTCTTGAAAGAAATGTGGAAATCATCCTCTCGTTCCTCTCAGCAGATCTGTTAGTCACAATTTACGGCAGTGGCTACAAAGTGTTTCCTACATGCTCAGTGAGCTGTAGATTGCCGTGCATGCACACACACTCAAACACACACACGCCTTTTTTTCTTTCCCTCTCCTGTCGGCAGAGGTGGAAAAGTACTCAGATTTTGCACTTTAGTAAAAGTAGAAAATGATTGGCATCAAAATCTACTTAAAGTAATCATTATACAGATTGGCCAATTTCAGAATAATATACATTATAGCATATGTTTTGATTATAAATATGGCTGCATTTAGGAATTATTAAAGCTTTTAATCACTTTGTGAACTACAGGATAGCATGGTGAATTTGACTCCTATACCTCACTCACACCAACGGTGTTTCAGGGCCGGTTCGGAGCTGGAGCTTGAAAAGCACCGGGTTTTCCTGTTCACACCTCTTAGCTCCGGAATCCGGTTCGTTTCAAGCACCAAAAAATTGTCGGGGTAGAGCAAAAGCACCGCATACGTCACGCTTACATCGAGGCAGGGGCAGGGGCAGGGGGAATCGGAATCGTCGTTGAAGTTGATGATTACGATTGTAAAGCAGTTTTGAATGTAGCATGTAACGACTGTAAAGTTGGTAGTAAAGTCGTCTCATTTCTTCCATTTCGTTTCGACAGAGCGAAACCAAAACGAGTAGCGCTTCAACACAATCGGCCATTGTTGTTGTTGTCTGTGTCAGCTGTGAGGGGTTTCCGCGCGGTTTGGCTTTATGAAGCAGGCACGCAAACGGTTACGTCATGACGCAAACGATGACGCAATGACGCAGCAACAGTCGGACTCTGGGCGGTGTGAAAAGAGCCGGAGCTAAACCGAAGAACCGGTTCTGAACCTGAAAAGCTCTAACACGGAGTTGCGTTGGTGTGAATGAGGTACAGGTGTAACTTAAGTCTTATTTAAGTGTTGATTATATTTCACATCATTATTCCAAATATGCAAAGCAACTAAAGTTATTTAAAAAATGGAGTGGAGTAAAAGTACACTATTGACCTCTGAATTGTAGTGGAGTAGAAGTACAAAGTAGCAAGAAATGCCCCCCCTCACTTAACCCCGGCACCCCTCTCCTGCCGCTCTCAGACCCCTGTGCCACTCCACAGTGATGGATTAAAAACTCTCTGGCCGGCTAAGCCTTATTATGTAAATAAAAGTTCTAGACTGACAGGTGGGGAGGGAGAACTTGTCGAGTGTGTTTTTGGGTGGGCAAATGGTTGGGTGTTTCTCCAACGGTTGCCTGGGTGGGTGTTGGAGGTGTCACCTTCGCTGACCCAGCTGTCCATGAGGAGAAATGAAGGGATACAAAAAAAGCGAGGGGGCGGTGAAGGAAGCTCGGCTGAAGAAGACTAAACAGGGTGTCCGTTGGGGGGGGGGCAGGAAGGGAAGGAGACGATCCATCCGTCATCATACCTTTATTTTCTCTTTCTGTCTCCCTCTCTATAGGCCGGGTCGAGCGAGGCGGGGGGGAACATCCCCAGGGTGCTCTGCAACGTGTGGAGGAGCCGCGGCCTACCAGGGTGAGTCTTCATTTCAGAGGGATTGTCAACGTGACAGCTGAACAGCCTCTTTACACAAACCGCTTCTAAAAACCTCTTATTTTACTTGATTCGATTCAACCCTCGCCTGATCCCTCACGTAATCAAGTTTGATGATAGAGTCGCTACTCCGGGGGCAGGCGAATTTACAGCCGCAGCTGAAAAATTAGACTTATAAAAGCTTTTCCCGCCCACTCGCTGCACCGGCCTATTGATTAAGGTGTTACAGGGGCCAAGTGGAAGGGTTTATTTGAGTGTTTTGATGTGTTTATGATGCGCACCGGACAAAAGGCCAGGTCTAATGGGGCCGCCGAGGGCTGCCAGCACTAAAACAAACACTCAGCCGGCGTGAATAATAGCCCCGCTTGTGTACAAGCCGCCATCACTTAGTTAGGATGCACCTCGGCTTAACGCTCATAGCAGATTTGGTTTGGGACTGGGCCAAGCACCAGTGGGACGCACAAACACACACTCTTACAAACACAAACCTCTGTGTTTGTTTGTGCGGGCTGCAGCGCTGGAATCTAATCAAAGACAAATTACATTTCAGCTTTGTGTTTAATATGAGCCAAGGGTGATTCCCTACAAACCGCTCTCGAGCATCAGTAATAAGCCAGCCGTCAATTTTAATAAAGATCATGTTTGAGACTACTGCACGATCTCGATGAGGTGATAGTTGGCGGGCCCCGATGGAAAAAGCCTGAATCCCACTCTCCCAGCTGCAACCGTAACCCACGGAAATGTACGGAGGAGCGCTTTGATGCCAGTCCCCCACCTCTGCACCACGCTTTGAAGTTTTCCTATCTTTCCATTCCTCTATCTCCTCCGGCGCTCCCCTGGGTCCAGCTGTAAAACTCACTCAGAATGTGCGTGGCTATAAGCCGTACAACACGATGAACCCCTGAAGAAACTCCTCTGATATTGATGTAACCAGAGAAGGTGACGAATGAGAAGAACGAGAGCAACTAATATAATGAAATGCAGAGACAGGGGAGAGTGTGTAGAAAGTAAAAAGGGTGGAGGGGGGAGGGGGCTTTTTCTCCGCAGGGCCAAAGGCCTGGTGGTTGCGCTGGTGCATGCCTGATACAAATTGCTGGGGCTTTAAAGCTGTAATTATGGTAATAGGCCCAATTGCAGTGTAGTGAAGCTCTAAAGTGCTTCCATGTGTGTGCCATGCCCCAGAGACCCCGGGTTAGCAGAGAGCTGGGGAGCTCACCCCCCCCCCCCCCCCCCCCCCCCCCCCCCTCCATCTCTAGTAACCAAACTGCACCAGGAATCATGTCAAAACAAAGACTAATAAGCAACATGGCCTCCGGGCTGCGTCTGCTTTGTGCCTCATGTAAAGCAAAATGGAGGGAAAGTAAACAAAGGACTTGTTTGTGCCGCATACACACAACAAAAGGATGTTTGTGAATGAACTTAATTATACTTGTATGGCCCAAGGAATATTTGTTTGTCACCATTTAAAAAAAAGAAAAGGTAAGTTGGGTGATTTGAGCACTTTTGACAAAGGGAAAAATCTAATATTACTAACAAAGTTGTCTGTCTTCATTCTGAGGTTGATTACCTGTTGGAAAATCTAGTCAGTACTCCAATTGAATCACAATTATTAAGTTACTGCAAATAAAGTCAGAATTCCCCAGTCTTTCTAAAGCAGAAGGGGAACACCATCGCAGTACAGTGCGACTTCTGCCTTCCAGATGTGAAAATGCTGAACCATCCTAGGACTCAAATCATTCGGCACATCTCAGTTACTGGATTTAACTTAGAGCAACAGCAGTACCACCCGTATAAATCATATTTAATTAACTTAGATGCAAATGTCCCTGTTCGTCCTGAATTGCTTGTTGGACCAGAAGTCTGCTTTACATTTTAGAAAAAAAATGTTTTTTTAACTGGAATCCCTCGCAAACCATCCTGTTAAAAAATTCAGGTGCATTAGGCTTTTTTTTTTTGGCAAAATGTTCTTCAGCCATTTGAGCAATTTGTTCCTTTAATATACTTTTTAGGTTGGTTGTATATCCTTCTTTATTATAAAATGTATTATAAATTCCTGTTAATAACCACCATTTCTTTTAAATGTATCGATAATCTGATTATTTTTTTGTACAGTTTATTTTTTATCCTAATAAAACCACACTATTGCATGTATTCTGTTTATCCCCAAGCCTGAATACTAGACTTATGAAGGTGTTTTGCTGGAAAATATATGAATGCACCCCTTTTCCAAAGACCATCCCCAACACCTCACATACTTTACGTTTAATCCTTTTCCTGCGATGTCTGTTTGGGCTGAGAAAGTTAGGTTTCGTGTTTTTAGAGACATGAGGGTACATGTGTTTCTTACTTTTTGTTCTTTTTGTTATTATCACGTTTTGTCCCAGATGTTCAAGTAGACCCACTCTCTACTGAAGGAATGTGGAAAACATCAAACTGATGTAACTTCTTTAGTCTCATCCTTTTGAACTTATCCTCTGAAAATGTTAACCTCAGCATTCCTGCTCTTCAACAACTACCAAAAATGTACTCTAATATACATTCAAATATGTCCACCCTTTTTCTTCGAGTACCCCAGCCTTTTTCTATTCCCTTATCTGAGACCTTTCTTGGAGTCTACCACTGTTCTCACGCACTCTCCTGTCATGTACTGGAACTATATTTAGTCCGATCCTCAGGAGAGGTGATTTGCCGACAATAGGGGGCTGACAGCTCTGAGTGGCTGGCCAAGCTGTGATGTCAGAGCGAGTCAGGGCACCCGGGGGAGCCGAGTGGGAATATGTGAGCTCTGCTCTGATGTGTCGTACTCCACAAGTGGGCCTGATCCCAGACAGGACATGTAACAGTAGTCCGGAGCTGAGACAAAACAAGAGCGTTGAGTTTAAAATTAGTTCATTCCTCACACTGCTGGCGATCAGATCCATCACATGAGACGACGTTAGAGGTGAATACGTCCAGACTTGTTGTGTCTATCACGTTGTTTAGCTGCCCAGCTGCTCTGTGTACGTGATTGTATCTCTTTGATTAGCTTTGGATATCATATGTAATATTGCTGTGTCAGTAATGCTAAGTAGTTTCCTGCAGCGGGCCTGTGGCTTATGTTTCAGCAGATGGTGATGGAAAGCTGTGTTGGGATGGAAAGAGCTCGCTGAAGGGCAGGACAGCAACCTCTGACTAATGTCTCGCTCTCTATTTGGAGCCTTTACACCAGTCACAAACACACTTGGATTCTCCTTGTCTCACACAAACACACTTTTTGCCTCTCCCACACAACTAAACCCTTCACTTGACGTCTTTTGAAAAAACACCCGATCCAGGCCTTGGCATTCTGTGAATACTTGGGATGACTGAGAGATCCCTGACATGCTTTGTACCTTGTACAGTTTTTTATTTGCAGTGTCTGTTGGTGACCTAAACCTTACATTAACAGTGAAAACTGAAGTGTCAAAACCTCAACTTAAGATCCACCTGGTAGCTTTTTGTTCTTGTTTCTTGGTTGTCAGGACAAAAGTTAGTGCATCATTGTAGAAAGTAATGGCCTGCCAAGCTAAGATCAATCCAAGATGTCAAATTGTGATGATAAGATCTTTTGAAAGACTTGTCCTCTGTTTCCCACGGGTCCTTGAACGTTTTTGAAAATGACTCATGTTCTTTTGATATTTTGTTTTCTTAACCTTAGTCAATAGACTGCAATCCACTGCATGCGTCTTCCTTCATTGTATCACGTGCCGCCTGCCTTGTGAAGAGCGATGGTCACATGTTATTTTAAACTTTAACAATTCATTTTACTCTTAGTGGGGCCTGATAGTCCTTCAATTTGAGAAGGTGTTGCGACCCAAAATGACAATGCATGTTCTTTCATGTCTAATGCTCATTATTGTCAAAGAGGAACTCCCGTAACTTAGTGTTGCACCCACATAAATGAAAGAGACTCCTGAATGACAGGTTCAATTAAGAATATTCTAAATGTAAGCAACACATATACTGACTACTGAGGTATACAAACTGTTAGTCCCTAGTATGGGTCAAACTCCAGAGAAAAATAGTCCTCAATTTCCCATCAATCGGTTGAATCAGAGACTGGATGTCATCAAATAAAGCCCAAAGTTGCTCATCTCAAAATTAGATCAAAACTAAATGACATCATCGTCCACTTGCCTCTGTAATTGGTTTTCTCTCATGAAACAACAAACACTAATGTAACATTTGACAGTTTGAAAAGCACAGCTGTAAAAAAGTTGTATCAAAAAATTGCTGAATTGCGTTTAGCTGCTTCAGTTTCAGGGTCCTGGTGTTGTTCCATGACTCGATTGGACAAGTGATCAGAACAGAGCCATCGTTACAGTTATAAGTAACACTTGTGCTTTTTCTATTATAACAATTCAAACCTCTGCCATGAAAAACAGGACCGTACAAAAGCCTCTCGTCAGCATCTGCTCGCCCACAGGTGATGGAAAACACACAGACGTTTCTGATATCTTAATAAGTTTCACAAAATGGGACAGAAACACAAGAACTTACACAAACACCAACCCAAATGATGAGTGCAGACTGACATTTTGTGTGCCATCTCCCTTCACACACACACACACACACACACACACACACACACACACACACACACACACCCACACACACACACACACACACACACACACACACACACACACACACACACACTTACAGGCAAACATCCCTGTAGGCACAATCCTCTGCATCCATTACTTCAAGCTTGGCCGGGGTCAGACCATGTGAGCGTGGAGGCGTGTTGGCAAGCAGAAGGTGTTGGTAGGCAAATACACGACTAGGGAGAGACAAGACGGAGAGAATAGTGGAATGAAAAGAGCTAGACATGGAAAGGCAGACTGGACAACGTGAGCATGTGTCTGAGAAATGGATGACGCAGCAAGAAAACGGAGATGTTGGAGGAGAAATCCCCGGACAATGGAGCCAGCTGAGGGGGCCGCCGCTGGCTGGAGAGACGGAGGACAGCGGAGGGACATGTGTGGATGTCATCCGGCCATAAGTCATGCACAGAGGGAGAAATAAGGGGAGGGGGGGGTGAGAGTTCCAGGCAGGCCTCAGGGTGGGGGCTTTATGCCTAATCCCAAAAACAGCTGTGTGAAGCGGGGAGAGGCAGGGGGGTTCTTGGGAGACTGGTACTTTCTCATAGCTCATCACATCCTTCGACCCCCGCAACGTCAATAGCTTTTTATTTTGTCTCAGTCGCTGTAACGTGGGCTCTTATTGCTCTCTATGAGGTGGAGGCAACATGATTGACCCACACCTGAAGGCACGGTAAACTACCCAGAAATACTGTGGAAGAGTACCTGAGACAGTGGGAGCAGCTCTCAGCTCTGGTCAAAGGGTTTCTTTAAGCTACAACTGGTACATTTTGGAGATGTGATCACGAAAAGAAGAAAAAAACCACTTCCTGTAACATGTGCTTCTTGATTAAGTTCAGGTGCGTGCATGTGGCAAAGTCATTCCAAGCATTTTGTGGAAATGAAACACTCATATTCATGCTTAGCTTAGTACGGGCCGTGTTGTGAAATGAACTATATGCCATAGTGAAGCCTTGTTTTTTGGTTAGAAACAGTTAGTTATCCTGAAATCCTTAAAACTCGAAAAATGTGAGAAGGCCTACCCAAATCAGAAAATGAATCGGCAATTTTGCACTTTTGCTTCCCTTATCTCTTTTCAATTCAATGTGCTTTTTGAGTAGTTTTTGGTAAGCCGCCTAAATACTTGTGAATATTTAAGCTTTGATGTGTGAAAAAAAGCTAATAAGTGGCAAAATGAGACTACTTAGCTCCAACACTAGTTCGCCTTTAGCCCCAAGTTATCTTTTTTTTTTTCTTTAGCCATAGACGGTGGTATGATCCTTCATCACTGTGCAGTACACTGTGTTAGTGTTTGGTTTGAACCTGCACAGTTCACCTTTATTAATGCAGATACACACTTGTTAATGATGCCTTGCACAACAGTGAGAGATAATGTTTGTCATCTGTCCTCTTGGTTTTAGTATTGGAAAACCATTTAGCAAAACTATTTTACAAAATCTGATTCCAGCAATAACACGTATCGTTCTTTCTCTTCTTTGTCCGCAGTCTGTTTGCAGGCTGCATACCGAGGATGACCTTCATCAGTGTGGGCGGTTTCATCTTCCTGGGAGCTTACGAGAAAGTCCGCAGCACTTTACTGTAGCAGCTCGTCCTCTGACAGCATCCTGAGCCCCAGCCTGGTGGAGGAAAAACAGCGGAGGAAGCATCTCTTGGAGAAGCACCCTCTTCCTCTGGGGGCCCCTGCACCCCCATGCTGCTGGGCCCCGAAAAGCAAGGAACACCTGGTGCTCGAGGGAAGGAGTCGTCCAGGGCCTGATCGCTGCATTCCTACTCATCAGTGCTGTTGAGTTTAACAGCCTGAGTTAAACAGCCTGAGCTCAAACTCCTGTAACAAATGGTAGCGTGTTAAATGGAGCCACACCCTGTCCCACAAGTCTAGCATCTTTACTGTTCAACATGTATGTGTGGGAACCAATGAGTGATGTAATTAAAGACTCTTTTTTATGTTTTAAGGTGAGGTTTGTTGATTTGATCCCCAATAGAAGGCCCTGTTAAGCTTCCAATATGTGATTTCATGATCATTTTAATGTGTAATCCATATTTTTCTCTTAGCTAAGTCTGGCCACCTGTTTTAAGACCCACCGGGGGCTGGGGGGAGACAGAGTAATATCTCAGCATTGTTACAATCCCGCTGGAGCACAACTGAGCTCATCCACCTGCAAGGGCTTTCATTAAGGATCCCTACAACAATGAGCACTTTGTTAAATTAACAAGGCTCTAGTTGTATTATTAGCCTCAGGTGTATTGCAGTTTGGGATATAGCTGTCTGGTTTATTGTGAAATATTTGTATCAGGTCGTTAGCCTGATTGATTTGACATTGTAGTAGAGTGACTCCTAAAGCTCAAACCTGTAAACTTGCCAGTTAAAAAAAGTTAGCTTGACAAAACAACAACAGCCATTCAACAATACAGCAATTGTGTGACCTTAGTCGCTTTAGTTTTGAGGAGACATACATTTTCTTCTCCACTTAAAGATGTATTATCAGGATAAACCATTATTGTGCCAGTAGCCTACGCTAAGAATGATGCTACAGCTAGGATACTGTTAGCTTAGCGCAAAAACTTGAAGCAGGGGAAAGAGCTAGCCTGGCTCAGTCCAATAGCAACAAAATCTGTCTTTAGCACCTCTGAAGCTTACTAACTTACTCTTATAGCCAGGCTAGCTGTTTCGTTGTTTCAGTCTTTAATATGCTAGACTAAGCTAGCAGTCTGCTAGCTATATCTACATCGGCTTACTGCACACGCCACAGGCTTCAGGTATTGGTATTTTTTTTAAATGTATGTTGGATATAGTGTCCACATTTTACTATAGGAAAAAGGAAGGCTCTAAAATGTACTGCAATAATGGAGGAAGAGTTTAAAATGTATAATGTCTGTGGTTTTCTCAGAGATTCATTTAATGGTAGCCTATGTGTTTAAGTTACACATGATCTTTATTGTACTGTATCTGCAGTAAAAAAATACCCCTTCCTCTTCAACAGCCAGTCAAATGCATACTTATTGTTGCCAATCTCCACTAATGTTCCCTCTTTTCAAATTGAGAGCACACCAAGATAACCTACACTAATTTAAGAAGGAATATTTAAACATACGCAGGAACAGTTAGCCATAGTCAAGTGTTTTCCCTTCTTGTATTTAGTGAATGAGCCCAGTGTTGTGTTGTCCTTCGGAGGTAAAGCTGAAGACTTAAATCCTGTCAGGAGGAGACGGATGGCCTCACAGGTGGGAGCGTTTGTCATGCTGCTTGTCACTGGGCTGTTGGACAACAATGGTCAGTGTGTGATTGGTGGAGGCCACGGCCGGGAGCATGTCAATCATCCGGTGACAAACATCCATCTGGAATGCACATTCTGGCCAGCCACTGACCCTCAGTCAGCTACGACTCAATGGCAAATATTTTAAACAGCCCGCAGAAGGAAAAAGTATGCCTGCTGTCTTTGGAGCTTCAGGGAGCCAGGACACATTCCTGGTCGGAAGATTAGCTGTGTGTGTGTGTGTGTGTGTGTGTGTGTGTGTGTGTGTGTGTGTGTGTGTGTGTGTGTGTGTGTGTGTGTGTGTGTGTGTGTGTGTGTGTGTGTGTGTGTGTGTGTGTGTGTGTGTGTGTGTGTGTGTGTGTGTGTGTGTGTGTGTGTGTGTGTGTATCCAGGCACAAGCGTCTTCAGTGCTTTGAAGATCAAGGTCTCTTGGATTTCATGTCTTGGTGCATGCTCCATTAATTGATGACTTCTCCATGGCCACTGTGACGTGACGGTTGCTAAATGCTAACACAGCTGTTTGTGACTCGACAGTCGACTGTCACTCTTTCCATACAAAAAAACACATGAAGACACATCCCATAATAGCAAAATGTGATTTTTATTAGACACTTCAATGCCATGTTAGACACTTCACTTTTTCAGCTTCCACATTGGTACAACGGTTTTTCGAACAGTTTTCAATAAATTACTCAGAACATGAACTGCCCCTCCCTCCCTTTTGTCCCTTTTACCTGCTACACTGGGATTAGCTTTCCAAACCGGGATCTTTGATTGGTCCTGCTGGTCAAATCACCTCTGATAGGTGCCACCAGGTGTAACCAGAGGAGCATGTCCTCCAGTTTACCTTGATAAGGCCACTGGTAACGGAACACAGTTTGAACAACTGGCGAGACGCATGAAGACATTAGACGATGTAACTACTTTTGACTGAATTCTGACCCAGTGTATGCAGGGATTGTAGACACACCCGACTGTATTATTCCTCCAATAGTTTGGTTAGAGCACATTTCACAAGCTTTCCAACTGTTCACAGCATCAACCTTTTAGATACCTTAAACAATATTCAACTGAAGTGATTGATGATGAAGTTATTGTTAGACTGCGGTGATGAGACGGGAGTACTGGCCGTTTGCCTGTGAATGCACAACGGTGGATGTTGAGGCACATTACAGCAGTAAAACAATTAAACATTCTCCGTCTTTCTAAAGCCCCTTTCACACATGCACTGCAACTTTTAACTAGGACAGCCAAGGAAGACTAAATATAAAAACGGACTTTAACCTGCCAGATCCCAAGTACGAAGTCTATGAAATGTTCGATGTCTGTGGGCGTTGATGACATTTCTATAGCAAAACTTAAAAGGAACGCCCCAAAACTGCAGAAAGCAATTACAAAAAAAAAAATGATTACGGTTTAGACCAGATTCTCAAATTTAGCTGGCATCGGAATTGGCAGGCACATTTATGATGGATTATGATCAATTTACGAACTGGCTGCATGATCACAGTGTGATGTGTCATGTTGGGCCTCCTACAAAACAAACCAAATATTTCCAGTAAGTGAGACATTGTCTGACACGACTAATCTTCTGTTGTGTGTGACGTGTGTGACATGTGTGAAAGGGAAACTCCGGACAATGTGCAGACCTGGGGCCGTATTCACAAAGGATCTTAGGGCTAAAAGTAGCTCCTAACTGGCGAATTTAGGAGAAACTCCTAAACATAATGGGCGTGTCAGTCTTAAATTTAGGACTCCTAATTGTATTCACTAAGAGCAATTCACAAAGTATTTTAGGCCTAAAAGTAGCACCTAAGTTTAGGAGAGTTTAAAAGTCCTCGAGAGGACTCCTAACTCAGTAAGACCTACTCACAAAGAATCTGAAAATGGCTGCGAGACGAAATTTTTTGGAGACAATGGAAGACTGTGAATTGATCAAGAGATATAGGCTAAATCGTGAGGGTATCAAACTTGTTGTGGAATTAGTGCGGGATGCAATAACATCCCCGACTAACAGGAATAACCCGATTAGTCCGGAAATAAAATGTTTGGCAACACTACGATATTTAGCAACAGGGAAATGCAACTTTGCAATGCCGACGATTTAGGAATATCGCAACCATCAGTCAGCCGTGCCATAAACCAAACCATCAACGCGCTCTCTAGACCACATATCATCCAACAGTTTATCCGGTTTCCTTTGGACAATCAACAACTACACAGGATCAAAGCCAACTTCATGGCAATTGCAGGTGTGGTCGGTGCTATTGACGGGACGCATATAAAAATAATTGCGCCATCAAAAGATGAGGATGTGTTCGTCAATAGAAAGAAAGTACATTCCATCAACACGCATTGTTTTCATTCATCATGATAGGGGGACTTGAACGGCGGTATGGGCTGTTATTGAAAGTGTTTAAGTGCTGGAAATATGCTCATTGGATAATAGTTTGCAGGGTGCTTTTAATTGCCTCCTTAATTTAATGCAATTTACGTATTTTTATTGTTTGCTCTCTCTCTTTAACGTGCATATACAACGTCATTATCGTGGTCTGCACAAACGTGTCATCATGCGTGTATTCTGCTAACTGCACTGTCCATAACTATTTGATAGGAATACATTTCTAGTCTAGGCTATTTCCTTGTTTTTCGGTGATTTAGTGGGCTCGTTTGTGGGATGTTGCGGATGAGTTTGACCGAGACCGCGTGCTCTGAACAACCAATCACCGTACTGACCGCTTCTAAACTCATGCACGAGAATCGACGTAATCCATAGCAACGGCGCGTCACTCTTAGTGATTTATCCTTAGTATGAGTAGGTCTCAGCGGCTTTGTGAATAACTTTTTAAAAAAAACTCCTACGTAAAATGTTTTAGCGCGAGTTAGGAGCACTCCTAGCGGTAAGATAAAATGCTTTGTGAATACGGCCCCTGATTGTCTGGACATTGAAGAAAATATCTGCATGGAATAACAATTGTATAATTAAGCATTCAGCCAATTAAAAGTCACACAGCTTTAGATTTCCCAATGAACGTCAAAAAGAACACAGCAGTTTATTTCTAAACTGAATGAGCATTACTGGCTTCTTGCAGCTTTTAAATGAGCAGTTAGAATGAATTTGAACACATTTTGTTGAAAACTTACAAACGTTTGTCTCCAAAGTACCTTTCTTGGACAAATAAAGAAACGAATCAGACTCAGAGAGGAACATGTTCTACCTCGGAACAGCTTGGCAGTAATTTGTATTATTGTGAAACAGCTGGAAGAGCCTTAATGGTACAGTGTGTGCTGTATCCTTTACCGTGTCAAAATAAGAGGAATGTCTCCTCACATAGAGGAGGCTCCTGCATTCCCATTGGCAGATATCATGTTCACAATCTGCTTGCTTATGACGTGAATACAAAAAGTGCTTGAACTGACCGCCCACAAATATCCCAGCATGAACCGTACCGAAATAATTGACATCAAAGCTCTTCCTTCATAAAACAAGAACGAATGTGAACTGTGTTTCTGTAAGGCCATGTTTGGCAGCGAAAAAACATTCAAGTGCAATCAAGTGTTTGTTTTGTTTGCTATAAGAGTGTCTCTCACAAAGTCTCTGGATATAGGCTATTACAAGATGAGTTTTCTTTGATCATGCATTAAGGCACCGCAGCTGAATGTTGGTCAAAGCTGAAAATGGCTGTTTTTTTTTGACGAAAAATAAAAATACCATCACTCCTTTCTTTGTCATGCACATAAATTCAAATACTCTTTTGTAAAAGTTATATAATATATAATATAACAAAACTCTTATGTACAGTCAAATGTCCAAAGGTATATTTCTCTTTTCCCCCTGCACATACGTATACTGTACAAGATTCCCTACATTTACATGCTTCAAATGCAAGTCACATTTTTAGGAGCTAGAACTTTTTAATTGGTCACCTCCCAGAGGAAGGTTTTTAAACTATGTACAGCTGATAACGCTCAGATGGGACGCCACCCACACAAGCTCCACCTTCAAACTCCGGATGCCCCCCCCCCTGTGCCTCCCCCCTCCCCCCTCCCCCCTTGTAGTCCAGATCCAGGAGGCTGGGGGATCGATCGCCCTCGATATGAGGTAGCAGTTTATTTTCCCAGTGCAAAAAAAATATATAGAAAGTCCACTCGGCTTCTGCGAGTCCGCTTTTTTGGGGCCGGATGGAGCGCCTGCTAGTCGCTGGCTCTCCTTAGGGGGGCGCACTCATTCGGAGAGGCTCTGACGGCGTGTCCGTTAGACAGCAGAGTCTGTCGGAGCTCAGGCTCAAAGTCACTGTCCGGGCGGCCGGGGCTCGCCAGCTTCACCGGCTTGTGGAAGGAGTCCTCCTGCGACGGGGAGAACGATGAAGTCTGTCTCACTGATGGAGGAGAAAAGAAGGAATCAGTCAGTGGGGGTGGTGAAGAAGACAAATATGCATTCAGCTTTAGGATACAGAGGCGGTGGAATGTGTGCATAGCGCTGCGTTGACATGTGGAGGTGAGAACTGGTATTCGGAGGCCATTTTCCCCCCTCGCTGCAATCCCAGAACAGGCCCGGGCGTGCGACTGCAGCAGTTTGGCAGCAGCTGAGGACTCGGAGCTTCTTTACAGAGTTTCCAAAGAGACATCCTGAGGGGCTCTGAGCGTGCGGCTATCATATTGTGTCAAATCCTGGTAGAAGCCAATCCATCAACAATCACATTCAATGGAATTTGCCTCAACAAGAGATCCTAAATTCCTAATCGTTTCTCAGGGTATCGCCTGATATAAATCATGTTCCAGTGAAGACCGCTTGCTGAAAGCCTTCAGGGGGAGTGTTTTGGTCTAAAGCTGGTGCATGTGTTTGCACCGCAGCTCATTTTAGTCTCACTGGATTTTGTATGGCCTTACCTTTTCTATCGTGTTGGTTCATCTGTAACGTGTTGTGGTTTTTAGGGAGCGTGGAGCCTTGGTTGTCCTTCCGGATCCCGTTGGGGGTCCCGTTGCAGAGCGGGATGGAGTACGGCTCCCCGGGGTAACAGTGAGGGTGTGGGGGGGGCAAAGAGTGCTGCTGGTACTCCAAGCCTCCAGCGTGGCCGTACCCGTGCGTCAGGTAGTCCGAGTCTTTGGAGTAGCTGCTGCCGTTCTCCATGCAATCTGTGCACACCACGGCGGGGTCGAAACCTGCAGGCAGAGAGAAGGAATGATTTAGAGGCGGAGAATCAACAGCTGGATGTCAACACTGTGGTTAGAATGTCTGCTGTAATTATTTCTGATGCAGAACAGGCCTTTAGAGACGAAGGTGTTACGCAACACGCCAACTTTTGGCTCATGGGATCCGGGAGAAACTGCAAGGTAGCATAAACATGTGTCACGTACCTGTGGGGTCCACGATGTGTCCGTTGGGCTGAGGTCCCGCCTCCACGCGGACACACACATCCTGCCGCTCGGACAGCGTGCCCTGCGACGAGAGGTAGCTGGGGACATCTGGAGGAACTATTGTCTCATCTGGGGTGGAAGAAGAGGGACGTTACTACCAGAGCTGGGGGGGGGGAGTATTCTGATCCTTAACTAAAACTACTAATAACACACTTTGAATATACTCCACTACAATTACACACCCTTACTTCTGTAAATGGATGCAAGGAGTCGTTATGCTGTCAAATGTTCCCTGACAGTTTTTTTTACCAATCATAAAGGATGTTTATAATATTACTATTGCATTAGTGTATGTTACATTTTACTGCTGTTTATGGTTGTTCTAATTGTAACTCTTTTATATTCTGTAGGGTTCATTAATCAACATCACTGCATGATATTATAAAATCATCCTATGTTTTTAGTGTTGCTGTCCCATGAAACATGTATCTCTGAAATGTCACCTTTTCATGAGTTTCCCAAAAAAACAGCCCTGTTTTTTTTTTTTTTAAAGTCAAAGCTTTGTTCAGCTTTCTGACTTGGCTTAGTGCATTTTCCATTAGTTTTCCATTGTTTATTTAGCTAGAGAAACAGGAGAATCTTCTTAACCCATACTGGAACACTTTATCCTTCAGTTTATCACACATATTCAAAATCTACTCAACTGGAGATACATGGATTTTAGTGGGCATAAAAAACGGTGACTCTCATGTGTAACTAAATCAAATGGAAACAGTCAAGTAACTCACATTTGTACTGAAATACAGTACTTGAATGAATGTGCTGAGTGATACTTATTTGTATTTCCACATAGCTCCCCCTAAATTGCCTTAAAACAAATCCCAGCGTTTACTTCCACCCCTGCTGTCAGGACCGAGCAGTCACCTGTGTTGGTGACGCTGCACTCCTCGCTCTTCTTCCTGGTCTGGTAGATGATGCACACCCACACCAGCGACGTCACCACGATGCTGGTCACCACGGCGATGACAATGATCCCTATAGTGACGGTGCTCGGGCCGGAGGGGGAGGGGCAGGGTCCGCGGCGGCGCGTCACCAGCAGCTGGCTGTGGGCGCGCTCCGTGCCCAGCGTGTTGGACATCATGCAGGTGTAGCGCCCCGCGTCCTCCACAGAGGCGGCGCCGATCACCAGCAGCTGGTTGCCGGGGGTGAAGTGGTGTCTGTCGGAGGGGCGCAGCGGCTGGTCGTTGCGCAGCCAGGTGATGCGGGGCGGCGGGCTCCCCAGGGCCTTGCACTGCAGGGCCACCGTGTCGCCCACCACCACGCTGCGGTCCTCCATCTCCTGCGCCAGGTGGGGCGTTTCTGAGGGGCAGAGGGGAGGGATTCTGTTACTCTGGGGTTATTTTACAACATCAAAGTCTACATTCTACGTGTCACACAAATACTGCTGCTGTTGCTACTTTTCTACCTGAATGTGTACTTATACTATACTCTTGCTTAAATTGTTATAATGTGTATTCATGACCTCTCGGTGGCCATATAGTGGTTATGTCTGTTGGGGAAATATTTTCCAAGGCCCCTAACTTTGACCCAGTTTATCAGTTCAAACTGTCCTGACTGAGCACACACGCACCTGTAACCTTGGCTGCTGTGCTCTCAGTGTTCTGTCTCCCTGTTCCTGCCTGTTGGCGTCAGCTGATAGAGCTGTTATGATTCTATCTAGTTATGCACAATGCTGATTATTCTCTCTGAACTAGCTAAATACATGGGTCTGGGGTAGAGTTCTTCAGAATTGACGTGAAGTCAGAACCTCTGACTCTTGGACATGTTTTGTGAATTCTCCGGCCGAAGCTCCAAATAAACCCGTCAGTGTTTGCCATTAAAGCTCCAGCTCTCCATCGTGTCTCTCTTTGAGTCCTGACTCCAATTGCTTCAGAAGTTTCCCCAACAATGTCCACATTTGTATTGTATAACATTTTTGTCTCTGATAGATTTTATTGTATTATTTTTTTCCAATTATTTTTTACTGTCTTGTTATTTGTTATATATGTAAGGCCTCCCTTGAAAATGAGATGGTCCATTTCAAGAGGCCTATCCTAAATAAATACATATCAGTTATAAAAAATAGGTACTGTAATTTTTATTTTAAATATTATGTGCATGCCATTTATCTAATAGTGTTTTAGGTTTTGTCTCTATCTTAACTCTTGCTGTACATCCCCCCTCTGTGGGACGAATAAAGGAACTGTAAGTCAGCTGGTTCTGCTTCACAGTATGAATTACAGACAGGTGAGGCAGTCGAGCACAGAGTGACATGTCCTGAGTTTGATACCCCACCACTTCTCAGTCTCATCAAACTATCCTATTTCTACACCTGAGATGTTATCTGAAGCAGGTTCTCACATCACTTCATCATACATTTTAATTACAGCACACAAACAAGATCCCCCTCGGGACGGGATCCTCTCAGGAACAATGTTGTCGGTGTTTCCCCGGCAACTTCTCAATATGCTCAATGGGGCACATTGAGAGAGGGTGTGTGTGTGTGTGTGTGTGTGTGTGTGTGTGTGTGTGTGTGTGTGTGTGTGTGTGTGTGTGTGTGTGTGTGTGTGTGTGTGTGTGTGTGTGTGTGTGTGTGTGTGTGTGTGTGTGTGTGTGTGTCCTCTCAGACAGAGCACTTCCCTTCACAGTGGGACATACACAGATTAAGAGATCTCACTTAACCCACTTCAGATGCCCCTCTCTCCTCCATCAATACTTTCTCCATCTCTATCAACCCCCCCCCCCCTTCTTTCTTTCTCTAAATCCCACTCACCTTCCCCCCCCCACCCAAACACACACACCAACTTCACCATTCCAGTTCTTCTTTGGCTCCCATTTTTCTCCCCCGCCACTCTTTTCCAGACATGGGGCCCCTCGACTGCAGCCCCACCCCCCCCTTCATCCTCTCCTTCCCCCTCCATCTCTCAAACCCAAACATCACAGATTCGGTCCGGAGGCATGGCCGCCTGCTTCAATATTTGACATTGTTGAGTGGATTAGCACTCGGCCTGAACTGTTGTACATTTTCCCACAAGTCGCACAATGTGTCACAGAAACGTCCGCGTTAAATATAGACACATCCGAGCCCTAAAGGGGAACTTTAAGGCCTGTCACTATTTAGCAAAGAAACCCCCCCCCCCCCCCCCTTTTTAAAAAAAAAAACCTCTGGTCAACAAGGGATTGCTTTTCCCGAGACAAAGCACAAAGATGATCTGTGTCCAGATGGTTGTAGGAGAGCCGCTCCGTTTTGTTTGATTTAACAGTGTAAAACAGCCAATAAAGTGGGAGCACTGAGGCCTGCAGTGAAGCAGCCATAACTGTCCCTCCCACCGAGAGAGGAGAAAGGGGTGGGGGTGGGAATGCCTAACAAACACCCCTCTGTGAGTCCCCCCCCCTTTGCTTCACCACCATCCCCCCCTTTGACCCCCCAACTGTGACCTTTGGCCGTTGACCTGCAGCAAGGCCACAGCTGCCGAGAAAAGAAAAATATAAAGCTCTCATTCTGCGGCCTCGGACCGAATCCCAACTGAACGCCATGTGAGGCTTCGGGAACGCCATGTGAGGCTGTGGGAACGCCATCAACACTGGAGTCAAACATGTGTCGCTATTAGCTCAACTAAACACCGAGAAAGAGGTAGAGGAAAGAAAAAGGGGCTCTTACCCAACACGGTGAGAGTGGCGTTGGCGGAGACGGTGCCGGCCGTGTTCTTGGCGGTGCAGCTGTACACGCCCATGTCCTCCGGCTTCACGTCCATGATGAAGAACACGTCGTCGTCGGGCATCACGTGCATTCGGCGCTCCCGGGCGGCGGGGAAGTCGGTGCCGCCGTCTTTCTGCCAGGCGATCTGCGGCGTCGGGTGGCCCTCTGCGGCGCACTCCAGCCTCGCCGTGTGGCCCGTCCGGATGGTGCTGTCCCGGGGCGTCTTCATGAAGGACGGGAGGACTGTGGGCAGAAGAGACGTGTCAGGATCCGGCTGTGTGAAAACATCTCCAACAGAAACTGTGTTTTTAGTTCAGAAGCCATTCCCTCATTCCTAGTTCTACACTTTCACACCTGCAGTTATTTTGCGTTAAGAACCTTCACAGCTGTCGTTCGGGATTACAGAGCATTACACACTCTTCACACTTCTACCCACGCATTCACAGCTGGTGCTGGCATCTGAACGTCTGAGCACAAGCCCCTGAACCTACTTGACTGTTACATGTATGACGTGTACGCCACAGCAAGAAACCACTAACCCTAATTCTGCCATTTCACTTCAAAGCTAAGATTCAGACCCAGGATCTCCACATGAATACCCTCCACTCGAAAAGCTGAGTGACAGAGTGCAGAAGAGCTGGCCACTGTTAGCCGCTGACATGCAGATAAATCAGTTTGTTCCGAATACCATCCTGGGAGAGAAGGAGGCCGAGCAAGAAAGAGAAGACTTTATTCAATGGAAGGAGAAAAAACTCAGCATGGCCACTAATCTCAACCTCCGCTGTCAAACTCAGATTAGTGTAACGTAAACAGGCATTTCATTCGGTGGAAATGATGTAATCACACACACACACATCAACAGGGAAGGTGGAGGGTTCTTTTCTCTCTCTCTTAGCTTAGCTTAGCTTAGCATGATGCTGGACCTCCAATAATCCTCTTGCTCACGCCTATTTAATGCTTTAATACAACCTTTTGTTTAAGAAACCTACCGTTGACGACGAGGCGGGCCTTGGTGGAGTAGGTGGAGCCGAAGTGGTTGGTGATGATGCACTGGTAGCGGCCCTCGTGGGCGAAGGTGACGTGCCGCAGGTGCAGGATGGTGGTGTACTCCATCACGTCTCCGTTTGCACTCGGCACTTCGGACGTTGTGCCTTGGTGATGAGCGCGCACGTGGGCGTAGTTCTCCGTCTCGGCGTGGCGAAGCAGCTCCTGGTCCTTACGCCAGGCGAAGGTCATGGGGGAGGTGCTGCTGCTCGCCGCCGTGCACGTGAGACGCACGTCGCTGCCGAGGACCGTCACGGAGGTCTCCGGCTGCACCGTGATCTGGGGCTTTGGGAGGTCGTCTGAAGGGGGACGGATAGAAATGAGTTAAGAGTTAGAAGAGATCAAGCGTAAGATGGAGAGTCAGAAGAGTAGACTCGGAGTGAGGACAGTCATTTGAGGGACGAAGACAAAGTGCGTTGGAAGCATCACAGTGGAAAAGTCCCTCAGCAGTAGGTGTCTGCTTGCTATGCTTAAACGGACTAAAAGAGGCTAATAAAAAACACATAAGGATCCATTAGCAAGAGTTCCAAAACACCACACAAACAAATATGTGCAACTATGTAAACAACAGAACAGCGCCAAGCTGTTAGCTCGGCCCGCCGCTGCCTCTTTTCACAACACATCCGCCCACATAAACACAGCCAGCATGCGCTGCACTCACCGCACACGAAGCTGCTGGGCGGAGCCTGGAACACGCTGGTGCCTTTGAGGCTCTCGGGGTGAGCGCAGGAAGCGTTGGCGCCGGCCGTCAGACCGCGGGTCACCAGCCAGTCGGGCAGCCATTGAAGCTGGCAGTCACACAGGAAGCTGTCGCTCTGGATGATACTGCAGAGGAGTGTGTGTGTTATATATCACGTCTATTGCACCTGTAACTGATATGTGTTCCTGACGCCAAAAAGCACCGAGGGAATGAGTTTGTAGCTTCAAGTTCCTGCATGTATGAGACTTCTGATGTGTATTTGTTTGAATGCATCGACAGAACTCACAGTGTTTTGAGGTTCTTCATTTTGCTGAAGGCGTCGGGCTGGATGGAACGGATAGCATTCTCCCCCAAGTTCCTGTTGGGACATTACACAGCGTCTCATCCACTGTGTTCACATTACACAGCGTCTCATCCACTGTGTTCACATTACACAGCGTCTCATCCACTGTGTTCACATTACAGCAGCTCTCATTAGCGAGGATCTGACTCGAGGCCTGTGTATCTGAGGATACATGCCAGCTTTTCCTTCCCTCCCTGCCCTGGTTTGACATGAGGCCTGTGAAAGAGCTTATAGGAATTCCATTTCTTCTGCGGATCTGGCCACATGCTCAATAACTTTGTTCCTGAGCTAGGCTAACGAGAGCGAGGCAGCTGGGCGTCGCAAAAGCCTCTGTCTTCTCCTTTTACAAAGACGCTATTAAATTGCTAGCGGCCTGCTCTCTGCCAGCTACTTTTGGCAATCCCTGTACCCTCCCCCCCTCCACCACCACCCCGACACTGCACCCTCTCCTCCTTACTTTCTCTCTCTGGCTTTGGGAGGAGGGGCAGAAAAGCATTGTGGGATACTCACAGGTGTTCCAGGGTCTCCAAGCCAGAGAAGGCTTTCTTGGCCACCGACTTGATCTTGTTTCCAAACAGAGTCCTGCCGTTTCCAAACATGAAGGGTGTGGATAGATGAAGAGAGAGAGAAGGAGAGGGTGACAAGAGAGAGAAGGAGGGGGGGGGGAGAGAAGCACAATTAGCAAGGCTGAATCTGATAAGAGGGAGGGGAGGGGAGGGGGGGGGGGGGAGATTGAAGTATTGGAAATCTGAACTGTGTGGAGATTAGCGGGGAGGAAGGGTTGAAGTGTGAGGAAGGGAGGGGGGGAGGGGGTCACCTGGGCTCTGCGCTGCTCTTCAAAGACCACTTTTATCTTTATTAGAATTCAATAGCATTGACCAGAGCAGTGTGTGTGTGTGTGTGTGTGTGTGTGTGTGTGTGTGTGTGTGTGTGTGTGTGTGTGTGTGTGTGTGTGTGTGTGTGTGTGTGTGTGTGTGTGTGTGTGTGTGTGTGTGTGGAAGTTCCTTTCCCCTGCGGAGCTTGTAAGAACATACGTGAAGCCATGTGAGTGTGTCGGGTCGGGGAGAAGTGAGTTTGCTGATTTGAGGTCATAATCTCTTGCCCCCCCCCCCCCCCCTCCCTCGCTCCTCTCCTGTTGTAGCCTTCACTTCACAGGAAGAGGAGACACGCCTGGCTGCTTCACAATGAAGACCCCGGTGCTCCGGCCCATCCATATGTACACACAAACAAACGGCTGTCTTATCACGGGGGCGACAAGTTTGGATGTTTTTAGTTTTAGGGAATATACTAAGGCTATCAGAATAACACATTCAACCCAAGATCTAATCATCATGTTCCTTGGCTTAGATCTGTCACTTCCCTCCCATGGGGCGACAAGCAGCTTTACGGAAAGCCAGTGTGAGAGGTGGACACTTTGATGTCTCAGCCCTTCCTTTTTTGCATCTTTTTGGTTTTCCCATGGCTCTCTCTGCCAGCGTTGGGATGCAGTGGGCAGCTTCCGCCAACGCCGTGCACCAAAGGGGGCAGGGTCAGAGGGCGGGGCGCGCGAGGCGTTTGATGTTGATGACTGAATTCAGCCTTCGATTTTACCCTCTGTTAGTTCCTAACAACAGGGACTGGGAAACAGGGGGACGAGAGGAGCGGAGGCATGGAGGGGAGAAATAGAAATAAGCCTATTGGGGAGCGAACCCCCTGCCAGCGAAGAAGAAAAGCCCCTTTCTGCCTCTCTCTCTCCCGTTCCTTCTCTTTCAGCCGCGCTCACACTGGGAACCATCTTGGCTGGACATCATCTTTTCATCCTGAAGGTTGATGATTGCCGCTCAGTGCCAGAGACTGGGTCCGCTGTAATTTATCAACGTGCCAACTCTCGACATTTATCAGCCGTCACTGACGAGTAATGGTGAAAAGATGTAGAAAAATGACTCACACTCTATCTCCTTGTTAGCGGCAAAGAAAACCCAGTTGGGCTATAAAGCTGGGTGAAACAATGCACTCGTGATATACAAGCCAGATAGAGCTGGCACAACTTTTACAGGAAGTAGCGGGTAAATAATTGGCTTTGGAAGTTCCATCAACGCAGCTTGTCAAAAAACTCAGAGGGGCCATATAAATCATTGTCAGTGCCGACACTTCCCTACCAATTAAAGTGTGGGGTCCTGAGGGGACAGATAGCTGCTTAAATTGAACTAAACTAAGCTGGCAATGAGGGGTGAGTTCAGATTGGGAGGTGAACCTTTTGGACGCAACATGAGAACTCATTCTGTGTCTTTGGGACGGAGAGAATCAGTGGCAGGGGAGGACAGAGGGATGAAAAGGAGGGGTTGGACGAGAAGGAGAGGAGGAGGAGGAGGGAGACACTTACAGCTTGTTGAGGCTGTCCAATCCAGAGAAGGCCCCGTTGGTGTCCTCTATTGTCCCCGAGATGTCGTTATGGTCCAGCTCCCTGTGGAGAAAGAGAGAAAGGACGGGGATAAGAGAGATGGAAGGAGGGAGGGGAAACAGGGTCTGCCAGCGCTGAAGCGTTTCACAGCCCTGGCAGAGGCTGGTCTGGAAGTCACGGGTTACCCCTTTCGCCCACACTCCCGCTCCCCCCCGCCCTCCCAACACCACCCCCCCCCCCCCCCCCCACCCCCCTCTGCACCTGGCCTTAAGAGCCACTCTGCCGCTCTGCTCTGCCAACCAAGCGCATTCTTTCCTTTGAGGGGTAGGGGGGGGGAGTGCGCATGTTGGTGCGTTGAGGGAGGTATCAGCACAGGGAAACACATGTATAATTCATGACGCCATGGAGAGATTGGCGGGAACACAGCGCTGAGGCGACAGTTGAGTTTGTTTGTCTGATGGCACAGGCAAAACTAAAACCCAAGATTGTTAATAAGGTCAGTGGCCGTCTAAGAGCAAATGGATTCTATGGAGAGAAAGAAGGCTTTGGGGGTTTCCAAACACTTGCCCTTCATTTCCACTTGCAAAGGTCTAAGGACTACCTCTGGAGGTGAAGTCATCGCTAATCGAGAAGAAAAACAACAGAGTGGGATTCCTCTGAACCATTAAAAGACTTCCTTTCAAAGTTGAGAAAAAGGTATTTGCGGTTGATGATCAGCCACACCCTCAAACTTCTCCACAATAGCCCCCCCCCCCCCCCTCCCCCCCCTCTTCTTCATCTCCCCCTTTGCTTTTCGAGCTGATTCTTTTCAGTCCCCATTGGCTGCTTTCTTAGTCGGGGCCCGACAGAGGCTGCCAATGTCCTCCTCTTTCTGGCTGGTTGGATGTGAATGGCCGTTGCCTTGTTAAAGCAAGGCCAGTGGTGGGGGCTGTAGAGCATGGAGACCCGGAGCACTGAGAAGAGGGGGGGGGGGCGCTGATGAGCCAGTGACCCCCGTGGCCGAATTAGAGGGCAGGCTGGCTTGTTTTGAGCTTTCACACCCCGTCGCAGGCTCCAGCCCCATGCCAGCACGACCAGCAGCGCGGGCCCAATTAAAGCTCCCCCCGGCCCCTTTTTCAGGGCCCGGCCTAGGCCCACGCTCCCCTCCACTGATTAGATTAGGGCCTGCCTCAAAGACAAGGAGCGCAGCGGTGATACAAGAGGAGAGATCATGCAAACAAATCAAGATGGAGAAGGAAAACATGATGATAGGTCTCATGTTGTCAGCTCCCTATCTGTCCCCTCCTCTGTCGCTGGTCTCACCCTTCTGTGCGTTGGCTTGCCCCCCCTGTCGTTACTGAGAGCTTGTCTAGCGAGCTCTGGCACGACTCCCCTCTCTGGCTCTGTCACTGGTACGAGGCACAGCCAAAAGGACATTGGTTAGGAACCCAAGACCCCCAAGTCTTTCTCCTGGATTTATCCCCCTGACTTTCTCCCTTTCACTCTCTCCTTGTCCTTCCTGTTTGGAGCTTTCTGTGCAAAAAGGTGGAAAGAAAACCTCTGTCTAAATTCATGGCCTGTCATAGGATCTTGAGGGAGGTGGGCGACACAGAACACTTTTAGATCCAAGTTTGTTGGAGAGAAAAATAACAGAACCAAACAAATGGAACAAAGTGGGGAAAAGACGCAGGAAAAATAAGGAGTTGCCGCAGAAACTGCAACAAAAGGGATTCATGAACGCCTCGAGAGAGTAAAAGGAAAAGTCATGAATGCAAATGAGATCAAAACCGTTGAAAGGTAAACACCTCCTCCCGCTTTCTGAAGTCTAATGAAGGGAGTTCTATCAAATATCACAGAGGCAAAACCAATATAAGTCATCTCAGCTCTCATTGCTCCCAAATGGAACATCCTAGCCTTATTGCCAGCAGGGGGAAAGCCGTAATGAGTGGGTTGTTTGGGGGCTTGGGGGGGGGGAGTACTTACAGGGTGCGTACGGACTTGAGGCCTCTGAAGGCTCCCTCGGTGATGTGGCTGATGGAGTTGTGGCCCAGACGGAGCGAGTGGAGATCTCCCAGCACGGCCAGGCTGCCTTCATCCAGACGAGTCAAGTTGTTATAGGACAGATTCCTGGAGAGAGAATCATAGTGTGAGACAGACAGCAGGCAGACAGAACGAGAGGGGAAAAAAGGGGGGAGAGAAGTGTTCTGTGTGAGGTCCTGAAGGAGAAGACAGGTTGGCCAAACGCTGAGGCAGCAGCTCACGACATCATTATACTTGAATTTCACGGCTGATATAATTTCTATTTGCCACTCTGTAATGTGCTTTTTCCATTGTGATTTCCACCCTCACCTCAAGATGTGAACAGAGAATGGGCTTAGCAGACGTTTAGAGCTCAGCCGAGGTCTTAACCTTTCGACAGGGAAGAAAATAAACTCTCGGTTGGAACTTTACATGTCTGCAACCTCCATTTATAGGCCTACTTGAGTGTGTGGTAAACCCCAGGGGAATAGAATGACGCTTAAGGGTACGGCAGCCCTCAAAATGCTACATATTTTCATATAGGCTCAGGCTTAAGGATATCCAAATGGGGCATAAACAGTAGCTTCTTCAACAAAAAAAGTGACTGACTGTTGTTTCATAGCATGCGTGTAATACCTGTTGATTATAAGCAACAACAAGTAGCTTTCAAACAGTAGTCAAAGGCAGCATTGTGCATTTCATTGCCCTCCCTGTGGCCCTCGCTGTCTGTCTCGGTGGCCTCAGGTTTGCTTGACCAGTCATGTGTGCAGCCTAGATTCTCCTCTCGCTGCCAGCTTTGGGAATGCAATATGAGGCTCTTCATAAGGACGAGTCACTCTCTTCTATCACTCATGGGGTTTATCATCATTCTAGAAAGAAATAATAAATAACCGCTGCCTGGGGGGGGGATGATTCAGGGGATGGCGCTGGGAGCAATCTGTCATTCCCAGACGTGCGCACAGGAAGCGGCATTGAGAGCAAGCTAACATCTACCTCTTTATCCCATCTGACTGTTACACATAAACAAACAGCGGCGCCACGGAAACCCCCAGGCCGCCTCGCAGTTAGCAACGCCTCAGCTGAGCAGAGCACTTTAGAGCAGCGATAGCACCCGCCGTGTCAGCCGAACAGGAAAGACTCTCAGATAATAACTCTTCGTTGGGTAGACAAAGGCCGCGAAGGTGATCCCTCGGTGTAATTACCACAACACGAGCGCTAGAGGATTACACGCTGGTTTGACAAACCCTCGGCGCTTCAGAATCCAGAACAAAAACGTCTTGTCGGAGAGGTTGAGTGCTGTTGAGCCCCGGCTCTAATTATAGGATAAACAGGCTTATTCTGAGAATAGCGTGGTGTATTGAGTGTTAAAGCACAATGTCATGTAACCCTAGGGAAGGTAGATGGGAGATATGGTTGTGGGTGGGGAGTGTTGAATTCTCAGGATATAGGTTTAAAACGGTTTAAATCCCAAGAGACGGACAGGAACGATTTTAAAAAGGGATGTTTCTGCTTCTTCAAGATTCAAAAAAATGTAACTATGTAGCACATTCTCTGTTGACTTCTCTTCAACTGCACTCATCATTCCAGGCTTAGAAAATAGAGCTATCAATCTACTTAATGTTATTTTGCGAGAGGAGGTGCTCTGGCTCATGTGTATGCTTGTACTCACAGTTCCCTCAGCTTCTGGCAGAACTTCCATCCGTCAGGGTTGATGCGGGCGATGGAGTTGTTGCTGAGGAATAACTGCTGGAGGGAGGAGAGGCCGTACAGGGAGCCGCTGTTCACCTCCATCAGGCTGTTGTAGTCCAGGTGACTGCACGAGTGAAAAACGAGCAGAATAAGTGTTAGTGAATTTTTTTGAAGGATCTTGAAAAAATGGTTTACGGGCAGAAGGATGTCGGGAATTTCAATTCGCTCAGCTGGCAGAGGCGTTTCTGACAAGTGCAATGCAATTTGTGACAATTACTTTGTTATTTTGCATGTAATTGGAGTAAAGTGTAGAAATGGCAGGTTTACAGGAATGGGTGTTGTTGTGGTTGCGAGTGGGAAAGTTCAGGAAGGGACAAAAAGCTCTTATATGGTTTGGTAGGTGAGTATTTAAGTTTATTTAGCAACTGCTCAGTTTAGGTGGTGCTAATTGATTGTAAATGTTTTCTTAATTCTGAGCTGGAAGGACAGTTGTGCAAAAGAATAAAAAGGACACGTTTGTCATTTCCTGTAAATATATTATTGATACTGTTTCAGTTTTTTTTTTTTTTTTTTACGTACAGGACTTTCATCTTGGCCAGGTCCCAGAAGGCGCCGTCGGTCAGTTTGTTGATGTTGTTTCTGTGCAGCTTGAGCACCTCCAGGCTGGACAGACCCTTGAAGGTGAGACCCTCCACCAGACGGATACGGTTCCTGTGCAGCTCACTGCGGGACAGACGGAAGAAATGCATCAAACTGATCATGGGAAAAAAAACTGTAAGGCAATTAATCATTCTTAGTAAAAAGATCTGTCAAGAATATGACCCACATCTTAAAAGCAGGAAACACACTTTTTTCCACTCTCTTTTTGACTGAGGAATGTTTCACCCCTCATTCTATATGACCATCCATCACACTGAAGTCAAAACTAAGGAGTCCTGTAGCCTGCACGCTTCAGTTGGAGCATTGTGTAGCTAACAAACCCCCAGATTAACAGGCTTTCCTCAGTGGTGTCCTTTCCAGTTGTGCCATGAGGCCACAGGCTGTAGCTTACAAATAACTTATGAAATAACAGTTTAACTATAACATATCTAACACCAGTTTGTTTTATTCTTGCATATAAGGCGTGAGACCTCTCTGCAGTGATTCTGTACATTTGGTATGCGACGGTTTTAAAAGCCCTCAGGTTGGCAAAGATAAACATCCTCATAAGTTTGTACAAGTGTCACTGGGGCCACCTGTCCAACAAAGAGGCACCTGGGGGAGCTCCTGGAGCCACAATGGGGGAAGACTCCCATTGCAGGAATCCATTGGGTCTCCAGAGAGGAGGCGTTGAGGTACAAATTGGTCGACTTCACCGCGAGGCCGAACGGGGGGGGGGGTTACGAAGATAATGGTGCGGGGAATGAGCTAACTACTGAAGAAGGCAATAAATCACTAACAATGTGGCTCCGGTGTTTGCCTAGTCAGACCTTATCCGTCCCTAAAGGTGTAGCTCACACTAATAGCGCTCTAAACGGTAAACACACAGAGCTCGATCAACAGACACGACTCCTCGGTTCAACTCTTAAATACTTTCAATTCCATAATGTCTTTATTTAGGCTACAATTGGGATCATTTTCCGGCTAAAATGACGGAAATATAAAATTTTTGCAGATCAAAACATAACTGTGTGTTGATGTCGTGATGGAATCCAGTGGTACTTACAGCTGGGTGAGCCTGGGGAGCTGGAAGGCCTTCACGGGGATCTGGCCGATGCGGTTTCGGCTCAGTCTCAGGACCTGGAGAGTCGCGCCCAGATGGTCCAGAGCTCCGAGCTCCAACAAAGAGATTTTGTTGTTGCTAAGGTACCTGGAGGCAGAAACCGTACGATGTGGCATTAGAGAGTGGTAACAAACCTCAAGGGCCCCGTTTCTAAAAAGCAATATTACATCACAATCAATGACATTAATCCGATCACTATATTTATCCCTGGGGGAAATTGATTTTCATGACAGTTGCTCTTTTGCAGAATGAAATCCATCTAAAAAATATTTGAATGTTAAGTATTTATATAAACATAAGAAGTTAAAGTAAGAATGTGCAATAAAAAGGTACATTAAAGTAAACATATTTATAAAAAACCTAGTTAAAGTATTCATGTGCACATTGAACAACAATATATATTGTAAACTACAATATAAACTGTTTATTATTATTATTATTATTATTATATATTAGTAAAAAATAAGATATTAATGCTGAATTGCACTTTTATTAGGGAGATGTTCCCCTAGAAAACGTTATTTTGACCCCTTAAGTTAAATATCATCTTATTTTATTGAAGTGCCTTTCTTTTTAAAGATTGGTGTCACAGTGATAATTAGAGATTGAACTTACAGGTGTCTGATTTGCAGGCCTGCAGGAAAGCAGTGCCCTCGCAGCTCAGTGATATCATTATTGCTCAGGTCCAGGGTTTCCACAGAAGCCAGCTCTCTGGTCCGCCTGCCGTCTATACTGCGGATCTTATTATGATGGCTGGAAAATAAAAAACACATACAAGAAAAGCATTAGGGAAGTGTGGAAACAACTCACAGGCCTCCAACTCCACCATACCGAGTGTCCATATCACAACCTGAAAATAAATCACCCTGCTCAACTTCACTTTCCTTTCCCCATCACCAACACAAGACAATCCGAATCCCCCGCCTTCTCTAAACCCACTCTCAGACACAAAGAGAGCAGAGTACACAGAATAAAGTGGTCTTCATCCACCACAAAGTGTGTACTTTAAGAGCTTCCCAACAGAGGCTGGCCTTCTTTAAACAATCCCAAGGACACCTGTGGTTCTAAACAGAGCTTAGACGCAAAATACATCTGTTAGATGGATGGGGCCTCGGTGATCAACCACAGCCACTCGAAGGGGGATTTAGGAGTACTTCAGTGTGTGATGGAATGGGGAGAGGGCTTTGTGATTTCCAAGAAGTTCTAGCCAAATAAGACTAAATAAATAAGAAGCGAAACTCAACCATCTTGAAAAGGCTTCCAAAACATTCAAATGACTACTTTTTGGTGGGAAATCTGAAAATGAAGCTAGTTGTACCAGAAGGGGGACATGGCATATCCCCCTTCTAAGTTTAAAATGGGAAGTTTCTCCACTCCAATTTGAAGGTTCTCCACTCAAGAAAGTGTTAGACTAACTATTTAATTTTGGAGAATCAGAAGGCAGACTTACGAGACACACTGCTGGACGGCCAAAGTGATAGACACACTCACCGGGACACAAACGTACGTGTCAGGGGAGCTTATGGACTGCCAGAGGCCACATAAGAAGCCCAAACACAGCCGTACTCTAGTGCAAACACACTGACAGACATACAGACAGGTGTTTACAGTACATATAGAATATGCAAAGCAGACAAACACTAAACACACACACAGGCATCCATGTTGCTACAGCAGGTCTGTGTCTGTGTAGGCATGTGTGCATACATGAGCGTGATAGCCAGTGTTATCCGAGCACACATGAAAGCCTTTGCCGGGTGACACATTTGACACATGCCTGGGTGCTAACTAGGGATGGGAATTTCATTTGGTATCACTTTCATTTACCCGACTGGTCTAAAAAAAAAAAAACTAAAAAAGTCACGACTAACGAGTGAGAGAGTAGCTCTTTTCACATAGACTATTAAAAGAGGGCATGTTATTCTGCGTCGTATAAAGGGTACGAGCACAGATTGGGGGACAGTGTTGTTCCGACCCTTACCCTCTGCCCGCCACAGAGATAGTCACAGAGCTGAACAGGGACAGCCGGCATGGCAGGATATCTTAAGTGTATTACAGCGATCTCTATGTAAAACGGGTTAGTGGAAAGCCAAGAAAGAGAGCGTATAAATATATAAATATTCATGTGAAAGCTACAAATGAAGTCTGTTCTTGAGCTGTTGGTTTTAAGCAAGATGTGGTATTTAAATCTCTTCTGTTCCCCAAGGCCATGCGATTATGCCCACATGTCCCAACATGGAGCAGTCCTAAATGGGTCCAAACCTGATGATCCACACTGATGACCCAAAGTCAAGCCATTCCCACAATATGCAGGCATGAGACACAACAGGCAGTGTGTCTATGACCTGCATCACAAGCCGATTCAACTGTATGGTAAGATCAATTACCTCCACCAATAGAGAGTTTGACAGCATGTGAAAATGACTTGACAAAAGACTTCCTTCGTTCTAAAGTTCAGAGATTGTTCTCTTGACTTTTCAGCAAGGTGTGTGTACGAGTGTGTGACAGAGAGAGCCAGAGGGAAAGAGACAGAGAGAGAGAGAGCAGGTGTTCCACCAGTCAAACTCGTCAAAACAAGGTCAGTCCCTCCTTCCTGCTTCCTTTCTAGCCTTCAGCCAGGACACACACACACACACACACACACACACACACACACACACACACACACACACACACACACACACACACACACACACACACACACACACACACACACACACACACACACACACACACACACACACACACACACACACACACACACACACACACACACACACACACACACACACACACACACACACACACACACACACACACACACACACACACACACACACACACACACACACACACACACACACAGATATTCATTGGTGTCTGAGCGGAGGAGGGGTCACACCACAGTGGCCCACCTGAATAAACAGTGGCAGAAATGGTTAAGAATGAGCCATGCAAACACACACACACACACACACACACACACACACACACACACACACACACACACACACACACACACACACACACACACACACACACACACACACACACACACACACACACACACACACACACACACACACACACACACACACACACACACACACACACACACACACAGCACAAATAACAGACGCACACATGGGACAGAGCAACAGACAGTGGCTACAGTGAGCCTGAGCAAAGAGGGGAGGGAAAGAATGGGGGAGGGAAAGAATGGGGGAGGAGAAAGAGAGGGGGGAGATGAAGGGGTGAGGAGGGGTCAACAGCTGGTGACCTTTGATGGGAAAAACAGATCAGTCTCAAACTAGTGGGAGAGGCCGACCTCCCTCACTCGTTCTCTCGCTCCGTTCTCCTTTACACCACTCAACCCAGATCCTCTCTCTCTCTCCCTCCCAAAGTCAGGGCCCAGCTGTGTGTGAGAGACGGCTAAAGCCTTGTCGCGTTTGAAGTCCGCGCATACAATAGTAGCGTTTATAAAATCTGATTATCATACGGCCGGTGACATTTCTGATAAAGACGAGCCCGGCTCACCCTCGTTCCCTTTGATGTCCGGGGGCCTTATTCGCCTTGATTCCACTTAATTCCAAATCTCATTACCCTGCCCCATTGACCATCTGATTAGCATGAGCCCGGCTCATTTTGACACTTCTTTTGATGCATGGAAAGTGCAACAGCGGTTTACACTAGCGAGCCCATTCCACAGTTTCCAGTGTCATCTCTGGAGCCGAATGTTTGGCCCGTCCCTCGCGTTTGAAGCCGGCGGTGGGGACAAAAGGAGATTTATTTCAAAATCAGATCATCCAGCGGGCCATATGATTTCTATCCCGAGCTGTTTTAAAGAAGCGCTTTGATGTCGGCTGGCCCGGCGATGAGCACAATGGGAAAGTTTGTGCTGCTCTGCTGTCACTTTGACACTGTGTTTTTAAAACTGTTGCTTTTTTTTTGAGCATCCTGCTGAGGCATTCTGGGAGTCTGCGGGATGGCACTGGGCTCACCAAGTGCATTGTGGGAGCCTGGCATTTGGTTGGTTTGTCCTGTGACTTTTTATTTTAAGAGTGTTGTTGATGATATGTTTCTGTTGTGATGGATCTATGATAGTTTAAAAGTTTCAACTGCAGTTCTTCAATCATAAAGTCAGGCTTATCTGTATCTAATGAATTCCAGGAGAACGGCAGTAATCAAAAAGAACTGCTGGACATGTCAGTTTAAGGAAGGGGATGAAAGCTACAGGAAGCGGAGAACAGGCCAAATAAAAGTCACTTCTCAACCAAGCATGAGATTAAAAACAAAGAGAAAAGGGAAGCAGGGAAAATAAGTCCAGCTCACTCCTTCTTCTTTAGCCCTACTCCTTTAGTTTTATTTTAATAGTACTGAGCTATTTTATATTTTCCTATATGGGGCGCGTCCACAGGAGTGAGTCGGCTTCTTTGTAAGTGTCAGCTCTCGGAGATTCTGAGTCAGATAGCTTCAAATATCAATGTGCTGATAACATTTCAGTCTGATGATTATCTTTGTAAAAGTTAAAAATGAGCAACCCTGACAGCTGCTGGATTGAAATAAAAATCTTCAAGTCATATTTAGTACCATTACTAATAGAAATGATGATAAACGTCTATAAAGAGTTTGTTAGCATCACAGGTTAAATGCAACCATATTTATTTTTGAAACGTCTCTCTCTAAAAAGTGTCTCACTTATTTCAAGGTGTTTTATTGAGTCCGGCGTGTGGCAAAGTAGGATGATTGCAGTAATTAAAACCAAAAATATACGATTACAATGTTTTAACTTTTCCCCAGTACCGCCCGTCACCGCAGGAATTCACTCAATTGAACAATTAGAATGCCAGAAATCGTGGAAACTTGCCGTTTAACATCAGCACACTGATACACTCGTGTAACCGCAACCTCAGCCGGGTTTACTTTGGGATAAGGGTCTGAAGACAGATTCTCCGTCCGTCCGCGTGTGTGTGTGTGTGTGTGTGTGTGTGTGTGTGTGTGTGTGTGTGTGTGTGTGTGTGTGTGTTAACCAGTGTCTCGCACAAACTTCTAGTCAGACGACATTCCAGACGAACTCCACCAATGGCACAGAAACACTCCAGTCTCACACACACAGTCTCACAACGGAGTGCTTGATGGTTGGCGAGGGGGAAGCTGAGCATTGCATTTTGGGAATAACCCCAACGGCCCGTCCACACAGCAGCGTTAAAAAAATCTTGAAAATCTTGGAGGTGGGCGTGTCTGAAAGCTTGGGGATTTTTTGCGAGCAACGCGACCAACAACCAATCACATGAATCTCCCGCCCCGACATACAAAGCAATAAACCCCGGGGATTTTATGCGAGCAATATATATATATATATATATATATATATATAAAATCCCCAAACAGGCGAAAACCTACCAGTTTCACCCACTGTCTCTGCCACCTCCCTCCATGCCTGGTTCCTCCGGTTTGTATCCCGGTAAATAGTTACTGGTCGTAAAGAACCGGGTGATTTGCTACCGTAATTTCTCGTTTGGAATATGAGGAAATGAACTCCCATGTCTCTCCCAGCTTACACGCGGTTTGATTGGCTAGTGCTTTTACTCTCAGATTTGCATAAACGGGATTTGATTGGCTGACGCTTCCACCTCAGCTTCAAAAGTTGAACATTGCTTAAAGTTTGAATCCTGAAAATCTAGGAAATCCTGGAAATCTTCGCTTTGCTTCCCCACAATGCAGTTCGGCGAAAAGCGAGGCAAAGTGACGTCACCCCATTCAAAGTCAATGGGCAGAAGCGTTGGAAGATTTTTTTAACGCTGCTGTGTGGACGGGCCGTAAGCATGAGCTCGCCTTCTTTCGTACCCTCCTGCTGCCTCCTCCACCATTCCTCTTTCGACATGTTGGTGATGTCACCCTGATCTGACACTACTCACATCCCCCTCCCTCCCTCCCTCCCTATTTTCTCATCCTTCTTCCCCTTCTCACTGTCACCCATTTTACTGTAAGCCATGTGACTGACAGCTGCAGCTGCAAGTGCTTCAGCGGGCCTTCGCTTCAGCTGTTTGGCTTTGTAAAGATCTGACCCTCCCTCCAGCCTCCCGCCTGCAGGCCTTCCCCTAGCAACAGGCCTCACGTCAGGCCAAAAAAAGACACCCCGATCATTTGGAGGATTGGCTCTGCACGGTTTGTGTAAGTTAAGGTGAACTTGCTCCAACTAGAAGAGGAGTTTGGGCTACAGATCAAGACTGATAAGAAACCACATCAACAAAAGCTCAACACTTTTGGAAACAGATGTCAGCGTTGCTTAATCAAACCTCAAATTCCCCTTTAATAACTGTACACAGCTTACAGAAATGGTCTGACCACATAAGTGCATCATAATCAATTCTGAGAAGCGGTCAGATGACACACAGGGAGTGCAAAGGTGTAACTCACCACTGAAAATGATATGACTATGAGCAACATTACAGGAACCAGCAGCTGCACACTTTACCACCAGGCAGTGGGCCGGCATGCTAGCAAGGTGTGAAGAGATGCACAAAGTGAAGCTAGCGGTTAGCACTGCGCTAGCTTGGGGGAGTTTAACTTTCTTGTTTCAGGTTGAGTTAGATGTTAGAATGTTTCCTACTCACAAGTGGAAAAACCTATGGCACGCTGGAAACAACCGTCAACACAACAGATCATACAAATGTGTGTGTGGGTGTAAGTGTGTAATCAGAAACCATGAAGCATCGCCATTTATCTTGTCATAAGAATTGTTATAAGCTTTCCTATCAGCTTAAGCCTTTTGAATTTTTATCTTAGGCCTATTTTGGTGTCACCTTCGTAAGCTGTTCATTGGACTGTGTTTGTTTTGTGGGCCTCGAATTCCTTTAGACATTGTTGAGCATCATAACAACACAGCAAACTGTTGCTACTGAGATAACATTAATGACTTAAATGAAAGTGTTGAAAGAATAATGAGGTCTGCCTTGTGCAAGTATGGTGTTAACCATTTAGGGCGGGTCAGGAGGCGGAGAAGGTTTTCCACCAACTGGAGGATTAGTGGTCATGTACCTGGCTCTTCCAGTCCGCATTTTGAAGATATTGAACCCCTTCTTGCTCTGTATGGCCGATGTATGAACGTGTGCGTGAATGGGTTTGGGTCGGAATGTCATTTAAAAGTGTTTTGAGTGGTCGGACGCTATATAAATACAATCCCATTCAAGTAGCAGTAGCTCAGTAATTATAATTTCATCAACTCAAATGTATCATCCAACTAAAAAAGAACTAGTATCACCATAATCATAAAATGGAACATGAGACCTTTTTAAGCATTTCCCTCAGAGGTAGCATTTACTGTCAACCAGAGTGCAACTTGAATAAAGTCCTCACACAACCTCTTTCCCAGCATGACTTTCCCTCAACGGCGTAAGAACTAAACTGTTGATAAACTACCAACTTGACGTTCGTGACATCCACAAGCGCTCACACGCCCCACCTAAATAAGGCAGTAAATCTGGAGTGAGATGCCAGTCAGTGCAGGCAGTCCCCACAGGCACAGTTTCACAACCGGGAAGCAAGCGAGTTGGAAGTATATACGAGCTGACACTCGGAGCAGCCAGCACTGCTCACTGTAGACACGAGCACATGGCAAGCTAACGAGAGCAGTCAGTTACTTGACCACATACTAATCGCTGAAGACAGAGCTCAATATTTACGCCAACAGAGCCCAAGAGGAGAGATTTCCAATGTAGATCAGTGTAGTACAGTCACATTCATAGCCAACTTCTGCAAAGGCATATGCATCGTCCACACACGTAAAGAGACTATTTCAGGAGCATTTCAAGGAGGTCAATGACCTTAGAATACAGAAACAGAGAGCCAGATCCTTCTGGTACTGTTAGCACCAGAAGCAGTAAAGGAAGTACTTACAGGTAGAGAGATACAGTCTTGGAAGCAGCCTGTCCTAAATCTGGTATAGACGTGAGCTCATTGTGGTCCAGCCGCCTGAAAGGGACAAAGCAGTGGGTTAGAGAACAACAAATACAAATAAAGACATACACAAGAATGATATGTTGTTCTGAGGTGAGAGGACTTCACAGGCATTTTCAAGTAGTCAAAAGTTCTAAAAGTAAAATAATGAAGAGGGCATTTTTACATCTCAAAATCCAGACACTAGCATGGAGCCTGGGTTAAAGCTAAGCTACACCTATGTTAGTGAAGTTTGAATGTCTATACAAAATGTGCATTATACAGTAGCTGAGATGACACAGTGTCCTTGGTGCTATTCCACACTTTTCATGAAGATGGATTCAATCAAAAACTTTCATATCGATTTTCGAATGAAATATCTAACTCACGACTTGTCACTTCTGACGCAGAGCAAGTCATCCTTTTAAAATACCAAAATAACACGGGAGTAAAACAGATGTCCAGGAGCGTATGACCTGCCAGAGATGTCACCAGTGTGTGTATCACCAGTTAGCCTGTGCGTGTGTGTGTATGTGTCTTGTGTACTGGCGCTGAGTGACACAAAGCCAAGCCCTCTCCTCACCGTATAAAATATTTACAAGGCCAGCGTTGGCCACAGTATCGGGTGGTGGAGCGGAGGCTTAATATAGAAAACCACCACTTTATTCTCAATTGGACTTAGTTCAAGGAAATACATACGAGGACGTTACTAGGAAGTAGAGTGCAAACCGTTTGTCAGAATTAAGTCATTGATAAAAACGCTAAAAGAAATTGCCACATTTAGAGCAAACCCTCACAACAAAAAAAAAAAAAAAAGTCCATACACACAGTTCATGGATCATGTATTCTGTCTGTGACTACTTACAGCTCTCTCAGGTTGGGAAGGTTGTCAAAAGCTTCAACATCAATGGAGGTCAGCTTGTTGTGTCCAAGATTTCTGGAAAAAGAGAAGACAAGAGGAGATGTAAATACAAATGTAGTTCAAGTCCTTCAGCGCAGACAAGGATGACATTTAAAAACACGCACAATATCTGTCATAAGTGTTTTTGTATTTGTCATTTTTCACTCGTTTGAATAGAGATCCTGATCGATGACACCAATTATGTCTCCCATTTGACAAACAGCCTCATACGTCCGTATTAAGTATGTCTGAAATCACTGAAGTACATCCATTGGGCTGGCCTTCTAGGAGGGCCGGATCAATACTATCGATACAGAGTGTCTCTCTCTCCTGGCTCACTTTCCAAACATCACCCGCAGGCCATTCATCTGCATTAGTCAATTTGCACTTTAGGCAAACAGTGTATTTAATCGCTGGCACTTGACTTGTACGGAGGCTTATCACCGAGCGACTTGTCCGGTGATATAGTGTTACCACCGTCACAGAGTGGGGAGGAGGGGGTGAACCAACCGAACACTGCATTTTGGATTGAGCTTCCCACGGCACATGAATCAAATGTACTTCACGCACAAACAAGTGCTATCTGTGTCACACACCTCCTGCCCGGCTGGCATGTGGCTGGTCAGTTGGCAGAGAGACGGCTGCAGTGAGAGTGCTGCCTGTGCATTGGGGTTAGGCCAGACGAGACAAAGGGAGCCCACAGCTCCGAGCCGCTCGCCTCCCCGCCCCTCCATCCCTCTGTCCAGACGTGAGAGACGGCCCAGGAATGTTTCACAGGCCTGCTGAGAGTTGGCTGCTTGTTCCCAGACACTGGGGACACTTTTACCTGATGCAACACATTCCTCATCCTCTTGTCCCACTAAAAGACCGCAGAGGGTTCAGGGGCTGAACCCTGTTACTTCATGTCATTAATTCTTCTTTTAAGAGGAAGTAGGCATGGATATTATGGAAGTAAATGTGAGGATGCTGGGTCAGAACCAAAGCAAAGGACTGTAAACGATTTAATACTGTTTATGTCCATCAATCTCAATCTCCACCCCACTTGACAGATTTCCCTTTCTTGTCTTCTGTGTTTGATTGCAGATAATGACAGCCTCGCTCCTTAAATCTTCCTCCCTGCCTGTGTGTGTGTGTGTGTGTGTGTGTGTGTGTGTGTGTGTGTGTGTGTGTGTGTGTGTGTGTGTGTGTGTGTGTGTGTGTGTGTGTGTGTGTGTGTGTGTGTGTGTGTGTGTGTGTGTGTGTGTGTGTGTGTGGTGTGTGCGGGGGTGTGTGTGTGAGGAGATAATAGCAGGGCATGTGTCTAGCCTGCAGGCATTGGCCTGACAGGGAGCTGAGCATGTGTGTTGCTGGATTTGCCAGCTCCACGCAACCTATCTTTCAGTGGATTTATATTAGCAAAAGCCGAGATAATACATGATACTTTTTTAGGTACCACCTCTAATAAGGTTCAAAGCAAGCAGACACTCTAGAGTTGAGTTAGATCCCTGCAGACCACTGATTGATCAGAGAGAACTGTCATTTTTGCGACATGGGACATCCTGAAATGTTTAATTAACCAAGATATCTTTAATATTAAATATGTGTTTGTTCCATTAATCCAGCAAACCTAGGCTGTACAGTTGACGAAAAGCTCACATTTTCTCTTCTGGTTGCCGATAAGGATTCAGCACCGAGAGGGCATTACCAGCATCGAAAACAAAATAGAAAACAAGTACCATTATTGAGGCGGGTCGATCCCAAACTACGCTTTGAAAGCATAGGCCTACGTTAAGGTCATTTACTGGGGAACCTCACATTGCAACCCAGTTCACTGAATCGTTGTACAGGAGGCAATTACCTCGTTATGGTGGAGCTAAGTGAAAAATGACAGCTCTCCAATGGGCCGCCTCTGCCTGGAGGCACATTTATTCACACACACGGCTCAGACAAGATGAACTTGGTAGAGCGGTGTCATCTGGACGAGCAATCTGTAGCTTTTCTCAACCTGCTTTTGGCACAAAAACAGGTTGAGATATTTTAACCAGTGAACCTTGAGTTACAAGCGTATAAAAGATCCATCCAGGGACACCGACTCCAAAGGGGTTTTTTATTTAGCATTTTAAGGTGAAGGAAATTGGCTATGCACATATTCATAGCTCCTCAATCTCAACACTTACAATACAAAACAGGGCCAAACAGAACAAAGGCACGACTAAGAAAGTCACGTTTGAGAGCCAAACCTGCCGTACTGGTGCTAAAGGCCACGGCAACAAACAGAACGGGCCCTTTGTGTGAGTGTGCAAGCATGCATGTGCCTCTTTCTCAGTCACCGATGGTGTTTACACAACTGAGACTTTTCCCCTTCATCTCACTCTCAGCCAGATTTCTTTTCTTGCCTATCAGATTAGATAAGTTTCACAGCTTTTTAACACCTACTGTATGAAGCGATGGTGATAACACGCATTTCCCTCCCTCTACCTTCCCCCCCTCTCTCCTGTGGAAGGAGGGGAGGACTCCAGTGCTAAGTGTGGTTAATGCTTTCCAGAAAGTGACCTTACAATCATGCAGTTTCTGGAAGAAGCCTTGAAACCATTAGAGTTTTGGACTTTGAGAGATGTAGACTCCCCACACTATCAGGAACAAACACACAGAGAGAACAAACCGGCGACCTCCACAGGTTTACGTTATATTATTTAACCAGCCGGGGGAAAATGGGATATATAGAGATGTGAACAGTCGCTGTGATTAACCACGGCAAACACTACAAAGCAGTTTTGTTTAAAGCTTCAAACGCAGCATTCCATTGTACGGTACAACTAGTTTAGACAAATGGGCAGGACTGTTTGAGATTAGTCAGCAGGATCTAAATCAAAAGATCTCTCTGCCAGGTACTTAACCAAAGAAAGTGTGTTATAATTCAAGGCCGCATGTTGAGCCAAATGCTTACTTTCCCACTGAAGTCAAGCCGTTCTGACTGGTGCCAAGCCAGGTGGGCATTTTGTGCATTCTTCTTAAATCATTTGTATTTACTCAAAAGGACCATAAAGCAAATAATGAAAATGTGCAGTCATGGCATTAATCACTTTGTGAAAAATCATATAGTTGTCATATAGTCATATAGTTGTACTGGCGGTACACTCCAAGACAACATTTCTGAAGTTCAAACTACTTGCAAAATATTCACAAATCTAAAAAAACAGGCCCCATTTAACATGAACCATCTGTTCCAAACAGCTCTCGCCAACACTTCAGTTACTGTGTTTAACAAACTGCTTGCCATCAGTGAGCACAAAGGTCAGCATAACCTCTTTCTGTCGGCAGAGCTGGAAACGTGAAACGAGAGGGCCGGTCTGGGATAAAGAGGTGCAGTTACACTTCCACCTTCCAACTCAAAACACCCGCCACAACCCAAACACCTCCCCACACCTTACAAACAATAAACACAAACAGTGAGAGACTGTTAAATATCAAGAAGGAAAATAGCATTGCTGCAAAACAAGAACACCCCAAATAGGCAAATGTCAGAAACAACAAATAATCAACCGCTTGTTGCCCTGAAGCAGTGCCACTAGTTCCAATCAGTGAAAGAATCAACTACTCTGGAGATGAACTCGTCCATCAAGAATAAAAAAACAAGCATTTGGTTATTTCCGGTATGAGGTCTGTTTCCTTTTTCTCTGATGAATGTGCAGAACTCTGGGTTTTCTGAGTGTCTAACAATTGCTACTTGTGATTAGAGCTAAATGAGTAATCAAGAAACAAAAAAGTAAATCAATTTAGACCAAAATGAGGATTAGTCGACTTTGATTTATGGAGCAGATCAGTGGTTTCATTGTGACTTTAAGCGCTTTGTTTCCAAGAAACCTATGAACACATCCCTGGTAAATACAACCACATTGAAAGTGGTGGTTCTGCATGATTCTTTTTATAGGTTTTGATCAGCTAACAGCCCCACGTGTGACCCTAATAACTATTTTTATCTTTTATTTTGCTTTCATAAGCCTCAACAAAAACAGTTGCTCGATCATCTGATAGTCAGCCAACTCTGGGAAAGATACGTAAGCAATCTAAAAAGTTAGCTTCAATCTTGGAAAATAAGTCTTCAAAAGGCTGCCTGACTAAGCAAAGAGTCTGAGGAAGAAAAAGAGGGCTCAGCGCCTGCAATGGAGCGTCATTGTTGGACCATGTAGCTGATCTGACATATAAAACTCATTAAAAGCCTTTAAAAAATAGCTGTGTTATGGCTGCTGTGGGAGTAGAGGAAATCTGGGAGTGCAGGAGTGATGTCATAGCGTATGACACCACTCTTGTAAGTCAGCACTGTGTGTGTGGGAGAGGGGAGATGTGGGGAGGGAGAACGAGCGCAGGGACTTGCACACACACAGAGATACATCATCATTATCTCCCCCTTCGCTATCGTAGACAAATGCAGCGTGAACTTTGCTCGCTCAAAGTGTGAAGTGATGTCAGTGATGAGCCTTCTGTAGTCCAGCCGGGAGACAAAGGCCCTTTAATGTGGTCGATTTCAAAGCATCGTAAAAACTAGTCAAATAATAACCTTAAGTGTCGGAAGGCCAGACACACGCACACACACACACACGCGCACGCACACGCGCACACACACACACACACACACACACACACACACACACACACACACACACACACACACACACACACACACACACACACACACACACACACACACACACACACACACACACACACACACACACACACACACAAACAACACTCTTCCTGTCATTAAGGGCCAGTTTATAGCCAGGCAACTGCAGTGAGAGTGTACACAAAGCCAGCTCCAGGACTCCATTTTACACAGCAGTCAAACAGAGGAAGGAAACAGGCAGAACAATATCTTATCAACTTTGACAAGGATAAAAGCATGAGCCGACAAACAACCTTTCAGTCATAAGTGCGATGATAAATGCGAGGAGCTCAAATCTGAGTGAAGCGCATGATCTTTCAAGGACGAGGGGGATCTTAGGTGCAAGACCAGAGGAGTGGAGCGCTGATGGGATATTTCACCATTTGCATTAGATTCCGAACGCCCCCCCCACACACACACACACACACACACACACACACACACACACACACACACACACACACACACACACACACACACACACACACACACACACACACACACACACACACACACACACACACACACACACACACACACACACACACACACACACACACACACACACACACACACACACACACACACACACACACACACACACACACACACACACACACACACACACACACACACACACACACACACACACACACACACACACACACACACACACACACACACACACACACACACACACACACACACACACACACACACACACACACACACACACACACACACACACACACACACACACACACACACACACACACACACACACACACACACACACACACACACACACACACACACACACACACACACACACACACACACACACACACACACACACACACACACACACACACACACACACACACACACACACACACACACACACACACACACACACACACACACACACACACACACACACACACACACACACACACACACACACACACACACACACACACACACACAGGAGTCTCACCAGCCTTTGAAATCAGTGAGGCTAGGGGGAGCGTGACTCTGTTTCTGAAGTCTTCCAAAGCAGGAAGGCGGGTTACATCTTGGGGCCATGTGCACGGACCATTCTTCACGCTGCTGCTTATGGGCTGACGCATGGGGATGGAGCGGGGCCCTCCAAACAAACAGGGAGAAGGTTGGGGAAAGGGTCTGCAGTAGCCCCTGAGGCACTGTGCCCGACGACGCCAGCCTGGACCCTCCTCGTGAGAGACCAATAACACTATTGTTGTCTCGAGTTTAACACTGGATTACAGTGTGATAACAAAGTGGTTTGTTACAAACAGCGCCACATTGCTTCATCATGAGTAAAAAGGCAATGGCCGTCCCCAATTCATCTGAAAGAACAACATAAATACTGCACGTCTCTTCAGCGTATTGTTTTTGTATCGTGCAGCCAGTTGACCCTACGCTCCCGACTTCAAAGCAAAGCAAAGAACGGTATGATTAGTCAATTTTTCCCCCATTTAATGTTTATTATACTAGCATGGAGCCATTGTCCAATAATTACACTCAATGATGAAAAAAAGGGTTCGAATAATAGACTTCAAATATATGTGAACATGTGGGTGTCTAGACAGTGGAGGTCTAATTTCTACAGAATCAGAAAGTGCAGAGACTAACATGGAGGAGATGTCGAAAATAACCCTGCTCACTTCTCGGAGGACTGGGGAGAAGCTGCTTCACTCGCGCAGAACCTCTCCCTCTCCGTCCAAGTCACGCTTTTTTTTTCTTTCTCCCTAACATCTTCTCCAGATTTCCAAACTCTTACCAGATGTACAGAATTCACAGATGATTCATCGATCAAGCCCACTTTGTAGACACCGACTTTGGGGGAGAGGGAAAGGTGGAAGGGGGAAAAAAAACTTGGCGCCCCAAAGTGTCTTCACAAAAGGGCCATCTATTCTGCTGACTAGATTCCTGGAGAATGACTTGTGGCAGCAGCTGTTTGATTGTCATTAAAGCCAGTGCGAGGCCATGAGCTCACTTCCATGTCTTCATGTAAAAGTCTGACTTTATCAGTTGTTATTGGAGTAAGGGCTCAACCTTTAGCTGGTCCTACTTAATTTGTTCACAGCTAATGTTATGCATGAATCATCTCAGTCGGTTTAAAAGAGGTATCCATTACAACAAAAAATAGATTGCCGCTCGTTTTAAATTTCCATTTCGACACTCACGGTACTTTTACTGTCCGGCTTAACACCGAACAGCCTGATAAGGAAGAGAAAACTTAGAGCAGCAGATTAAAATCTGTGCCAATGATAATATCATCTTAAACCCTTCCAAGTTCTCGAGTTTGACTTTAATCTATCCACAAGGGCTAAGGAAACAATGACAATAAACAAACTTAGTATAATCACTCCCATTACCACAAGATTACAAGGCCGCGTAGCGAGAAATGTGCTAGAAACCACAATGGGCTCGGCCCTGCAGACAGAGTATTTCATCTCTCCCCCAACTGCTGAAATGTTCACCTGTTTAAGCAGAGAGAAGCATTTATGAAGTTCATGGACTTGACCAAATCGGTTAGGGTTAGGGTTAAGGGGGTACTTGGCCAAGATAGAAACACTGTACCACGGTGGTAATTCACTTGAGCTGTGTCTGATAGTGACATACAAGTAGTGACATACAAGCAGACAGTCCTGTAATGTTTCATTTCCTCTGGGTTTTCTCAGTGTGTTACAACATGTGTGACAGTGGTTGAGGTTTCTGACCACCGACAGGACTTTCACCCACCAGAGGAACCAGCCTGAAGGAACCAGCCGCAGCCGCAGCAGCAGCAGACCGTGTCATTGACAAAACACTTCCATGCAGTGGGTGGAAAATATCCTCTAACCTCGCCCCATATTGCCCACAGGCCAGGTGATCTGTGGCCCCACCCTACGCCGACCAATCCGCAACCAGCAAGCAGAGCTCCCGGGCCCCTGTCAGGAAACCGCCAACACAAACCCATTTCCTGAGGGTAGAAGCCAAAACCAACTGCTGGGGGTGGTGTTTACCAATAAGACTGTACTGTGAGGTTTAAGGCTACGACTTGGGGTCGAGTCGCGGAAGAACGTCGGGTGTACACCAAGCGTTATGGCCAGCACGTTGGGAATCTTGGGAAACCACTTGGGAAATGCTTTGGTTACAAAGGGGACCATTCAAGATCAGACTACTTCTTGCTTTTCACCAGAGTTTCTGCAAAGTTAATAATGCAAGGATTTCAACTTCAACAAAGGAAAATTAAGATGAACGTCTTTCTTTAACAATAAATAACAAAAGGATTTTACAGTCCCAGGAGAGAAAGTAGAGGCGCAGGCAGAAAAACAAACAGACACGTATCTGCTTTGTCTCTATCCAGCCACGGCAATCTCAGCCAGCAGAATTAGTAATGTTCATGCTTTTATTAACTCGCAAAATCCCATTACGCCAGTGGCTCTGTGGGTAAAAATGCTTTTTATACACATTACTCTGGCTGCAAATAAGATAAGGCACCACTCCTGAGAGGGAATATGTAACTGTGTGAGAGCAAACTTGCTTTGAATGTTATTAGGCTATTCATCAATCAGAAACAATAGACAGACATCTGAGACTGGGGGTCAGTTTGACAAATGTTAGAAGCACTGGTGTAAAACAGCAACGGATGTTTAAAAAAACATACTTAAAAAGGCAAAGGCCTAAGGACTGAAATGATTTCCTTGCTATGTATCATTAGCTCATTATTATTCCAATAAGTCGTTACTATGTTGCAGTAAATAAGTGTTTTAACCAAACGTAGTCAATCACACTTTTTCCCAACTAACCCTTATCCATCTTATCTCAGTCGGTTTTTTCAGGATTGGCCTCTATATCACTATATTCACTTTTTTAACATCCTCTGGACTTTAAGGATATCTACCAATGGATACATTTTGAAGACCTACCCCCCGAGCTGCCTAACTCCCCTGGTTCTTGGAAAAACATTTGAAAACAAAGCACTCTAAAAGTGACTTAAATACAGTGCATTATGGAACTTTTTTAATGAGGTCCAGATTAAATCCTAACGGCTTTTTAAAGATGCAGATTTTTAAGAACATTACACAAACTTAAGGCATAGAAGTGTCACTTGTAGGGGCATCAAAGGCTACTTCTTTCTAGCTGTACAACGTGCGCTAAAAGCTATAAATACATTTGTCAGTGAGCAATATTATTCCACACCTGCGCTAAACTCCCACATCCTGACATATGATGACTCTCCTTAAGAACTATTTCCCTCTGTAAGCTGCAGTACAAATGCAGGTCCTGAGGTACCACTGCTGTGTTCATTACTGTGATCCCAATTTAAGAGCCTGTATAAAGATAATTGCAGCAAATACATGACAGCGCAATCCTTCTCCACCCACACAAAAAGGGTGGGAAATCTCCATTCATTTTAAGCTGGGTTTATCTTCTCTGCTTGAACTACTGCAAACAGAGAGGATGTGGAACATGCACACATGCTTGTCAAATTCATTTTTGGGGGGTTTGTTCTTTATTAATAAATGCACTCATAGGTGTTTTAGCTACTTGTTGAAGTCAACCTAGGTGACATGTGTTTTCTGTCCCCAATGCTGTCCTCCCTCCCACTACTGCTGCTGCTGCTGCTGCTGCTGCTCCCTCCCTGGGGTAAACATAACAGAGACAGTTGATTTCACACTGATTTAGCTTGGCTCAGATGCCTGAAGGTAGATCTGCACAAACACACTTTGTTTTAAAACCAGACATTTGGCCAACGGACACTCAGTGAGCTCCATTGACCCGATAAGCTATTATTATTGCACTCAGCACTTGCTATATCAACTTTAACTTTCAACAGTACTAGTTCCCCCCTTGTATGAGAATAACTTACACTCACAAGCAGCACCTACATAAATTGTTTTTGCACAGGCAGCACTCTGAAACTGAAATAACTTTCAAAAAGACATGTTAGCCACTCAAGTGGACAGGACTCTGCGAATGGTACCTTATAATGGGATCACACCGGGCCACAAGTGAAATTGTTCATACTTGTCTCTTTGTGTGTAGTAATCATCTGCTAATCTGGCTCGTTTACAGACCCCGAAGGAACTGAGCTGGTTCCCTTTGAGTCACCTGCCAGCGTTACGTGACTATCTCAAGCGGTGTGGAAATATTCAACCTAGGTGTTTTAAAAAGATAATTCAAAGCCATAAAGCCATTCCCTTTGAAAACAACAAGATTGCGGGTCCTTAAATCTTGACCGATAAGGTTTGGCTGAAATAACAGAAGTAGACTCACGTTTTTGAGGTTTCATGCAGCTGTTTCACATGGGACATTTGTCTAATAGTAGTTGTCCTTTGTCCAGGAGAACAGGAGGAGCAGTGTGTGTCTACGTACTTGCATGATAAACAGCGTCTACACTTGAACTTGGCTAAGTGGTGCTTCAGGGCAATGAGGCTACCCGGGCACAAGTGCCGTTATTCATGTTTTTAAAGGACTTTTTTAAAGTTGCATTCCTTACTTCCCAGGGGAAGATAAACTGCCTAACACAGGAACCTGGGAGCCAGAGAAGTCTTTGGGTCTCTGGTCTTTAACCCCACGTTCCCAGAAGAAACACACACAAACAGATGCTGATCATTCTGCAACAAGATGCCCAATTGTCACAGAGGATTCACAAATGTCAATGGCCATTGCAATGTACGGAGGTGAGACAAATTGTTGATTAGGAGGACAGAGAGCTGTGTATTTCTGAAAATCAATTGTCGCAAAAAAGAGGCTTAGCCGTTATGACATGTGTTGCTGATTTTGTTTACTCAGCCTGAGGGGACTGTTTGTTCATTCGAACATTGGAAATGCAAATACATGTTTGGATAGATACAAAAAGCGCACATCTTGTAACGTCTCCTAACTGCAATATAATTCAATTTGTATTCAAAGACACTTGAAACTGATTTTTTTAAAGAATAGTTTAAAAATAATGTTCAAACCAACAGGATACGTTCAAGACACAATACACAGATGTGCCACTATATGTCAATGTGCCCTTGAGCAAGGCATTTAACCTACAACATAAATAATGTCCACAAACACAGTGGTCTATTTTGTGTATGTTTGTTACGCTTTCTGCAGCTATCATTACACCTGTTACAATACATGAGAATACAAGCCTGAATTAAATTAGGCTAACAAGCGTTGACATAGAAAACGGATACTGAAAGGTACATTTGTCCTACAGTCAAACACATAAAGAAACCAGTTTGCCTGTTGTCTTGTTGTGAAATAATAGGTGCTAACTTAATTCATGCATTGCATAAACAATTTGTTATCAAGTTAAAACGTGATGGGTCAGAGCTGTGTGTGCAAACATGGCTTGTGGTTTGTTGTTCCATTAGTTTCCAGAGAGGGGTGCAGGGACCTCCGAGGGGCTATAATGGGGTAAAAGGAGGTCCCACCAGGAACATTTGAAAAACTTAAATGTTACACCTAAAAACTTACTCAAAGTTACTGTTATGAAGAAGGAATACACATGACAACTAGCTCTTCTCATCCTGCAACACTTGATAGACAATTATGCAAATCCTAACCAAATCTTCTCATACGGGATTCCTTCAGAGGAAACCGTATCGAAACATGTCTCGTACGTATTAATACCTTCGTGGTTAAGTTTTCTATGTTTTTACGCACTTTTCGTTTCGTTATAAACATTGTTACCCAGTTATGGGCCGGTCAGTAAATAGGCTAGGTCAAAGTAAGAGCTTTACTTACAAGGAAACAGTCCGGACAGGAAGGTCCAGAGGCGTAGCTGTCAGCTCCAGGTTACTACAGTCCACTGCATCTCCGTCGCAGGTACAGTTCTGGGCACATGGCAAGTCTGAACTCAATCCATAACTGATAAACAGTTCGACCGACAAAATTAAATAAAAAACACATCGAGAAACATATCCAAATCGTCCCAGGGACGCCGCCATTTTGTATCCAGTTTTAATAGCGCGGCCGTTGAGATCTCTCCTCGCACCCACAAACTTGAATATTAATGTCTCTTCGGAAAAACTGGGAGACTTTTAGAGCACATTAATTGTTTTCTTGTGCTACGTGGGCTAGGAGAAACAACTGCAGTGCGGTAGTAAGTTTTCCATCCCAGTAATAAGTCATTTAGGACACAAGTTCCCAGTCCAACTTTCTCCTCTGGTGTCCGACGCGGGCTAAAAAAATCAAAGGTGATTCACAGAACTAGCAAAAGTAGAAGTCGTCCTTAAGTCACATTTAAGTTAAAAAACAGTGTTCATGAAAGTCGTTCATGAAACTACTTTCTTGATAGGATATCTGCTTTTGGTGACATGTTGTTAAAACATGCAACAGCAAAGTGTTAAAGGACACAGTAACTGTTGAAGTTTGAAACTTAGCAAACCGGTTACACGTTGACTTCTCACGGCGTTACAACAAGTCCACTACAAAGTTGTAAATGTAAAATATAAGTTAAGACCCGCGGGAATAGTGCCGAAAACTCCAGCGTTGGTCTCTCAAGCCGATCGCTGCAGATCGTCCATATCTACCCAGCACTTCGCCGCTGTTAGCTGAATAAATCCAACTTTGAAACACACACAGTCCGATCCAGAAGAACTCAGCCGACAGCTTATCAGGTGCAGTCTGCGGTCACAAAATCTCCACGATCCGATTAATAGCAATATAGAGTGCCCCCTCCTTACGAACGTGTAGCACCACCATGAGTTTTTCCCTTTCTTGAGTTACTTTTCCTTTTTTTTCCTGGGAGATCGTTCCGTAGTCCCACGTTGGATGCACAACAGCGATTCCAGGGTCCTCCCCTGGCTCGCAGTGATTGGCTGTTGTGGTTTGCTGGGCGGGTCAAGCCCTCACCTCATTGGTCGATGTGGGTTCTTCGAGTAGGAGAGCCTTTGAACGGCTGTCAGTCAGCGGTGGTTGGCCCCGCCCATGTTTCCCACCCCGGGGTGTGAAACCGCACCGCCACCTCCTCTCACTCTCACTGCTTCTTAAAGAGACAATCACCGGGATCAGGCTCTGTAATCGCATTATAACAAGCCATAATAACGTAATTGGTTTGAATGCCATAATAATTCCATTTAAAGTGTTAGTTAGTAAGACTTAAATCAAGATTTGCATGTAAAAGAAAAAAAGAGAGAGGAAGTAATAAACAGCTTTTCCTCCACGCTTCACACAGGGCATTTGATGAAGAATGCCTACAATTAGTTGGCCTAATTATACCCACACTTTTATTAACATTGCATTTACCACGAGTGAATAATGTTTTAATAGGTGTGCCTTTGCAAAATGATTTTAAACGTACTTATTAGCCATGTCAACAATCCACTGTTCGGTGTAGCACTATGTAACAACTGATTCATTTGATGTGCCCAAGAACTGCTCATTCTGAAGGAATAGTTCACGTTTCATTAACATAATTGATATGGTCAGAGGCGATAGGTTCATCTCAAAAAGGTTGCAACTGCTTTACATCCTCCTTGATGTGAGCCTAAATGAATAACAACTCCAAATGTTTGAACAAATAAGATAAAATTACAGTTGAATATGATATACTTATACTATATAAATAAGGAAAAGGCAAACATTTGTTTAAGTAAGTTGAGTGTAACCAATTGAAAACATATCTTTATGTTTGGAAAACAGTGTTTTTACTTGTATGTGACAACAATTACTCATTTGCAAGTATATTTTGTTCCATGCAAAGCATATTTAACCTACCAAGTGCATATGTATTACAATAAAATATATACTTAAAGTCCCAAAAGTAAAATGAATAGCTTATTTAAGAAATAAATAAAACGTATATGTATACCTGACTATAACTGTTTTGTATTGATAAGTATCTTCAATTGGCAAATATTAATACATAATAATGTAATAGTTTCTTAAATAGTGTCTTGATAATCTTAATCTGCAACATAACTAACTCCAGCTGTCAAATGAATGTAGTGGAATAACAAGTACAATATAACTAGCATATTGGCATAATAAGACTTATTATGGATCGTTACATCTTTCACCAGATGTGATTATTGAGCAAATGATGTTTTGTGCAGGTGTGTCAGAGCATCACAGGATTGTGTGCTAACTAGGTGTGTACACTTGTGTGCAGTCACACCCACGCATGCATGCCTGTGTGTTTCATGCATCCACACTGATCTCTCCGCCATTTGAGATCATGCCCTATAATGGCCACATGATAGCACAAAATTCTTCCTAAATGTTGAAGTCATGTTCACCCGTTTGTCTCAGAAATGCACATCTGTGATAAATCAGACTCCTGGCCCCATGAACACTTTTTTTTCTCTTCATATTTTTTTTCCTGGCACCGACAGACTGTATTGATTGACTTTGTCAGAGATATTGTGATAGCTCTGTGTTTAGAGAAGCCCCATATTTCATTGCTATTAATCACGGTAGCGAGGACACAGACATTCACACCTGCAGCACTGCAGGCGCTTTGCACAGCTCCTCGTTTCTTTTTTCCAGTGAATAGGCAAAGGTTTCACATTGCATCATGCATGTGTGAGTGAGCACAGTAGCCTGCAGGTGAGGCCCTGCAGCTCTTAGAAGCAAAGAAAATATCTGAGAAATGAGACTCTGTTAAAACATGATTCATAATGGAAAAGTGAAAAGTGGAGGACAAGCAATATGTACACGTTTGCACTGAAATCCTATTAGTTTCAGACTTTAGAAAAGTTTGGAAGTGTAACATGACTTTAAAATAGAATACTCAAGGATAACTTCATCAAATGTCTGTATATCGAATCTGCACTTAACAATAAATGTCAGAAATACATAACATTTCTAAATTTGACAAATGGCACAGTAGTTTTTTCCTCCACTGAGAAAAGACTCAGGCTTGCTTTGATATAAATATTTGTTATCATAACTATCTATGAAGTGTAATTTGAAGTTTTTGCCTAATAATAAAGTTAGTTAATTATGCAGCCTTTAAATAATAATTACAATAAGTTAAGAAGCTTTACTACAATACCCCACTGCTATCAAATGTTGTGCATTGACATTGTTACTTAAGAAAAAGTAAGTATCATCAACAAAAGGTATTCAAAGTTAAATTGCCCAATGCAAAAATAATAAATTTAAAAAACACCCACAAAACGCAAAAGAATACTTCACATGTAAAATGTTTACATGTGGCAATTCATCATCTCTCAAAAGTCTAGTTGATTAATAGTCTAAGAGGTTCTGTATGACATTTTGGCTGGTTTGACTTATGAGGGACATTATATTTGAACAACTCTTGTATTTCTTATGCAAGAAATCCTAGTAAAAATAATAATATTTACTTTGGATGGAAGTATAAAGTGGCATAAAGAATACTCAAATGCAAGTCCCTAAAACCGGCCAAGAAGAATACTTGAGAGAACAAGTAACATTCCACCACTGATAATAAGACTAAATTGCTTCTCTATTCCAGGCTTTCTGTGTCCTTTACATATCTTCAGTCCAAGCTTACACGTGACAGGAGGTCAGCTATCCCGAGTATGCTGCCTTCTGCGTTTTGATGTTCCTTACAGATACGGTATGTGGACCAGGTACTCTGGGGTCTATTTTGAGGGGACTGTTGACACGTCTTTTAATGTGATTTATTTGTGGGATGACCTGCTCTGGATGACCTGGCACACAAATAACTTTACTAATGCAGCAGGAAAACACGAGGTTAACATTTTGACCAGCACACCAAGCTCAGGTTAAAGGGTCTTTCAAAAAAAATGTGAGGGCAAGCTAAATGTGGTGCTTGGCTTCTTTTTCTTAAATCCAAGTAACATACAAAAGTTTGCTGGAGCAAAAGTTGATAAATGATAGAAACTGTTAAATGTAATCATATGAATTTAAATGTTCTATATTTGTTCATCCTTTCCAGATGAAAGCTAATTTGATCTGACAGTGTCTTACTGAATCTTCCATTAACGTACCAAGAATTCCAATGTTTTGTCCCAAATAACACAAGAGAAAACCATTTTCTAAAATAGTTAACTTCATTTTGGTGCATGTTTGTTATTATTTTACTGTTTTACATTTGATTAGATTAGATGTGGTACATCTAGCTGGTAGAAATAAAGACAGTTTGATCAAATACGTATATATCTGATATACATTTATGGCACTGATTTTTTCCGTTGGCCCTTTTTCGTTTTCCTTCCTTGAGTGCTCAGACAATACACATGGCACCATTGTGAGGGATATTTCTCCTAGAGTACAGATTGATTTATAATCTAAGAAACAGAGCACCCTGCAAAGAATTCACATAGTAAGGAAAGCATTAACAGCTTTTGCTACCATATCTGGTCCGCTGTTCATACTCGCCTCGCACCCATCCTCTGGTGAGCTGCTGTGTGAAGTTGTGACTGATGAGAAGAGTGGACGTGGGTCTGTCATGAGAGCGCATTGTAAACGGGATAATGACTGCACCAGATGAGCCCCTGTCTTTTTTCTGTAAAGATGTTTTTAACACCAACCATATTGGCGTTTACACAGCTGGAATGGAGTGAACGTGTCAATGCTGACATGTCCAAAGATTTTGAGATGGCATGAGAAGTGAAAGCTGTAGATTCATTGGTGTTTCGTGACGAGCCAACGACATATTGTTCACATTTCAACTTTTTTGTTTTTGTGCCAGAGGGGCAACGTTATGGCGTCGGCAGTGGGGATGGGGAGACGGCCGATGGATGCGAAAGGCCTGGGACGATTCATCACGCTCTTCTTACTGGAATCTTCAAAGATAAGAAAACCATCTGCTGCAGCTATTCATCAACTATAAAATGGAGAGGCGTGAAACCCGGCCTGCTCATCACACTGGGACTGGATAGCTAACGGGTGTTGCAGGAGCGTGGAGATGCTTTGCTAATAGGAAGCAGGAATGGTTTAGGCCTTTCTGTCGATACCATGCGGCACGCTAAGTGGCATGATGCACGGCCTATAAGGAAGCGGGAGCGTAGTTGAGAGGGGAAAAGGTATCGCAAGACAGATGTGGAGTAAGAGAGAATACGCGTTCTCGGATCAGCAGAACCCTTCTTTTCTTGCCTTTAATGCAAGAACTACAGTAGGAACAATTGTAGTTATTTGAAACATGTTTTGAGGGTCTTTTTTTTTGCTCCTATTTCAAAAAGGGCTCTCTTCCTGGTCAAGAAAAAGTTAAGATTTCGGTGACTGGTCGAACATTTGAGCCATTGCAAGACAATTTTTTTTTTACAAACCTGTTAACTTTAAAACACAAATTGGCCCACAGACTAATGAACCGTATGTGAAGTCTAGATTTTACTTTGCGTATAAGCGACGGCACGATTTTTACTTTACGGTACAATATGTTTTTAAATATTTGTTCTAATATAGCCTACTGAGATTCAGGCAGTATTTGGGTTATCATGTTTGGTCCATCATTGTTGGCACACTATCAGCAGCACTCCTATCTTCTTCCTCTAATCTTTCTCTGTTTGGCATCAACCTTCTGTGAGGCTTATATTAGATAAGACCCTCCATCTGGAAGTTTGGCAACCAATCAAAATGAAAAATAAAACCCTGTGACCATGACACAAGATGGCCTACTATCATTGGTAAGCCAAACATTTAGGAAACATTTTGATTTGTTCAAAGTTGGAGGATGTGTTAACCTTGAACCTTAATGTGAGGACGGAACTTTTTGATTTGTTTTTGTAAACCTAGAAGTGAAAGACTTGCCTATTAGAATTATTATTTAGAATGATGTCTAAAAAGGGATTAGGTATAGTATGTTAAAGCTAAAGCCCACACCTTTTCAGTCTATACTTTTCTTTCATAGTAATCGATGAGCATGTATCTCACCCAGGTCATGAACTATAAACAGCTGTTAATGGAGGACGTGAAATCAAAATGATGTCTGAATACAGAATGCTCAACCGTGATGTGGCTGTAAGCGTTCAGCACTGCCACATGAAGCCCAGGTGTCCAAACATCACAGCCTGCCTTTTCTTCTCACAGTATTAAACACAAAAGTCTATATTCAAAATATGTGCCAACATTTACATTTCTCATCACCTTTTGAGCAAATCAGGATGTGCTGTGCCAAGTTCCTGTCAGGAGGTAAGGCCCCCAGCTCGGCCGCCCAACAGCAAGCGATCAGAGACAAACCATACCAGCTCTCTAACCTGTTCCATCACGAGGTGGGCGTGGTCAGAAGCGCTTGCCCTGTCTGTTATGCTTACAGTGTCAGCTCAAATGAAGGTATGCTTTGTTGAAAGTTGAGCCAAAATTGCAGTTAGTTTCCACGTCCTTTCAACAGGTGTTTACTTGTGTCTACATTACTCACATCCTCACCCTGATAAGACAAAGTTGAAGCCGTGGTTTGTTGGTTTTCAGCTTCTTCGACAGGCAGGGTGGGGAAGGGTGACTCTCTTGTGTATTTGGCTATGGTTGTTTTAATAGGCCTTGTCAATAGAATATTTCATAAAAGAAGCGATGGCCCGGAACAGTTTTTGTTCTGTGCAGGGCGAGGAATGTGCTTGTTTCACTCTTTGAAAGGTGACTTCTGTGTTGCACGGCTGCTGCGGCCAAACATCTTTTTGTCTGCCAGCACTCTTTGTTTCTTAGTGTGAATGCATTTGTACCAAGAAGGGATCTCATTCTCTCTTTTGTCTTTGCCTCTCCCTCTTTCACTCTCTTCAGTGTGTAAAGGGGCTTAAACACAGCATTTATTGGTGTATAGAATTTAATTATCACTGCGAGAATGATTGAACCCAGTGCCCTTTCTGTACTCAACCATGCATGTTTTACTCCGAAAAATTAACATTTAGAAAAAACAATTTTCTAGTGTTTCACATTGAAGTCTTCCAATTACTCGTTTTAACCCTGTGAAATATAAAATCACGAGACCTATACCTTTGACCTGTCACATTTCATGGTTGGTTTCACATAGGCCCAGTGTTTAGACATCCGCTCAGGGCTTTAATTAGCCGGCTAAATCAGAACGGTTGGCCAGTCTAAATTCAATTTGGTCTTCAAACACACTCAATGGCACCACAGGCCAGAGGTGGAAAATTCAATTTATTTGAAGTAACTGGATACCCATTTACTGCATGGTGGACCATATGGCCTCTCCCTTGGTGTGCGTTGTGTATGTTTACGAGCATTTAATTCAGCAACATTACATTATCTTAAGTGCGTTATTAACTGTGGAGAACTGGTAATTAGGCGAAGAGTTAACTGATGCCGCAAACTGAGTGTGTGTTTGTGTGTGTGTGTTTAACAGCCACTGGGAAAAGAGAAAAGGAAGAAAAAAATAGTTTTATTTTGAGAACTGATTGGACACAAACGTTTCCGGAACCACACAAATGACTGTAATTCAATAAAACAATTCACTGCATTTGCACTTGTACTTTAATAAAAAACGTTAATTGGTAAGCTTGCCTTATAAATATTCTCAAGGAGACATTCACAACACAAAACCTACTTTTGAAGCAGAACCACCCAGTAGGCTAATGAACCAAAGACTGACGTTCCATCCGAGAGGAGAATGCACCCCATATTAATCAAACCCTTTCTCTTTCACAAACCTGCTTCTCTCCCCACTCACAACACTGCGGAGGCCAACTCATTAGCGGAGGCTTTGGGGACGCTTGTATAGCTATGTGGAGTACAAAGAAAGAAAAGGCTGATCCCTCCTTTTTCTCTTTGCTCCCTTGCTCCTGACAAAGTAGGGCCTTGGTGAATAGCGGAGGAAAAAGCGGCGCTGAATGGAGCTGAAGGAGTGGGGCTCGCTCATGCAGAGAGCTCCCAGCCCCTCTATACCTGCCCTGGAGAAAAGAGTGGCCAGCTGCTGCTGCTGAGCCTTTTTCCCTAGCTTCAATAGAGACTTTGTGAAAAGAGCTTGGACAGGGTAGCTGAATACGGAGAGAGAAAGTGAGGAATGGAAGTTAGGGAGGGAAGGAAGGAAGGAAGGAAGAGAAAGGAGGGGGTTTGAAGGAGTAATTGGTAGGACAGAGGGTTCAGAGTTTGCATAAGCCCATCGTTATGCCCCCACTGTGCCCAGAGCTCTTGGGGTTGGTCTGTGGAGGAAAAGAAGAGCAGCTTGGTTTAATCAATCTTAATGGAAATTAACATGTTATAATGAAGCTGTTGGGGAAGTCCATATTGAGGCAGTTCAAAGGGGATATTGACTTTGGAGCTGGAGATGCCATCCAAATCAAGCTTAGCAAGGTTCAAGCTCAAACTGTAATTAAGTACTTTAAAGAGTTTTTAAATTCATGTCTATTACAGTACTAATAATATTCACGCAGTATCCCAATGCTTTTTTTCCTTAAGACTGTTTATAAGAAGTGGATGTAGTTGTTGGATGTCACCCTTTGGTTCGTGGACTGCTGTTTTGAAGACTTGAGTTCAGCACTTTGATTTTCCACACCTTGTTTTTTTCAACTAGAAGTGAGGGTGGAGCTTAGTACAAAGTTATCTGTAGGCGGCCAAATGGTTACAATTATCTTTCATTATCCAAAAACACACTGTGGAAGGCTTGCAGTTGACGAAATACGAAAACACAGAAAACACTATGGTGGTAGCTATACCTGTCAATCACAAGTTAGCCATGCCCTTCTTTATCGTCTAATTTACTCAAAATGTTTGCAAATTCGACATCATGTTGTATTGAAGAAGACTTGGAATTAGTGATTGATATCATGATGTTAACAATGTTAACTTAGGTTAAAAAACATAATGCAGTCATTTTCTCATAGACTTCTATACAATCTGACCTTTTTTTGCAACTTGTTGAGTTTCCCCTGGAGGCCAAAACAAAGAATGACATTTTAAGCCAATTCAACTTTTAACTCAGTTCTATCTCTGTGTTACTTATTCCTTCCTCGCCAATATCTGTCTCCCTCCTTTTACCCATGGGTTGCTGCTTCCCCTCCTTCCGTTGACTGTACCTCCTTTTCCTAATACAAGTTTCTTCACTGCTTTATTCGCTCTTTCCCCCCTGCCTGCCCCCCAGGCCTCTGCTGCTGCTAATAGGATAATGGCTGCCATGTTATGCACACTTAAGACCCACAGAGCAGCGCTGAGGGCTGTGTGCATGTGTCAGATTGAATGTGTGTGTGCTTGCCTTTTCCAACGAGCTGTGGGGAATGTGTTTACAAGTATATGAAATTATTTTCAAGGTTTGCACGAAGAAGGGATTTCTTCATAACCGCAAGAGTAAAAAAATAAGAAACGCACTTGCTGTTACATTCAGGATTCCACGGAGCATTTAACAACCACAGAGATAAAGGCATTATTAAAAGCCTTTTGTTCACTATGGCTGCTCAGCCTGGGGCTGGAGGCTTTAACTCATACTGTGTAATTGGGGAATTCCTATTCACTTGACTGTATAAACTGACTGAATAGTGGGGTTTTTTCTGTTTTAAAAAAATGTAATGTAATTGTTAGACCAAATTGTATGTCTTAGTTATTTGTAAAATTCAACCTAATTAAAAAAAAACAAACAACGTATAGGAATCCTTAAAATGTAGTATTACGTTGCATAACACATTTCACTTTTACAGGCTGAACTCTTTAAGAAATGAAGAGTGAAGTAGGTGAGATAGGGAATGATTTACAGTGTCCTGAAAATATACTCCATTTATCTGCATCTGTTTATTGGAAAAGGGTTAGACAGTAACAAAAGGGCCTTTTGCGCTTTCCTGAGTTTCGGCCAGATTTAAACTACCTAGCAGATGTTCAATGCTTCTGATGTACGGCCAGTTCCTTTGCAGCACAGGGGACCTCTCGGCCCCTCACAACTGGGTGTTGGAATCCTGCAAGCCCTGCATCCCCCTCCCGAAACACTGTCAAAGTTAAACAACAAGGCACATGTATGAGGGGAAAAGACTGAGGGAATGAGTCAATGAGCAAGCACTGGAGATAAAGTGGAGCGAAAGCAGAACAGAGGGTTTTTGATCCAGTTGGAAAAACTCCCTTTGGACCTTCATAACATTTTAGCATGCACCTCCGCTTTATTCTTTTGGATCTGGTACTGGAGGAATGCTGGAGTTCAAGAAATCAAACACACAGCGTACTGAACTTACATCAAGTACTTCACATGTAGAGCCAACAATGTACAAATGCATACACTTACAAACACACTTAATATAGGACTATGTGGATTAACAGGCTCTCTTATGCACACACACACACACACACACACACACACACACACACACACACACACACACACACACACACACACACACACACACACACACACACACACACACACACACACACACACACACACACACACACACACACACACACACATACACATACACACACACACACACACACACACACACACACACACACACACACACACACACACACACACACACACACACACACACACACACACACACACACGCACATACTGTATACACGCACGCACACATATGCACCTTTTGCTTGTTGCTGGACATGTCATATAGAGAACTCTTTAGAGCTAATCATAAAACTGTCATCCAAAAAACTAAAATGAGGATGGCCATACGTTTCAAATGAACATTCCTTAGCACCTTGACAAATTTGAAGTGCTCTGCAAAACACGTTTGCACAATCTAATTTGCCATGTGATAATTTAACATCTAGCATTACACAATATCTTGACGATGTCTTCCGTATGCAAACTCCTGAACTGACTCCTCTACTCACTGGTAGTATTTGGCGTGACATAAAAAAGCCACAAAACAACTATGAGTAAGAAGTATATTGGTGTTTTAGGTTGAACAATATATACTGTTTGTATGAACACAACAGATGCATAGATTTGTGGAGGAGAGGCATTGTTATCACTGTAATAACGTGATATGGACATTTGAGACACATGTTATAAGTTAAATTTTTTTCAACAGTTCAAGTCATTCAACAGGTTGCATATATTGCTCGTTAGCTCATTACGGTCGCTGACAGCAATGGATTGTCATTCACACTTCTCTGGACAGTTTCCATCTTGACTTAACGCCTGTAGATCAATTGAACCTTTTGCTCTCAAGACATGACGACGTGATTAGTTTTGCCGTTAAGGTGCTGCTACGTGTCAAACTTGCTTGATCTTCCCCATTCCAAGCACACACACACACACACACACACACACACACACACACACACACACACACACACACACACACACACACACACACACACACACACACACACACACACACACACACACACACACACACACACCAGCCCCGTCCTTATTTAGCGTGGGCACCTCAGGCAGTTAGAGGCCAGGAGCGTGAAGGTAGATGCACCGCAGTTCCGCATGTCTAACTCCAACCAGACACTCACAATTTGTCTCTCTCTGTCTTTTGCTTTCTATCCTCTGTTTCTTTAAATTAATCTCCTTGTATGTTTAGACTAATAGCAAAGGTACAAAATAGTTGCTAGGTACAATATAAACAACAATAATCGTCAACAAGCAACACTTTTCAGAATATATGCATATTGTACTTTTCATTTTCTGTTTTTGTAATATCAATAAAAACTTACCTGCCAAAAATGGGTAAAAACAATCAGTCTGAGGAGGGTTGAAACATTTCCACTTACCTGTTAACATCAAGCAGTAACAAACAAGTTTAAATATGAAGCAAATGCAGCAATGAGTTCAACTTGCATGCTTTTTAAAGGCTAGTAAAGGGCGACTCCACTGATTGCAAAAATAAGTCTATTTGTATAGAAGTCTGTGAGAAAATGATGCTACATCTAATTTCATTCATCACCTCATCAAAAGTTTACCAAATAATGGTGCCAAGTTAAATAGACGAGCAGCAGCAGGGTTAGTTTCAGGGCGATGGCTATCTTGTGATTGACAGGTCGCTAAAACATGGTGTTCCTGTTTTCTTTCTTCCAGTGCGTCTTCAGTTATTAAAAGTTAATTTAAACATTTTGGTCACCTTAAAATGGTGAACAAAATGTTTTTGATGGTGTCAAGTAAAATATTTGATTGATCATTAAGTATGCATAGCCAGACATTACATTGAACAAGCTATACTTTAAAGGTCCCCTATTATACTGTTTTTCATCAATATATTATCGGTCTCAGATATATACAAAGCATGTCACTGAAGTGCTAGAAATACCAAACAGATCATTGCAGCATCCCACAAACCCCTCTGTTTCAGCCCTGTTTCAAAAGTGCTGATTCTCTGTCTGTTACTTGCCAAAACATCGTTATGACATCATAAAGTGGCCAAAATCTGATCAGCTCATTTTCAGACAGGTTTTTATATAAATGGATCAGGACAAAAAGAGAGGGGGTATTTTTTCCTGAAACTTGCAACATTTCTTTACACAGAGGGGACACATGTTTATGTTTAAAAGACGTGACAAAGTGGATTTTGCATAATAGGTCCCCTTTAAGTATTGTAAAACTTAAATGTAGCTAGAACACATGCCGTGTGTTGTACTGGTTTCCCTTTATACCCTGGAGTAAATATTGCACCCCCCTATTGTATAATACACATTCAGACTCCATGCACAGAGAAGTCAGACTTCAGCCTCAGAATAATACATTTCTTGACACCTGCAAGCAGGGGCGCCGTAAGGGGGTGAAAAGTTAGGACGATTCTAAGGGATTCTGACTGACAGGGGCCCAAGCAATTTTAGAACATTAAGAAAAAAATCTTTAAGTAACCAATGTGATTATCTTTTCATGGGGCCCAAAATCCCTGGCGGCGCCCCTGCCTGCAAGAAGCCTCCAAGGCAAACACACCAAGTTGAATTAAAACATGACCATAACAGGAAATTTGCAGTTGAAATCAAACTCGGCGCTGAGGTGAGATGCGGAGCCCTGAAGTCTGGCAGTCATTTAGGGGAGAAGATTGATTGTCTTGGATTAAACACTCATCTCACATTTAATTTTGGACCTGTATTAGGGACTCCCCTACTTAAAATGTCATATTAGATGGATTAAATATGAATTATATTTCAAAAAAGATCTTTACTTGTGTCTTCTGTCTACTGTTTAAAAGTGTGATTTCAAACTGGAGGAACATAACTCTAGCTGCCTTTCAGGTTTTTATGGACATGCATGCGTGCACTATTGTGTTTCTTCACATGGCCTGGCCGTTATGTGTGTGTATGTCAACATGCATGAATGCACACATGCAGGCATGTGAATGAACATTTGTTCTGCGGGTTACTGACCCATTTGCAGGTGTGAATATGCCTGTGCGTGCCTGCAGACACGGACAGTATGCTGCAGTAAAGACACCATTTCCTTTCTCCCCCCCCCCCCCCCCCCCCGTCTCCATCAGTAGCTTTAGTCCTCTTCCCTCTCTTTTTGACAGTAGAACAGATGGGAAATGCCTGCCTGATTGGAAAGATTATTGAAGCCTCTGCCATCTGTTGAACAAAGATTTGAAGAAGATTGTTGGGAGATACATTCCCCTCTGCATGTGCTTTCTTAGATGTATATTGGCTCTGCAAACAAATAAATACGATGGGTACTGCTGCAGGGAATGAAAGCCGAAATTACCAAAATAAGTCTTGAGTCTATAGCCATGCTAGCCGCTCTAGTTGCATTTTTATGCCTTGGTCTTAAAACAAAGTTTGGACATAAAAAATGTGCCCTTAAATGACATTTTGTATTTCCAGTGGTGATCGCAAGCTCCACTGGGTCTAACAGGTGAAGCCAACTCCTATGGTTTCGAAAATAAGTCTGATTGTATCGAAGTCTATGAGAAAAGGACCCTTCTTTCTCACTGGATCTATTACCTCAAAAACATATCAACATTAAACGCTATTTCAAAGTCCTTTGAAATACTTGTTATTGATATTGTAAAATAGATCCCATTAGAATAAAATAGATGACAAGGCAGCTTATGCTTTTGGGTTTACCTTGAGATTGACATTGTTCTCATGCTGTCTTGACATTTTTTTCTTTTTACAAGGAGTTTAAAGTCCATGGAAGTAAATTATCATATTGTGTTTGTTCAGTTGTACTTCATTGACCGTGCCAATTGGAAAAATCATGGTGACTACGTCCACGTATATGCAAATGCAAGAAAAAACATCCTAAGCAAAACATCTAAAGATATTTTTCTAATATCCCTCCAACTGTTAAAACTAAATGATATATAATGTACTATAAACATTATTTAGTCTTGGGTCACAGTTTTTTCTCTATATTTCATTATATCTTAGGAAACTAAATATAATATTATAGGAAGATCAGTACAACATTTCAAAGCAATCCACTCAGTAGAGATATTTGAGTCTTGACCAAAGTGGTGGACCTGCCTTCTGATCATATAGTAATGCTAGCTAAAATTGATGATGCTGATTTTGAAATACCAGTGAGAGGAAATAAGTCCATTAAGCCACACAGAAGATAGCTTCACAGGAATTTATGAGAAATGCTAGCTTTTAGTGTTCCTTTAAACTGTGAGAGTTATTTCTCATAGTGCCAGTTTGTCATCGTATTTCCACAGAGTATAATGAAAACTGCATCCAGTGAAAGTTATATGGGCTCATGTGGAAGACAATGTCGGATGGGAGTCTGTGTGTCTGTGCCAAACTTACCTCTTCGATCCATTTCTTCTTTGGAAGATTATCAATCACTGTGTGGTCTTCTCTACTTATTGCAGGTCAGGCTCAGCAGAACATAAATCTGCTCATCCTGCTCTGTGCACACATTTCATATCATTTCACCAGATTCTCATTTGATCTGTTCCCCAATTGGACACCTGGTGGGATAAAAGGATGTAAATAGTATCAAGAACTGGCTTTAATCACCTTTTACTATCTGAGCTTAAACGCAAGAAACTACTTATCATTCAACAGATTTTACAGCCATCTTAACCTCGTCAATAAAGTCTCTGAATCATATGACATAGAGATGCCTGACGTTTCAAACACCTCGAATGAAGCAGAGGATTAATAATGTATCGGAATGTGGAAATGCAATGCAGTGTTCGTCATAGTAGAAACATGTGATCTGCACCTGGGGATGGTTGCTTACTCAATCTTCACACCTGCATGCCCTGGACTTGTTTGGATTGTGTATATCGTTTGTCTGCTTGACAACAAGAGAAAGAGACAAAGAGCCACAGGAAAATAACCACAAAGGGATATTACTTTTGAGGAAACAGACAATAAAAGAGATGAAACCAAGACAAACAGAAACTATATATGACGGCGGAGGCTCCAGGCGGCCTTATTCTCCCATGCTGTTTCTGGGAGAAGGTCTAAAGTTTCTGTTAGTGTTCAAGATGTTTTTCAGGGCCTTGCTCGGTCCGAGACCTTTTTTTATTTTCCTTTTCAATCACCTAACAACACTCAACCTGCAAAGCATTACATCTACATTAAGTTCTCTTCTCACACTATCTGGTTTACAGGCCCATGAGTCAGAACAAGGACTGTTGAAGTAGATACATCTTTACTGTTTTTCTTTTGTGTTTGCCCCTCATTATTTAGACACTACTCTGTCAAGGTGAGATTTTTCTAATCGTTGGAACGGTTTTGTTTGTACAACACAGCCTCTGATATGTTTGGTATTACATGCTTGTAGCGGGTGAGATAAACTGACGCTCTGAAGTAGTCCTATGCATTCTGAACACTGGCGTTCATTCACAAGGCTCAGCTGCCCCGCGATGCACAGACAGATGGGAAATAAGCCATCATTACTTACTATTGCTCATTTATCTTTAAATGGCTACATTTAAATGTAATTATCTCTATTGCAGAGCCCATCAAGACGGGACGAAATAGGACATCTGTGTGTGTGTGTGTGTGTGTGTGTGTGTGTGTGTGTGTGTGTGTGTGTGTGTGTGTGTGTGTGTGTGTGTGTGTGTGTGTGTGTGTGTGTGTGTGTGTGTGTGTGTGTGTGTGTGTGTGTGTGTGTGTGTGTGTGTGTGTGTGTGTGTGTGTGTGTGTGTGTGTGTTCGCTTGCATATGTGCTGCCGAGCCCGGGGACTTCTGGAAAATTGAGATGATGACGTTCCATGTATTTTCCTTGGTCGGAAATTGCTATATATTTCACCCTCACTCTCACTAAAACACACACACAACAGATGTTTTCGTGTGTACCGCCTTGTTTTTACAGCTTTGAAATAGTCACGGCCCCTTCTGATAATTCATCTAATGTGCTGCTGTCGTGTTCTGCTTCGAACCGTAACTTCATGCTTGTTAGAGGACTGGTCCGCTGTCTGGAAGAACCGGCTATGTTGAGTTAACCATTACGGCATCCTTTATGGTTACTTTTAATATTTATCTCAGTTGATCATTAAGATCTTATTAAAAGAAACAGTTGTACAATGTCCACATCAAATAAGGTCTGGCAAGGTAATGTAAAGAGCTTGACAGTTCTTTATTGATCTTCTTGTGTTTGCTGAAAACAGTTACCTGTTGCTTCTGGATATGAGGTTGATGAAAGCAGTGAGATTGAACCAAAACAGTAAAGTTGCGGGCTCTAAACACAAAACAGAGGTGAAAATCACTAAAATCTTCTCAACTTAAGGACACTTCAGGTTGTAATACTATGTGGCTTTGTCAACACGTACAACCCCTAATATATAACAAAATCTTGGCTAGTGTACTTTTAAAGTTTTACATTTAAAGTAAACTGCTGGTCAACAGGATCTTGTGAGCCCCAGTTTACATTAAACTATTCAAACAAAATCCCAACTGCACATAAATGAAGGCCACCATTTGAAATTAGCTTTAAATTACTTGGGGCCAACAAGCAATCAGGCCTCATTGTGAAGATATGGAAGTAACCCAAGAGCTGTATAAATGAGCTGTGCAGCTTCTATAGAAAATGCTCCACTGGCCACACAGTTTGTACAATAGACTGAAGGGAGGAGGCATGTGTGCATGAACACGTTCAATGTGATGATTAGGCTGGGTCTATACAAAACACCCAGCTGGAGGGTGGCTACCAGTCCGGAGGCACTTGTAGCACAGGTGCAGCTCTGGTGTCTCCCCCGACTGAAAAAAACAACATCGACCGTGTGACATTCAAACAAAAACAAACACTGAGCTGTGCACCGATGGTGGCCTTGGTTTTTCTTTCAACTTTTTTTTTCTCCCTCACCCTGCTTCAGCATTTTTTGGGGCAGCCTCCCCTCACAAAGCTACAAAGCAAACAGAGTAGTGTGAACACACAGGGGTGGACTGAGGGTAAACACGGGTTGTTGTGACGTGTGTGCTGAGTGAGTGAGGGTCCGTGTGTGGTGGACATTCCTCATATTGAGCCTCTGGTGCTATTTTTTTTCTTGCCGGGTGAGATGTTTTGAGAAGCCTGGTCCCCCACCCAGGGCTCACCTGTTTGGCCATGACAACCAAACAAATGGCTTCCATCCCTGCTCACTGTGACCTCTGACCCCTGGGCTTTGAGTTGCCCTGCAGAGAGGGGCCTTCCTGGTTCAATAACATATTTTCCCCCGGAGCAGCTAAAGCGCTTAACTGTTTAACACCTGTGGCTCCATCCATTGAGCTCCAACACATCTGCTCATATCTTCCACATATCCTCACGCAATGTGAAGTCGTTTGTCATGCTTGTTCTTTGGACACCTAAATGCAGCGACAACTTGTTAAAAAAATGTGTGGGATTGACTGACAAAGCCACATGACAGATATATGTCTTGTAACCTTGTTTTAAAGATTCAATATCTATTTATTGAAATCTCAAGCATGATGCCAAATGACAAAAACAAAATACATCAGCAGTAAAATACATTAAGGTTTCAGATTCATTATTTTGACAAATTAATATGACAAGGTTGCATTGGTGTAAATCAAATGGCCTGGATATAAAATGACAGCACATTAAATCACACTGTGTTATATTATAATCAACATCAAACCAACACTCCAATATTTAACTAGTTTGTAACATCTAATTCAAACCGTGAATCTTTTATGCAGAATTTTTTCATTGCAGTATCTTACATGGATTGTTTTTGGATACACTTTGACAATGCTACAAAAGTTGTGAAATGTGTTTGTTTGATGTTTTAATGTTTTTTTACAGTCCCCAATTTACCTAAATTCATCAAGATTTTTCCGCTTTTGGATTATTTTATCATTGTGGAGGCATGTGAGAAAAAAGCTTGACCACAGGATGAGTTCCTGTTTTTTGAATGCTCATTTTGGGGATGAAGTATTCCATGAGTGTGTGAACAGAGCAGTTTTGGCTGATGGAACTTCAAAAGAAATACCAAACTTAGAGAGCTGATCAAAGGTATTGCAGCTAGACAGGTCTGAGGTTTATTGAGGTAGGTTGTGTTGGTGAACATGAGACATCTGGACAAAGTATACTGCATCCTCCAATTCTTTATTTTCCTGGCCCTCCACCAATTGTGTCATTGTGGCACATCCACCTCCGATGTGCACGCCTCTCCTCTTGTTAAACAGCCGAAACTCATCAGCTTCTAACCGGGAGGAAATTACCCCACACTCACGCATGAGTGCACTCAATCTGAGGCCAATATTCACTCACCTACTGCATGACAAACAATCCCTGTCGTACTTCACGAATAAAATAAATAATCCATTTTGTAATTTACAAAGGAAACTTCTTACGAGCAGACTTGAGACACACAACCACACGCTCTGTCTAAGGTCACACACGCAAGTGTATCAATATTCTCTCCATGCCCTGACTCCCCCTGTGTGTTTTTTGTAATGTTTGATATGCAGATTTATGAGCCGCAGCACCTCAAAATGTTGCTGCCTGACTCATTCTTGGAAACCTTGAGGAAAACTGTTTTCCTTCACACCTAGGTGATGTGGTATAACCCCCAGGAAGGACCGCACAAGCTCTATGTACACTAGTATAACACATACTCTATCATATAACCGCAAGCAGATACTAAGAAACACAGAATGAATGCGGTTTGGTAACCATTTTATTATGTGCAAACAGTCATTGTCTAAGAGGCGTAGAACATTTGTAGAATTCCCGTTCAGATTGAGAAACTTTATCCTAAACAGTTAGGCCCTGTGAGTGAGCTCTGCAGCATACCACCAGGAACACGTAATTGCTCATATCAAGCTGATACAGATGCACAGAACTGCTGCAATCCAAGACTTTTCTGCCAAGAGCTCCGGCAAACAACAGCAGCACCTGCCTGAAATCTGGGAGTGAGTGGAGCGTAATGCCTTGGCTTCAGTGAGGGGGATGTGTATTTCAGTGTGTGTGTGTGTGTGTGTGTGTGTGTGTGTGTGTGTGTGTGTGTGTGTGTGTGTGTGTGTGTGTGTGTGTGTGTGTGTGTGTGTGTGTGTGTGTGTGTGTGTGTGTGTGTGTGTGTGTGTGTGTGTGTGTGTGTGTGTGTGTGTGTGTGTGTGTGTGTGTGAGTTTGGATGTTCCTTCAGGACTGATCATGATGAAGCAGGACTTGCATTAGGTCATCAGTTCTGCTGGCGTCTCTGCAGCTGCTGGGCTTGACTGGTGGAGACATGTCCACATATGGAGGTTCTTGCTGCAGACAAAATATTTAATATGAACCGCACTTTGCTCTGAATTGGAACCAGAGATGTGACTTTCTGGTTCAGAATTTTTGAGGTTTGTTTTGCTCTCAATAATCTTTTTAACCACCGGCTATCAGTCTAACAATCGTTTGGCCTATGAATAAAATAACCATTCGTGGGTTTTCGTTTTCAGGTCATTATTTACAGACTGGTTAGCAAGTTCAGATGCAAGGATGGCGTTGAATTTGAGAGATGATGTCCAACACTAAAATTGTTTCACTAGTAGTCTGTTTACCAACTCATTTTTAGCTAGCAGAAAGCAAAACCTTTTCCAACAATACCCAACGGCTTCCAAGATGCATTTCGGCCAATATGTTATGTCTCTTTAGTTCTTCACACGATAACCAACTCACACACATTGGTCAACACTTCTCTGACAAGAAAAAGCAAGCAATTGTATTTCCTTTAATGTATTACCTTGAGAGAGTTTGAGAAAAATGTGAGATTAACAGCATTGTAATGTCAAGTGTTGATGCAGTGAGTTCTTTTTTCAGTCAGGCTATACAATTGAACCAGGAAACACACTGGCTCATCATCGGTACGTCTGCTCAACGACCCATAATCCATATGCTCACAGCTCATTAAACAAAGCAACAACCACTCACAAACTCCTTTGTATCCCCACTTCCACACACAGTCAAACAGCGCCAGTGCCATTGCTATTCCACAGAAGCTGTTGGGTGCGAATCTGTGCTGTGTTTAGCAAAGACTGATTGTGTATTTTGAGAGTGTATTGGGAGTACAGCAAGTCAATAAATATTTGATGACAGTGCCACCTCTCCTCAGCTCCCAAGCAGATGATCTCCTGACCTTCAGACACCCAGGGCCAGATGAATTATTAAGAGCAGAGCTGTCAGTCACGAGCGCCGGGCCAGGTCCAGGTGGAATAGAGAGGCAGGGCTATCTGTGATCACATCTCGCTCAGATGTCAATCTCTAGACCGCCACCTGCTGATTGGACACTTTGACCGAGAGGGAAAAGAGTTTCTGAGAGCTCAGCAGAATTATCTTTGTGATAAACTCACAATGTAAAGCTGATTAAGTATGGATAGATGGATTAAAGAGTGACCAATGTATGTTAAAAATAGAAAGTGTCTTTTTCATCTTTTCGTATGATGATAGATGTATAAGAACTGACATCCGAGATGAATGGGATTCTTTCATCCTTTAGGAATGTATACTGCATCTCATGGAAATCTTTTGATATGCCAAATGTCTTGATTGTCTTCTGAGAGACTTCTGTTTTTCATTATCCTCTTATTTCCTGCTTAGATATTTGCTATTGCATAAATGTCTGATGTAAATTATTGTCTAGTGTTTTGCACATGGTGCAGAGTTCCTGGGAGGGACAGCAGACTATTGAACTGATTGTGAACTGCTAAGCTTTGTTTGGGTGGAGCCCTCCAGTTTCACCACTCAGCTGTTAGGAGCCGCTGTGTTTGTGCTAGCCCATATGGATTAATCAATTAGTGTGTGCTGGCAAACGCCACTTTTGCTGAGAATGTTATTTTGTTTCCGCTTTCAGTTTATCTGTGTGTTTATCATGTATGCGTATCAGTCTGTGAGGACTTGTGTGTATCCGTCAGCTTTTCCCGAGGCCTGTGGTCCAGGAGGCTGCCTCAGCCCGGAGTAACCTTCTCTCACATGAAGGTGTCGCATATGATCCATCCTCAGGCCTCTCCCTAACATCACCCGATCCCTCATCCAACACTCCAGCCTGATCCCTTCCATCCCTCTGTATTCCCTTTCTGCACTCCAACCACCACCTTCCCGCCACCCCTTCCCTTTTCCCTGCACTGGACATTTAGTTGCCACCCCACCCTACTCTCTGCTCCACGTCTCCCAGCCCCAGCAACAGCTGGGCTCAACTTGCAGCTGATCTGCACTTTTGCTTTGTTTGGCTGTGCCTCCATGCTGTAGCTGGGTGACTGGGGACCGGGGCCAGCTTCTCCGTCCAGAGAAAGTTGTATCTCACACTGAGACCTGACATAAGCTTAGGGGCTAATCTCAATAGAATTGTTTAGCACAAATATAAAATAGTTTTTAAGGATGTGTTGATTAGCAGGACAAACGCATGCGCTGCAACCCTGACTTAACCCAGAGGGGCTGCATGGGAGAACGCATTCATTCTGACCGAACATCAAAAGGACTCTACCCTGCCAACTTCTTGACAAGCACATTTGGGAATATATGTCAGTAACAGACGACTCAAAAAGAATCAGACCAGAAACAAGAGAATTGTTTATGAATTACGAGCGATGTGACCATGTCTGACATGTCAAGCGTCCTGCACCCTCTACCCAAGTGCCACCCGTCACGTAAACTAAACAGAGAATATCCAGAAACGCTTCTGACATGGACAAACTATGTGGGCAACGAATGTTAAAAAGGGAAGCTCCTGAGTTCATATGTGAATAACACTGATGCTCTTTTATCAATTTGTTACGATTGCTCAATTCTCAGAAATATGTGTCATAAAAGAGGAAAGTATATCCCGATCAAGTGAATTACTTTATTGATCTTTCTGAGTACTAACTGCACATTCAAACAAACCTCGCATGCATTTCAGAGTAAAAACATGCCTCCTTGAATGCATCTAATAAACCACATCTCTACCTTAAACTTACTATCTTGTCTTTCTGGCCAGCTTCAGTGCTGTTGAATGCAGGGTATCAACCACGATAAGCAGGGACAACAGCAGGGCATCTCATTTTCTCAGTGAGTTAAATGCTGGCAGGTCCACTTAATCAGATCTCCCGGGGGGACTGATTGGTTTAATGGTGCTTGTGAGTGACAGGTGACATTGTCGTTTTTCAAAGGCATGTCCCTGTGAGAAGAAATGGGTTGGCATGGCTGATACATGGCAGATTGCCTCTAGCTGTCATTGTGTGTTTTAAAAAAAAAAAGGCTAAAGATGTTCCCCTTCTTTGATCTGACAAACTACATTAGAGTGAAATGGACTGAGCCTTATGGATTGGACTTCAGAAGAAGCAGATTGATATGACAATCACAAAATGAACGGTGGAAATGAATAGTGGATTTTTTTGCTACTTGTGGTTTAGCATTCATGCTACGAGAAGGTTGAAGGAAGGGTATCGTATTAATGTGATGTGTCCTTCAAGGAAGCTCTCCTGCATCCTTCAAATGTGCACTTTTATTTGCATGAAACCTCAGACATTCACTTAAGCATGCACACTTGTTTGCAATGTTTAGAAATAATGTTCTTGTTGTTTGAGAGTGATTATCCTAGCATCAGCCTTATTGTTCCCAGCGGACACAGGTTTTGTGTTTATTTCAAACACGCTGGCTCGACTGCCGTCTCTGCTATCTCAGATATGGGCGTCAGGGGAGACATTCTGCTCAGGGCTTGGATTCTTATGGATTTACTAAGTGAAAAGACAGGCCCTGCCAGGATTACTCCTCCACTTTACTGCAATGGCTTTTCCAGTGACTGGACACTAGCATACAGTAAAGCTCTTTCATAGGCTGTTTGTAAGCTTTTTGTTGGACAAAGCCTCCACAAAAGATCAAGCTCAACACTGGTCTGTCTGCTTTCTAGATCTCTTGTATCTGGCAGGGGAAGACATATTTCATGTAACTTGCTATCAGCTGGGACCACAGAATGATTTGTCAGTGTCTGATGTCTCGAGCGATGCATTGCTTTATACACAAGGTCGGCAAAAAAATAATCCGCCTTATCATTTCACGTCCATCAACGCTCAGCCGCTGTAATATAATCAAGTTAAAAACACAGGTGCTGAATATGACTGATAGTCATATTCCGGAATGTGTCCACTTTCATAACCCGTGAAGAAGACTTATGGCTGGTATCAGTCTCTTTGGCAAATGATCACCCCTACTATATCTTGCTTGATTTTCAAATTCATATTTCTCACTTTCTTGACGTCTCGTTAACACGTATCCCTAACCATCACTTTTCACCTTTACCATTTCTCATTTTCTCCAGTTGCTTTTCTATTCTCCCTTTCCCTCCTCTGTGTCTGTCCCTCTGCTTCCTCTCTCTATTGCTGTGGCTCCTCATCATTTCGCTCCACGTGTTTGCTGGTGTGTGTCTCGCAGTCGCACCTGTGGGGTTTCAGATTCCTGCCTGTGCATGGAGAAACACTTATTTCACAATTAAACCGAGCTCAACCTATTAGCACAAAGCCTGAGGGCACAGCTAAGGAGAGGCGGTGACAAATTGCCATTTAAATGGAGGAGGCCTTATTATGAGTGTATTCAGTGTTTGTTTATCTGTGACAATGCCATGTCTTTTTATGCTGCTGCAACACAAACACTTCCCTAATTGTGATCAATAAAGTTCTGTCTTATCTTATCTTATCTAGGGACAAGGAGTTTCAGCCTTCTCTCCAATTACTGAGTAAATTCTCCTTACACTGGTTACAATTATTCTTCAACTTCAAAGGGCAGGATAATAAGACTCTCCCCCCTTGAACATTGATATCCACTCATTTCATCACCCAATATCTAACTCCTGATAAATCAGTAATGTCTCTGTTCCGAAGGCCCTATATTTCCTATCAGGATAGTCATGAGAATACCAGAGTTACAGAAGACGATCCAAGGAACATACTTCATCTTGTATTTCCGTGGGAGGCTCTAGGAGAGAAACAGAGACGAGGAGAGAGATTGTGAAAAAGAGTTTGGCGGCTGTGATGTTGAACTTTTCCCCAGTTCCACCTGGCTGCGGCGCAGGGCTTTTCAGCCACGACGGGCCCCTGGGATCTGGTGCTCAGCGGAGCGGACCACGGATATGGGCTGTGATCCTGGGTGTGTATGTGTGTGTGTGTTTATATGTGTGTCTAGAGGGACAGCTGTCCAGCTCATCTTCCCCCCTTGCGGCCTGCTACATTTATAATTAACCCAGATGACCAGGTGGCTATGTCCCTCTGTCCCTGCCAAGGCATGCTTCGTTCTGACCTCTGAACTTCTATCAGACATTCCTCGGCTCATATTAACTGCTCATGTACTGCTTGGTTGACTAGACATCTCTGCCCTGTTTTGCAACAGTACAGTGGATACTTAATGAAAAAGTATACAAGATAGAGTCAGGGCATCAGTTTGCTTCAAAATAGTGCTTGTAGTCAATCTGAAACCCTGGCTTCCCAAAAAGTTTAACTTGAGTAGGAGGCTCCCTGAAATCCGTTGTCAGGTCAAGGCAATAGCAAGTTATATTGCCACCTGCTACTCTCATTCCTATTCCCTCTGTGATGACAACTCGTGCAATGGTGCTCAATCAGTGGAGAATGCATTGTATTTGCACCATTGTGATAAGATTGTTGTTTCAATCCTTTTTTCCAGCTTTGACCAGGGAGGACCACTCTCAAAAGCCCAGATAAGATGGACATAGGCTGTATGGGTCCGGTGATCTGCCTGCGGGCTAACCTTCGACTTCTCTAGCATTCATGCTTCTATCCCAGCCATCCCTAACTCATCGCCCTATCCCCCTTCATGTCATAGCCATGGTAACATTAAAGACTTTTCCAGATGTGTCTGGACATTTGGCTTACAAAAACAAACTGTGCAAAAGCTCCATGCAACCTTTCCTCCACAAATGTGTTCTTACAGCCAATGGAGCTGCCCACCAGTGTTCGGTCCAGAATAGGTTGAAGCTCACACATTCTCTGTGCCCTTCTTTCGTCGCCCTCATAATGGTACAAGGGGGGGCTGAGGGCAGGACAGGGACCCAAGGTTAGCGAACAAGGCGTATCCAGTTTCTGTTGTGTAACAGCAATACCTCCAAGCTTCCTGTGCACATGTTCTGTGTAATGCTCATGTCCTGGTGATTGGGTGGGCCATTAGAGGACATGAGGCAAGTGAAACTCTACCTGATTCATACTTCCTCCCACTGCTGCTGCTGCAAGTTGGAGCTGGACTTCAAAGTTGTCTAACAAGTGCAAGGAGATGAAGAGTTGATTGCCCTTCAAACACTACTTCTTTGTTTGACCAGGGAATTAAAGCTGACTTGGACATTTCTCATTTTCAGTCTTGCATTATTTCATATTGAACTCTATTCTGAGGTCATTCCGTTGGCACCTTGCTTAAAAACACACAGGCATGATGCAGCAGAATGTGACCCTGTGTCCTGACACCTCTCTTTTTCCCTTCCAACACCTCCTCTGGGCTCCCTCCCCTTCCCCTCTCTCTAAAGGGCAGGGCCGTGGCACACTAATCTCCCCATACCCGCTCTACCCTTCTGACTGCCCCACCCTGACCCCACCTCGCCTCACTGTGTTTGCTTTGGCACTTCACGGGACATCCGTCACAGCACCTGCCACTGCGGCCCGCAGCCTGCCTTCACCCATACTCCCTCAAGCGTGCTAAAGGGTGAGCCACGTGTCCCCAGCACCCTCTAAATGGGTGACAATACCACTGTCCTCGCCCGTCCGGATTAAGCACCGGTACAATCTGCTCCAAGGGGCGGGAGTGAGTCAGGCGTGAAAAGGGGAAAAACCGGTGTATGTTGTTTTTAGCCCCCCCCCCCATTCAAAAATATTTCTCTCTGTCCCAGCAAAGCAACACTGGGGGGAAGGTGAAGAAGACCAGGGGTTTTAGTCAAGGCTAAAATAGATTTAGCTTTTGTGACATTTGTGACTATTACGTATGAATTTCCATGGCTAGATTCAATGCTGAATGATACAACATATCAGGATTAGGACCAAACAACATATCAATTACTGAACATCATCCACCTAACACATAGGGTGGTCTACTTAAAAAATTGTCTTTCTATTGAATGGACGAGGTAAAAGAAGGCCTTTAGGGGCCTCTGTTGCTTTGTCCCTTTGTTGAAAGTAATCTAAAACAAGGGTTGAACCCAGCACAGAGACTAGTCAAAATTACTGGCACCTCTTGACACCTGCATCAAGGCCTCTTTGTGTAGGTATCCATATGTGCAGCGTAGTGGCCTTGCATCGGCCACAACTAGGCCAGACTGAAAAGGAGAGAAGCTGCTTTTGTCCTCATGGGTCTGTAATGGACTGATAGCATCGTGCTGAACTCCCTCCTTCCCCACCTGTTTCCCTTCCTCTCTTTATCCGGCTGTTAAAGGCCCCATTTAGGGCTGCTGATACTCTCAACCTTTGGCTATCAGCGACGGAGGGCCAGTGAGAGGTGCAGATTGTGTGCTGCGATAGATCAGGTAAGGGAGTGGGGAGAATACACAGTAAACCCTTGTTGAGTGAACACTGTCTTTAACTAGTGTTTCACATTCTGTAATATTATATGGTAGGCATTTATTCTCAAAGATACTAGCTCATAAATAAAGCTTTAAGAGGACACAATTGATGTCACTGTGGAGGCGATATCTGAAGGTTGGGCCAAACTGAAAACAAGATCCTTTTCAATTTGTTGATGTGTATCAGCGATGATGGCTTTGCAATCCTTTTGGACTTCATAATATCATCGCCTTAGTAGCTCCCGCCTCTTACACCAACCGGGAAGGGGATGACAGGTGCCAGCATCAGACGTCCGTGGGGGTGATTAGGTCCCCCGACCAGTGTGACAGCCAACGTCATATCAGGACTCTTTCACTGTGTGAGAAGACCTCTGTCCTCGCAACTCAGAATGAAAGAGACCATTTTTTTCTCCCCTCACCGGGCCATCTGACAATCCAATCAACCAGGCCAGCAGTAACATAATATCCCTCTTCTGATAGGGGCTCTCTCCCACTCTCCTTGCTTTTCTTCTCTGTCTTTTCCCTCCTTGTTGTTGTGGCAGGGATCTGCAGAGAGGGGCGAAGGTTGGCAGGGCAGGTGTCTGATTTTCATTAGAATTGCAAATAGGAGTGAGTGGATGCCCGATCAGATAAGAAGGAGAGGCGAGAACAATGGGGGAGAGGAGAGGGGAGAGAAGAATAGACAGGAGGAGAGGAGACGGCAGTGTTTGGGTCTGACTGTGCTTCCTTTGATCCCTGTGGGGTACAGCCAAGGCTCATCTAACTCCCCACCGCACCCAGGAGACCGACTCCTTACCTCACCTCATCCTTCCTACTTCCCTCCGATCATCCACTGGAGTCCCATAGGTCGGAGCAAAGGGCTGCCGAAACACCAACATGGTTAGAAAAAGATCTTCAAAATCTTGCTGGGTTAATCAGATATTCATGATTACAAGTCCAGTGATTTCACACCTCATCACGGCTCTTTCCAATCTCTCTCAATCTTGCTCATATGTCAGAGGCAGAATTAATAGGTGAACATCGTACTTTATTACATTAGCAATGAAGAAAATCAAAAATGAAGAAAAATTGTCTTATTAACAGATATAACTTTCCGGATATGAACCATTGTATAAGTATCTGCCACACGCACGCACGCGCACGCACGCACGCACGCACACACACACACACACACACACACACACACACACACACACACACACACACACACACACACACACACACACACACACACACACTTCCACCCACACAGGAACAGACCCAGACCAGCTGTGCACTAAAGCTGTCAAACCCAACAGCTGGACTTAACAATTCTCCCCTCTCAGTGAAATATCACACCACATTTCTGGAACAAACACAAATTAACAAAAACAAATTTACTCAGCATGTCTGAAAACGAAGTTTTAGAGGGCCAAGCAATTTTCAAGGATGCGTGAAATCACTATGTTCGGGCAATGTTTCGCATGATTCAAGAAAATTCCGTAATTACCCGGTTTTTAATCTCATTGATTTTTGTTTGAGGCTTTTTCATTGACACACCTTGCAGTCCCCATCGTCAGCAATCCACACACTCCCTGCGGGGGAAGTGTTGAAAATCATCAATTCCTCCGGGCTTGTTGCCGTGGTGAAGGCTTGCAGCGACAAGGTCTGTTGGTTGTGTTTGTGAAAGGACAGGACGGGCCGGAACGAAGGAACAGCTATGTCAATACCGCCAAAATGGGAAAAACAAACATTTCTGGGTGAAGTGTTGGTTCAGTTATTTCCCCCCTGAATAGCTTTCCCTCCGTACATTTCCCCCCAGTGTGCAGACAGTACTCAGATAAAACCATATTCCTGCAAATGTTTCAATTTTTCCTATTAATTCCTGCAAAAACTGCACATTAAACATCTTCTGTCTTGCTTTCCATCCACAGCGGTTGTTTTGACAGACAGGGATATGAAGGAGTTAGAAGAAGCTTGGTGAGTATCAGTCTCCTCATGAGGCACTGTTGGCCTGCGTGGGCGATCTGGCTCCGTCTTAAATGCTGCTCTGTTCGGGATCAAGTTTGCAGTTCTGGTTGGTTTAATAAAGCGGATTCCCCCCCCCCCCAGATGGACGTGGCTCTGGAGCACCTGGCCTGCTCCCAGTGGCTCTGTTCTCACGACACTGTACCGCGCTGCAGCACCTGTTGCTCGGACCTCTGGCAGCAGATGTTCCAGCTACATTCCATCACCAAAAGCATGACTATTGATTTTGAGGAAATCCCTGCCAGAATCCATCATCTTGTTTGCTTTGAATTTCGAAATCTGCTCCGATTTGTCCTGCTCTTGAATTGGCTGGAAGCGGACATACTTTTTTCGCGAGGTGGAATCTCTTGATATGTCATAAGTACTTTAAGGGAAACGGATTGATGGGTTAAGACAGACACCAAGGAACATGTGCATTTAAACCATAGACTGATTTAAACACACTACAAACTCTTTTTTTCTTCCCCCTGCTCTGTAATCTGTCACTTTCATACAAATCAGCAATTTTCTGGTATCGGATGCATGCCCCGTGACATGAATCATAAACGATATTAATACGGACATTAACCAGGAATAGGTGGTGTTTTTCCTGCCACTGTGTTGACAGTAAATGGGCTCAGCTCAGATATGGATCTCAGAGCTTGTTAGCTCACGGATACGAGTGTCCAAACGAAGCAGATCCGACAAGTGGCTGACTTATGGAGCAAATGGGATGTACAGCGCATGGTTATCTTGTCACAAGCAGAGGTAACTGACAGGGAGAAAGAAAGAGAGAGGGGAAGTGGGAGGAAAAGACAGAATGACAGAATGAGTGAAAAGAGTAAAGAGGCCTTGTGACAGAGCTGCTGACATATTCGCGGGTGAGGTGGGAAAGTGAGTAAGTGGCAGAAACAACCCAAAGAAATTAGAGTTGGTGCAGAGAAAGAAGAAGAAAAAAAGGAGGGAAAAACTTGAAGCTTTTGAAAGCTTGAAAAACTCTGAGGCCCCCATTAACAAACACACACACACACACACACACACACACACACACACACACACACACACACACACACACACACACACACACACACACACACACACACACACACACACACACACACACACACACACACACACACACACACACACACACACACACACACACACACACACACACACACACACACACACACACACACACACACACACACACACAACCCACCCCTGCCTTCAACTCCCTCTCCTTGCCATTATCCCCAATGGCCAAAACATGGCTCTTTTAGAGAAGAGCCTGTGCAGCTGCAAGCTTTAAAGTACTAACAGACAATTACAGGCCCTGGTTGCCTTGGCAATATGTTGCTTTCTTCCAAGCCCTGCTACTTACCACAATGTCCAATAATGTGAACAAAGCCAAGGAAAGGCCAAACAATAGACCTTTGACCGTTGCCTTTCTCTGTCCCCCTTTTCCAAAAAATGATGCATTCTCGCTCAATGCCTTCAAACGTCCCAGTTACAAAAACATTATTGAATGTTCTGTGCGTTTTAGACCCGGGGATTCAGCGGTTCAAGGGGACTCCTCAAGCTTCTCTTGTTATTGTGTCACTTTTTTTTGTTAATGGGGCATGAGAAGGGTCTGGCATGGGTGTGTGACATGTCCTGTGGTCGGACACACTGTGTGAGTGGACGTTTGTAGGCAGTGTGTGCACGTGTGTGTCCGCTGCATACAGACCCCATCTGTTTGGTGGCCGGACACAGTCTGGGAAAGTGTGTGCAGGCGAAGAATTCACACACAGCACAAAGGTCCAATTATGAGCCCCCACTCAGAGAAGGAGCAGGGGGGTAGAAGAGGGGATAATAGGGGCTTGTCCATCTCGGAAGGGGGTAAGATGGTTTCCTTGCCTCTCACCTCGCCCTCCCCTCTGCTCCCTGCCCCACCACAAACAAGAATGTGTCAACAAGAGCTGAGCATGGAGGAATTTCCCCGTGGAGGAAAACAGGCCTGCTATTTGAGCATTTCATTCTGTGAATCAACAGTTGTTAAAAAGTTACATTTTGAGTTAAAGGCATAGTGTGCAGGATTTGACGGCATCAATGCGGTCATCCAACTTAAAACCGCTCACCCCTCCTAATGCATAACAAATGCAAGACCGTGGTAATGTTTTGGTATCTTTTAGGATTTTCGCCTTGCTCAAAGGTCATCACATTTATGCTGTGGATGGGGTTAACATTGGGTAAAATGCGTTATTTGCATACATTTCTGAAACAGATATCAGAATGTTGGATAAAGCCAGGTTTACATTTGTTCTAATTTTGTTGACAAATGGATATCTCTTTGCATCCAGCAGCCGCAAAATAAAAATGTTTGTCGTATGGTAGGAATAAATTGTTACATATTACAATAGTCGTAATTTTACATAGAAATTTGTGAAATGTTGGATTATTTAGGATATAAATATACCAACGATAACAGAGAAAATACATTTTAATTTTTCTTTTCTTTTCTTTTTTCTTTGATGTGGTCTGAAAAAAGGAGGAATCAAAATAGCCCAAACATCTCTAAATTGGTCAGGGCATGTAAAAAAAAAGTTTAGCCTGTAATGTATCGCCTAAAGCCAAACCATAAAGGATATGCAAATATGTAAAACACAATTAATTCAATTCTACAAATAGTTTAATCTCTTGTTTATGTGCATTCAAAGTGCCGCTCTCCCTCTGTAGTCTCTTCCTGTAGACTGTCTGAAGTCTCGTCTGATGTGAGTTTAATCTCTGGAGTGTTGGGCTTCTGGCCTCTATTATGTTTCACCTCCAGTCTGTCTTTACTGTAATACATGTGATAAGATTAGCTTGTATGGAAGGAATTGATAGTAGCTCTGCTAGCGTCATTTTTCAAGCCCCATGGTGGCTTGAATGGTGCCAGCTCCACTTTGATTTCTTATCTCCAGCTACACACTTTTGGCAAATTGCTGTTTGATTCAGGATTGTGACACGCCTGTTTTATCTCAGCAAAATGTCAGGCGACTCTGACAGCAAAGTCCTGCGGTAGCTATGAGTCTAGACAGCCTTTGATCTTACGGGTCTTGTTTGAAGCGGTCAGGACAATGTGTGAATTCCCTTAACGTGTTATCAGGGGAAAGCTGTGTGCATTGGTACAAACCTCAACACTTGTGGCTTGGTGCTTGGCTGGAACAAAGTCAACATGACCCAGTTATGAATTACGAGGGAAATGTCAAAGACTCTGTTAAAGTGTAGCAAACAAGTGTTACTGAGTCAGAGAATCAATTAATTCCACACTGGGCCTATCAATCGTTTGCAAACATCCGCAATACATGTTTGCAGTTTTCCAAAAACAGGTATGTCCAAAAAAACATTTTAAACACATTTTTATGAATTAAATGGAAAGAGCGAATAACTATAATGACAATCAAAGAGAGAGAGAGAGAGAGAGAGAGAGAGAGAGAGAGAGAGAGAGAGAGAGAGAATGGAAAGAGCGAATAACTGTAATGACAATCAAATTCAGAACTAATTAGGGATAGTATGACTTTTTGGGAAATATGTACATCTTTATCTGCTTTTGTGAGAAGATTGATAACACTCTCTTATTTGTTGGCAAGTATAAAGCTACAACTAGCAGCTGGTGAAGCTTAGCTTAGCTTAGAGACTGGAAACTTGGGGGATCAGCTAGCCTGTTCAGAAGAAGAAAAATCAACCAAAGTGAAAAGACAAAGTGTTGTCAGCACCGTGATGGTGATTTTTACACAGTTTTTGTGTTGCCAGGCTAGCTGCCTCCAACTGTTTCCAGTCTTTATGCTAAGCTAAAATGCTGCTCTATCCGACTTTATAAGGTTCACATACTGAAAGGCGGTCTCGATCTTCTCAACTAAATCTCAGCAAGAAAGTAAATCATGATAGGATTGTATAATACTTTTTCCCTATGCATCAAACTATTATTTAAAGCTCATTAAATAATACATTAGAAAATATTGATTATTTTTAAAGTCTATTATGTGTTATCGTGTTACAGATCGTGTCACACAGTGCATTCAGGAGGAGCTGCACAGAATATCTCATTGCAGAGCGTGCCATTCTTTGTTGCACTTGTGATGGCAGAAATATGCATTCATACAGTATATGCTGTGCGTGACACGAAGGAGCATATGTCAGTGCAAGGGCATATGTATACATGTGCACATGTGTAAAGAATGGAATGAACCAATATGCAGTTGTGTGTGTACGCTATGAATGTGTATCTGTGAATGTGTGTGTGTCTCTGTGTGAGCATCTGACACTCAAGCATCAGCAGCTGGTGAACTGCTCTCACACACCAGGTGCGACTTGTAGCTCTAGGCGCTGTGTCAGCACATAGCGTGGCAATATGACACTCTAAAGCACAAACACACACATACACACAAACATTCACCATATGTGCACACGGATACACACATGCAAAGATTCAGAAGAAATGGTGCACACAGATGTACATACAGAATGCAGCAGGTTTGAATATGAATATCATAAATCACTGATCGTATCACAGCATTCAGTTTGATCTGATAGGCTGACCACGTCGGGTACTTTGTAGAGAGGGAGAGGGAGAGGGAGAGAGAGAGAGAGAGAGAGCTTCATGTCATGTCGTCCCTGCAGTGTTCATGACTGACACACAAGTGGTAAAGGCAGGCAATAAAAGGCATTTGGTTGCCATCTGTCTCTGTGGCCTCAGTGTCAAACAGTTGGCTGTCAGGCTCATGCCATAGACACACAACCAGGATAACCATTAGTCCATAAACAGGCGCTCTTCTATAGACAAATGCTTAGGGATTTCTATGGTCATGTATGTGGTGAGATAATGGCCATAAAGATATGACGTACAGCTGTTCACGTGAAATACAGCCTAAGTGGAACTGGAATCAAGAGAAAATGCCTTTAAGGAGGGTTTGTTTATGTGTTAAAGAATAACTGGGTGACTTATTGAGGATCATCTAGGATCATGGGATGTGGCTTGCTCTTTCAGCACCAGGACTAGTCATGTGGAGACTAGAAATAACCCAAATCTTCTGACTGGTCTCCTTGTATTGCTGTTTGTCAGATTGTTTCTTATTCATTGTAATTCGTCAGAAAAGAAACGTTTGATGTTGCGTTAGGCGTGCTGGTATCAACTTGTTGTACCTGTCTTTTCTTTTCTTTGTTTTGATTGAAATGCCACAAACGACACAGGCAGTAACGCTTATTTCAATTAGCCAGATACTGATGCAATCATTTTCTCATACTTTTATGTCTTAATTTCCCTTTTACACTAGTATTTAAAAATGTAATTAAAAACAATATTTTATTTTTGGTAACATTCTGAACATTACTCTTGTAATATAAATATGTTCACATATTTGCATTTTTAATCAGTATCCTTTACTAACCACCCCACCCACACCTATAAATACATTAACACTTTGGAGAAAATATAAGAATATCCCTTAAATTAAAAGTAATAAATCAATATAATAAAAATGTTGTTGAGGGTTTAAGCCCCTATTATAGCTTACATTATGAGTGATGATATCCTGTGATCTATTTCGGAGGTTAGACACATGGTTCAGTCAACTGAGTCAAGTGAAAATATCAATCTGAATAATCATGGGATACAGACTGCATTTTGTGGAAACTATGATGAGTGTTGCCATTATGATACAAACTTATCTTATGATGGGCGGTGGTGGCAAAGTCCATAGGGATTTGGCTTGGCAACTGGAAGGTCACCAGTTCAAGTCCTGGAAAGACCAAGTGCTACCGAGGTGTCCCTGACTAAGGCACCGTTCCTTACACTGCTCGTCGGGCGCCGTACATAATGGCAGCCCACTGCTCCTAACACTAGGATGGGTCAAATGCAGAGAAACCGTTTTGTTACATAGTACCTGTACTACGACAATAAGTTGAATCTTCATCTTATTCTTCTTCTTCAACTTGTCAGCAGAGGTGTAAAAGAGACAGGTTATTATGTTACCAGTATGTCGTTGGTTTGATTTCTTGTGTAGGAGTATTCTTAGGTTGTATATTAAACAGGCAATCCATGACTCCATAATGGGGTAGGAACTTTAGATATATAGTCTATGGGTAGGAACCATACAACTATTTGATGAGATATGAAATCTTAAAAACCAAAATGCAACAAGAATTGGCAAACTTTAAATTGCATGAGAACCCTGAAGAAAGTCTTATGATATTTCTTCTTTCCGCTATTTCAGCTTATTTCTAGACTCTACACGTGTTTCTTGTTTGGTCTGCTGATGGTCTATTTATGTGTTTCATGGCTTCATATCTAATGTCCTTCTGCCAATTCCTACATTTAAGTGTCTACATGTTGTCTTTACAGGTGTAGTAGAGTACCCTATTGAGATTCATTAAAGGTGTATATGTGTCTACTGTGTCCTTTACCTCTGTTTGACCGCCCATCGAAGCATCAACTTCTCCAAACTGCTGGTTAACAGTAAGTACTTTATTGGAGCTTGATAATCTGCAGAATTAATCTTTTTCTTATGAGGAAAGCAGAGTGGGCGATTGGAGCGCCGCTGACAGACACACTGAGGACACAAACACCGCCGGGCCCCCACATCTAGAACCCTCAGCAGCATACTTCCCAATCGTCTCCGGCTTCACATAAGCTAGTCGTCGGAATTTAGAGGTTATTACTTTGTGTTCCCTTCTTTGTCCGAGGGGTCATCTTTCTGAGTCCAGGTGAGACCGGGGTGAACGCAAGAGAACCTCTGTGTAACTGGGTAATGCATTGATGCTAAACACACGAGGGAAATTACAAATGTGGGATGGTGGAGTTACCCTAATATTTGTCAGTGGGAGGATAAATGGTGAAGTAGCTTGTGAAGAGACTAGACCCCCTCGGCCCCCCTTGGAGCGTCCCTGATTGTGAGGCCTGTAGTGTTTGAGCACTGAAGGTCATGGGTGACACCTGTTTCCCGTCTCATCTCCCAACATCAAGTTGAGTTGCTGGGAGGGGTGGGGGGTTTCAACCCCCACAGCGGCACGGCACAAAACCTCCTGTGTTCGTTTCCTGCCTCGAGCAAGAAAAAATCACTGAAGAGGGGATGAAACAGCCAAGTTTGTATATCAGGGTGTGAAATTAATCTCCGAGGTGAAAGAAAAGGCATGCATGCCTTTGAAGGAAAAAAAGGAGTTGCTCCGATTTAAACTTTGTTGGAAGGCGGACTCAAAGTGGAAGCCATGCTCCTACTTGAATACCTGAGCCAAATATTTGTGCCACTTTTGTCAAACTTTGAAGACAATTCTGTTTGAGTAACTGCATTGAACTGTACTCATGAGTCCAGTCAAAGCGGGATCTACATGCGAACATTGGAGAGAGTTTGCCCCCTTGTGGAGGAAAATAGCACCTTGTGTGAACCAAGCCAGCATATCTGCAAAATCAGACAGTATAATGATCACTTGTGAAATGTAAATTATATTTAGTATGACGTGAATATCCTCAGTTCATCTCTAAACAGTCACAACAAGGTATGTTTGCCAAAGGCTGTCGGATTTTATTGGAGTTCAGTTCAGGAGAGTCGTACCTGTTAGTGCTGTTCTGCATAGAACCATCTGGTTTTTTGTTGTCATGGTTGGGATCAGGCCCTTGTCTTTTTACCATATGGTGTTGTAAAAAAAGGAGAAAAACAATAGAATACACTCAGACACATCTACAGATTTACACAGTACGAGTTCAACACCTTTAAGACAGACTTGTTGAGGGGAAAAGCTCTGCAAAAGCAGACGATCATCTGCTCCTTTATTAGCCCCCTGTTTCCCAGTTGCCTTCTCTGCGGCTGAGGCGTGAAACTGCTCCGTGTTTAGGCCTGGTCTGGCCTAAGCCCCTGTGCTTGCAGCTGTATCCTGACTAAAGGTACAACCCCAGCTGGTTCTCCTTTCCTAACTCTCCTCCTCTTCCTCCTTTTTTCCCCTCTCTTCTCTCGATTTCTTCTTCGCCCCTCCTTCTATCCACATGCCAAACCACTTATATTTCAGTTTAATAGCCTCGCTCACACTTGCCCTCTCTGCCTCCACGCGATTATATGGTTTTCACAATGCATCCATGCCACGCTTACTGAGAGAACTGTTGGACCAACACTTCCTATGACTTGCAAAGTATTACATATTTCTAATGGAAACAATACTTTAGCATTTGTTCCTATATTCTTCAGGTTTTCAGGTGTAACTATATAACTAACTCAAATCTGTTTTCAGACCTTAAAAGATGTTATTGTATATGTGGCAAATGGCAATTGTGGTGCTGAATCTCATTATTGCACTATTTCGAGTAGTAAAAAGTCTTTAGATGATACTTGGATTCCATCCTCTTGCTCTTCTTGAAGTTGCTATTTAAAAACATCCAACATCTCCTCATTTTGATGATTATTCATATTTCATGAAACGCCTTTTAAAATCCTAAAATGTTTAAGTGCATTGACCACGACACAATGATAAGGATTAATTAAAATGCTCATACGTTGGCTCCCTATAAAGCTTTGAAAATGAACCAGGGTGGTTTATTTGTTTACTATTTAACTGATGTAGCCACTCTGATTTCTGCTCAACTGAATGATTGCCATTACAGTGTGTTGGCAAGCAGTACTTCATACCAAACAGTGCTCTGAAACAAAAGAGTACTTTCTGCTCAGTTTTGGGGGGGGCAGACAGCAGATGGCATCAGAGTGCCAAACCTCTGTGTGTTTTCAGCGGAGCTCTGACTCGTTTGGTCTCTTGCTTAGGTTGTTGTAAAGATGACATCATGAGCTACATGTATCACTAAAACGGACCTCTGGTTGATTTAGTACCAATCATATATCAATTAAAGGATAACAAGTACTACAAGAGCAGTGAGTCAGAGAACATCAGCTACAACATAAATTGTACCTCACATGCTGCACTCTACAGGGGCAAACAGCTTCATCAAGAGAAGGGAGTCACACGGTAATAAGTACACCACATGAGCGTTGCAACCTATTTTTTAATCTTGTCATTATAATGTCAGCCTTTTCACTCCTCCACCCCCTGTATCCAGGTGTTTTCACGGGAACAGGCCATAGATAGGAGCTGACAGGTGTTTGTGTCTCGTAAAATTACTCAGACAATCTGGCAACCCCGCCTCCTGGACAGATGGTGAGGTTGGCAAGGTAGAGATCGCATTTAGCAACGTCACATAGCACTCGCAGCCAAACTCCTTCCATCATTTCCCCCCCAAAAAAAAAAACTATGCAAAATATATATTTCGAAAGAATATTAAATTGTAGAAATGAAGAATGAATGAGGATGGGATTCAGCTGAAGGCCATTGAGGGAGCACAGATGGACGGACTAACTGCTTCCTTATGTTTAAAAAAAGGGGCCATTAAACATTTAGCTTAACAGAGATACTCTAAATCTATTCATTTGATATTATTAAACATTCTGTGAGGCTGACCTTATAACATGTTGATGTTCAGCTGGTATAATATTCATCATGGTCTGTAGTTTAGTTTAGTGTTTAATCATGCTAACATGTGCATGTCTGCTTCGTGGTGTGTTCAAGAACTGTGAAACAACATGGTCCCTGCAAAAAAGGTTTTAAAAATAATTTAAGCATTTAAACAACACTTTGATAGATGTTTAAAGAGTTGTCTTTGTTGAGGCAACTTCTTTTAGTCACTTTTCCAAGTTAGAAACAATTCTTTTCCGATCGGATCCCCCTCCAAAATCGAATGTGATCTTACTTGGCACATGCTTAATCATCTCACCAAGTTTCGATCCAGTCGTTCTTCTCTCAATCCTGCAGTGAAAAAAATAAAACGGACTAGACATAACCTCCTTAGCAGAGGTTATTAGCGCTAAACCATAGTACAGATGTGGCTTATGGGAATGTCATTCGTACTGTAGGTATTTTTCTCCTAAACCAAATATTGGACACGATTTTGATCTAATGATGACGTTAGATGAAATGTCAATCATTACAATGTATCCTAAGGGGGATATTAATGTCTGCACCAAATGTTATGGCAGTCCATCGAAGTTTGTTAGAACAATGTCAACCTGTCACTATAGGAAAAGCCAGGCAGTCATTTGTCCTGGGAACCTTGAATGTTTGTATAAAACTATGTGCCAATCCATTTGGCAGAGAGGTTGAGAATCAGTACAGTAGGCACTGATTCAACTACATTTCTCTCTATTTCACTTTGTGTAAGCTACATATCCTCTAGTCAGAAAAGGCTACACAGGCAGTTCTTTGGAGAAGTCTTACACCGGGGTGTTAGTGGATTATTCCTGAGCAGGAGCAGCACTCTCTAATTTTGGCTCATCAGAGGAATTTATCGATTTGGATGACAGAGCACTTGCATTTTACCCCCTGCGAGTGGCAGCCAACCTCAGACAGAGCGACTGTGTATTAATCAGGCTTTGCTTTTCCCTCGGCTGCCCCCCCCCCCCCCCCCCCCCCTCCCCTACAGCCTCACCCCTCTGGATGTTTCCACATAATGGGCATCTGTGGCCAGCACTGGAAATGAGCCTTGAAAGTGTAATTAATGAGTGCAATGGGGAGATAATTAGAGAGAACAAAATTATTGATCAGGCCAGCAAACTCCTGAGTCTTAAAAATGTCTGACCTGAGAGGTCTTACCTCATACTGTCAGGAAATATGGAGAGTGAGGTAATGTAATAGAGTGGACCCCACCTGGGAGATTATTGAGGCTAATAAAAAATGCCTGACAGCGGAAAAGGTCCTTGAACTCTGACCTTTGATTCCTGCAGAGTGAATATCTGTCTTTGCTGGAATGATTTCTGATTAAACTTGGGGTTTTTGCAGAAAGATGATGCCAAAGGTTAACTATAGTGTTTATGGTGCTAATGTAGCACAGTATTAAGTCAAAATAGAAGTGTATTATACATTTTGCCATAAATCCAATGGAACAATAATGGTACAATAAGATTAAATAATTGAGTAGTTTGTCCAAAAATACTTGCTGAGAGTATGTGATTATTAATTGTGACATAGAATTAGCAGAAGAAATGCCAGCATGTTAACCTCCAAGGAACTCAGTTTACAAGTTGCGTGGATGTAAGACACATTTTTGGGGAATTTAAATTAGGCCACCATAGAGTGAACTGTTGTGGTTGTGATGATGCTTGATCGAAAAACTTGACTAATGGAAGACATTGTTAGCTCATAATGTTAGCATGCTGATGTTAGCATTTAGAGCCAAACCGAGCTGACTGTTGGTTTTGTGTTACAGTTATTTTGTGTTTTTTTGGTTTATTGATTGAAGTTTTGAAGACATAACAAACCTATAGCAACACTACAGAGATTTAACAACCAACAACTTTTTTCAGAAAGCTTCACACCTTTCGGTTTTAGCACACTCTTTTTTTTTTTTTTTCATTTAAAAAATGTATTGCACTAAATCTTTTTGATATCGTTAATGAGTGTCACTAAATTAAGTGCATGTGTGTAGGGGTTAGATCTGTAAAGCGTTAAACGTTGCAAAGTGGGCTGTGATATATAGTGATCACACAAACATGGATAAATGATTACAGGCATTTCGCGGTAATGCCTCAGAGAACTTGTTTCACAGTAATGATACATTCTTTGTACATCCGACATCCGAGGGTAACTATAATAAATTAACCTTACAAACCTCTGTCTTCACTGAATCACAAAACCCTTTGCAATGCATCACGACTTCACTTTGGGACCGAAAATAAAACTGAAATATTGATTACAGGACAGGGGAAAGATGATGATATTGCCTGAAATGAGATCAAATGATTGTCTGACACAGTGCTGGAGACCTGTTAAAAAGTGAGGCGTGCGTGTAAGAGACAGAGTGAGAGAGCGATAGAAAGTATGTAAGTGTGTTTTCTCCTTTCTTCTCTCCTATGTCCGTTCCTTTCCTTCCTTCCCTCACCTGTCCTGCGCAGGTAATGAGGCTGCAAGCTGATGACCAGATGAAAGATGAACACTGGGAGTGACAGGTTTATTTTTGGCCTTCTGAAACATCACCAAGCATGAAACATTACGTGCCAGCTTGCATAATTAAACAGCTTCAGAGCTCCACTCATCCACCTGTCCACAGATCAATAGACAACATTCAGGTGGAGCATGCCATATGTTCCCAAGTGGCCCCACACCACCTCAAACCTGAGAGAGGATGTCCAATTCAATTCTGGCAAGAAGCTGCTTATCATTTCTTGCTTTAGAGATAGTTTAAAGGAAACATTTTACCATGAATTCTTAAATACAACGTTATCTCATGCTTCCATTGTGTACAAAGAATACGAAATAAATTAAATGGAGGGCAAGTTTGACAACAGCAAAACTGCATTTGCAGATGTGTTTATAAAAAAAGGTTTTAGTAAAAATGGAGGTGCTTGGGAATAAGTGTTTATACTAATAAAGACTGGTTGCACGAGTTGATAAAGAGTTGGTAAAGCAGTCATTTCGGTATCATGTTGCTGTCTAGCATCTATTAACTTCAATTTATCAAAAACAAACTCCAAATCTCCATTCAACAAACACAGGAAAATGTTTTCTTCAACAATGTAAGGTAGCTCTGGGTGAGTTACTGATACTATTTAAAAGTTGAGTTATTCCTTCGTCCAGCGTCACATTTTCAGATCACATCAGATTTTTCTTTCAGCAAGAGGCCTGTTCAAGTATCACCTTGTTTGACCACTAAAGGTTGTGAAACACATATCTAATAATAATTCTGTGATACCCTTTCTTGCCTGTTCACTCATGGGCTAATACCTAATGAATACCCTTACTGCCGATGCTCTGTTCTCAGGGCTCAATTTTCTATTCTATTTCTGTGTATTGAACATCAAATGCTGTGCAGGGCCCTTGTGCGGGATTAGAGGGCTTGTTCCTTCCTAATAGGCCCCTGACCTTCGCGGCTCCCTGGCATTAGCCCTCTGCGTCCGCTGTCCGGGCTCCCATGATGCAAATTTCAAGTCACAACATCAAACGGCGTGCTGATCAAAGGTCAGCCCTCCTTTGTGTAGGTGCTTGATATAAAAATTTCTATTTCATCTCCAGCTGTCAAGGGCTGTTAGAGTTGAAGAGCAAAGGACGAAGGGAGGGAAAGGAGAGCAGCAGAGGCAGTCTGATTAAAATATCCATTCTGCAGATTCATAGCAGTGCAGAAATGATAGCAAGTTGCACACAGCAGTGTAATCAAATAGTTTGTTTGCTTTGATTGTGTTTCTGTTTCCCCATGCATTCCTCAAAATAACTTGTAAATTGTGGAGGAAAGGGGAAGAATGAAGTTTAAATCGATACATCATTCCGATTAATTAGGGGCATGATTTGCAGAGGCGTCTCAGAAATAAACCAATCTGAATGTGGAATTAGGATTCAGGGCTGCGCAGCATCCCGATCTGTGGCGTTATGCATGAAATGATGGTTAAGAAAGTCGAGATGAGACACTCCTGTGGCATTCACTGAGAGTGTCTCTGAGAGTGGATGGGGGCACTTTATATGTTTGCATGTGTGCTTGGAAAACAAGAAAAACAGAAAGGTCATACATCAAATACTCTGAAATATCTGCTGCCATCTCAGCCACTGAGCAAACACAGCGCCAAAACAGCCACATGTTTAATCAACCGCACCCCCCTCACTTGTAATCTCTCATGCAGACAGACGGCCCACTCTATAAACTAAACTCCTCGCTAAATTAGCCGGGAGAAATTAAATCACATCCATACGAGACACCGGTGGGACTTTTGGGACCGGCAGAAAAACATTTGACAATGTGGCCGCATCCCATGCAAATATGCAGGCCTGAGGAATAAATCTCAGGCTGAAGGTGAGGAATTCCCAACCAAGGCCATGGTGGAAGCATCACATGCATGAGGAATGTCAGTCAGTACCATCAGTTTGTCAGTCAGGTTCAAGTGAGGCTTGCTTATGATGTACCTTTTTTGGCATAGAAAAACCTACTTTCTGGCACCTTTGGATCACTTTTTACCTGCTTTGTTGTCATGGATACTCATTCAGTTCCTTCTTCCTTCATTGTTGTTTTACCTTGTTTCGCTATTGTATCATAAAGACAGACAAGACACTGAGATTGTGTAAGCATTCTGTCAAAATACATCTTCAGTTTTCTCGTGAGTCCTCGTCTGTAGACTCATCTGATTTCAGAAACTCAATATGAGTCTTTGCGATGTGTCTGCATTTCTGTTTCTCAGTGATAGATGGCAATGTTGCTCTTCCATAGAAAACCACTCAGCTATCCTCAATGGTTTGGGGTTTATTTTCAAATAGCTGCTTCTTAGAAACTTTTTTACTCAGTAATTGTACAATTTAAACCCATCAGAACGCACTGGCAAAGATATTGTTGAAGAGAAACACAAATGAAGGAAGCACTTGAAGTTATGAAGGAAGGAAATGAGGATGTAGAAGTTCCAAATTAAAAGAAAAACAGATCCAATACTCTCAGTTGCCACTCTAACTCAAAGTGTGTTCATGTTGTACTTGAGCAGTCATATATAAAACAAAAACAAACATTTCATTTCTATATGAGCATAATACATAATTTGGTCTTTCTCTCTTCAGTCTTGTTTTCCTCATATTTTTAGATGACAAATTCCAACGTTTGTACTCAAAAACGTTGGCTTTTGAATGTTTTCTTTCTCGTACTGCCTCATGAAAGCTCTTTATCCAACAGTTGCTGTCACATTTAGTTATGTTTTTAGTGAAATAGAAAATATTTAAACTACATCTGCATGAATCCCTGCACGTACCACTTACTAAAATGTGATAGAGTTACCGGGTATAGAGACAATAGCCTTCTGGGAGAGTGGCATACATTTGCACTGGTGGAATTTTCTCTCCGTAATTTATAATGTTCCATGGAAAAATGAATTAAACCGTGACAAAATGGGGGATGCCTGCTTAAAAAGGTTGCTAGGAAAGGAATCAGTGGCTGCAGAGATAGATTAGTTTCATAGGGGGTCATTACTCTCCCCCTGATACAAATTAAGGCACAGGGGTTATCTCCCTGCTCATGAATAGGTTCTGTTTATAATGGAGAGGCTCCTCATAGCCACGTGAAGCCACACAAATAGCCTGATAATCCCAACCCTTACCATGTTCATGGAAAGGCATAAGTAGCGGAAAGAGGGGTCAGTCTCTTTCTTTTCTTTCTTTTGATTTTGCTGGCCCCACCACCTGTAGAGAGAAGGGGAGCGATGGAGGTTGTACAGAATTTAAATGAAGTTGGAAAAGTTGGGGGAGAGAGAAACGATAGGCAGAGAAACATAGAAGATCCGGGCTGACAGAAACATCATCAACGGTAAAAATGAAACTGAAAAACAAGCGGAGAGGTAAAGGGAGGAGGGAGCGCTTCCAGATGCTCCTCAAATCCTCCTGCTCCACCAACTCATCCCTGATGTGGATGGGGGCTTCTTTTAGGGCTGAACAACTCATTATAAATAACGTTCACACACACACACACACATCCACACACACTGGTGGATTTGTGTCAGTGTGACAGATAATATGTCCCCAAGAAACTACAGTATGCCTTTCAAGGAGTTACAAAAAGTCTCCAGTAAGTGAGATATAATGGAAAACATCTCACTCTCGCTGCAGAGAAATCCCCATAATAGGAGAGATGAGACACAAGTGTAGTTATATCAGCAACAACCGACTGAGGGCAAGCCAAGCCAGAGGCAGTAAACTCTGACATTTCCAGTCTTATTGTGGCAGAAGGTGTCTGGCTGCACTCCACCCAACCACTCCTTAGTCTGCGCTCTATCCCGACACCTCAGGTCAGTAACTTTGACTCGCTAACCACCCTCATTAGTATTCTAGAAAGCTCCGTGGCAGACATCCAGTTTCTGTGTGAGGAAAACAAAGGCTGCTGGTGTAGTTGTACAGTAGGATTACTGCTTCTTCCAAATCGCTGTGATATGACTATACGGTGGAGCTCAAGGCTGAGGAGAATGGGGAATTGTATCTGCAATTAAATTCTCCCAGAACTACTGCTCTAGTGTATATCCAAACATTTGTGTTTAAATTGAAGGGCTACTGTTTGGGCCTATGCCTCGGAGGGTGTGGAAACCACTGGTGGATTGCAACTAAACACATGTACCGTATTTGAGTACAATTTGCTTGTAGTGCTTGTACTTTACTTATATTTCCATTTTATTTGTCCACCTTTCACGAACTTTAGATACAAATTACTTTGAAGTTTGTACATGCAAAAAATATGTATACAGTGTGGTATTGTTAATTTGACTGAAAATGGACAAACACATTTCACCCCGTAGTGTTTTTAATACGCCTATATCTAAAAAACTCTTGCTTCCCATTTTCCTCAGTGCCTAGCAACCGTCTTCCACATTTGCTTTTCTACTTTGGTTGATCCACTGTACACCACGCCAAGTCTTAAATTATGTAGACCTTTTTAACAAAGACTGACTAACACAGTGTGTTTTTTTCATTTCATGCAAATGGTAGACATTAAGAGAGATAGAATAACATCAACTCAAAATAAAAGAAACCTCAGAAGGCTGTACAAATAGGAACTAATACATACACAGTAATACATTTAGGCAAAAAAAACATCAAGGCGGTAAGTCAGCTCAGTGGCAATAGGCAAAATGAATTATCTAAAAGAAGACATACTTCAACAAAAGAAGATTACAATCATCAGATTTCAGGCCGTCACGACAGACCAAAGAAAACCCTGCTTCCAGTTGCTTGGGAGTTTTTTATTTTTAGACCTGGATAAAAAACATATGTATGAAATAGCAAACAAATCCTTGAGAGAACTGTGACTTGATGTGATTTATTCATTAACACATTGCCATAAGATTTGTTTGATTTGTGCAGTTTATAAAACCCAGCCATCTACTAGCCCTAATGCTCTTCTTTCATATTCTACATCAATTGCAGCCGCAAGGAGAAATTAATGAATCTGCAGCTGTTTTAAAAAAAAAAATAGTTTCCAGAAAATATACAAAGTACTTCATGGTAGCAATTCATCTTTTGCATTAATCCTACACATGTTACTTTTTAAATATGTACTAAAACACTGTAGGCTTTTACAACCGACCATATTCGTCAAACAAATAGCTTTTGGATAAATGTCCTGGTTAAACAACCTTGCCCCTGCAGTTTGAGCAGCACTGTTATGCCTTGCTTATCCACTAATTCAGTGACTTGCCCTGCGGTGATGGGATTAAAAGAGATAAGCACTGGTGAATATTCCACTGCTTCTGCAATGGAGGTCTCGCATTCATCACCCAGTGAGACCAGTGAATAATACATGGACTTGTCCAGTCCACACACAGTAAAGCAAGGGCACTTGTGTAAAAAGTATCGCCCTTGTCTAACCAGTTAGGCCTCCCCAGGCTGATTCCGACAGGTCTATTTGGAACAGTCTTGTTTGACCTCTCCCTATGTCTTCCCTTGAAGCCATACGTGCAGCCGATCAATCACTTGATAATACACACACCACTCCCTGTTCATTCCTATGCACACACGCACACACACACACACACACACACACACACACACGCACACACACGCACACACACATACGCTACTACTTTTTTCTGTCTCTTGCTCTGCTTGGACAAACACATTAGAGTTTTACTGTATGTTTCCTATCAAACATGAACTCAGTGACATCGAAACATTAAACCGTATATGTCTGGTATGCATGTAAGCCAATATCAATGAAGCCCTACATCACTCTGCTCCGGCACACGGTCTTCCTCAGCGGCGCCGCATTGATCACACTAGAATGACTCTGATTGCAGCGAGGAGATGGGACTCATGAATCCAAATGATTCAGCAGGTGTCGGCAGGTAACATCGCACCCAACTGAGGTCTTTTTCCGCATGGGCTGAATTGATACATAAGCACAGGTCTAAGGCAGAGAAAACGCTGATCTTCAAATGTGTGTATGGAAAGCCCCCAACCATGGGGGATGCACAACAGCATGCCCACCATGAGGGATCTGGTTTCATATTGTGTGGAAAACCTTCCCATAGACTGGTGCAGCAGCTATGGGTGAGATGATTAAGTGCTAAAGTTGCATTTTCTCCTCCAAGCAGGCAGCCCTGAGGCCAGAGAGGCTGCATGATTGCCTCTGTGTGCTACATTACATTGACATGATGGAGAATACTCTCCTGGGGCCTGAAATAATGTAAAAGGAAAGTGGGAGAGAGCGGAAAAAAAGCCCATCCCAGGCTTTTCTGCCGGGACCTCAGAATTCTCTGCGTGCAATCGGATTTGCTGATAGATCTCCCCGCGCCACCGCCTCTGTATTGATGACAGGCAGAGCATTCACACACGGTTGCATGGCACCACACACCAGGGGAGTCCTATAATCCGATTCTGCTATTAGAGCCCCAGACCTCCCCGCTGGGTGTCTTGAGCCCCCTGGCCACTCAGGTTCACCCTGACACAGGGAGAGCTCAACCATGCTGCGGACGCACAGGTCTGTGAAGAGGACCACAGGAGAACGATTTAGAAGAAGAAAAAAGAGGCTTGTCGAATTGGACAAAATGTGCGGAGTACATGTTTTTTTTTCTCCCTTAACTAATTAGCGGGAAGCTAAAAAAAGCCAACATTTATAAAACCAAATCCATCAGCCGGACAAGTGGAACAAATGAGTCGACCTCACAGTGGGAGGTAGCGCAGCCTTATTTGTTTGCTTTTACCACTTGAAGGGCAGACGACGCAGGGTCACCCAGCAGCAGCATTCTGAAATTCTCATTAAAAATTCATGCAGCTCCCAACTGGTATTTGTGCTATCTTATCTTTCCTCAAACAAACTGAGTCTTGAGGAATTATTGTCAGTGTCTATAGAGTATTACATTGTAAATATAAATGTTTATTTCAAAACTTTCAACTCTTTGGTGCCAATGAGGTGTGACGTAAACTAAATAAGATTTGGTGCTTCAATGATTCCGTAGTTAAGCGGGCTGAATCCTTATCGCAAGGTCCGGTATTGAATCGGAAAAAGCTAGACGTGATAAGATTAGCCTGACCAATGAAGACTAGTTTGACATTTTGGAAATAGACTTGCCAAGAGTGCAGTAAAAATAATCTTAACTCTCTCATGTCCGTGTGTTACTTCAGCCAGGAGTCAGTTAGCTTAGTTAAGAGAAAAGATGGAAACACAGAAAAATCTCAGAAAAGGTGAATCAGCTGTTACTGCAAGAATGTTAATTGAAGTTTACTCAAAACAAAATACAAAGGGTTACAACGTGTTATAGGGGGTTATGGGTGGGACTCCAGAAAGTAAGGCTAAGGAATAGTCCAGCATTTAAATTGATTATTGATTGATTTTTTTGATTGAGCCAGGCTACATTTTCCAGTGGTTTTGCTAAGCTAACAGACTGCTGGATTTAGCTTGATATTTGCCTTACCGACCAAGAGTGCAATCAAAATGATGTTCTATCTCTCGGCGTGAAGCAAGTATACTTACAATATTCCTAAGAAATATCTTTTTTTGCAATTACAATCAACAAAGTCTTCAATAAAACCAGAAATACTTATATAGAGTTATGCATCTATCAGCAAACAACTTTGTTACAAGTGTGAGATATGGTGGGATTGAGTGGAGGTGAAGGGGGTTTTAGGGAGACTCAAACCATCTGTATCAGCTCCAGTGAAAAAAATGTCAGAGGAAAATAACATGAAATGGACATTTTAAACATGGAGAAGGACCTCCAGGTCTGTATTTACAGCAGTCTCCCATAGTGCTCCTATTTGTCTCCTCCTGAGTCTCAGGGTGGGGGAGCCCGTGGCTCTTCACAACATCTCTGGGCATTCTTACATAGGCCCCGGAAGCATATAATAACCCATTACCTCCATCTCTGACAAAAACACACATTTAAATGGAGTTTACACCCCCTGCCTCCTCTTGCTCATGCATCCCATCTTGTCTCTTCTTCTTCTGTTCTGCAATTCAAACGTCGCCAACATTGGACTCGACTTTTTAACCCCCCGCATGGTCTTTCTCTCATCGTCCCAAAAGATTACAAGAGACATGCCCACAACAAAAGAGGGGCCTTATAGAGAAGATGACAAAACTTAAGACAAATGATACTCCTTCTTTGTGCACTTTCAGATCAAAAACCCTCATTAAAGATGTATTCTTCAGATAAACAACACATGTTCAACAGTGATTAATATACATGTTTACTACACTTAGAACCTAAAAGTTACAGAAATACTTGCACTAGAAGCACACATGTATTGTTCACAGTGCTGTGACCACAGCATTCTATTCAATATGTGCATAAAGCAGAATCCGCAAATATAAGGCTATCAGTTTCAATGTATCAAAAGGGACATCTTTGGAGGAGTAAACAGAAACCGGAACAATTATCAAATGATAGCGAGGCCAGGAAGCCTTTTTCTCTCATTCAACAGTAGGTAGGCCCAATTTCACAGGCAGCACTGTGGCTGAATGGTAAGAAATTGGGGGGGAAAGCGAAATCGATTGCCTAGATTTCAGTTGTACTTTTATTGGTCTCCCTTTCTGTCTTTTTACAGTGTTATGCAGTGTTAGAGTGCAATTCCAGCCTGCACAGCACTGATTATTGCACCACACAAATATATTCCTTGTAGGAACGTAGGCCACATTTTGGCTGCTAGTGTTGGCTATGACATTGTATTGCAACAGTTGCAACACTTAGCATATCAATGTTCTTCACACAGTAATAGTCTTCAACTAATGTCCATCAACACTAATATAAAAGCACAGCAAACAACTATTGTTGCTCTCCATGTCTGGCTGTTACCCCTTATAGCTAGGTGAATGGGAGTTTGTCCCTTTCCCTAGCATTGCTAGCTGCTGCCATTTTGGCTCAAAAACCTCCATGTTTGTGATGCCAAAGGAGAGAGCCGTGTGCAGCCGGAGCCTCTAAACCTAATTTATTTGTTTATTTATACTTTGTATTAGCTTATAACATGAATGTGGAAAGTAACTAAAGCTGTCAAATAAAAGGAGTAAAAGTACAATATTGGTTTCCAAAACGCATATAGTGTAGTAAAAGTAAATAGTAGTTTATAATGGAAATACCTCAAACTGTCCTTGAGTAAATGTACTTAATTACTTTAGAATATTGTTTCTGTACCATCAAATTCGAGACACAAGGTTTCATAATGTTGGACTGGAGCACTCTTTTGTTCATCAGTCAACCCTTAAAATCATGGAGCTTATCACAGATAAAATATACGTTGAAGGATCTTGAACACATAGTCACTGTAGATTGTAATGTTAAGTGTTAATATATCCTTGTTTTTTGTCTTACATTTAGTGTTTTGTTGCAAATAGAACTGCTGTGACGCAAGAAGCATTTCAGACTTCATCCGACAATTAAGTCTTTCTTATAAATAAGATTACAATGGTGCAGCTGGCCGTGTTCCACTGTGCCTTTACTAGTTGGCACAACATTTCAAGGATCCGTAGTGCTGTGCAGGCAGACAGAAGCTGAACAGTGACACATTTTCTATTATTGGACTGTGTACTGAGGCAGACTGGTTTTGAAATAGATAATAACAACCAAAAAACAGTCTGAAGTGCTGGCTTTCTGTGGGTGTTTGAGAGTTTCTAGGTTCATTTTGGTATGGATCTCTTTATGGGCCTACGTAGTTCTACATTTAAATATCACACAAAAAAGGATGATAGGAGCCCCTTTCCAAAAGTATGTTTGTAGTACATGTAAAAACCCTGAAAAAATTGTAAACTAGCATTATAACCTCCTCAAATCCAGTATGTGCTAAAAAGAGTATAGGGCTTTCTAAATACTGTTGAACAGCATTGTACAACTAGAGAATGCAATTCCTGAAGAAATTGCTGGTGGGAATGCTTTATGCTGAAAAGCTGGTGCTAAACTGCTATGCTGAAATGTAATGTGTAAGAAGAAAGTGAAGAATTTAGATTGAAATTATAAATGAACACTTGGGGCTTGAATGTGTGATGAGAAAAGAAAAGAAAGTAAAAAGGCTTGGAAAAGCAGCAGAATATTTGAACTGCAAACTTTTGAAGTAACTTGATGGCGAATGATCTGTCCTCATGCCAACGGCATTTGATGACATCCCATAATACGCTTAGATGCATTGATGGCTGCATCATTACCAAAACTGTGAAGTTTTGGACCGTTGTGTTGCCATGGCAACGGCATTTGAAGAAATCTCAAAACTGTCCCGTAGGTGTCTTCACGGCTGGACTGTTAGCACACATGTGAAGTTTGAGCACTTTTTGAACATTTTCATAGGAGTTATAGGGACATCATCTTTTATGGCGAGGGATGCGTTTTCCATGGAAACGGCATATGATGAAACCCCAAAATTGACGTAGAGCTGTTGAGGTCTGGACCCTTAACCATTATCTGAAGTGTGGTGCTGTTTTGACCCTTTTCATAGGCGTTACGACAACATCGTGTTTTATGGCGAGGGATGCTTTTCCATGGAAACGGCATATGGTGAGATGTCAGATTTGACGTAGAGCTGTTGAGGCATGGCGAGGTGATATACAGGTGAAGTTTGGGGGACGATCGGACCGTGTCCACTGGAGTTACAGCGACATCGTGTTTTATGGCGAGGGATGCGTTTCCATGGAAACGGCATATGATGACACCCCACAATTGACGTAGAGCTGTTGGGGCATGACCATCAACCATTATCTGAAGTCTGCTGCTCTGAGCATGTCAGTTGGAGTTATGACATCATCGTGTTCCATGACACAGGTGTTTATATTTGAGCTAACGACGTGTCCAGCTATCAAAGGTTTCCATGGTGATCAGTAATCAGTGAGAGGAGAGCATTTTCATTGTTCTGAATGAGAGATAAACCTCTTACATGTGAACGTTTTGTTGAAGAACCGTAACAGATATCGGTGAAATTTCAAAGCATGAAGCATGTCAAGGAACTTGAGCATCTGAAGTGTACTTTTTGTGTACTTTCGGGTTAATAATGTGGCCTTTTAACTAAAGGTGTGTGGCTGCTGTGGTGGGGAAAGATGAGGCTGAACTTACAGTGGGGTTTAATGGAGACATGTTGAACGTTTTTGTCACTTCATGCCCTCAAGAGGCATTTTGTTTAATTATTTTTGCTTAATTATTATTTATTTTTTTCAAGCTACGAGATGTTTTCCTACATTTCTCATGAAAAATTATGTCTCAGGAATGTAGGGTTTGGGAATTATGGCAGGTTTAAAAGAAAATATTAAGGCAAAATTAAATCTGTCCTCCTCACGCACTCTAAAATCTTAAGAAGGCCTCTTTACCAAGGTCTGAACAATGTTTAATATCTCTAAAAGTACGAATCAGATCTAAAAGTCCTGTTACACGAATAATGTCAGAAAGATGTGTAACATTTTAAAGTTGGAATGAGGTTTCTGAGTGAAAGTATGAAGGAGCAGTTAGCAGTTGAAATTGCGTGAAGATTGTTCAAGTCTGAAGAGTTTCTCCATTGACTTCCATGTTAAAAATGCGATGAATTATGGGATGTATCTCTGGAATTATGAAAGTTATGAATTAGAAAAGTAATAGCCATCGATTCCCGACCAAGCTGAACGTTTTGATGTTCGAACTGAGTTTCTGCAATCTGGAATGTGGGAGAAGAAGAGGTGCAAAATAACCCGGCGGAATAATAAAGAATTTTGTGCGTAGCATAACAGATAGTTGGAATGCTGTGTCAGCATTCCCACTAAACTACTCAAAGTTGTTGAAATGTCTCCCCCATCCAGTACATTGATAGCATCTTATTGAGCTATATGTCTACTCTCTGTCTCTCCCCTTATAAAAGCACTTTTTGGACCAAAACACATCTTTGAAAAAAGCCAGTGCTAAGAAAAGTTAGAGTTTAAGTCTGAGTAAATGAATAAAGGTGAAGTGTCAGTTTAAGTCTAAGTGTTGAGTGAACCTGAAGTATCAGTTGAGGGAACGGCACGGAAAGGATTCTATGTTGACTAAGTTAAAGTAAAAAAATTATGACAGAATGTCAGTTAAAATGGATTAAACTGAAAGTCAATTGAATGGTTACAACAATTGGAGTTATTTGTGTAGGATCAATGGAAGTTGTGGGACTTCCAAGAACGGAAGAAGTTTAGATTATGTTAAATGGTGGAAACATTAGTGTTGTTTGAAATAGGAAGGAGTAAAGAGATCAGATGAAGTGTAATGAGTGAAAGCAAATTAACACTAAATGAAATAAAGAGAGGAAAGCAGTGGAACTCCGGGTTGACAAACAGGAAAATAAAATGAAGCAGCAAGTTAATGATTTGGTTATTTGAAAGGACAACCTGTGATGCTAACATCATCAGACAGGTTTAGTTAATTATTTTTACAAGTCCATTAGTAAATTAATATTTATTAAGAGCACTGGCACTGCATGACAGGACGTTGAACACAAACATTTTATGGAAATCATTCTGTTCAACAAAAACAGTAATTAGTCTCATCTTGACAGTTTGAGTCTGCAGGTGCTCCCACATGTTGTAAATGTCAGAAGAGATACCCGAGCCAAACTCCCAACTCGACTTTGATAGAAAGCTTAAATTGCAATGAATTATAAACAGCCATCATCCCAAATGTTATTGCCTCATTATTGTTGACCGTTTGTGTGAAGAGCCTGAAATATAAAGTCAACATAATAATAGAGATTTCAAATGAAACATTCAAGGTTGACATAATTGGAGGATGAAAGACGCATGTTTCCTATAGCAACTATTCATATTTAAACTTATACTTTCCCATTTGTATGGAGAGATTTAATAACACTTACTTATTTGCTTGTGTTAAATCTGAATAATTCATGTATCTATTTAAGTGAGAATTTGTATGGTATATTACTGACATGTTGACCACAAAACATAATAAATTAGGCCTCGAAATGTACATATTTTTCCTCTTGATTTGCCATTACCATCCAGGGTGGTGGTCATAAAGTATGCCCAACCTGGTCTGACAGTAAGTGTAATTTGTGTGGGTTGGATGTTTGTTAATACTGTTCAGTTTTCCGCTATCATTAAGCCTTATTTATTGAAATATCAATTTATACAGTATATAAAAACTGCAGGAGCATGTTGACAAGGATTGGGGGTTATATAATACAGTTCCACTAAGCAAGAGATTGGCATTTAAAGAAAAATACTGGATGCTTTGTGGGGAGAACATTGTAATAACTTGGGTAAATAATACATTTACACTTTCAATTATAATTGAACTGTGACAAGATAACTGTTGTTATTTTTAAATAACATTACTGTCAGCACCTATTTATTATATAATTACACAGTTTCATTTGACTTAGGCCTACTTGATCACTTTATTGTTTTTATCAATTTTTTCAAGTTATCTGATCTCATTGACCTTTTCGCCTATGACTTGAGGTGGGAAATTCGAGGTACAGATTTAGCTGAATATCCCTTACCGGTACCAATTTACAATAAGACTACCCTTATAAAGGATTCATAAAGGGTTTATAATTAGGTTATTAATTAGGTTGTTAACACTTTATTAATCATTAATAACCATTTATAAACCAGTTCAAACATAGTTTTCGTACATCAACACAGGCTCACTATTTGGCAAGATGACTAAGCCTTATATTGGCTACCTAGCTTACTTTGTCTTCTTCATCAGCCAGCATACTTGGTATCTGTTGTTCAGTGAGTGGATTCCCTCCCTTCCATCTTGCTGTTTCTTGGCATCTCTTTATGACCATTTATTTACGAATTACTAACATTTATAGTTGCCAAAAGGGAGCCTCGTCGTAAAGTGTAAAACACATTCCCATTTATTAATTAATTATTACCCTTTCTAATAAGGCTTAGCAGTACAGATAAATGTGGGCTCACTATTCTGCAAGCAACCGGTCACAGTTGCCCTGTTTATCTCATGTCTTATAAAGCTTATTAAGGATTTATAAAGTGTTCACAACCTAATTAATAAATTAATTACAAACTATTCGTAAACCCTTTATAAGGGTAGTCTTATTGTAAAGTGGTACCCAATTACCTGCTCCCATTCACTCATGACCCCCTTGTGGGATAGACCGTTTCCCTTTAATAACTTAGACAGTGGCAGCCCGCCAGAGTCTATTGAAAATGTCTGCAACCCACTAGACTCATCTAAACACATACCACTTGAGCCATGATTTGACAGTGTGACTTTTTTACAATGTCATCACCAAACATAGTGAAAGCATTAATTGTCATATAACAGCTAAAACAAGTATATATTTTTAACTGGTTAACTTTATGTGTGTGGAGGGGGCGGAGTGGAGTGGGGGCAGTGCATTATATTGTTTTAATGTAAATGACACAACTTTATACTTTTTCTTTTACCAGAAATTGATAAAAAAATGACAATGATCCTCACAAATCAAACCTATTTTAATTGTTCTCGTTAAGCACCAGATTGATGCATTTACTTTAAAATGTTTACAACGGTATATGAGAACATCCCCCGGCCCCACCCAATGCTCCTGTCAACATGAATGTATGTGAATGGGGTTAAGATAAAAGGGACACATGAAAAGAAGATGGATTCCTCCTAGATAAAATAATTGTCTGTCTCTTGTGATCCCACATGTTTATAATAACAGACAGCCGCTTCAATCAGAGACATTCCACTCTGCTTATAACTAGTATGTATCCAGCTGTCAACATTGCCCGCTTTGGGTTTTTAATGGTATATCATACCGAGTGTATCCGTTGCCGTGAATAATTTGCCCATACGGCTGTCAACTTTTTTCCTATTTCAGAAGAAAGGGATCTGATTGGCTGTGAGATCCGTGATCCTCTTCTGATTGGTTATTCCTTGTTTCCGGGGCCCCGCTGTGCCCTCACTGACGTTTCTCGGTCTGCCCCGAGATAGACTGGAGAGAATGGCTGCCAGTGGAGGTTAGCAAAAAAAAATCTTCATTGTTTTGTGTAGTAATCTGACTTAAATCATGCGTTTTAAAGTTATAATTTGTGTGTTTAGATGCTTGTGAAGTGTCGTATTATAGAGTACTAGAAAGAGCCGTGACATGTTGTATTCTTTTTTAAAAAGGTCAGGCGTTAAACGACTCCTGAAAAGTGTTGGTTATCGTTAGCCTCGCTATTCGGCTAACGTTAGCTGTCTGGCTAACTTTCGGCCGGTTAGCCTGCTACCCACAGCTGATTGTGTAAACACTTGTTTATGACGAGACGAATGTTGGACAAGAAGTACTAATACTTACTGTTATCAGCAGTAATGCAGTAGACAGTGTGCTAAATACAGATGTGTTTATCTAAGATTGAGACTGGTCTGGCAGCATTTGAGTTGTAATAGCCCTTTATATCTCGCAATTTGTCAAAGAAAGCTTGCTAACATTAGCTTGGTACCTAGCTGCTAAAAGTTAAGCTTGTTGTCAACTAGCTAAGGTAACGGGTAGCATTGGTGTTTTTGTGATACTCGGTCATTACAACGAACCATTTTAATGTATGAAATGGTTGGTTTTCTTCCAGTTGCCTTTAAGTTAATTGAGCCCCCCGACACAGTTTCGGCAGTCACCGGGCAATGATCATAGATGTTAGCAAGCTAGCTACCACCTGGTGAGACAGTAGTTTTCAATGCACTGATCGCGAGCCTTTGTCCTGTCAAGGAGTTAGCGTCGAACAACACGAGCTATTAGTTAGAAAAGTATGTGCTCCTCGGCTGCTGACGTTATAAGACGACAGTGAAACATTAGAGAAGGAAGGACGTTTGGCTGCCACTTGTTTAACTTGCCATTCCACGCGTGATAAGAAAAGTGTTTACTTTGCAGACACTTCTATAGGGGAACTGGATGCTCGAGTTGATAGGCCCATATGTTATCCGTGGGTTCAGTCGGTGAGCGAGACAACAACATTAGCCCGAAGTCAGAAACAAAAATAACTTGTAGGAATTTGTTCTAGTTTCCACAGTCTGGCCAAATCATAATACCTCAAATAGCATTGATTTTTTAAAAGTCTTTTTTATAACCTTAATAAATGGTCTACCTTTCTGTTTTAATATAAAACACTGCCATAGTAACATTCAAAGTATACAACTAAACCTGTTTCTCCATTGTGTTAAATTAATACTAATGGTTGTCAGTATTTTAAATATTCATCTCGGTCTCTTCTCATATTCTCTGTTGTTTAAATGCATGAAACAGTACATGTGTTACTATTAAACCATGTTTTATTTGCACAACCTTTTTTATTTGATTTGAATTATTATTAAAGTTCTCTAAAAATAAATGGAACAGGAATGACTGTTTACCACTAAAAACTGCATGAACTCAAATTAAACTTTTTTAAATTTATGATTTAGTCTGGTTTTTCAATGTATTTTTTGATGTCCACATTGTAATGTGTTTCTCTCTCTTTGCACTGTGTTTACAGAGGTAGGGAAGCTGTTACAAGTACAAAATGGGACGCCTCCAAGCAACAACTACAACGGAGTAGATGCTGTTCATGCCTGTCACCTCCTTCAACAGCTCAAATCCTTGTATGATGAAGCACAGCTCACAGACATCGTCGTAGAAGTGGACCATGGCAAGACTTTCTCATGTCACAGAAATGTCCTTGCAGCAATCAGCCCATATTTTCGGTGCGTAATGTTGAATGTTTATACATTTTTGTATTTTCAATATTTTGTAGCTGGTAAAACATGACTTTGCTCTAGAGTGGGCTTCGGTACAGCTTAATCGATAAATGTTAACATGTTAAGATTAAACTTCCATGTCAAGTTGTTGCATGTTTGAATTGAAATTCTGTAGTTACGTGATGATTGAAGTATAGTTGCATCATTTGTGTTCTCTCCACCATCACCACCAGGTCCATGTTCACCAGTGGCCTTACAGAGAGCAGCCAGCGTGAGGTCAGAATCGTCGGGGTGGAATCTGAATCCATGCACCTCGTCCTGGACTATGCCTACACATCCAGGGTCACGCTCTCTGAGTGCAATGTCCAGGCCCTGTTCACTGCTGCCAGTATTTTCCAGATTCCTGCCTTGCAGGACCAGTGTGCCCAGTTCATGATCAGCAGACTTGACCCCCAGAACTGTATTGGGGTCTACATGTTTGCTGATGCCTACGGACATCAAGAGCTGAAGGAAAGCTCACAGGACTACATTCGCAAGAAGGTCAGTTTAGGAATGTGTGTTGTTAGTAGGGGTGTAACGGTTCACAAACATTTCGGTTCGGTACGTACCTCCGTTTTTAGGTCACGGTTTGGTAAGTTTTCGGTACAGCAGAAAAGATTATCACAAAACATAAAATATTTTTTTGGGGGGTTTAATTATTATTAAACTGTGAATATTCACTCGAATAAATACAAAATAAAATAAACATTAAAGAGCCTGTGACACAAGTTTCCCCCATCATCCACACCCATCAATTTGAGTAAATATTGTCCCCTTGAAAACCGTTACTGAACTGATTTTGGATATTTGTACTTTGATAACCATTAATCTGCCCTTCAATGTTGACCATTTTCTTGATCTTCTCGGGGATTCCTCAAGTCCCGCCAAATTATGTGTGACGTCATTGCGGGCACAGCGCTCCAGCTGCACCGTTCAGGATCCCAGCATCTGCATGTAAACGCACGATGGCGCACACAGCAGCAAGCTCAGACAGCGATGACAGTTTAATTTTGAACGTGTCTGAGAGCTCATATGAGGCTGAAGGATCGGTTTATGTTGTATCTGTTAGAAGTTTAGGAATTAGGTGCGTCAATATGGGCGATCATACGGTCATGTAGCCAGTGGTGGACTGGGACTAAAAATCATCCCGGGACTCTCGACCGGCCCACTTCGGTACCGCTAGTAAATTGTCAACGGGGGGAGTAGGGGATGTGCTAGTGACTTATCCGACCGGCCCACTTCGGTACCGGCCCATCGGGATTCGTCTCGATGGCCAGTCCGCCACTGCACCCAGCCCAGCCCACGTAAACTTTCAACGGGGGGAGCCTCGCTGCGGGGAAACGGTGGACCTAGTGTCCCGATCGGAGTGGGAATAATAATAATAATAATAATAATAATCCGTGCATTTTATCCATTAATTTCCCCAACATAGTGGTAAAGAAACCACACGTTTAATCCATGTTGGTGTACTCCAACTACAAAAAGCATCGGTTTGTTTTCTCATCAGGAAATGCAGACCGGCTCAAACAAACAATTTTTAAATCATGATCCTCACGATCATTTAATGTATCATATGTTCGCCGAATTGACATGAAAGCACTAATAAATGTAGTTTCATCCACTTGAGTTTACAACTACAAAAATAATCGATTTGTTTTTATATCACATCCGAAGGGAGGAAGTTCAGCAGCTCTCACTACCGATTTTTAATCCTAATTTAATCATCATCTTTACTACAATCATTTATGTTTATGTTCGCCGAATTGACATGAAAGCACTGACAAATATGAATATACTGTAGTCAACTTCATTCAAACGTTATCAACGTGCCTAAACTCAGTAATTCACCATTTCTACGCATGACAACACACTTTGTCCGTGTTTGGCTCTCTAACCGCACAGTGAAGCGTTCCCGCATTGACGTCACTTCCGGCTTCCCCCAAAACTTCAAAATGAGTCGAAGGAATTTCCCCGCGATGTTCGAAATTATTGATATTTATCGGAACGGTATCGCACCTTATTTTTTAAACTGACGGTTCGAGATGACTAGTAGCCCAATATTTCATTGCACAACAGTTATTGGGATGCTGTCACAGGCTCTTTAAGGTGCAGCATTTCGGTGAACTGAAATAATCTGTACTTGAACTGTACTGTAATAGTACTCGCCTAAACAGCCAGCTTGATATTAGGCTTGTCATTGTATTTTCATGTTTTTTTAAAGAAAACTTCACTTGTCCACATTGCTTGCCGAAAGGGCAGATTTGCTGGCACTAACAATGTCTCCTGCTGTGGAGAACACCCTCTCACTAGGGACAGAGGTAGCAGATACAGCCAGGTAGCGCTTTGCTAACATGGCAACATAAGGATATTTGGCGTTAGTAATAGCTTTGGCTCGGTCTGAACTTTTTGCGAGTGGTGGAGGCTTAAATGCTAGTGAGAGTTGGGTTTACACTTTAGTCATTTTTCTTTTGGTACCGGTGATATTCACGTTCGGGTGATGCCTTTTCAAATGAGTGTGCGAGTTTGATGTATTGCCAGCCGCGTAACCAATTTTAGTTGAACAATGCCGACAAACAGCTTTGGTTCAGTCCACCTGTCTTTGTCCGTCATCCTTGTACGTAACTGCGAAACCAACATGTTCCCAAACCAGAGACTTCAATAATGCTGGAGGATTTTCGAGCTCAACTTTCTCTGCGTTTGCCATTTCGACAGTTCCTCATATTACTGACTAAATTTGAACGCATCCCTCTGACCAGCTCTCATAGTATGCCTCTCGTCCAATGAAATGACTTGGTCACTCTATCACGCGTTGAACCCAATGTGAGCAAATTACTCTGAATGCTGCGACGCAGCACCTGAGATTACTTCCAAAAAGTTGTTCACGTTCTCAATTTTTTACGTTTAACGTTATATTAGTTCGGTACACTTCGCTACCGAACCGAAGGGCCCGTACCGAATATTTCCGGTAGGAATACATGAACCGCTACACCCCTAGTCGTTAGTATTATATCCTTACCACACTTACAGGTAATTTGGTTATTTATCAATACTCTTATTCTGTTCTTTTTTCAGTACTAAAAATTGTTTTTTGAAAGAATCAATTCAGAACAGGACAATCATTTATTTAAGTATATTTTGAATACAAGCAACATTTGTGGCAACAGTCATTTTTACCAAACACCAAAGTCACCATGTAGAAGAGAGACTGGATGTTTTGGTGTCATTTATTACCCAGACAAAGTACAGATTAAAAAACCTGTAATGATAAAGTTATACAAAATACTGCTTTAAATCATCTAGCTCTAGGGCCCATTTAAGACCTGGTGTCTGTGCCCATCCCCAGTTATTAGTATTGTCATTAAATGTCTACTTCCCCTGTTCATGTAGTCACGCTTTCTCTTATGAGTCTGTTTGGATGCTAAACACTGAAACCTTTTTTTTGTTATTGTCGTAGTTCTTGTGTGTGTCATGGGAGCAAGAGTTCCTCCAGATGAACAAGGAGCAGCTGGTCAGCATTTTGAACAATGATGACCTCAACGTGGAGAAAGAAGAGCACGTTTATGAGAGCATAATTCGCTGGCTGGAGCATGATCTTTCTGGTCGTCAGGCCTCCCTCGCTGAGGTGTTTACCGAATGCATCCGTCTGCCCTTGCTGGATGAGGCCTTCCTAAGTCAGGTACCTGCCCCCTTTGCCTGTGCCCTATCCCTGTCTACCGACCCTGCTGAGGCCAAAACCCGCCTGACTGGCACCAATGGTTGCCCGCAGCGCCTGGGTATGACTGCTTCTGAGATGGTCATCTGCTTTGATGCTGCTCACAAACACTCAGGGAAGAAGCAGACAGTGCCTTGCCTTGACACAACCACAGGACGGGTGTTCAAGCTCTGCAAACCCCCCAATGATCTCCGGGAGGTCGGTATCTTGGTGTCTTCAGAGAACGACATCTTCATCGCTGGAGGTTACAGGCCGAGCAACAGCGAAGTGTCCATAGATCATCGGGCAGAGAGCGACTTCTGGCAGTACGAACACGCGGGCAACCGATGGCTTTCACGCGCCCCGCTGCTGAGGGCCAGGATCGGATGCAGGCTTTTGCTCTGCTGTGGGAAGCTTTATGCACTGGGAGGCCGAGTATATGAAGGCGATGGACGAAATGCTTTAAAGTCAGTCGAGTGCTATGATGCCAGAGACAACTGTTGGACAGCAGTGAGTGCTATGCCCGCGGCCATGGAGTTTCACAGTGCTGTGGAGTACAGGGACCGCATCTATGTCCTCCAAGGTGAGTCCATGCTGCACATGTGAAACTATATGATCTCTACAGGGCGCTCAAGACAATTTGGTCATGTCATATTTGTCATTAATTTAAAAGTTCAGAAAATTTAAATCTTATATGAAAAAGATTTAAGAGAAAGTATGTTGGAGAGACTGTTTGCCTCAAAATCAGAAGTTTTATTTTTATAACTTTTTTCTGTGTGTTGGATATATCAGTTTTAGGGATGTCTGCCTTCTCTGGAATATAATTGTAACTAGAATGCCATAATTTTTTTGGGGGAAAAAACGTAATAGCATGTGTCTTTCCGGATATCATGACTCTGTTATTCAAGATAACCCACAGACATTTTTGAAATTAATTAAAAATTAATTAATATGTTGAGCAATTTCTTTTAAAAAGAAAATAGTCCCTACATAATGGGCTTAAACAAGGTCTGTGGACAAGGTATATGCGAGAGAAGGCAGACCTGTGTATTAGTATTTCCAAAACTCACCCCAAAACAATCAAGCTTTGATAAATAGCACTAAATGTAGAAGTTAAAATATGTATTGTTGAATGAGAAGAAGTTTCCCTTTTTATTAAACCAATTGAACACATCTCTAAATAACACCTTTCCTTTGTTTTCAGGGGAGTATTTCTTCTGCTTCGATCCCCGTAAGGACTATTGGAGTCACCTCGCCCCGATGAGCGTCCCTCGCAGTCAGGGTCTGGCTGCCTTGCATAAGAACTGTATCTACTACATCGCCGGCATCTGCAAGAACCACCAGCGCACCTTCATCGTGGAGGTCTACGACATCGAGAAGAGCACATGGAGCCGTAAGAAAGATCTGCCCTTTGACCAAGCCACCAGCCCGTATATAAAGGCCATGCTGCTGCAGGGCAGGCTGCACCTGTTCGTCCGGGCCACACAGGTCATGGTGGAAGAGCACGTGTTTCGCACCAGCCGCAAGAACTCCCTTTACCAGTACCATGACGACGACGAGGCAGACGCATGGACCAAAGTTTACGAGACGCCCGACCGCCTCTGGGATTTGGGCCGCCATTTTGAATGTGTGGTGGGCAAACTGTACCCACAATGTCTCCAGAAAGTGCTTTGAGGTCACTGGATTTGTGAACCCCAATCTCTGAGGCAGAGGGAGATGTGTGGTCCTGCCTGCCTTGTGCCTGGTGTTTCCTTGGGTTTGCACCACAAGGACCATTTTTTGGTTACGTCTTAAGTCTTTCAAACTTTGGTTTAACATGATCAAACTGGGGGTGCTTTTAAAGATTGCAGTATTTCTTTTTTTTCAGACGGCACCAACTACCCTACATGGATGCTTGTTTAAAAAACAATACAATGAATCATAAGTGCAATTACCATATTTTTTGCTTGTTGTTGAGCCATGTTGTTCTATTTTTTGTTTTAGATGGATATAGGTAAGGATTTTTACAAATGATAAGCATGCAAATGAGGGTATTGGCAAGATAAAAGTGCCCTCTGGAGATGTGGATGCTACATGTCAGCATAAAGTGAAAATCTATATATATAAATAACTATATAAACTATATATTCATACGGGTAAGATGATCACCATAGCTCATTAGTAGGTTGCTGGCTCTGAGGTTTGTGTGTGTGTGTTTTTTTTTTTCTGTTCTCAAGTCTTTTCAGCTTATTTTATAGACTAGTTTTAATTTGAAGTGTTCTTGTGATTTACATTACCTTTGTGTTTTTGAAGCTTGTATGACATTTTTTTTAAAGCCCCCCTGTTCCTTCACAACAACTGTGTCAAACAATACACTATGTGTGGCTTCCGAGCTATTTTTAAGTTTTGTTTGAGATTCCAGTTGCATGGGGGCTCATAACCTCCCTCTCTTTAAGTTGGCATCCATTCTGTGTCACATGCGAAGACAACTTAAGTGAAATGTTAGGATACTCACTCTCCACATTGGAGAAATAAGGACGGAGTCAAATTGTGGCAACACTAAGTGGAACGTTCAGACCAACTAACAGGCTTACCTCAGAAACTTCAGATGTGTTTGATTAGGAGAAAAGGGACATTTAAGGCTATAGTGTTGATGAAGCAACTGTGAAAAGCTCAGTGGAGCATTGAGCTCTGTTGAGGTTGTTTTTCAACATTGGATTATAATCATTAGAAAAAGGTTAAAAGAACCTTCCTCTTAAATGTTAAAACAAGCATTTGAGATCTTGTTATAGTTGATCTGGACATTGAAAATAATTGTGTGGTAGCAATAAGTCATGGAACTGTGCTTAGGCTATATTACATTATATTACCTTAGTAAAAGTGCATTAATTGTTTTGTGTGCTTGTCTGCTCGTGAAAAATCACGGTAGTTCCAATGATTGTGTGGCTGTTGCAGGCTTGAAGTGATGTGTAATTTAGTGCAGATTATTTCGGATGCCAATGTGCCTGTGGCTTGAAAAAAAAGAAGAGGGGGGAACAGTATCAAAAACTGCTCCTTGTGATGAAGAATATCTCAACAGTCTTACTCAGCATTGCACTGAATCACTCTCCACTTCAGCGGTCCTTCACTGCAGACTCTCCGGAGCACCCTCCCGAACAAGCAGACTATGAAAAAGCGAGGGTTGCTCTCGGGTCGTGTGCTAATTCATCCAAGAGCCATGAATCCGTCTTCACACGCCATCACACCGAGGACACAAAATTGTTGGTGCTGCTTTTTTTTTTTTGTGACAATCTTGTATAGAAGAATTAATACCACCACTGAGTGGCGTTCCCTGTGAAAGTGTGACATTTTTCAGTGCCGTCAATTTCCTCATGCAGGTTCCTGTGTCATCTTTGCACTACACATTTCTCCTGTATTTTATCTTAGCGAAAAAGAACCCCTCTATCACGAAAAATGTTTGAATAATCACATAGCAATCATCTAAGAGATTTACATGGAAATTAAGACCAGAAGAGTCACACTCGTTAAGGACTTGAGGATATGACTTCTCCAAGAGAAGATCCACGGTTTGACTGACTTGGAGCTCATTTTAAATTGACCTGGCTCGAACAATGCTCTCTAAACAGCCACATCCACATGTCTACAGACAGCCATTTGAGAACCAGAAACGGAGAACTCTCAGGATTTCTACTGATACACAGTACTGTATTTAAATGTTTTTGTTATGTGTAATATACTGTACTATAGGTTTGCTGTACTTGCACAGTTTTTTAAAACTTCTCTTCAGTTTTCTTTTATAACTTGAAAAAAAATAGATGTGATTTTTTCTTTTTGTTGTCTTCAGTGGCTGTTTTCTTTTTCTTTCTTTATGTGTTTACCTATTTAGTTATAGTAGAGTAATCCTGCTCTTGAGAAAAATTGATAACCCGCACGAGTGATGCATTTTGACTTCCTCCCCTCAGTAGTACAGTAGTATTTCTTTGTAACATCTCACCGAAACTAAGCATTACAGATCGCGTAACTCCAATGTTACGTCACGTTTTCAAACACCAGTCATGTAATACAACAAGCTAAAAACTGCTTTCTGTGTTCAAAAGTTATACATGGCTCATTTTGGTCATTACACGCATCACTTAAGGGTGCTATGCCATTGTGCTCATGCTTTTTCTTTGCTGGTTTGTATGTTTCCGGGTTCGGGGTTATAGTGGTGGTTGAGCTCAACTGTGAAATTCACATTGCACATCATTTGAAAATAAAACTATTAAAAGTGAAATGTGTTCCTTTTTTCTCGCACCTATTTTCTTCTTTCGCACACAATTGTTTTTGTCTAACCCAAGTCACAACTAGAGATGTGTTATGTGAGAACTAGAGTCTCCACACTGTAAACTATCTAGACAAAGATGCTGTAACAAGGTCAGGCCCAGCAGTGTGACATTTATGATTGAGGACATGCAGAGGAGTCAAAGCTACAAATGAAACTAGTCAAAACTGCGAGGAAGCCCCCGGGCCATCAGTGTGACACGTGACGACACTTCAAATAAGGCAGGAGGAGGTTGAAACCATGGATGTATAAAGAACGCTGTTGAAACAGAGACGCTTATTCAAAGGTAACGTATTTTAAACATGTGTATTCGCGTGTCAGTGTTTAGTTCTTCAAAAGTCTTAAGTTTAAAGCAGCAGTGAAGTGTTATCGTTGATTTCGCTCATTGTCCACGTGTGTGAGTATTTCCTCCTGTGCGACTACACACGATACTTTCTTTCATTGGAAACTTATATTTTTTGTTTGCCTTGACACCTTGTTGTGTTACAGCTTTTGGAGGAAAAGCTCGTTAGGAGGACAAAGGGGCAACGTAGCGTGTCTCGCTTAAATTCTTTGTTATATATTAACTTTGTGAATTCAGTCAAATATCTGACGTAACTTTGGATGCTATCAGCCTGTTTCACCACTAGACACACACGACTGAAAACTTTAGTTTTAAACTGCTTTTAACAGACTTAAGTTACTCTTTTGTCAACGTTGTGACTCATTATTTTGCACACTGTCACATCCTAGCTCTGTATTCGCCATTAAGGGAGCATTTACTAAACATTCTAATTTAAAGGCGCAGTAAGTGAATAATCATATGAATGACCGGCGTTTTCACATTTATATAAACAAACGTCATATGCCTATATTGTTAGTTAACGTGTTTAGTGTATTGTTTGGACACACTGTCACATGCTTGCTGTTTATTTGCCATCAAGCCGATCTTTTATTTTGAAATTCGGCAACACAGTTGTGTTTGCAGAGTGAATAGTTAAGGCAAAGGGATCAATTCTGCATTCAAATATTCTACTTTTTTTTTCAAGGTACAGCCTATATTTGGTTGTTTTAATAATAAACACTTCATGTGTGTTTTCCTCTCCTTGAACAGGAACATGTCCCCTGCTCCAGCAGATGAGTTGGGCCGCAAGCCCCTGGATGGAGGATGGGGCTGGGTGGTTGTTGTCGGTGCTCACATTTCCATAGGATTTGCATACTCCACTCCCAAAGTGCTAGCCATTTTCTACAAAGAGATACAGGAGAATTTAGGGGCCAGCTACAGTGAAATAGCATGGATTTCCTCCATCATGCTAGCTGCCATGTATGCAGGCGGTGAGTTGACTCAATCAGACTTGTTTCTTACAACACAACCATACACACACAATGTGTTTTGGTGAGGTACAATGCAGACTACCTGTCTTTTAATTGACTCAGTGCAGTATCTTCATTTATGCTACGGCATTTGTAATGATCAGTGTTATTATCTAAAAATGTAGACCACATTGTTGTTGTGTTTTCTTATACATCAGTAGGACGTACAGTTCATCTTGTGGTCAGCACGGTTTAAAATATGTTTCACCTTATTACAAACAATTTAGTCTTCTTTTTTCGATTGGGATAAATGTTGATACTGCTTATCTTTCAGGAGATTTTTTTTATTTAAAAAGTGTAAACAAAAAAGGAAAGAATCAATCTCCAAAAAGAATACACTACACTACATATGCAAAACTTTTTTTTAAATAATTGTGACCATGATATGAACTGGCTAGGACAATTTTAAATTGATAATAGTTCTCTCTGATGGACAAAGTGATGTTACTTTCACCTCAAACATGTCTGGATATATCAATCTGTATATATATACTGTGTATATAGTTGTGCTGCTTTTTCTAAAAATAAATCGGCTCACATATACTGTCATATGTGCACCTGAAATAACCTTATATCACCAGATATAGGCTATATATATCTTTCTATATCTAAAAAATTCCATGGTACTTTAAATACAATAACTTCAAACCCAGAGTTGCCCCAGAGAGGTTTTGAACTCTGTGAAAGTTCATGTACCTTCAAGCCATCATTGGTTTTGCCAACACCTCTAAATCAATAATCTTAACACGAGTTGAGAACATCTTTGTCCTGCAGGTTAGAATTCTGAGCATTTGTTTTTCTGTCTAGGTCTCTTTGTATTGTATCGTGTGCTCTCAGCGCTCTTACAAACCAAGTTCACCTCCAAGATATACCTCTGATAATGGTCTGCTGATAAAACTTCTTAAATGCCTCACATCTCTTCAAAGTTGCACTTGAACACACCACAATGAGTAATGCTAAGGGCCAGCGTCTACAGAGTAAATACCAGTTTTACAGCAAATCATTTCGGTATTGGGCCATCATGTCTACAAGTATAACAACAGTTGTGCTGTATAGTCATTTGGACCTGATAGATAATGTATAAATTGTCTTCACATGACTAACTGCACCCACTCAAATAGTGTTAGGCTGCCTAATAAGAAGAATGATGTTTGCATGTGTTGCTCACCTGACTCAAATGTAACTTTCTGCCACTGACCGGTTACTTTAAGTCATTTATGAGAAGTCTTCAACTTTAAGACTTAACTAGAAAGAGTTTTGCTGAGATGAGAACATGGTTTGATGTAGGGGTGGGCGATATT